>NC_089492.1:119293521-120493521 GCF_036850765.1 Saccopteryx bilineata | reverse complement strand
CTCTTTTGATGGCTGCATCTGTCTCACAGGCAAATCTTTAATAAAAAAAAATAATAACATTAAAAATATAAAACATTCTCATGTATTACAATCCATTCATTTCTTACCGCTCATGTTCATGGTTATGGGTGGCTGGAGCCAATCACAGCTGTCCTCCGGGACAACACCAAATTTTTATTGGATAATGCGTAATGTACACAGGTCGTTATATGGCTCTCACGTATTACATTTTAAAATATGTGGCATTCATAGCTCTCTCAGCCAAAAAGGTTCCTGACCCCTGGTTTAGATGGTATTTTCCTAAAAACAAACAAACAAACAAAAACCCTCCTCTTAGCTGCTGTGCCACTCACCACATTATATTGTCATTATGTTTATTTGCCTCTCTGTCCTTCTTATCATTTCTTCAGGCAGCATCTAGGTTCCAAGTTAGAACCCAGCTCCTAGCTCAGTGTTCTGCATAAATACTTGTTAAGGGAGTTGCCATGTGTATGGAAAGGCCTAGTTTCAACAGAGTTGATACTTTAAGTAGATTTTAAGACATAAATAATCATTTTCAATCATGTCTGAAAGAACTTTCTCAAGGATGGAATTATGAAATAACCAGTAATACTGTCACCTTGATTAGAAATTTAAGTATAGTACTCCATAGAACAATCCCACACATTGTTTTTATATAATTGTAGAGATAATGTCATGCAAACAGACACTTACCTTTAAAAATTAGAAAGCTGTTCATGGAGAAATGACTCAAAGGGATGCAATGTTCCCAATGCAGTCTTTGTAAAGATAAAAATCTCAGCAAAGCCAATGCCTCTCAGAATTTAATCAATAAGATGATTTTCAGAGTGAAATCAGTCCAGAAATATATTACTTTGTTCTAGACCTTTCTAGGTTCCATATAGTTTTGTTAGACTACCTGTTCCCCTCCACTCCTACCCCAAGAGGCAATATTAAGATTTGAATGAATAAATTCTCATGGTATGTTTAGCTAATCCCTTAATTATTGAAACCAGTGCAGGTAGCTGATCTCTAGACACATTTATTTTTTTCTGTGTGAAAATTCAACTTTCCTTCATTTCACTTCAGCCTGACAACTTCCTTTTACAATTATTTGTAGTGTATGTCTTATGGTGATGAATTCTCCTAACACTAGTTTATCCACAATTAAATTTTTTTTCTTTATTTACAAAGGAATTTTTGCTGGGCATAAAATGTTGGGTTGATGGTTCTTTCTCTGCTGCCCCAGTGCTTTGAAGAGATTGTTTCACCCTGTCCTGCCTTATATACTCTAAAGAGAAGACTGTGGTCATCCTCATGGTTGTCCAGTTGCTTTCATTAATATCTATGTATTCTCCTTCTATAATGAAGTAATATCTTTTGATGCAGATGGGGATTCCTTTTGGTTACACTTAGTACTGTAATACAGTAAGAGATGAGAAAGACAGCTTTCTATTCAATAATTGAAAGAAGTTATGACAAGCCTTCCATTTCTAGAATAATGCCTAATTCTTTGTTATGTGAGACCAATTTGACTGTTTTGTCCTAAATAATATCTTTCTCTCTCCTTCTGCTCAGAAGAAATGTTTACCTGGAACCTATATACTCTCATTGATCAATGTCACTCCATTAAATTTAATTTTCTAAATAAAATTTTTTTAAAAGACTGCCATGTTCTCTTCCTTTTGGAAGAATTCAAGAAAATTTCCATGTTAGTATATGCCTTCATCTCTCATACCTAGGAATTCTTTCTTTGTCCAGACACTGCATCAGATAGAGAAAAAAAATTGAGACAAGGGGAAGAAGCTTCAGTTTTCTGTGGAACCTTCTATTACAATGAATGATGAAAAACCAATCTTCTCTCCCAGACCTAAAGGTAAACATTCAATCTGGCTGCCTGCTGACTCCTTGACCTGATAATGCACAGCTCAAGCCTGTCCTGACCCCAGGATGTGACAGACTTATTCCAAGTCAGCAGTTTGAAAAGACCTCCTTTTTGAGGGTATTCTGTTAGGGATTTCATCTTTCCAGTGCCCAGGAAGGTCCTTCCCACCTCCACCCCTTCATTCCTGAAATAAAAGCTGTTGAATAGTTAGTTAAATCAGTTTCATTAGGTGGCTGGTGTCAAGTGTTATTATAATTTCTGCTCTGATTTGATGAAATTCCATCACTTTGTTATTTTTCAGCTCCTAATTGCACCTTCTACTTTTGACATCTCTATTGGACTGATGTTAATGTCAAGTTGTCCTGATTCATGTGTTCTATTGAAATCTGATAATGAGGCAGCTGATATATGAATTGGTTGAGGACTTTTTGAAGTGTTCTGCCTACAAACCTTTCTTTTTTACTTTTGTAGCACCAAGAAATTATTTTATTTTTGAGAAGAGAAAAAAGGCTTATGGGTTTGAAATTTTACTTGATGTTAAAAATGCATCAACTGATGTTCAAATTAGAAATGAGAAGAAATGAAAACTTGTGCAATAATATTTAATAGTAAGCTTTTGGAAAAATTATAGTAACAAATTTTTTACACTCAAATGCATCCTGAAAATACAAAGAAGTTCAAAGAAGAAACTAAAAATCAACCATAAACCCCATTTGTTAGTTTTTGTTGTACAACTTTAAAGATTTTTGCATAAAATGTCTTTTTTATTTTTTATTAAGAAAAATCAATGAGACAATAGGCATTTATTTTACAACCTTCTTTATATAGATTATAGAGCATTTGCCATTGACTTCTTTTCATGCTATTAAATACAAGTGTTTATATTTTTACAGTTTTATTGCATCTCATTCTTTTATCCTTAATTTAAACAATTTCCTACTTAGGAACATTTATATTATTTGAAAATGTTTTCTTACTGTCATCACATATCTAAAAACCCACTGTTCCTTCCTGAGCAACCACTCTGACAGTCACATCTCCAGTCCTCCCTTGTAAACTTCTACCCTATTGCCTCCCAAGATGACAAACAAGTCCTTCAACATGGAAGTTTGGGAAACATGAATAACAAAGTAGGCATTCTTTGTTACTCATGGATTCTTGGAGTTCTTAATATAGTCATAATTCTTTTTAATCTACAAGAGATGGTAGCAGCCACCCTCTCCAAACATTTCCTCACAGAGCATTTCAAGGACCTCTGTTCTGGAAAGGCACTTCAGTAAACATTGTTCTGATTCCACATGATCACCATCTTCCATTCATTTCTATTTGGATGTTCTGCTACCCATTTTAAGGTCAAAATGTTTCCCAATAGATTTAGCATATATATAATTATTAATTAATGAAAAAATAAAAAAGGAGACATTTATTGGGTATTTGCATGTATCAAGTGCATACAATGGTAGAGATAAAAAATACCCATAAGAACCAAGTCCATGAGCTCCTTTATCATAGGGTCCAAAGAACAATTAGTAATCCCAGTGGACATTTAATGTTTTCCTGTCCCAGTTCTGGCCAATCAGAAAGTCATAATGTCCTAAGCACAGAGACTCAATTAAAGTCAATCAGATGTAATCTGTGACTGTTGAGAAAGAAGTGCCCACTCCTTCTTCTGGATTTGAATCTAGGAGGAGGAGCTGATTATGGGCTTGCTGGCAGCCATTATATCACAGCACGAAGTCTGAGGATCAAATCAAATGGATAAATGCTGAGCTAAAAGATAAAGGGTATGTTGTGATGAGCTGAATCCAATAATTTTTGATCCATCTGGAGTTTAGTTACATGAGCAAATTTGGGTTGGGTTTTCTGTGAGTTACGTTCAAAAGGATCCTTGCTAATATAACATTTATTTCTTCCCTTGCAGAAAATCATTCAAAATATGTTAGAAAACTTTATTGGCTGAGTATAAATATAATTTTCTATAAATAATTTTTGATGATTCAGAAAAACATAAAGTGAATTCTAAAAGTTGTTTTTTTAACTAAATCTTCTATCTTAGTTTGTTTTCTTATGATTGACCTATTTTTCATAAAAGTGGAAGCACAATGAATTATGATTAATTGAAGGTTTCATTTAGGTTTGGTGTTAGTTGATATATCCTTTACTATATATAACCATTCCAGTAAATGACCAAATGACCTAGATAAATTTAAGCAATACTTACTTGTTTCTCTGAAATTGAGGGGATTATTGTTACATCTTCTTGCATGAGCCATGTTTGTTTCCCTGAAGCTTGAAGGAGTCTAGTTGAAAAATAGGTTACACCAGAGAAGTATCTGATTTGGAGCCCCGATTAAACTAGAGTCTCCCCAATAATGCTATCTTAATAACATTTTTATTGGTTACTTATTTCTACTCCTTCTATACTGGGGGTTCCCCTGGGAGAGGATTCTTTCTCCCTGATGTCATCTGGCAAATCTCCATCTCAGTAACTATAGTATTTCTAATTCTCTCTATAGAATAAGGCTTTCTAAATTTCCCTGCTCAAATCTTAGATCCTTGAGCTCCTTTTCTCCAAAGTTCAAACCTATGTCTAGCAACAGTACACCATTTGTCCATTGAGGCTTAGACTGGACTTTTGCAGACAGATTGGTATAGAAAATTTACAGTAACAAAAAAGTGGTAAGTTGTGATATAGGTCAGCTCATATGACATAGGCCTGCAAGTTCTAATGGCATTATTCAAACAGCTATACTAAATACATAATTATATTATAGAAGTCTATAATATTATCTGGGTAGGTCAAATTATGGCATCTTTCTACATGAGACAGACAAGCTGGAATATGTCTTCTGTCCTTTCTATATCTTAATAATAAAATAGTTGCAAAATCCAGGAAAGCCAAATACTGGGAGTTTTCTGGCTGTGAACATTTTTTTTTTTTTGAAAAAGGAACAAAGGGCCTGACCTGTAGTGGCGCAGTGGATAAAGCGTCAACCTGGAAATGCTGAGGTCGCCGGTTCGAAACCCTGGGCTTGCCTGGTCAAGGCACATATGGGAGTTGATGCTTCCAGCTCCTCCCCCCTTCTCTCTCTCTCTGTCTCTTCTCTCTCTCTCTTTCTCTCTCTGTCTCTCCCTCTCCTCTCTAAAATGAATAAATAAAAAAATTTTTAAAAAAAAGAAAAAAGAAAAGAATCTTTAAAAAAGAAAAAGAAACAAAGTCCTCAGTGTTATAGTGTTTATAGTGTTATAAGAGGATAATTATTTAAAACTTTGCCATAGTTGAAAACCTGCCATATTTATAGACTACTCCCCTTACATTAAACCTATTTCCCTATCCTTGCAAAAGAAGATATTTAGTGGATTTTAAGAGGTTTCCCCTAGTTGAAAGCTTTCATACAATTCTTGCTTAATAAGCTGATTAACAACTGTTACTGAGAATTAATGAATCAAATCACAGTGGTAAGTAATCACCATATTGCAAATCACTGTGGTGTGTTAGGTTATGATGGAGCCATCCATTTCACAGTGACGACTCTTTCATATCATGAAAGTACCTGAACAGATTGTATCCCTGGTCTCATCGAAGGAACTCCAATAGTGTTTTGAATATAGGAACATCTTTTGAAATTCTCTGAACAGGCAGCAACAAAAAGATTTGATTAGTAGAATATTATTCCATGAAGCACAGAAAGCATTTTGATTTTAAATAATTATTCAGAGTACTTTGGAAACCTATTTTAGCATTCTTAAACTGATCATCCAAACACATAGAAATCTTGCCATCTGATTCGACATCTGCTTAAACATAATTTGTGGAGAAATAGCAAGTAAAACATAAATGGCCACTGCAAGGGAATTTTAGTTTTGACAATTTCCTGCTCTTGCCAGATAGTTTTCCATTCAGAATATATGATAAAATTATTTTTTTTGCATTTAAGATATTTCTTGAGCTTGTGTAGTCTTGAGTTTTAGATTCCATTAGAGAATGCTTTAATAATGAATATTGATCTCAATAAACTATTATAAAAATAGTGAATTGATAACTAGACTCTATTACATAAACAGCAAGTAATGTGTTGTCATGTGCTAATACTGAAATTAGAGGTATAACTAATTGATTTTGTGTAGTTGGTTCTCTAAATATTTAGTTAAAAATCAGAATTACTCATTAGCCTTACATAAGTTATATCATATCACATTTGCAAGATAGTCTGTCTCATGGGTCAAGCATTTATTAAGTAATTTATATGACTTATTGTTATATCAGGAAAAATGGCCAAATGAATTAAAATATCTTTTCTGAATGTATTTAAACTACATATGCAGGTTCAATGGAGTTATAAAAAGAAAGTTAATCATATTTATAATTTTTAAAACAAATTCGACATTTATAATTTATTCTAATAGATGTAAGATTGTATAAGGAAAATTGCACAGACATCTATATTTACTGGGGAAGACCTGTGTACAGCCTAAGTTTTTCAGTTGAAGGTTGATTCACTTTAGCTGACTAAATGTCCCATATACACAGATTTTAAATGATTGTACTTGTTTAATTTATACATACATAATGCCTGAGATGAAGTAGTCTGGTCCAGGAGCATTTTCTGATGGTTGTCCAAATTAGACCAACTAAGTTCTATCCCTTTGAAAGATGAATGACAATGAGATGCAATGATGCAGAGAAAGACACCTGGCAATTGGAAGTGAGAGCAGAAGTCTACAGACACAGAAAAAAATCAGATTTAAATGGAGAAGCTAAATTACTTCTGTGGTGGGACAGTAGAGACCCACAACAAGGGTCCTGAATAACATTCTAGTTCTATTTTCTGAATCAGCTGGCTATGGTTTCTGTTATTCCCAATATGTTTTGTTTATTCAGATTTATTTTGAATTCTCCTAAACCTTATTCATTAGTCAGAAATGGCTAATTATCATGGTGGTAACAAGCAACATGAGTATCTGAGCTTAACATAACAAAAGATTATTTCACTTTCTGCAGAATCTGCTCCAGGTCTGGAAGCTGTTCAAGGCATATGTCCTTCAATATTAAATACTTTCTCTAAATATATTATTTATTACTTCTACTCCCAGAGCTTATCACATGATCCACTTAATTTTAAAGAAACTGAGAAATGTGATTTTCTAAGTACTGAGAGAAAAAAACACTAAAACTGGAAATATGGATAAATCAGGTGCCTAAATGAGAGATACCTTTAACCTTTTCTGGGTGTAGTATGTTAATCATTTCGCCCCTCCTGTGCTTCACTGAAACCCATCAGGTAGTGTATGCTCGTGTCATTTACTCACCTTTGATTCACTCCCAGGCACACCCAGCCACACCTTTTACCACTAGTAAATTTGACACCTCATGATAAATAGCAAAACTTGTAGCAAGCAGGGACTTACATTGTTAAGTAGATGCTTTTAACAGCCTTTTTTTCCCTTCCTAAAGTAAAAACAGAAGCCCTGGCCAGGTAGCTCAGTGAATAGAGCATCATCCTGACACACTGAAGTAGTGAGTTCAATTTCTGCCTAGGGCACATATGAGAAACAGTCAATGAGAACACAACTAAATAACAACTAAGTGAAGCAACAAGTTAATCTTTCTTTCTTTCTCTCTCTCAAACCAAAGAAAAAATAAAATAAGAACAGTAGCAGAGAATAATGGATTTTTGCCAGTTGGTGGTGGGATGGGGAGAGAGATAATGAGAGCTAATGAGATAATCTCAATAGGACCAACCTATGCAATTTACTTCTTTGAAAATTATTATAAGAAAAGTAAATGTAATCAAAGAATAGGAGATAAAACTTATTGAGTATCTAGTATGTGCCATTGTTTCCCATAAATATTATCTCATTTATTTACCACCAAGCTGTATCTATGGAGTAGAAATTACTATTTTCTATCTGATAAAACCAAGACATGAAGAGGTTATATTATTTGCCCAAAGTCACACAACTGTAATGACTGCGAGATTCAACCCAGCCTTCCAGACCTTCTGGCACTTTCATGAAGCATGAGCAGCAGCAAACCTAAAATACATTCTGGGAAAGACAACACAGATTTTCTGGGACTATTCTTAAAAGAAATAAGATACAGGAAGAATTGAATTAATTTTAGAAAATCCACCAAGGCTTTTGAAGAAGGTGATCTTTTAGGCCATTACATACTAAGTTTACTTTTTAAATCAATGAAAGAAGACAAAAAGGAAGTGTAGACCAAAAAAAAAAGAGAAAAGATAGAAAATCTCTGTTTTCACGTTGCTCACTACATTTAGGCATAGACCCACATGTAAACAGACAATTACGCTATGGTGGGATAAGAGTTATAGGAATAAGCAAGTGGTGTTGAGGGTCCTAACCCAGTGTTGCTATTCAGTTCACTGACATAGACTCTAAGATGAGATTTGTGTGCAGGAGGCATTCTTTCAGGATCAACACCTATAGGGAGAAGTGAAAAAGCTGAACTGGGCGGAATGAGAAGTTGGGCTGTGATGCAGTTGCACCAAAGACTTTAACCTTTCCGTGGGAGAATTACATTAGGATAGTCTGCAGAGTTGTCCCACTTGAGGTGGTGGGACCAGGCTTTTATATTTCTGTATCAGTGGCTCATTGCATATGGGCTGCCCCTAAGAAGGAAGGCATGAACATATAAGCAAGTGGCTCTCTTCAACCACTCCAAAATGAAATCTCCAAAATGAAATTTAGCTCAGATCTATCGCCTACACTCTCAGCAGTTAGAGGAATGAGTGTTTCAGTCCTGAGGAGGTAGAGGAATCCAAAGCATACCATCACATCCACTATACTCACCTGCAAGGAAGGTTTCCTGGAGAAGGTAGCCATGGAGCTAAGTCCTAAAGGACAAGTAGCAGTTATTCAGGAGAATGGCACATTCAGGGCAGTTTATTATACCTGTAGGAACAAATAATACAAAAGGAATGCAGCAAGTGCTGAGGTTTGATGTAAAGGCCAGATCCTGCAGAATGTGCAAGGTATGCTAAGGAGTTTGGACTTCTTCCCAAAGGGAATAGGAAGGAATTCAAATTTTTATTCAGAGAGTTATATAATCAGATGTGCTTTCTAGGAAGATCATTCTGGCAACAGGTGGAGAATATATCAGATGGGGATGCAACTGAAGACAAGCAGATTCAATAGGATGCTGTGACCGTGATCCCAGGGAAAAGAATAATAGTTGAATTGACAAGTAGCAGTAGCAGTGAGAATGGAGAGAAGAGGACATAATATTCCAGGGATATTAAGTGGGAAAAACTGAGAAAATTTAAGAAATCAATTATATGTGGCTTGGGAAAATTAAAAAGTCAAAAGTGAATCAGGATGGCACCATCCATTTGTATTTGTATTTATTCCATCCACAAATTTGGAGGGAAATATGGTAAACTCAGTTTTGAACATACTGTCTGTGGTGCATTCATGCAGAGATCTCCAGCTGCAGATTTTAGTCCTTCTCTGGAGCTCAAAAATCTAGGCTGGAGATAAAGAATTAGAGTCAACACATGGATGGTAGTAGAAGCCATGGGAATGAACAAGCTCATGCACATGCTCTAAAATATACACAGACACAGAAATAAAACCAGTTTTTAAGGTGAAGAGAGGCCCAACAAGAAGTGCTAGAAACATAGGAGGAAAATCAGGAGGGAGGAATATCTTGAAAGTGAAAAGAAGGGAGCGTATTAAGAAGTTCCATGTGGCCTGACCAGGCAGTGGCGCAGTGGATAGAGAGTGTTGGACTGGGACACGGAGAACCCAGGTTGGAAACCCTGAGGTCACCAACTTGAGTGTGCGTTCATCTGGTTTGAGCAAGGCTCACCAGTTTGAGCCCAAGGTCTCTGGCTTGAGCAAAGGGCCACTTGGTCTGCTGTAGCCCCCCAGTCAAGGCACATATAAGAAAGCAATCAATGAGCAACTAAGGTGACGCAATGAAGAATTGATGCTTCTCATCTCTCTCCCTTCCTATCTGTCTGTCCCTATGTGTCCTTCTCTCTGTCTCTGTCACACAAAAAAAGTTCCATGTGCAACTGAATGTCAATGAAATATAAAGAAAGACAGTGTTACACAGTATTGGGTAAGTAGGTGATCACTGGTGACCATGGCAAAGAACCCCTCAATGATATGAGTAAGACATGGTCAGAACAAACAGAATAAAGGAAACATGGCTGAGACATGTCCTAAAAGACATTATGCTCAGTGAAATATCAGTCAACAAACATTGTATGATTCCACTTATATGAAGTACTTAGAGTTGTCAAACTCATAGAGACAAAAGGTAGAATGGTGGTTTGCCAAGGACTCATGGTGAAATAAGGGTAATGAAGAGTTATTATTTAATAAGTGTAGAGTTTCAGTTTGGGAAGATAAAACATTCTGGAGAAGGATGGTAGTATAATGATGGTTACATAACAATGTAAGTATACTTAGTGCCACAGTTATACCTTTAAAATGGCTAAAATGGCAAATATTATGGTATGTATATTCTAGTAAAAGTAAAAAGAGAGAGAATAAAGGAGTAAATGAGAGATGAGAAAATGGAGGGACTGAACATAGCCCTCTCTCAAGAAACTTGAATGGGAAGAGAAGAAGAGAGACAGCTAAAGGAGAGCATAGGATCAGGGGGACATTTTTAGGAGAAGTCAGCAGAAAAGCTCTTGGGAGATATCCAAAGTATAGCAAAAAAGAAGCAGTACTGTGAGCTTAGTGAGACAGAATGGTGGTGAAACAGGGACTTTGACAGCTGTTGCTGAATTTTATTTAGGTGAACATTGAGGAAGGTAGAATGACATAACAGAATAAATTTTCACCATAAAGGATAGCC
Organism: Saccopteryx bilineata; assembly: GCF_036850765.1. Lineage (NCBI taxonomy): Eukaryota > Metazoa > Chordata > Mammalia > Chiroptera > Emballonuridae > Saccopteryx > Saccopteryx bilineata. The sequence continues at coordinate 120,482,803 of NC_089492.1, read as the reverse complement.
AAAGATCTTGCTCTGCCCAGATGATGAACTTAAAATGAGGAAATATAGTAAACTACTAATAATGCTCTCTTAAGTTTAAAATTCAACATCTAGTTCAGTATTACTGTTTCAAGCAGCTAATAGTTGCTACACAAGTCACTCACAGATTAAATTGGTGAATCACATAAGTAGTGTCATATACAATGAATAGACAGTGATTATACTATAATAGGTAAGTTTTTACTTTTCAATTACATATTTGATGATGGTCTATTTAAGAAAAGGAAAAATATATACAAATTTTGAGGTTTGCTAAAATTTCTAGAAAAGTATCATTTAAATTTCAAGAAAGAGTATTGCCTAAAAGCTACATTCTTAAATATTTTTCTATATAATTGAATTTGAATCTATATGTTATTTTTATAGTACATTCTTTAAAATACCTACAAAAGCCCTGGCTAGCTGGCTTAGTGGATAGAGCATTGTCCCGGTACACAGAGGTTGTGGGCTCAATCCCTGGTTGAGAAGCAACCAATGAGTGTACAACTAAGTGGACCAACAAGTTGATGCTTCTCTCTCTCTTAAATCAATGGAAAATTTTAGTAAATAAACAAACAAACAAATAAAATGCCTACAAGAAAAATGTATTCAAGTCATGGATTCCCTTGAGTTACAGGCAAGAAATAGTTAAGTAAAAGAGCAAATTATTTTTTTCTAGAGTTAAAAAAAAGAGAAAAATTTTAGGAGAATTTTTAGTCTGTCTCAATAGTCTCTGCAAATTATTATTACGCTCATCAGAAATAATGCTCAAGCACTGCATTGTATTTGTCTCCATCTAGACATAAAAGTTTATGAATTACAAAGATAGGAATCTTTGATATATCTATTCATGAACATAACATACACTCACAAACGCTTGTGGAAGATTTGGCTATTGGTCGTGATTATGAGAAGTTACATCACTTCTTAGTTATATAAAGACACAGCATCAAGAAATCAAATACAAACAAAAATGTTCTCTCACTTCCAGTCCCCTGACATGAATTGAGTTTTGTGCTTTTTGTGACAGCTTTTAGATCTAATCTCTATGAATATGTACACTGTCTTAAAGAGTTCTTCAGTTTGGTACATATATATGATATTGTCATTAAAAATTTTCTTCAGGGCCCTGGCCAGTTAGCTCAGTGGTAGAGCATCGGCCTGGCGTGCAGGAGTCCCGAGTTCAATTCCCAGCCAGAGCACACAGGAGAAGTGCCCATCTGCTTCTCCACCCCTCCCCCTCTCCTTCCTCTCTGTCTCTCTCTTCCCCTCCTGCAGCCAAGGCTCTATTGGAGCAAAGTTGGCCCGGGCGCTGGGGATGGCTCTATGGCCTCTGCCTCAGGCGCTAGAATGGCTCTGGTTGCAACAGAGCAATGCCCCAGATGGACAGAGCATCGCCCCCTTGTGGGCATGCCGGGTGGATCCCGGTCGGGTGCATGTGGGAGTCTGTCTGACTGCTTCCTCGTTTCCAACTTCAGAAAAACACACACACAAAAAAAAAATTCTTCAGGATCATAATATGAGATGGTGAAAATGACACTAATACATAATTTTTGTGCAATTATATGCACTAATCTCAAGAAAGGAGATAATTTAAAATCTTTATTTGCTATACAAGAAGTATGTCATAATCATCACAAAGGTTGTGTAACACAAATATGACACAAAAGCAAATATGTCTTAAAGAGCCACCAATACTACACCTATTGTGTGTGCATAGTTATTAGAATATTGAGGATATGTGACATAAAAAAAGAAAGATGACATTGTCTTCTGAGGTCTGGAACATGTAAACCAATTAAAATTTGTAAGAAGAAAAAGAAAAGGAAATTAAAGTGTTGGTCGTTTCTGAGATGATGTCAAGCAGGTGGAAATAAGCTTCCCTTTAAAGATTTTCTTTAATAAGCAAGAAATAGGTACATCCTATCTTCACATCAATACTGCTAAAATGTTTCATTTTCTTTAAAAGGGACAAAAACCAGGACATTATGTTCTTTTAATGAGTCTACTATCTGAGCCTAATCTAGGTATGCGAAGTACTATTCTAGGCCAGTTACTCAATTTTTGCTTTGACAAAGCCTGTCATACTAATTCAATATTTTAATGATTTCTTAGAAAATATAATGATAGTAAATGTTTTTAAAAAGAGAAGTACATTCTCTGACATGATTGAAATGCTGTCCTAATAAGACGATGGAGTCTTCCTAATTTACAGATTAATCAGTATAAAGGTACTATATGAAGCCCTAAACTAGAAGAAAAACTTTTCAGTATCTCTGGCATAATAAAGCTTTATAAATAGATCTATGTTGTTATAAACTCAGATCATATTTTATAAAATTCCTGAGGCCAATCAGAAGCTGTGCCCCAAATGAGTTCATCTTTATTAATTAAATGCTAAGGTTTAAATTAGTATGGGAACCACCTTTAAACACTCTCTGATGTTTCTAAATGCCATCTGAAATCAAAGTAAAAGTAAGGTTCCCCTAAACATATTAGATTATTACTTTCTATGATGTCCAAACATTTTGAAACAAAAGTCAAAGTGCATGGTTTAACATGGTTGCAAAACGGAATACTAAAATTGAAACCATCTTGGAAAATCTAGAAAGAATACTTGTAGCTACACATCTACAATGTAAATGCTCAGGAAGAAACTGTTTTTCTTTCTCTTATACTTTAAACTACAACCATTTGTTTGATTTTTTTTTATTCCCCACAATTAAAAAAAGGGCTTGAACAAACTAATCTTCATGCATAATTATGTTTTTATTGTTGTTATAAAGCACCACTTCTGAGTGCACATATATAGGTCTAAATTAAATAGTTATCTCTCACAGAAAGTTTTCTTTCAACAAAAACAAAATGTTAAAGCTATTCAATAACAAGTGGTATTTTTTGCTTATTTAAATGTTGTCTATGATCATTATTAACCAAGTGAAGAATTTTAGTAGCTATTTTTGAATTATTAAAAAAAATTTTTTTTAAATACATCAAACACCTAAGCAGAACATGGGACTTTTAAAGAACATGCAAGTCAATGAAAGTAATGTGCAATAGACAAAAACACAATCTTCTTATATTTACAGGAATACGTTCCATAAAAAGTTTTTTAAATGTTTCCATTAATAGACTGGAAAATGAAGTTTTCTAATTAATATTTGAGTTATCTGAAAGCTACTAGATCAGCAATAGTTGACTAATCTTTTAAATGAGAAAAAGAAATAACTTTCAAAACTAAATTGAATATAGTTTTTAGCTGTTCTGTTTTTATAGCTCAGAGGGTACATAATGGATCCTAATTATTATTACGAGATCAATAATCAATGAAGCACTATAGATGAGAAAAGTATAAGAAATATAGTTAAATATTGCATTTATGACATACTATCTACATTCTTCTTTAAAGTAAATCCTTGGATTAGCCAGGGTTGAGTAACTGAAGTTTAAGTTCGGAAGTCTTTGAAGAATATCTGGCGTCCTTCTTTCTTCCCAAAAGCATAGTGTGGGGGAAGCCAGCTACTTTATCATTTTAATTGTTTTAATTCCTGATAAATTATAATTTCTAACTTGTAGAAACATTTTTTAGATACTGTGCGATTCAGCATTAACACATAATCCAAGTTGACATTAAAATGTTGAGATTATTTTTGTTGGGCCCTGTGATGCAAAATAGGATTAATCCTTATTTAACATGTCTATATGTACTATTTCCCAATGCAGAAAACTTTATTTATCTGGTGTCATTAGAAAGGAAATATTTATAATTGGTCAAATCACTCTGTTGTGCACCTGAAACTAATATTGTATGTCAACTGTAAAAAACTATATTTTTAATTATTTAAAAAGAAAAGAGATATTCCACAAAGGAGAATTTTCCAGATAATTAAAGTTCCCTTTAATCCATTAATGAGTTTTATTTTAATCTTACCTATTTTTACACTTTTAGAAATATGCTATATATTCCCAATTTCATAAAACGAGAGTAATCAATATAATGTAACTGGTTCCTGATTATTAGAGTCTAAATTTTATATATTTATTATTGAATCATTTTTACATTCAACCAATTTATGAATTCACCAAGTCCTTACAGGCTGGAGTAGTGTTGTTCAGGGCCGTTTCCTTTTATTCAGAGTGGCCCAGATTGAAACACTTTTTCTGTTCCTGGGTTTGTAGGGTTTTGCTAGGGTAATGAAGTAAAGGAGAAAAAAAATTAAGTTTTCATGTCAGAAAGATAAAATCCAAACCCTAGGTTCACTGTTTACTAATTATGCAACTTTGGAAAATTTATTTAACTCTTTACAGCCTCAATTGTTTATCCATAAAGTGCTGATGTTGATGGTTGCAAAGAGTGAATAAAATATAAACTGTAAAGGGTCTGGGAGCCCCCAAACCCTCAGACTCTTCCTTGTTCTGTTGTCACCATCAGTCCTAGCTCCTGACAGCTCACTTTTCTCATATAGTTCCTTGTCTCCTGTAGACTGTGACAGCAGGAACCCCTGCTAACCTGTATTCACAGACCCTGACATCTGCCATTAATATCCAAAAGCGTGGAGTCTGATTAAACACATGTGTTTGAATCCTGACCCTACCAGTTTCTCTGTGTGATCTTGGGCACATTTATCAACTTCTCCCTACCTCAGTTTCCTTGTCTGTGAAATGAGGGGACTCATTATACATACCTCAGAGGATTAAATTTACTATTTATGCAACTACTCCTCACCCACAGTAAACATTCGAGATATTTTAGGGTCTGTAATGATTGGGAAAAAAAAACTATTTTTGCTTCTAATCTGTGGCTAGGGAAATATAATAATCAAGTTTATATAAGTGAGTATAAATATTAGTGAATTTTCTATTCATTTTTAAAATAAGGTTTATAAATTATTTTTTCTCCTCTTTCCTCCCCCTCCCCCTCGCTCTCCTCTTTTTTTCTCCTTCTCCTCCTCCTTCTGTCCTTTTTCAGCAGCTCAGGAGTTTACTTTTACCTCTGCATTAGCAGGTCCATTTTGATTGCTGGATAAATGATCTCAAGATAATTGAGATTTTTTAGGTGAAAGAACCTATCATTTCTTTTTTATTCTTACTATGTTATTTGACTGAATTTTCTTTGTTACAATTATAATGATAGATTTGGAGTTTCTTCTAAGCCAGCCAACTTGCTTATGCTCTCATGTACAAATATTTACCTTTCATTCACAGGTGGCCAACCATATCAATAGCCAAAACCACAATTCAGCATATCATCAATAAAAATTCAAAGCAGTTGTATTTCTAAATCTTAACACCTAACTCATTTCATGGTCAAATAGAACTGTCAAATATTTACATTATGTATTCCATTTCTTTGTGTTTAAGTATCACCTGTTTGTCCTCAACTCTTGGCTCAGTCTAATCCTCCAGTTGAATAGCCTGTTGAAATTTGAAAATGGGGGATAAAAATAAGGGTAGATAGCTATTGTTGAGGAGTGAATAGCAGCAAATTGTTTATAATAGCAAAATAATGTCATAAGTGGTATATATTCATGGTTCAATTAAATCTAGAAAGTTAATAAACAAAAGTGTTAACTAAACTTCAATTTATGAAAGGGGTTATTTTCTTATTTTGTATCAATCTTACTACTCTACACCCATACAACAAATTTTTACTGTGCTCCTTTTATGCTTATCAATCAAGACATAATATGACTATTGATCTCAATATCAGTAGAATTTTAATGGCAATTTCTTCTTTCTATTTGTGTTAAGAGTCACACATAAGAGCTAAACAGGCACATGTTATCTACGAGGCTCTATTTCTCTTCTGTTCCCTGGGCATTTTTGGCCACCCTAGTGATCTAAGGGACCACTTGAACTAACATATTTGTGAGGTTTGCTTGACCAGGAATTAGGTGTGGCATGTTAGAGACTGGAAATTGGAAACCTTTCTCACAGAGTCTATGAGAGCTGGGGGGAGGGGTATTCTTGGCAGGATAAGAACATCTCAGACGGTATTTGGCATTTGTGCAATGATTGCAGCAAAGCAGATATTTTTCCAAGGAGGAAGTTGAGAGGCAACAGTGATTGTTGGCTAAAGACCATTTCCAATTCTTAGATCTGACTCTAAATTTAACAGTCCACATAAGCACTAATCAGGCTGTTCGTTATCTGTCAAAATTTTACATCAGGCCCTGCCTTCAAGGTAATTTGACCTGTTCTGATTTTATTATTACATATCACTTAGTTATCTGCAACCCCTAGCCCAGTCTACTCCTCCATTTGAAAGATCTGTTAAAATTTGGAATTGGAGGGTAAAAGATAAGGGTAGATAGCTATGGTTGAGCTATGAATAGCAACAAATTACTTTGGATAGAAAAATAACATTGTAAGTAGTATTATATGGTTCTAATTGAACAATAAAATTTAGAAAGTAAACAAAAGTTCAAACTGAACTTACAATTATGAAAGTGTGGTAGGCAGTTAGACAGACATGAGCAGAGCAACGACTGTAAGCCAGACACAAAAAGATACCAGGGCAGAAAGATTCAGATGCCTAGCAACAGCAAAACTGGGAAAACAAGGACCTTACCCCCAAGGTGACCTTTCTTCCCTTAGCTGGTCATACGGTTTAGACCCTCTGATTTCATATCACTGGTCATGAGATTTAGACACCCCCCACCCCCAACCTTTCCTCCCCTGTCACACTGCCAGTTTGTGGTTTTAGACCCTCCCGTGGCCCCTTAGAGAACAAACAAGAAAACCAGAGAATAGTGCTTAAGCATTAACACCTAGAGATAACATGTAGGCCTCAGTTCTGTTTCAGCTCCAAGCCCAGAAATGCAGCAAAACTAGACATAGGAAAGCCAAGGTTGACCTCAGAACTAGTTGCATTGACTAATGACCCCTGCCTTGGCACTGACCAATCAATGAAGACCATAATTCTAAAAGACATACCTAGAAAGCTGATGAATATTTTATTGGGATTCTCCCCTGGAACCTCCCCTAAAATCCCCACCATTAAAATCCCCTATGACAGAGGTCCCAGGGCTCTCTCCTTTCTGAGAAAATAGCTGTGCCTTTCCCTTCCCCCTCCTTCTTCTCTTCCTCTATCCAGGTGCATTTTCCATGCCCCTCTTTTTCTCCTAAGCTCTAAGTCAGGGGTCTCAAACTCGCGGCCCGCGGGCCGCATGCGGCCCGCCGAACAATTTTGTGCAGCCCGCAGACTAATCCACGAAGTTCAAAATATTTTGGATAAAATTAAGTAAACCTAGGGGCCTACTTGTATTTTTCATTTCTCTAGCATCCTAGCTAGATATTAGCTTAGTTAACAGCAGTTGTGATGCAAACTACAGTTTCTGGTCGTTTTGTGACACTGAGTAAACTGCATGTACGATTGTGCTTGTTGTACTGATTTTTTTTTTGTTTTCAACTGCAGTGAGAAAAGTGTTGCGTAACAGTTGCCTTTTATAGACCTAGTGCGGCCCGCCGAATGGCTGTGATCTTGCTCTGCGGCCCACATGCTGAGTTGAGTTTGAGACCCCTGCTCTAAGTCTAAGGGACCCCAGGAGACTTGCAACCAGGGGAGCAGTGCGCAGCAGCAGCTCATTCCACACTAACCACATGAATCTTTCTCCAAGATCCCCTTTTCTCTGACTTTCTTCCTGAACAGCCAATAATTTTTTCCTTTATTTGCTGTGCTTTTTCTCTTGGTTGAATTCTTTCTCTGAAGAAGAAAAGAATCAAGGTCTTATTGTTTTCCCTGTAGCAAAAGAACTCTTTTTCTTATTTTATATCAATTCTACCACTTTAAATGTACAAGACAAGCCTTTTATTGAATTTCTTTTTATTCTTAGCAATTGGTAAAACTACATCTGAGTGAAAAAGTTTTCTTGAATTACTAGAGGTTAGAGGTAAGAAAGGTACTTGTAATACTAATATTTGGAGAATATGTCCCTTATTTTATGTATCCCCTGTAGTATCCCTGATCATGTTCTTTACTATTGCATTTGCTTAGTAGGAAAGCGAAATGTATGACTACAATTTACAGAGGTCTTGTTGGGCATCGAATCTATGTCAATATGTAAATCACAGGCATTCGGTTTTATTTCTTATACTAATTTGATATTACTAAATTAACTAACCAAACTCTTAACAAATTGTCTCCAAGGTTCAAACTCAGGTTGAGACCATTTTTTTCTCCACCCATATTCTGGAGTCAATCGGTCTATTCTTACTACGGATTCCCATACATACACTCTCAAGTCAAAGTCAAAATTATTTTCTTTTTCACTGGTGAGGCAAAGTCTGTTCTGTTTGCATCTCACCTCTACTTCTCAACTCCCAGGTAAACTGATTCTTCTAGTCACCAGACCTCCTCATTAGGTAATATGCCTCTCATTTCCCATTCCCTGGAATATCTTAGAACTGGACTTTTTGCCTTGATTAAGTACCCAATTCTCAATCTTCTCTTTCTTCAAGTCAGAATGTTAGCTCTCTTAGACACTTTTATATTTCTGTTGCTAAACTTCATGTCATTTCCACCTCTACATATCACATTGTTTTTCTCACCTAGGCAGAGTTCTTTGTTAGTAAAAAGGTTAGCATATCTAATATCCTATCTCCTTAATTCTTCTCCTATCACAATGAGTCATGGTTATCCTTAAATCTATACATATTTGGGGGCAGGATACCACATTAATCCCAAGTTTCATGGAAATAGAGTCTCATTAAGTTTGCCGAAAGTAGGAAGTTCATTCTTCTTTTTAGTTGTCCAACTTCTGTTAATTGGGAACAGATGAGAACCCTGTTAGATATATACAAAGTTGATCCTCATTATTCCTGGGGTACATATTTGTAAATTCGCCTACTCACTATAGTATTTATAACCCCCAAATCAATACCTGTAGTGCTTTTGCAAGTCAATCATGGACATACACAGAACAACTGAAATTTGAGTCGTCTGATGCTTCCATTCCTGGCTGAGGGTGGAATGAGATAATGCTCTGCCTTCTTGATTCAGCTCTCACACTTTAAGTAAGTGTCTTTTTTTGAGGTCCAGTTAGTGCCGTGTTTCACATTTTTGTGCTTTTTGTTGGTGATTTTATTGTTTAAAATGGCCCACAATTATAGTACTGAGGTGCTGTCTAGTGTTCCTAAGTGCAAGAAGACTGTGATGTTGCCTTACAGATAAATAAGTGTGTTAGATAAGCTTCATTCAGGCATGAGTTGTAGTGTTGTTGACTGTGAGTTCAATGTTAATGAGTAAACAATTTATGTTAAATAAGGCATCTTTAAACAGAAGTAAACATGAAACAAGGTTATGTATTGATCAGGTAATTAAAGTGTCATGACCAGATGTTCGCATCTTATTCCTGCATTTCCTCTAGGAACAATGATTTGATATTTGTGATTCAGTGTTCACAATGACTTTACAGCACATTACTATGAATAATGAGGTTTGATTGTACATGTGTGCATTTTCATGTAGTAAAATGCTGCAGCTGGCTAATACTTTCCTAAACAGCATATTGTAGTTTACAATAAGCCTCTAAAATTCTATAAATTAAATCTAGTGTAATTATATATACATTTATTCATTGATCCAACAATCGTATTTTTAAAAATCTATCCCAAAGTTAAATGGCAAACAAAAGAACATACATACATACATACATAAATAAATAAATAAATATCATTATGAACCTTCTAATGGGATTGTATAATACCACCTTTGAAACAGCCTTGACAAAACTAAACTTTAATCTGATTATGCCTCTATACTTGACTACCAATTTACAGAAAATTCAAAGGAAAGAGGAATATATGAAACATATGTGGATGCAATCAGCAAAAACCATAACAGCAATTCTATTGAACAACAAACCCCTACACATACACACACACACACACACACACACACACACACACACGACTTGGAGCTTAAAGAGACTTAAGTACTAATAATACTAAATGTTGGCAAGAATATGGCCTGACCTGTGGGGGCGCAGTGGATAAAGTGTCAGCCTGGAAACACTGAGGTCGCCGGTTCAAAACCCTGGGCTTGCCTGGTCAAGGCACATATGGGAGTTGATGCTTCCTGCTCCTCCTTTCTGTCTGTCTGTCTGTCTCTCTCTCCTCTCTAAAATGAATAAATAAAAAATATTTTAAAAAAATACATAGCAACTTGAAATTTCATACATTGCTGGTAGGAATGTAAAATAATAAAACCACCTTGGAAAATTTAGTATTTCCTTATAAAGTTAAACATAAACCTACATTTGGATCAAATAATTCCATTCCTAGAAATTTATCCAAGAGTAATGGAACATATCCACAAAAAGATTCATATAAGAATGTTTATGCCTGACCAGGCGGTGGCACAGTGGATAGAGCCTCAGATTGGAATGCGGAGGACCCAGGTTCAAGACCCCGAGGTCGCCAGCTTGAGCGCGGGCTCATCTTGTTTGAGCACAGCTCACCAGCTTGGACCCAAGGTCGTTGGCTCGAGCAAGGGGTTACTTGGTCTGCTGAAGGCCCGCGGTCAAGGTACATATGAGAAAGCAATCAATGAACAACTAAGGTGTCACAACAAAAAACTGATGATTGATGCTTCTCATCTCTCTCCGTTCCTGTCTGTCTGTTCCTATCTATCCCTCTCTCTGACTCTCTCTCTGTCTCTGTAAAAAAAAAAAAAAAAAAAAGAATGTTTATAACAGCTTTATTCTCAATAACCAAAAACTTGCATTAACCCAATGTTCATCAACAGGATAAAGGATAAACATATTGTTCTAGTGATAGTAATTATAAGAAACAAACTAATCCAACAGCATGGATGCATCTCACAGACATTATCCTGAGAAGAAGCTAGATATAAGAATATGAAAGTCTGGAATAGGCACTAATCTAAGGTAAAACAAACCAACAAAAAAAATCAAAATGGTAGTTTCCTGTGAGGGGATAAGAGGCATAGGGAACCATTTAGAGAGATGTAAATGTCCTGTGTGATAATAAGGTTGTGGGTTACAGAGGCATATCTATTTGTCAAAATTATACAGCTAAGAGTTGTATATTTAAACATATGTACATTTCACCTCAAAAGACTGTAAAAAAAAATAGTGCAATGAAAATCCAGGAGTAGGTGGAGGAATAGTTAGTAAAGAATGACAGATTGTTAATAATTGCTGAAGCTGAGTGTTTAATACATATATTAGTTGGCATACTTTGAAATTTTTTTATGATACAAGTTTTCTTTTTTAAAGAGGGAGACATTTAAGACATATAACAACCAACAGCATGTATATTCCTTTTTGGATCCAAATTCAGCACAACTGTCTGGCTATTTAAGGATATTAATGAAATATTCAGGGCTTATATTTTTAGGTGTGATAATTACATTATAGCTATGTTTTTAAAATAAAGATACCCACTTTTTAAGAGACACCAATGGAAATACAGATGAAATTATATGGCATCTGGGATTTATTTTGAAATAAACCAGTGGGCGTGATGAAGTAGTGGTAAAATGAGACCTACCAGGAGTTGAAAACTATTGAAGCTGGATGCTGGGTGCATGGAGTTCATTAGCGTATTTTCTCTGTTTCTATAGATCCTGAAACTTTCTAAATTAAAACACATTTTCAAATAATGCATTTTAGAAACATACTCCTATAAATTGAAAAACTGCAGGCTGGCTAAATCTAGTAAAAAAATGGAACTGTGTCTCTGTTAATGTGCAATGCTGATTTTATCTGAGAAGAGACAGGCTGGGGGCAGGAACTTGGGCTGGTAACACGAGAAGGGGGTGTGTGGTGACTCAGGTTGGGAGGCTGGGCGCTTCATACAGTGACACAGTGGGGTGGGGTTGTAGAGAAACTGATCTCTGAGAGGTAACTGTGAAGATAGGACAGGCAGGAAGAGACACAGATGATTAAGGCAGGATGTGAAACTGCAGGGGGAATGAGAAAATATTAAGGCAGGACCAGTTAGGGAGAGCTAGTTGTGAGGAATCAATCCTTACAAAGAGAGATGTCAAATAGAAAATTTCTATTGGCAAAGTCCAAGATTCCCGTACTCAGGTCTACACAGAGATTTTTAAAAATCAAGGCGCTTGGAGAGTAACTTGCTAGTTTACTTACTAAAGTAATTTGAAGAACTAGAAAAAACTAACAAGAAAATACTTGATTCATATATAGTATACCAACCTAGGTGAGAGGATGAAATAGCAAAAATTAAAGCGAGTATTGCAAGCTGATAGCCTTATAACTTTACCCTAACCTTTCTCCTCGCCCTATCCTAGCTCCCGAGTCCTCCCCTGACCATGTAACAAGACTTTCTATACAACCACTCTAGGAATCATTATCCTTAACGGTCCGTATATTTCTTTTTACTTGAACACTAATGAAGTAGTATTTTAGAAAATTGGATGTGTTCTTAAAAATACTGGTAAAAAGTTTTAGACAGGAAGAATATAGGTAGTTATGGCAAAGTGTTTGAAATAGTTTTCAAAAATGAGTGAAAAATCGGTTCCTACATCACGGCAGACTGAGCTAATTGGAGCCGCCTCTTCTGATAAAAGTTCGTAGACACGCTGGGTAAGTCTAACAACAGAAATAACAATGAAATACATAGCTGAGCTTAAGGGAAAGAAAGAGAAATCCCTGTTGCAAAAAAAAAAAAAAAGTTGTGTTCACAGGAGCCCTTAATCTGAGGCATTCAACTAAAGGCTGGAGGCCAGGTGCTGAACGCCTACAGAGGGACAGGAGATGTGCCCTTGCACCTGCAGTGCAGAGGTTAAAACTCCTGCTAATGCCAGGACTTTCAAATAGCTGCACGGTAAGTGAAAAGGAGCTAGAAAAAGTTTTGTCCATTAAACTGAACAAGTTTAGAAATTAATTTGTTTTTTTGCTCTGAGCTCTGAGTATAGGAAAAATTCTCCTGGGAGAAATCTAAACCAAAACTGGCGAGTATAGGGTCTGAATTTACACTATCTTTGTAATGAAAGAACCCCAAATTGAGATATTTACATAAAAATTAATCCAGGTGAGAGAAAATACTATATAGATATTTGATAAAAGACTGTAACTAGAATATATGAAGAACTCCTAAGAATCAATAAGAAAAAAAAGATGGTATAATAGAAAAAAATGGACAAAACTTTAACTTAGACTTTTCAAAGAAAAGATTTCCAAACAGCCAATAGTCTTATTAAAAAAATTGCTTAATTTCATTTAATCATCAGGGAAATGCAGATAAAAACTACAATGGATATTTACACACTCACTAAAATAGCTAAAATGAAAGTGACAGAAAATAACAATTGGTGAGGGTGTGAACACATAAGGAAAAATAAGTATTTGCAGTAAATAAAAAAATAATGATGACAACTAATTTTTAGGAAGTTAAAACAAGGTAGAACTAAATACTATGGAAAGGTATGATCATAATCTTTCTAGATTTCTTGTATTGTTTAGGAGTTGCTTAAAGAATGTTAACTTTAAACTTTATTAAAATAAGTATACCCTGTTAAAAATCTAAGGATAACTATTGAAACAATGGATGTGTTGCATATATAACCAACACATCAGTTAATGTAACCAGTGTTTCGAGGGCAGTAACCCTGACCCCTGCCTTTGAAATGCCAACAGTAGCGCTCAGTCATTGTGAAAAACAAAAAATGCCCTCACACATTTCTAAATGTCCTCTAAGAGATTGGTGACACCACTCATTGAGAAAGATGTTATTAGAAGGATACATGATGAAGGGGGTGGGGGCGGATGAGAAAACGTGAACAGATAGGTGAAAGCTAGGAAAGGAGTGGAGAAAAGGCAAGAAAAAAATCATGAAAAAGTCATCACATCTATTGGTTTTATTTCACAAACTCTTAGATTTAAGAGATATCTTGTTTTATTAAAAATATTCATTTATCATCTGTATTTTTACAAGAATATTATATTTTACAAAAAGAATCCAGTTCCCTATATATCAGTCATAGGTACCATCCTTTTCCCATGGAACCTAATCTAAAACCTGGACCAACTACAACCTTATAAACATACTATATATATTCCTCAATGATGTATCTGTTAAAATCAGTAATTAATAATGGAGTATCTCAAAGATCTAGAATCATATATTAGTGATAACCCTTAACTGATCTGAATCCATTAAGCACTGGATTTTCAACAACAAATAATTTATTGGTTAAACCAAGATCTAATTCTTTATTTTTCAATGTTTTCTTAGGTTTTAAAATCTTGAATAAGAAAGTAAACGTTTTTGATAAAAATAATAGTTTAAAATTCTTCATTTCTTTGTATTGTGAGTAATGAAATATGTACTCTAAAGACAGTGCTTTGGAAAAAACACTGGTGACCTTTTTGTTGCCAAATGCAAGGGACTCTTTCAAACCTTGTCTTATCTAACCTCCCCATTTTAAAACACTTTTCTCCTCTGGATTCTGTGCTAGTGCATTGAGGAATGGAGTAAAGAAATGAAATGGAGTCACTATAGTCAAGCTGCTAAATTACTAAAGTCAAGTAGTGGAGCATGAAGAAATGATTATGTTCTTGTTTTAACTAGCCTGGAACTTAAATTTTTTAATATCCCAGTCCCACCTCAACACCTGGACTTATACCAGACCTTCAGATCCGCTGAAGGATTACATATTCAGACCACCTGACATCTGACTGATAATTGTCTCAGACAAAACCAGAGGCTAAGGTGCCTGACCTGTGGTGGCACAGTGGATAAAGCATCGACCTGGAATGCTGAGGTTGCTGGTTCAATACCCTGCACTTGCCTGGTCTAAGGCACATATGGCAGTTGAAGCTTCCTGCTCCTCCCCCCTTTCTCTCTCTCCTCTCTAAAATGAATAAATTTAAAAAATTAAAAAAAAAAAAAACAGAGGCTAAGGATGGAGGGCAAGAATGGGCTTTTTTTTTTAATTTATTCATTTTAGAGAGGAGAGGGAGAGACACACACAGAGAGAGAGAGGAGAGACAGAAGAGGAGATGATGTGGTTTCAGTCTGAAAGCTGACAGGGTTAGAATCCAGGAAGAGCCAATTCTTTGAATCCAAAGAAAGGAAAAGGCTAATGTCCAAGCTCAAGGCAGTCAGGCAGAAGGAAATTCTTTCTTACTTGCACAAGTGTTAGCTTTTTTGTTCTATTTAAACAGGCCTTCAACTGATTGAATGGGGCCCACTCATATTAGGGAGGGCAATCTGTTTTACTCAATCTACCAATTCAAATGTTACTCTCATGCAAACATGACAGTAACCTCACAGACAACCCAAAATAATGTTTAAAAAATATACGGGGACCCCATGACCCAATGAAGTTGACATATAAAAGTAACTAGCAAAAGTTTTTTATCTCAGATAGTGATAGCAAAGATTAAATGAGATAACTTATAGCACAGGGGTCTCAAACTCGCGGCCCGCCGAACAATTTTGTGCGGCCCGCAGACTAATCCACGAAGTTCAAAATATTTTGGATAAAATTAAGTAAGCCTAGGGGCCTACTTGTATTTTTCATTTCTCTAGCATCCTAGCTAGATATTAGCTTAGTTAACAGCAGTTGTGATGCGAACTACAGTTTCTGGTCGTTTTGTGACACTGAGTAAACTGCATGTACGATTGTGCTTGTTGTACTGATTTTTTTTTGTTTTCAACTGCAGTGAGAAAAGTGTTGCGTAACAGTTGCCTTTTGTAGACCTAGTGCGGCCCGCTGAATGGCTGTGATCTTGCTCTGCGGCCCACATGCTGAGTTGAGTTTGAGACCCCTGTTATAGCAGATGCTTGGCACAAGTAAGATCTTAATAATGCAATAATGTTAACTAGTGTCATCATTATTATTCTACACACTCTTCCTGAGTGATCTTATCCACACTCGAGTTGGGTGATTAAATGAATCCTAAATATTTATTTCATGCCTATTAGATAGCATCACATTCACTTCAACTGTCCAAAATGCAATTTATTATCCTTCTCCGCAAAGTTGCCTCTCCTCTAGGGTCTACTATCTCAATGAATAATTCCAATATATACTGTTCAATTACACACCCAGGAACCTCAAAAATTATCCTTCCCTCTTCTTTCCTTCACTTCCAACATCCAAGCAGCAATCAAGTCCTGTTTATTCTACCTGTTAAACATCTTTGGTATCTGTCCCCTTCATTCATAACCACAGCTCTTTGGTTAATTCCTCGTCTCTCATCTGAATTATTGCATATTCTCTTAACTGATCACTATGTTCAAACCTAACTATGATTTATATCACTCTCCTGTTTAGACTCTTTCAATGGTTCCTCATTTCCAAACTCCTTGGCATAACATGGCATACAGGACTTCTATTATCTGATCCAGAACCTCATCATTCAGGATACCCACATTATACTCTGTAATCGGGCCATACTGAACTACTTGTAGTTCTCTAAATGAGCCCAGCTGTTTCATTCACTCTTCATGTCTTTTCTTACAGTCAAGTTCTAATGATATGTCCTGGCTCCCTTGGTGAGCACCTACTCATTTTTCAGAACTCAGCTCAATCACCACTTTCTCTTTGAAGTGTTTTCTGATTGCATTATCTTGTAAAATTATTACCTTCTCTACATTCCCACTATCTTCTGAACATACTTCTAGAAAAACACCTAGAAAATTGTATTGCACTTATTAATCACTTAATTATAAGCTTCTTGAGGGCTAGAAATATGACAAATTAATCTTTGCATCCATAGCATACAAAATAAGTATTTGATGAAAGAATAAGTGCACAAAATTTGAGATTCAAAAACTTGTCATTATTTCGTGAGCAAACTAATCAATAGGGATGGAAATATAAATACAATCTAAATTTGTTGTGTCATTGTGCAGTGTTTTTTAAAGTTCCAAAATAACTGCTTGCATACATGTTAGTTGCACTAATATTGAGAATATATAAGCTGCATTCTTTGGCATACAAGCATATTCCTTTAAAACACTAAAATCTTAACTAGCTTGTCTTCGACATTTTCCAAATATATCTAAATGTCAGAGCCAGCATTTGGGGCCTACAAATCTTTTGAGTGAAAGCACAGGCCTTCAAATTATGTGCCATTCACAGGTTTTAAATAGGAGCATGTTCCATATTGACTATGAGCTATTTGGAGACTTTGAGGACATTAAAAGATAATTTTGTTTTGTGGGGGAATGCTGGAAGGTAAGAGTTTTGAGAGATTATCTACTTATTATCTGAATATTAAAATGAACACACACACACACACACACACACACACACACACACCCCTTTATTGCTTTCAAACCTGAGACTCTCAGCAAGAATCCAACATGAAGTTTAGGATTTTTCTGATCCCAAAGGGAAATCTGCTTGAACTTCGAATAAAAAACAAACAACTTTTAGCACATATGAACTAATAAAATCTAATTTGTCAGTATAAGATATGAGCAATTTTGACTAAAACAAAAAGATGTTTATTTGCAGCAGATAAAACATTTTTCTTTTAAAAAGAAATTTTTTTATATTTATTCATTTTAGAAAGAAGAGGTGGGAAGGAGCAGGAAGCATCAACTCCCATATGTGCCTTGACTGGGCAAGCCTCAGGTTTTGAACCAGCGACCTCAGCATTCCAGATCAACACTTTATCCACTTTACCACCACAGGCCAGGCTATATTTTTCAATAAAAGGAGAAAAATAAGTTTGCAGCAGTTTCTTCAAATCATAAAATTGGTATGCCCAGTTTCCCCTGTTTCATTTACTAGCAAGTTATATTTCTTGCACAATTTGGAGAAAAGTGCCAATATTGTGATTTTGCCTTATTTCATATCCTGAGTGCCTTTTTCATGGATATTTGAGAGTAGAGTAGAAATAGAGATTTTTATGTAGTCCAGTGGTGGAAGAAACTTGTTGGAAGTTACTGAGCAACTTCCCAAAATAAAAAGCTTTTTATAATTTCAGAGACAAAAAAAAAAAAAATCCAACTGATTAGTCCCCTGGGATTCACATTCTTTCAGAAATGACTCTACTAAATTTGAAAGTTCAGGTAAGCAACAGAAAGACAAGGAAATGTAGGTGTTAGACTAGATATGAAGATGGAGCTGGTGGTAATTGGAGGCTAACTCATTTTCCATAACTGAGCAGTCCTGAATTCAAAACACCGCAGATTTTGAAGAACTGTATGGTAGAAGTAAAGCTGTAATTTCAAAATGAGATCCACAGTTTTTGATATATAAATGAATGTCACCTTGATTTTCCACTCCTGACTCTGGAGTACAAATGCCAACATACATATGTTTAAACTGAGGTATAGCTACCTTATTATTGTGGCTCAGGTTCAAAGTATATACACTGCCTGAGCATTTACTGTATTCCCAGGACTGCACTAAGCACTTTACACATAATTATCCCTTCAAGAAAAACTGATCAAACTGATAGTAAATGATGTCCTTTGGATGGAGTACCCCTGGAATTTTAGTGCCAAATATGTGAATCCAAGAACTATGTTGAAATTGCTGGCAACGTGGCAAATTTTGGAGAATGTATGGGTGTACCTGATTCTGAGAAATATTCTCTATTTTATGAAACTATTATAGTCTTGCAACTGGCTGTTCTGATTAGGTTCAGCTATACACGACACAGAACACAAAATAACAATGGCTTTAAACAAGATAGATGTTTATTTCTCTTTCATTTAAAAGACGTCAGAAAGTGGAGAGTCCAGAGTTGCTGAAGCTTCCTGTCAGCTCCATGGTCATTAGGAACACAGAATTCTCCTATATTTCTGTTTCTCCATTCCAGCATTTTTTTTTTTTTTTTAGGATTTTACTTTATCTCCACTATTGACTTACTAGCTATACCTGTTTGTTTTATTTTTGATGGCTATTCTCAGGTTAAGAATATTCATTTTTAATTTATCATAATTTACCTTCAAATATTAGTATAACACTTTATTTACCATGTAAATTCTTACAATTCCATTTCCCCTTTCCATCTTTTGAACTATTGTTGTCAAAAATTTTACTTCTACATGTTATGAACTCTTTAATACAGTGTTATAATTTTTGCTTTAAATAGTCAGTATAATGAGGGGGGGAGTCTTTTATATTTACTCATATAATTGCCATTTCTGACACTCTTCATTCTTCAGTAAAAATCCAAGTTTCCATGTGTTATTTTTTTTTAATGCTGAAGAAATTGCTTTAGCATTTCTTGTTGTGCAGTTCTAATGACAACGTTCAACTTCTTTTTGTTGTCTTTTCCCCCATTGATTTGAGAGAGAGAGAGGAACAGGGAGAGGTGGAGGGAAAGAGAGAAGCATTAACCCCCTGTTCTAGTTAGTTGTTCCATTTAGGTGAGTGCTCATTGTTTCTCATACATGCCCTGACTAGGGAGCAAACCAGTAACTTGGCGCATCAGGATGACACTTTATCCATTGAGTCACCTGTCCAGGGCCTTAGTTTGTTTTCTTTAGCATTCATTTTTGAAAGATATTTTCTCTAAATATGAGATTCTCTGTAATAATTTTTTCTTCTTTCAGCACTTTAACAATGCCCTTTTACTGGCTTCTTAGTTAATAGAATTTCTGATTAGAAGATCACTATATTTTTGGCTTTGTTTCTCTATGTAGAGAATATACTTTTTCCTCATTACTGATTGCTTGTAATATTTTCTTATCACTAGTTTTCAACAATTTAATAGTGATGTCTTTTGCAATGGTTTTTTTGTGTGTGAACATGTTTGTTTACCTTGCGTAAGGTTCATTGAGCTCTTGAGTCTCTGGGTTATAATTTCTATCAAATATGAAAATATTCTTAGCATTAGTACTTGAAATAATTTTTTGTCACTCCCTCTCACCCTTGTCTCACCTGGAACTCCAGCTACACATATCTCAGAATACTTGGTATTATTCCACAGATCACTGAGGCTGTTTTTCTTTTTTTAATATTTGCTTTTGTGTTTTTAGCATTTTTTTTTCTTCATGTGTTTTATTTTGGCTAGATTTCTACTGCTATGCCTTCAAGTTTATTAATCTATTCTTCTGAAGGCCTAATCTGCTTCAGAGTGTTAATCTCCTTCAATGAAATTTTAATTTCAGAAGTTGTGATTTTAATCTCTAGAAATTCCATTTTTCATGTCTTTAATTTCTCTCTTTCAGCCTATGGAGTGTATTTATAACAATTGTTTTAATGTTGCTAAATGTTAATTCTACCATCTCTGTCATCTCTGGATTTGTTTATGTTGACTAACTTTTTTCTGGTTATAGATTAAATTTTCATACTTTTTTGTATGTCCTAGTTTTCTTGCTAATTCCCAGGCATTTTCATGACTTTCCTGCCTCCTCTTTAAGTGCTGGCATTCCCCAGGGTGCTATTATTGACTCCTCTGTGTCTGCTGAGCATTTTATCTCATTCATTCCCATAATATCAACTACCATACCTATGATGATATATTCCAATTATATCTTCTGTAGTATATATCTCTCTTGAGAGCACTAGAGTCATATATATATAATTTCCCAGTCTACTTCTCCACCTATATGTCCAAACTCAACACAGCCAAAGTAAACTCATCAAATTCCCCCTCAAAAAGATGTTCAATCTCCTGTGTTCCCCAACTCAATGGATGACATCACTAGCTCATAATCATATGAGCCAGAAATCTGGGTCATTCTTTTTACCCTTCCTTGTAGTAGATATTGTGGTCCCCACCCCAACCCCATTCTTAGCCTCAATTCTTCTTCTTTTGGGTAATCATTTCAACTTTCATTGGGATAGCAAATAATAGCCACACCTCCTCATCACAGCTTTATGGGAAGCTGACTCCTTTGGGTCTAGGGGAAGGGCATATGTCTTTATCCTAAGATAATTAACAGCATGTCATCCCCTGACTACCATTTTTAGTTTATGTAGACATATGAATCAATTCTTGAGGCTTTGGGGAAAGTAGTTTTCCCTTCTTTCTAAAAGAGTTTCCAAAAATGATTCTCTGTTTTGTCTCTTCTTGGACCTAATGGCAAAACTTTCAGCCACAGAAATTGTTGGCAGCTGTCATTTGACCATAAAGTTGATACTAAGGAAAGAAAAGCAATGAAACAACAAACAAACATGTCCTAAATGACATCACTGAACTGATGAATCATTCAGCCCTGTAGCCCATCTTTTCACTGGTCTTTCTATCTACACAGGTCAATACTGGTTTATTGGTTAGGTCAGTTAGAAGTGGGGGGGGGATTTGCTACTAGAAACCAAAAGCAGCATAAAGGATAACTTTCCCTCACCCTTCACCCCCAAATACCGGCAATTTTGAGGTTCTATTAATTCTATCCCTCAAATGTCTGATAATACTCAGTTCTGTCTCCTGCTGGTGCCTTAATTCACGTTTTCATCTTTCTTTAAATGCATTTCTAAGATGCATATCTTATCAAAATTTCATCTACTTAAAATCCTTGCAGGGTTTACCATTGCTTCCAGAAAAGAGCACACATTACTTAGCACACTGTAGTAGATTCTTCATGATCTAAGTTGTCTCATTTACCTTTTCTATGTCTCCTTTTTCACTCTCCCAAACTTAATTCTACCACCAGCACTCTTCAATTCTTTGCTGAACTAAAACAGTCTTTGGTCTCATGCCTCTAGCACTTTACTCTTCTTGCTGCCCTCCACACCCCACTCTATGCTCTCACCCACTACTCTCTTCCCCCTCCTCCACCAAAATACACAAACACACTACCTCCTAGTCAGCCTCAAGTTCAAATGCTCTTTGAAGCATTTCCTAACCTTGCTTGAGTTTGGGTAGCTGTTTATTAAAGCACCTATTATAGTGTTTATCACACTGAGTTTGTTTATTTACCTGTCTCCTCCTTTGTACAGTAAACACTTTGAAAAACAAGAAATGTTCTTTTACATTCTTGTATCTCTGTTTCTGGGACCTAGTAAAATGCCTGGATATAGTATTCTCAATAATTTTTTTTTTTTTTTTTTTTTACAGAGATAGAGAGAGAGTCAGAGAGAGGGATAGATAGGGACAGACAGGAACGAAGAGAGATGAGAAGCATCAATCAGTTTTTCGTTGTGACACCTTAGTTGCTCATTGATTGCTTTCTCATATGTGCCTTGACCATGGGGCTACAGCAGATTAGTAACCCCTTGCTTGAGCCAGCGACCTTGGGTCCAAGCTGCTGAGCCTTGCTCAAACCAGATGAGCCAGCGCTCTAACTGGTGACCTCAGGGTCTCAAACCTGGATCCTCTGCATCCCAGTCCAACACTCTATTCACTGTGCCACCGCCTGGTCAGGCTCAATAAATATTTTTTGAATGAATATGTGGTCTGCAAACAAAGATTTCTGATTTTGAGTCTATTTGAAAACCTTAACTTTCCCCACTTTAATGTGTTTCTGATTTCTAAGCATTATTTTTTTTCTTTTTGGATATGGGGTTCTAGGTAGGCAAAGAAGGAAAACGAGAGCTTGGGACAGGTTGACTTGAGTTGGTCCTCTGGAAATCCAGTAACATGCCCTGTCTTTTACCACCCTTCGCCACCACCTGTGGGTGTAAACTTAGCTGACCAGCTCAACAACATACTCAGACCTTGGTTCAGACTTCTCTTATTGCCAAATGAAAGGTTGCCAATATATATATCCAGTAAACAGTTTTTCAACTTTGTACTATTTTTTTTTAATTTACAATTTATGAAATTTATATTTCTTAAAAGTTGTAGACCTTAAAATAATCTGCATTGTTTTACACTGGTCAAGTAAATTACAAAAATCTTAACCCTGAACTTTATCTTTGCTGACTTAGATGTGTCTAAGTGAAAACAATTAACTGTAGGATTCTAATAGTAATGATGTTCCTAATAGTTTTATAACCTAAATGTTAAGTTACAAGAAGCAGCTACATCTATACAAATCTTAGATTTAAAAAAAAAATGAATTTGAGATATAGTTTTCGCTTGAGGAGAAGGAAATGGGTATGGGTATTTTGTGGTTCAGGATTTGTGATACAAAATTAAACAGCAGAGAAGACTGAAATATCTGGAGGAAATAAGATTTCACTGGGCACTTGTGAGTGTTGCGGCTAAGAGTTGGGGGTGGAGCGAAGTAAGAAGGACTAGCTAGCTAAGGGCGGGATCTCTAACAGCACAATACAAGAAGGGCCTGTTCAGTCAGCAGCAGAGCCAAACACTTTCTCTTCCTTAGTGTGTCGGTGACCATAGTAACAGTGGGGACCGAACCTCTTCCCACTCCCTGGCATGCGCAGTGCAGAGGCAGCGGGAAGAGTCCTCAATAATGTATTCCTTTTTCCTTCAGTGGGAGAACTACAACTCCCAAGAGACCACGCGGTGCCACGGCACCGCCTCCTGCTGTGACCCATAACTGTTCCCTCCCTCAGGCCCGCCTCCTACTAGTCTCCTCCCCACTCCCCGAGAGTGTGTCAGTGACCGAGAGGCGGTGTGAGGCGGAGGGACCGTCGGGGGGCGCCGCCGCCGCCTCCACTAGCAGCTCCAGCCGTGCTGCGCGCTCGGATTTGCGTCGAACCTGCCCTGAACACACCACAAAGCGGCCCCGCGCCTCTCCCTTCTCCCCGGTCTCCTCAGCGCTCGGCTCCGCTGCCAGCTTCCCCTCGCCCAGCTTGGCCGGCTGGCTAGGAAGGCGGTGGCGAAACGCCGCGCTGTCTGCTCGCGCTCCCCGCGCTCGCACATTTCACCCCCTTGCTCCGGGACTCGGAGCTGTGCTGGGATTCCGGCCACCAGCAATTGTCGGGTGAGTGGCTTCGGCGCGCCGCGGAAGGGGTCGCGGTAGGGCCGGCGACGTGTGCGGGCGAGGTGGACGCGCAACTTCCTTGGTGGCTTCTTTGCGCGGCGGGCCGGCTCTCCCTGGTCGCCTGCGCGCCCCCGCGCCGGAGGCGGTGGGGAGTGGAGTTTGCGGCGCCTGCATCCCGCGCCCTCGCTGGAGGAAGCGCCTTTGTCAGGAGCTGGCCCGGAGCGCCCTCCCCCTCCGCCTGGGCGCGGAGCGCGCGGTGGCCAAGTCTGCGCCCCGCGCCGGCCGCGTGCTGCGGGAGGGGAGCTCCGCGGGGCCTGGGAGGAAAAGAGAAATGAAAGAGGAACAAAGGGGGCGGTGGGCTTTTCTTTTGTTTGTGCGAATCTGATAACTTCTTTCTCTTTCCTTATATAAGGCAGACTTCCAAGTTAGTCATTCTTTTTATTGTTATGATTATTGTCATCATCTCTGCGTGTCTCGCATTTCCTTTCATCTCAGGAACTCAGAGTATTTAAAAACACTAATTAATTACATCTCTGAGACCCCTACGAAACAAGTTAATATGCCCGTTTTCGTAAGTGGGTAAACTGAGGCCCGGAAGAACACTAATTGATGGATACACTTGAACTTCCACCACGCCTGGTGTCTGAGGACCTTGAAAGCATTTATGAGTTGAAACTCGTCCTCCAGTGCCCCCGTGGAAAAGTTAAACATGCTCATTTTACTTATAGGTTAACTGAAGTCTAAAAGAAGTCTGGGTAATTGTTAGGTAGTTAAAACAATAACTCTTCTTACATAGTGTTTGAACCTTAGAACCTCAAAGGACTCTTTAAAAAGGCGCCAAGTGGAGAAAAGACAGTAAATCGTAAATTCACCTCACCATCTACTTTTATATTTGTACATGGCAGGTCTCTTGAAGGCAAGAGAGCAATGAGGGGGGACGGGAGGACAGAAATTCTTAAATATAGGTTTAACAATTTTTAATCACTACACAGAGGGAGATATGTCTTACTTAGTTTTAACAGCACCAACGACGTTCCCATCCCTAAGTCATTAAACAGAATGTCAACAAATAATCAAATGAGCGCTTTATCCAAAGGTGCTGGTTTTGCTAAGGACTGAAGCTTTAATGTATGAAAATGTCTATTCGTTTGTTTCAAAGGCTGTGTACTGCTTTACAAAATGTTACTTTACTTTCATAGCAGCTGATCTTTTGTTTCAGAACTTGCTTTGTCTTTTTCTATGCTTAATATGTATTTTACAACTGAGGAGAAACAAGGGTTTTTAAAAAAAATTACTCAGTTTGCACAGTAGTGTGAATTTAAAATTTTGAATTGTGGAAAGATTCAGTTTCTACAGGTTTGTTTCAGTTTATGATAGTTTCTTTAATAGAGAAAATGTTTTCTTAGAGTGATCAGATTTACAGCTTAAAAAACGTTGTCCTTATACAAATACAACATATGAATTCCTTGTGTTTTTTTTGTTCATACCAACAGCCTCTTCTGGAGGAAAGTTCCTAACTCTGAGGATAAAGTTTATTTATTTTGGTAGTTGAACCAAACTGGAAGGTACCAAATATTTAAATCAAGCATCTTTTCTACTAATTATTTCTTTAGGTGAATTATGATCAGAAAGAACTGTAGTAACAGTACATACTTTCACTTATCCTGAATTCTCATGAATGTAATATTGTAATACTTAAGTTACCCCCAGATCTTACATTCTGATGGATACATCCGAAAAGGAAAACGAGACATTTGCTATTTTTTCCCAATTCTCTTAAAGGTTCCTTTTCTGTAGTATGTTAAAAGAGATCTTGAGTTTAAAACAACCAGCTGGAAAATAGAACAGTTTAGATGTATGGAAAGTTGCATGTAATGAATTGGTTATAATGCCTCATCTAATAAATTTATGACTTCTAAAATGAAAACTCATCTAGGTTTTTATTACTGTTATAGAAGTGCTGTAAATAAGAGCAGTATTTGTTAACTTGAAAAAAGCGAGCTGGAAATTGTGTCTTATTGGCAGATTTAGGGGTGTGTGAAATCTGTGCTCTCCTTAAAATTGTCATTTAAGTGATCTTACAGTTGGTTATATTGCACTTTTTTTGTAGCATTTACATACCAAATTTACCAGAGGCATTTGTACTTTATGGAAGCTACTAACACAATGCATTTGCACGATTACTAGAGTCCAAATGCAGAAGTTAGTGTTGACCGATAAAGGCTGGCATTGAAGGTTTCCTGAGTTCTTTGGGACCTCTGAAAGGAAATGACTGCAAAGTCCAGGGCGGGGAACTGAGTCTGTAATACTGCTGAATGGTACAGTGGCAAATTTCAAGGAGAAGCCTGAGGATGTTTCTATTTGAATTTGTTTCAGCTTCCTTTCAGGTTGTCAAAATGTCACTTGTACATTAAGAATTCTGTCATTTTTGTGGTTGTCCAGTAACTCATATGATAAGGACTAGAGTAGTCCTACTCTGTGAACATCTATTTTCAGACAGAAGCTTCTGTAGCTGATAAAGATTTTAAACCAAAAGACTTAGAACTGAAAACTAACAGTCTGAAATACATACATCTTACCATGGCCCATTAATATGAACCTATCCTAGTATTTATTAAATCAGAAAGGCCTATATTGATTATTTTATTACATACATTTTTAACTATATATTAAAATTTCATAATGACAAATATATGGTGGCACTGAGATGGTTCTAGAAGTGTCTTTGGAAAAATCATGTTATTCCAAAAGTTACATTAACGTCTTTTAATTGAGGAGAATAAAACAAATTTAAGAGCTAGTAGAAAGAAGGAAAAAGTTCAACAGAATGAAGGAAACCTGATGAAGATGTTTTTAAAGAGTACAGTATTAAAAGAGTCCTGGCAACATTATATAAGGGACAAAATTTTAGCTAAACTCTATAAACAGTGGATTCCACTCAGCACTTTCTGTTTATAGATTTCCAGCCATCTTTTTCAGATTTTCTCTAAATAGATCATACAGGAAAAGTAACTACAAATCATTCTTTCCAGGGACTTGGGGTTGTCAGAGATTTTTTTTTTACACATGTGGTAATGGCCATTTATTTTTGTTTTGCTTAAAGTTTGACCTCTGCTAGAGAAAAAATTTCCCTGGGGAAATTTTTTTTTAATATGTGGGAACCTCAAAACAAGAAATACTGGTCACTGAAAGAATTAGATATAATTTCAAGTTATACTATTAGCCTTTTTTATGTTATCTTGAAAGACCACTCCTAATTTTTTCTTCCAAAGGTTAAAAATAATTGCCTAACGTATTACACATAGTATATCCTGTATAACTTTCATTGCTGCTGAATGAATTTGCAACTAATAAAGGACAAGATTTCTTGAGTGAATTTTAGGGAATTTCTGATTTTTCCCCCCTTTTAAATAGAAATAAATAATGGAAATATGAACATCTGACTGGAGCCTTTAAATTAGTATAGCTTTCTTCAGAAATAAACTTAGAGGAAAAGAGCTTCATCAGGTAGTTTAAGAGAAATGAATTATTGTAAATGAATCTAAGAAGACCTGATTATTTTTTTCAGAATACTGTACAAAATATATGTTTTTTCCATAATAAACTTTTTTTTCAGAAAAATAAGGTTCTACATAGTAGTCTTTATATCACTCCTATGATACTTTTATACACCTCAAAATACCATTTACAGAAAAACAATGTGTTGCTGGTGGCTATAAATGGGGCAGCCCTAACATCCGTCATTCCGCAGTTAATTTTGACCATTCATGTTGTTGTTATTTAAGAAGCTTTTAATTCAATACACATGTAATTTACTTCCTTTTCAAAAAATGTATTGCTGATTCTTATTTTATAATGAATCTCTTGGGATGTTAATTCTAAAAATATGTAGTACCCCCAGTTTCCCACCATCTTCTACAGATTCTTTTTCTGTTATTTTTTTGGCTACAATTTGCTTTTTCCTCTAAACTGTAAAATAAGCTAAGAAATGTTTAAGCATACTTGACAAATATGACAGTAATTTATTATGCTAAACTTTAGCTCAGTTTGAACATACAGGGTATATTGAATCTGTTTTGGAGCTAGAAGCACACTTATTTTAGAGAGGGTTAAAGCAGAGATAGCTTATAGGTTTCACCTTAGGTACCATATCTGATTGCTTGGTGATAGCTGCCTAGAGTGTTGTATGTTCAGAAAACTGGGAGTCCTAGGTCAGACTCAGCAGGAAGGAGTGCTGTGATTAGTTTTTGCTATTGAGTGGACAGTGGACTTTTGGCATTAATGTCACATATTCATTTAGTATTTATTAGATGCTGTTTATATGTCAGGCACTGGTCTAGATGCTGATATCGCACAAACTAAAATCCCTGTCTTATGGTGCTTACAATCTAATAAAACACAGACTATAAATATAAGTAAAATATTTAATACTTTTAAGGATAAATGACCTAGATTCTTCAATAAACAGCAAGAAATAAGAGAGGGAGAGGGAATTAGAAGATTAAAAGAGACTCAAGAGACGTATCCACCAGATGCACTGTGGACCTCAGTTACTAGATCCTGCTTTGTACGAACTAACTATAAAAAGATGTTTATGAAAAATTGGGGAAATTAGGTCATTGATTAGATATTTGATGAAAAGGAATTGTTCTTTTTTTTAAGGTATGATACTGTATTATGGTTTTTAAACAGAGTCCTTACCTTCAAGAGATATAATATGAATTAAACTATGATATTAGGATTGTTGCTTTAAAATAATTTGAAGAGAAAAGGAGAATAAATGAAACAAGATTGGCCCAATTATTGAAAATTGTTGAATGTAGATGATGGGTACATGATATTTCTTACATTCTTTCTACTTTTGTGTATGTTTGAAATTTTCCATAATGAACAGTTTTACACACAGATATACATACACAAAAATAAAATAGAGAAGGGGAAGAGGGAATATGTGGGATGCGAGTATGGGATGGGAGGTGGAAGCGGAAAAGACCTCATTGAGAAGGTGATAGATATTGAAGTAAAGACCTCCAGGAAGTAAGGGAATAAGCCTTGCAGGTAATCTTGGACTAGACATTCCAGGCAGAGGGAATCACAAGAACAATCAGTGGCCCTGAGGTAGGAGATTGGTTAGAATTCAAGAAACAACTAGAAGACCAGTGTGGCTAGGTGAGAACCTTTAGCTGGAGATTAAGTCAGAAAGATAAAGGGAAGGTAGAGGAGACCAGATTGTGTAGGGCATGGTTATCTGTCCTTGCTTTAAAGAAAGAATATTTATTTATATACTTATCTAAAATAAGTCTACTTTAGTCACCTGGAAGCTATACACTTATTTTTTTTCTTTTCTTTTTTCTTTTTTAGGTGAAAGGAGGGGAGATAGTGAGGCAGACTCACGCATGTGCCCTGACCGGAATCCACCCAGCAACCCGATCAGGGCTGATGCTCTAGTACCTAGCTATTTTTAGTGCCTGAGGCTGATGTGTTCCAGTGGAGCTATCCTCAGCACCGAGGTTCACACTGGAACCAATCGAGCCACTGGCTGTGGGAGGAGAAGAGGGAGAGAAGGGAAGAGTGTGTATGTGGGGGGGTGGGGGGCAAATGGTCGCTTGTCCTGTGTGCCCTGACTAGAAATTGAACCCAGGACATCCATATGCCAGCTGATGCTGTATCCACTGAGGCACCAGCCAGGGCTATACAGTACTCTTATTTTTAAAACCAGATTACTCAAAATATTTTTGGAACTTTTTCTTAATTGTCTTCTAAACCAGTTAAAGTGCCACAAATGAAAATAGTTCATTACTATATATATATTTTTTTCTCTTTGATTTTAAGGAAAAGGGGGGATTAGCCACATTATATCTCATTTTATTTATCAGCTATGACTCAGGATTTTGACAGAAAGACAACAGGAAACAACTTCAGGCTTTCTAAAAAATCAGATGCATTCTGAGAAGGCAGTAACTTTTTAAAAATTAGTAAAGGAGTTTAAATAATATTTGGGACAATTGTAGCATCATTAGGAATAAGGATATAACCTCTGAGATTGGCTGATATGGAAGACTCTGCTTATTTGTATAGTTAATTAAGTTTTGTCTGATACAGTAAAACACATATACAAGACCATGCACATTTTTTAAAACTTAAGTACTCAAAACAGTCATGTAGGTAAGTTTCATTTGTGTTATGTATTCAAGACTAAAGAGATGGCATTTCTAATGTAATGAAACCGTAACTTTCTTGTTGGTGGTCATACACTGGGGAACTGAAAGACTTGCACACCTTTTCCTAAATGAATTCAACTCTCAAATCTTGTATTTATGCTTCAGTTGTCAAGTTAGTAGCTGTTTCAAGAACATGCTGATTTCCCATAAAGATCTGTTTTTAAGTTTTTTAATTGAAATTATAGAAAAGTGACATCTTATGCTCTAAATATTTTAAAGACTCCCCCCCAAAAAAACTCATCATAAATACAGAAGTTTCACATCTAGTCACAGACAATATACATACAAATAGAGATTACTAGTTGTGAATGGTTTTTATAGGAATTGATTCTAATAAGAATAAATTTCCCAACCTGAGAAACTAAACTTATTTGAAAGATTTTACTCTACTGATAACATTGAATAAAGAAAACCTTTTTTTCTAGTTAATTATACATAATAGGAGGGCACAATGTTTTCTTTTGTATTTTTAATCAGTAATATGTAGAATTTAATAGAATAAAGTAGAATTTGTGAATTTTGAATAAATTGCATAATGTGACCACTAAGAATATAGGTATTTAACTGTAGGGGATTCTTTAACAAAACTTTCTACTTTAAACATTTCCCAGAAAGTTGTTAGAAATCTAGTTCTGTAATTCAGTCAGAGATGTTGTTCCTTTGGTGTATATGTATGTGTATGTGTATGTGTGTTTATAGATAAGTATCCAGACCCATTTTTCATAAACTCCACATATTATCAGGATTGAGCTGTTATACTGGATTATATAAAGTGCTTTAAACACTAACCTATTAGAGTGGAACACAGAGCCCATGTTAAATCTCTGGGCTTTCCATTAACTCTGGAAAGTCTTTAACAGGTTATCTTTAATTCATCTGTGAAATAAAAATGGCAATTTTTCATGAAGGACTTTGAAATTCTATGACAGTGACCATACTGATATGTGACTCATTTTAGAAATAGCTTTCAGTCTGTTGATTTGGTGGTAGGATTATGAATCTAATTTTCATTTCCATTTTTGTGGAATAAATAACTAAGGTAGGGGATGAAGAGAGAGAGGGAAGGGAGGAGCAATGGAAGTAAGGAAAGGAAAAAATTTGTTCTCATAAAATAGTAAACATGACCATGGATAGTTATTGTAACTTGGATCTAAAAGAGTCCATGACCTAATGAGCAAAAATGCAAATATATGAATTAAATAGAAAATTCTAATGATAATACAGATTCCGTTTCAATAAAAAAGTTGCTTTGTAAAAGGAGCATTTTAAATTTCACGTCGACTTGAACATTATGACCACTAAAAAGCCTATACTTAAATTTGGAATTAATAATGATGAACAATAATTAAG
Source organism: Saccopteryx bilineata (assembly GCF_036850765.1). Classification (NCBI taxonomy): domain Eukaryota; kingdom Metazoa; phylum Chordata; class Mammalia; order Chiroptera; family Emballonuridae; genus Saccopteryx; species Saccopteryx bilineata. Next base: position 120,451,478 of record NC_089492.1, on the reverse strand, counting down.
CATTATTTAAAAATTCAGTTTATTACTTAAGCTCTATAGATTTTTACAGCATTAGTTCTCATGGTTATTCTTTTCAGCATTGCAAGATCCACTTGTATTCTACATCCTTGCCTTTCTCCCTTCATCTCTGTCATGTTTTTCTCTTCTCACTCTGCCACTAGCTTTATTTATCTTCCTTTGCTAGCTTAATAGAGCCCATTGCTTTTCCACAGTATTTTCTACATTTGTCTGCCATTTTGTATACTTATAAATTAAGATTGGAATAAATTAAGGCCCTAAATAAGTCACAGGTAAAGGACACTTTTCCTATTTGTGTCTAACCTGAATAGCTTCTTTTTATCCTTTTCTTATCCTTGTTATTGTGTGCTCTAGTGAAGAGATGGTGTATTCCAGCTTCATCCAACGAGACACTCTTAAGAAAAAACTGAGTAACCTATAGAATGCAATACTTTTTGCATTGAAAAATGTCAGAAACGGTAATAAACATTGATTTGAAATCCTCATGAGTTGACCCTGCTTCTATTAAAACTTATACCTAAATTAGCAAAATTTGATAGTGGAATTAACAGCACAGTAGAATTTCAAAGCTGTTTTTAACTTGGTGTATGTTGTCATTTCCAATAATGTCAGCTAAACAGGGTCTTCATCATCACTGTGATATTAGCTTTATTGTAAATGGCCTGGGGGAAAAACTACCTGGACTTCTGTTGAGCTTATTTTTGACACTCAAGAGGAAAGGACAGAAAAATCAGTAATGTGGTGAAGAAGTTTATAACTTCTCCTTCCTTCCATGGAATGAATTACAAGGTGATTGGCCCTGATTCTCTTGATAGTTGATAGTTGATAGATGCTTATTGTAATGTTCAGCGTAGTTGGCTGAATCTTTAGAAGGCACAATTAAATTTAATTTAATTTTTTAACCATAAGTGAAAACAGTTGGGAGTGCTTTGTTGATTCTTCAAAACCTTAGTGCTGTATTCCTTCTCAGCAGATACTGTCCACAGTACTTCAGGTTCCTCACAGTTTGCAACAGATTCAGTGGACTGCACGTATTGGAAACGCTAAATGCTGATTTCCTTTCATTTTAAACGACAGTTAACATAATGCCTTTTTCTTCTAAATGATTCTCACTACCATACTCTAAATTTACCAAAGGACCAAAACTAATTAAATTACAAAATCCAAATTATAAAACTAGTTAACTTTAAAATTTATGAGCAAATGTGTTTAATGTGTGTCCTTTTAAAACTCTGGCGGCCTCTAATTAGAAGCCCCAGACCTATAAACAGATATCATGTAATTGAAAGCTTTTTGAATTTACTTACTACTTTACTGTAATTTTCACAAAATGGGAAGATTCAATCTCTAAACTAGTCCTATTAGTTCATCAAAGAAGCAATGAATTGTGAGGTGGGCTCTTAAACTGTTCAACATTGAAGAAGTCTGTGACTTCAACAATACCAAACTATTTTTAATTCATTATTGACACTTATTCAACAAAAAGAAAATCACATTTTGCTAAAGCTTCTTTGTCGTGTCTCTGTTAGAAATAGCATGCCAATTTATTTGTGCATAGTTCAGCTCTTACAGACCAGTGTTTTAAGGCTTTAGCCAGAATTTGCCTCCTGAAGCTGTCTTTAAAATGGCTTCTAAAAAGGATTTGCTAGGTTTCAGAACTGAGTAGGCTGTTAATGATTCAATATGCCCCCTCATTCTCCTCCTACTTCTTAAACTGAAAGCTCCTTCATAGCATCTAGGTGCCCTGAGTCATCATGGCTAAACTCTAAAGAAGAATTGTCACATGGAAAAACTCATCATCAAGTAAAATTGTCAGAAAACAATTTGAGTCAGAGATCATTGATCACAAAGATACAACCTGTAGGTTGTGGGCTTTAAATTTTTTAATATACTTACATGTAAATATTATAGGACTTCCCTAATCTGTTGATATTTAGAAATATAGAGCCTTTGGGAGATAATTAAGCCATGAAGGCACAGCCCTTATGAATGAAATTAGTGAGTTATTTTATAAAAGACCCCAGGGAGTTTCTTTGATCCTTTTGTCATGTGAGGACACAACAATAAGATAGCTGTCAGTGAACAGAGGAAGCAAGCCCTCACCTGACAGGAGTCTGCTTGTGCCTTGGTCTTGGACTTCCCAGTCTTCAGAACTGTGAGAAATAAATCTGTCGTTTATAAGCCATCCATTCTATGGTGTTCTAGTATAGAAGCCTGAATGGACTAAGACATGTTATGATGTTAAAAACACAACTGGAACCTGACGAGGCGGTGGCGCAGTGGATAGAGCGTCGGACTGGGCTGCGGAGGACCCAGGTTCAAGACCTCAAGGACTCCAGCTTGAGTGCAGGCTCATCTGGTTTGAGCAAAAGCTCACCAGCTTGGACCCAAGGTCGCTGGCTTGAGCAAGGGGTTACTCTGTCTGCTGAAGGCCTGCAGTCAAGGCACATATGAGAAAGTAATCAATGAACAACTAAGGTGTCGCAACAAAAAACTGATGATTGATGTTTCTCATCCCTCTCCATTCCCATCTATCTGTCCCTCTCTCTGACTCTCTCTCTGTCTCTGTAAAAAACAAACAAACAAACAAACAAAAAACACAACTAGAGAAAATTTATGGGGCCCTCAAAATTCCCAATGGAGTGGAAACAAATCAAAATGGTCAAGGAAAACTTGATTTAAACTTACTTCAGCTACTAAATGTTTCTATGGCAAAAACCTCAGGTTAGCGAAGTTCAAAGTGATGTTGTTTCTGTTTGGAGGGCACAGAATGCAGCAGAACAAATACTAGACTGAGAGACAAGAGGCCTGAGTTCTGTTTTTAATCCAGCTAGTGTCTTCATCTATGAAGTGGTATCAGATCAATGCTGCTCAGACAATGTGTTGTGTGAATTACCTGGGGATCACATTAAGATACATGTTCTGATTCGGTAAGACTGGTTGGGCCTTGAGACTCTACATTTTTAACAAGCTCCCAGATGTTCTGCTGCTGTGTGCCATGGACTACACTTTATAAAAATAAATTACGGTATGAAGCTCCTTCTGGCTTAGAAGGTCTTTGAATCAGAACTCTACTTTCTCTCCAACTCTTTCAAGTTTCATTAGACTTGTACCTTTTCGTAGCGTCTTGTCCTAGACTCATAGACTCACTCTGTATTTTCACAGTCTGAGCAGTCTGACAACTCCTTTAGTTTTGTTGTTTCCTTTCCAGAAGAACCAGCTTTATGGCTCTGGAAAGGTCATTAGAGTTAGAGGTAAGGTAGTGCAATAGAAAAAGGATTTGGTTTGAAGAAAACTAGGTTCAGATCCCTCCCCCACTGATTAGCAGTTCAGTTCCCTAGTTGACTCCATTTACTTAACCTCTCAAACCTTTGAATAGCTTCCTAGCAGGGTTCTTGAAAGGAAAAGAAATAATATATAAAGCCTTCAGCACAGTGTCAAGCATAAAGTAGGTGCTCAAAAATTGGAAATTTTATTATACTTAATGACATCCTGATTTGGTTTGGTAAAGAAGGAAAGATCTAGACCTGTGGTGGCGCAGTGGATAAAGCAAGAAGGAAAGATCTGTCCCCAGACCAGGACCTCCCTCGTGTATTTCACATTTAAAATTCCAACTTCCTACTGGACATATAACTAAAATTTTTCTAAATTATCATGATCAAAAAGACCTCTTTATTTTTCTTTCCTTTTCTGTTCTGCCTCCAATTCCATCCTGATGGAAGTTAATGTTTCATTCTCTACATGCCCAAGTCAGGAACCTGTTGGTTCTGCCTTGGTTTTTCAAGTTCTGCCTTTCTCTATCCTAATTTCTACCATCCTAAGGTACAGTACTTCATAATCTTTCACCTGAGCTGTTCTTATCTGATCTTGCTGCTCTTCGCCTCCTCACGTTTCTTACATCTTCATCCTCCCTTTTCTCCCCCTCCTCCTCACACAGCCTCCATACTGCTTTCAGAGTTGTTTTGCTAAAAATTCTTTTTTTAAACCAATATTTCTTTTTTTAAAAAAATATATATTTATTTTATTTTTTTACAGAGACAGAGAGAGAGTCAGAGAGAGGGATAGATAGGGACAGATAAACAGGAACGGAGAGAGATGAGAAGCATCAAACATCAGTTTTTCATTGCGACACCTTAGTTGTTCATTGATTGCTTTCTCATATGTGCCTTGACCGTGGGGCTACAGCAGACTGAGTAACCCCTTGCTTAAGCCAGTGACCTTGGGTCCAAGCTGGCGACCTTGGGGTCTCGAACCTGGGTCCTCTGCATCCCAGTCCAATGCTCTATCCACTGCGCCACCGCCTGGAAAGGCTAAACCAATATTTCTTGAATAGCTACTATGTAGAAGGCACTGTGCAGACATTGAGTATACAGGTGAAAACAAAATGAGACCATTCTTTCCAAATGAAAATCACCGACTAGTAATGGAGATAGATACTAAAAACAAGTAAATCAGAACAATGTGCTATGAGAAAGAATAGCAGGATCATATTGGGTGGTCAGAGAAAGCAGTTCTTTTTTTTTTTTTTTATACATTTTTATTAATGTTAATGGGATGACATTAATAATTCAGGGTACATATTTTCAAAGAAAACATGTCTAGGTTATCTTGTCGTTAAATTATGTTGCATACCCCTCGCCCAGAGTCAGATTGTCCTCCGTCACCCTCTATCTAGTTTTCTTTGTGCCCCTCCCCCTCCCCCTAACTCTCTCCCTCCCTCCCTCCTGCGTCCTCCCTCCCCCCACCCCTGGTAACCACCACACTCTTGTCCATGTCTCTTAGTCTCGTTTTTATGTTCCACCAATGTATGGAATCATGTAGTTCTTGGTTTTTTCTGATTTACTTATTTCACTCCGTATAATGTTATCAAGATCCCACCATTTTGGAAAGCAGTTCTTAAAACTTGAATACTTGAGCTACTATGAAGAATGAGGAGTTAGCTAAGCAAAGAGCAGGATATTGTTTTTCCTGGCTGAGGGTACAGCATGAGCAGAAACCTTGAGGTGGGAGAGATAAATATGTTTTAGAAGTGAAGTGCTTGGGCATAGAGATGGACAGGATATGCGGATGAGAAGGCGGTATAAAGGACTTCCAGGTTTCTAGTATGAGCAATTACTGGGTTAATAGTGGGGCCATTTACCAAAACAGAAAGATTAGGGGTAGGACAGGTTGGAGCAGGGGGTGGAATCATGTTAAGTTTGTCAAGTCTGAGAATATGAAGAAAAAAAAAAAAAAAAGTAGTTATGTCAGTCCCTTTTCTGGTTCCCCATTTTCTATAAAATCTGTTCCAAATTCTATCTTGGCTTATAAAGTCCTTAAGTGGTTGGACTTTTGATTCTAACTTACCGTTCTAGCTTCTTTCTCAGTGTCCCTTCATTACTCTGCTAAGCCATAATGAAATTCTTACTGTTCTCAAAAGAACCTTTGAGCCTGACCTGTGGTGGCGCAGTGGATAAAGCGTCGACCTAGAAATGCTGAGGTCGCCGGTTCGAAACCCTGGGCTTACCTGGTCAAGGCACATATGGGAGTTGATGCTTCCAGCTCCTTCCCCCTGTCTCTCTTTCCTCTCTCTCTGACTCTCTCTCTCTCCTCTCTAAAATGAATAAATAATAAAAAATAAAAAATAAAAAGAACCTTTGTATATATTATTCTGGATTAAATATCTCTGGCCGAAGCCTTTTCATCCTTCAAAGCCTATTGTGAATATTATTATTCTTAGAGTCTTCTCCAACTTCTCTAGTTCTAAGTTTGGGTCTCAGGCCTTTTTACTGTCGTTGGGTTAATACCTCAGTTACAGTACTTACCACATTGTATTAGAATTTCTTCTTACATATTTGGACACGTTTCACTAAACCATGAGCTACGTGAGCACACATAGTAAAGCTTACTGTTTTTGTGTTCCCAGGTTCTAGCATACAGGGTACATAGGAGCTGCTCAGAAAATGAATGAGTGGATATTGTTTGTTCATAAGCAGTCTAACTCCACCCCTGAATTGTGATGAGTGTTCTTTGCTTCCATAGGGTTCAGATACTACTTTTATCATATTAAATTGACATTAAATTGTCTTACATATGTGTCCTAAAGACAGACTGAATGTTTTTTTCTTTGTCTTCCTAGTGTCTAATATGATGCTTAACTTCCAATCAGGAAAATGCCATTAGATCATAGTTTCATTATGAAATACCTCACCAGTAATGCCCTTGGTAGATGGGCATTATGGGGGCTGGAGGCAGTAGGAAGGAAGATCAGTATTATTATCAACATAACTAAATGCTACCTTGCTGTTCTTGATTTTAAAAAGTTATATATAAATATGCTCAAAATAAAATCATAAAATCCAGTGGTTTTTTGTTTTAAATAGCTGTGGAGATAAGATTGCGAAATCCAGTGACACTTTTCCAGGGTTCATCTTACCTGACCTCTTAGCAGCATTTGACATTGTGTTTTTTTTTTAATCTTATTTTTATTAATTTTAATGCAGTGACATTGATAAATCAGAGTACATATGTTCCGAGAAAACATCTCCAGATTATTCTGACATTTGATTATGTTGCATACCCCTCACCCAAAGTCAAATTGTCTTCCGTCACCTTCTATCTGGTTTTCTTTGTGCCCCTCCCCTCCCCCCATCCCCCCTCTCTCCTTTCTTGCCCCAGCAGCATTTGACATTGCTGACCACCTTATTTCCTTCTTTTTGAAATGTTCTTCACTTCCAGGATACCATACACCATAACCAGCACCTTGATACTGTCACTGTTTTATTTTAGAAGTTGTTGATTTCTTGGATTACTAAATTTTTTAATTCCTCAAGGCTTAGTCTTAGGCTTTTTTCTCTTACTCTATTTGCTTTCCCTAGGTAATTTCATCTGTATGTTGAAGCTTCCCAGGTTTATATTTCCTAAATATACAAAATGGGCAAAAGTAGGTCTATAGTTATTCATATGGGAAGTAATACAATAATTAATAAATAATAATACAAGAATAAATTGTGTGTTTTATGTACTCACTACTATAAACTTACTTTTGTCCCACCTACCCTGTATAAATATTTCCAACTCCTCTCATGGATGTCTCAAAGGTACCTCATATTCCCATGTTCAAGGTCAAACACGTGGGAACCTCAAAAGTACCAAATGCAGAAAAGTACCAAAGGTTTTGAAGAGTGATTTATTACCCTTCATAAAGTTAATTTCCAGCATTGTTCCCCTCCCCAAAATATTGTATTTTGTTTAGCAGGAATTTTTTCTATACTAATCATTTCTAAATAATTGATAATATATTTAAGTAAATAGAAATTGGCTATATTACTGTAACAATAAACCCTTACTGAGCTACTATATATTATATGCTAGGTACTTTGTTTAATTCTCATAACAACCCTTGAGTTAGGTAATACTAGTGAAAAGTAATAGCCTGTAATGATTATAAGTGTAGACTCTTAGTCAGGACTTTCCAGATTCCTATCCCAGATGCCAGTCCTACCATTTATTAGCTGTGTGACCTCAGGTAATTTACTGATCTGGGCCTCAGTTTCTTCATCTATAAAACAGAGATGATAATATTTATCTGCTGAGAACATTTTTAGGAGTTAAAGAATTAATATGTGAAGACCTTTGTAAAATGCCAGGCACCTGTTATGATAAGCACTGCATACATGTTAATAATATTATTATCTTAGGTTTACAAACTAGGAAACTGAACCTTAGTGAAGTTGGTCCAAGTCTCACAGCTATTAAATGATACACCAGGAGACAAACATAGACAGTCTGACTCCAGAACTCCCTTAACTAGCCCTGGCTGTTTGGCTCAGTGTAGAGCATTGGCCCAGCATGTAGAAGTCCCAGGTTCAATTCCCAGTCAGGCACACAGGAGAAGTGACCATCTGCTTCTCCACCCCTCTCCCTCTCCCTTCTCTCTCTATATCTCTCTCTCCCACTCCCTCAGCCATTGCTTGGTTGGAACAAGTTAGCCCCAGGCTCTGAGGATGGTTTCCTGGCCTTGCCTCAAGTGCTAAAATAGAGCAGCAGCCCCAGATGGGCAGAGCATCACCTGGTAGGCAGCTTGCTGGGTGCATCCCGGTTGGTGCGCATGCAGGAGTCTGTCTCTCTGTCTGTCTCCCCACTTCTCACTTAAGAAAAAAATTAAGAACTTCCTTAATCACTCTATTTTATTTTATTTCAACTAATAATTTGTCTCATCTTTCTCACAGGCAGACTCCATATTAATGGTTTCATTGTGATCATAAGAATACTGTATGTAGCCTGACCAGGTGGTGGCACAGTGGATAAAGCGTTGGGCTGGGACGTGGAGGCCCCAGGTTCGAGACCCCGAGGTCGACGCCGCCAGCTTGAGCGCAGGCTCATCGGGTTTGAGAAAGGCTCACCAGCTTGAGTCCAAGGTCACTGGCTCGAGCAAAGGGTCACTCAGTCTGCTCTAGCTCCTAGGTCAAGGCACATATGAGAAATCAATCAATGAACAACTAAGGTGTCACAACAAAAAACTAATGATTGATGCTTCTCATCTCTCTCCCTTCCTGTCTGTCTATCCCTATCTGTCCCTCTCTTTGACTCTCTCTGTCACCAAAAAAAAAAAGAACATTCAGTGCTCAAACCTGGTGTTTAAAATGCTGAAGATCTAAAATATTAGGTAAAAGCTCATTTTATTATGATGTGAGAAGTAAAAAGATATACAGTACATCTTAATTCCATTATTCTATGTGCGCTGTTTGTTTTTCTATATTTCTTGTTAGCAGTTAAGTCACCAAAATTCCTAGAAAATGGAAGTACTTTTACATTACTCTTAAGTGTCTTTAGTTGTGATTTACACTCTGTTGTCTTTTTCTAAACATTTTCAGAATGACTTGGCAGCTCAGTAGCATGTCATATTCACATGGAATGTCTAAATAAATAATTTTTATATTTTAGAATTGATATCTCTTTAGAAACTAGTGATTTGTCCATTTTTAAAAGTCTAAAATGTTTCTATTTCCCAAGTTTTCCTTTTAATTTTCATTTTATTAGCTGCTTTTTTAATAGGAACTTTGATTTTAGTATTTTGGTGTCTTTGTATTAGAGTCTGTATGTAGTTGAATTTAGTTTGTATAAGCTTTAATCTCTGAGTCTCATTTAGACCTTTAGTTTAAAAGCACATCTGGTTACCATTTACAACTTCTTTTTTTTTTTTTTCTGTATTTTTCTAAAGTTGGAAACGAGGAGGCAGTCAGACAGACTCCCGCATGTGCCCGACCAGGATCCACTGGCATGCCCACCAGGGGGCGATGCTCTGCCCATCTGGGGCGTCGCTCTGTTGCAACCAGAGCCATTCTAGCAGAGGCCATGGAGCCATCCTCAGCGCCCGAGCCAACTTTGCTCCAGTGGAGCCTTGGCTGCGGGAGGGGAAGAGAGAGACAGAGAGGAAGGAGAGGGGGAGGGGTGGAGAAGCAGATGGGCGCTTCTCCTGTGTGCCCTGGCCAGGAATCGAACCCGGGATTCCTGCACACCAGGCCGACGCTCTACCACTGAGCCAACCAGCCAGGGCCCATTTACAACTTCTATAGATGATTTGTGTTCCGTGTGTCCCCCCCCCCATACTTGTTACTTCTTTTTTCTATAATTGATTTTTTAAATTCTTATTTATGGCAAAAAAAAAATTTCTTTGTATTAAGACGGTATAAAAGCAGAAAGTCCTGTAGCCTTTGAATTTAGCAGGAAGGAGTTCTTGAGGAAGAGTGAGCTTTGAAAAGCCAGAATCATTTAGGAGGGAAGAGTCTGTTTTTACCTTGTTTTTTGGAACTGAATTCTGTGTATTTACTCTTGTGGGAACAAATACACTTAACATAGTGTTTCTATTAGTTCAGATTCTCTCAATGTGACAATAAAATGCCACTGAAACTGGCTTAAATGTGGAAAAGATTTATTGGTTTGTGTAAACTGGTCCAGGATAAGTGTGGCTTCAAGAATGGCTCCACCCAAGGCTCAAACAGTGTCACCAAGACTCTACTTCTGTACATTTCTCAGCCTTGCTTTCTCAGTGTTGGCTTTATTCTCTAGCCCTACATGAGCAAAAGATAGCTTCAAGCCATGCAGCCCCTAACTCTTCACAGTGTCATGTATATCTGGAAAGAGTAACCATCGTTATCCTAGAAGACCCAGCAAAAGCCTCACTGTATCTTATTGGCTCAGTCAGACTGGGGGGAAATATGAAGCTCTGACTGGGACTGAGCCATATGCCCAGCCATCAAGTTTCAGGGCGTAGTCAACTCCACCAGATACATAATAAACTATTTCCAAAAATAGAATTGAAGATACCATTATACCACAGGAAGGCTGAATGTTTGCTGGGCAGCAGAAAGTAGATGTCCTTAACACTTGATAGTGGTTTCCTTTTCCATTTTAAGGGTTAGCACTTAACTAGGACTTAACTAGAAAAGACTTTTTTTTTTCTGTTTTTGTTTGTTTGTTTGTTTTTAGTACTTAGTGCTGATTTGGAGTTTGTATGAATTCTCTTCCAAATTACTGTTTTAAAGCAATATATAAATGGGAATTGCTAGGACTTTTCACCTCTGAAGATCAGTATAAAATTTGGTGCTGCTTCAACAAATACCATAATATTAATTTTCCTATTAGCTGTAGTAGTCAAATTTGCTGATAGTTCTATAATATAAGGCAGTGTTTTTACAGGTTACCATGTTTTTCTAGGTTAACACTTTAACACCTTAAGCAAACTGGGCTTTTGGACCAAGAAATTTATAAAGAACCATGAGATCTAAGGTTCTGTTCTCAGGGTCTTAGGAGAGATGGGGTAGGGGTAAAGGGTGATGAGGGGATACCCTTTGTGCATTGATTTCTATGACTGGTTTTAATCTGAAAATTAAAGCTCAATTTTTACTGAAAAGGAAAATAAGATACCTCTTGTGGGGTTATTCTTCCTAACAAAAATATAAAATGAAGTAGAAAATGATACTTCTATTTTAGTCTAATATAGATATAATCATTTAGATAGCTTCTTCTATTTTTATGTTATATTAATATTTATGAATGAGTATGTCTGTCCATTCCTATAAGAATTTAACAATATTAGCAGTTGTGGGCTGTATTCTACATCTTTTTGAATCAGCAATGTATTTATTTGCTTGTTTTATAGAGAGTGGTTTATTTAAAGTGGACCTTCAAAACCGCAATGTGACTTGGAAAATTTATAAATAGTATAAATTTTTACTGAAGAACATTTTCATAATCAGCAAAAATGGAATAATATGAATTACTAAGAATTTAAATCTTTTTAAAGTAGTAAGAATAAATTAAAACCTATTTTAATTGCATTTTATTGAGATATTACTTATATGAAAAAGAAGCCAAATTAGTATGAACAAATAAGATCTGAATTTAAGGTATTTTGAGCCTAGTATGTTTCCATTGAATGTCAAGGGTGTATTAAAGTGCATGCATTTTATTTCTCTATAAAAGATTATTCTAACAGTAAGTTTAAGTCATTTTAACAATTTATTACTGTCTAAAAATTTCCTTTGACTTCACATTTTGTTCTGAATGTCTTGGTTTCTTTCCTCCACCTACACAATGTTGAAGGAAAGTAAAGCAAGAGTTGCAAAGTAACACAGTAAATTTGAGAACTCTGGCTTTCTTATTCCAAAACAAAATAAACCCTTATTATAACATTGCTTTTTCCTAATACCAAAAAAAAAAAAAAGAGTTTGGCGAGTGTTCAGTAAATGTATGAATAACCTGATTTAGCTAGCATGAATAGGAAGCTTTGCTATTTGTCCTTGTAGATACTTGGCTCAGTGAACACAGTGATGGACTCTATGGTCAAAGGTATAAAAAAAAAAGTAATAGCAACAACCCCACAAAACACATACATTCAGTGAAGCTTTCCCTGGATCTTGTTCCATCAAAGTAGTAACTTTTCTTTGGAGCCTTCCAGTACCTATGATCTTTTGCTTTAATATAGTACCTGTCCTATACTGATTTGATTTGGCTTGATTGATTTATACCTTTTTTTTTTCATAACTGTAAGTGAATGAGTGATGGTATAGGGAATCATATCTTTTGGATTAGTTTGAATACTCCCATAACTTCTGGCATTGTAGTGAATGCTTAGTAACATTCATTGGGTTAGTAATTGCATTATTAGTGACTCTAGATGCACAAAACTAAAAGTAAGGAATCTGTAGCTGTCAGTTTAAAAATTGCTCCAATACCTAAATTAATTAAACTGCAAGGGAAGCCCACAGTTGCTATGTTAGTAAAAGAAGTCATTAATAAACAGTTACTGGAAAGTGCTAATCTGGAACATTGGAAGAAGGGTAGTTCTTCATAATCTTGTGGAGAGATATCTAGTAAACTAGAAGAATTAGGTTTTTAAAACTATTTTTAGTTATTTAGCCAAGTAGAACTATAAACAAATATTTCCCTTTATAATAAAGTGAAAAAACGTAAGTAAATATGTAGCCAGTCTGTCAGAAGTAAGGGTGGCCTGGATGTGACTGGCATCTGAGGTGGTGGGACTGAGCCTTTAACTTATAGAATCTGAGCTAAGTCCAAGTAGTGTCAGAATTGAACTGAATTGTTGGACACCCAGTTTGGGCTAGAGAATTGATTAATTGATTGTAGTGAGAGAAAATATCCCTCAGTTGCATTTGTTGAAAGGGATGTAAGGTGTCAGCAAAAACATTAAGCAGAAACCCATGTCTACAATTAAAGTTAGATTGAAACAGAATATGAAATTTAAAATTCCAACCCTAATTGTGAATTTTGTGTTTTTCTGGTACAAAAAGCAGTTGGTTTTGAGAAGTTTTCAGCTCTGTGAAAACTTATATATCTTATAGAGTGTTCAGATGATTCTCTCAGTTTCTCTGGTTCTAGAAGAAATAGAAGTTATAATATCTAGAATTTTTAAACTTATGTAAGTTCTAAAGCTGCATAAGTTTTTCTGATCTTTTGTTCTTCAGAAAATCAGTATTTGATTTCCAGGTGTCTGCCAGCATCCAGTGATCTTGAGTTTATGGTAGGTATTTTTTAAATGTGATTAATGCTTTATTTATTTTAACAGCTCTATTGAGATATAATTTATATACCACACAGTTTACCCACTTAAAGTATACATGTCAGTGATTTTTAGTATAGTCACAGAGTTGTACATCTATCATCACAATTTTAAAACATTTTTATCACGTGAAAAAAAACTATAACCTTTAGCTGTCACTTCCCAATCTCCCCCGTTCCTTCCCCCTATGCAACCACTGATCTTACTTTCTGGATATTTCATAGAAATGGAATCACACAATATATAATCCTTTGTGACTGACTTCTTTCACTTAGCATGTTTTCAAAGTTCATCCATATTGTTGCATATATCAGTATTTTATTTCTTTTTTACCAAATAATATTTCATTATATTGATATACTACATTTCATTTATTCATTCATCAGTGATGGACATTTGAGTTGTTTCCACTTTTTTGGCTTTTATGAATAATGTGCACTATGTACATTAGTGCACAAATCTTTGTGTAAACGTGTTTTATTTCACCTGAGAGTGGAATTCCTGGGTTATACAGTAACTTTATGTTTAATCTTTTGAGGGACCACCAAATTGCTGTACAAAGTGACCACCATTTTACTTTCCTACCTCAGGATTCCAGCTTTTCCACATCCTTGCCAATACTCGTCATTATCTATCTTTTTAAAATTATTATTATAGACATCCTAGGTGGTGTGAAGTGGCATCTCATTGTAGTTTTGATTTACATTTCCCTAATGGCTAATGATCAGTTGAATATTTTTTCATGTACTTTTTGGCTATTTGTATTTTTTGTTTGTTTGTAGAAATGTCTGTTCAGATTCTTTACCAATTTTTTTTTTCTTGTAGGAGAGACAGAGTCAGAGAGAGGGACAGATAGGGACAGACAGACAGGAAGGGAGAGAAATGAGAAACATCAATTCTTCGTTGAGGTTTCTTATTTGTTCATTGATTGCTTTCTCATTCCACTTTACATCTACCCACCATTTTGGATTCGAAGCCGCAGCTTGATATTGACATTTTATTGACGTAGTTTGACTATTCCTATACGTCTCTATCTACTGATGAGGTTCATACTCTTTTAGTATTAACTAGTACAACTGACTTCCAATCAGTTAGATTCGGTAGTAAGTCCAAAAAAGAGTAATTAACGTAGTGATTTCTATCTCCATCAACACCCTACTAGTAACCCTACTAGTAATTATTGCATTCTGACTCCCCCAGACCAATACATATGCAGAAAAATCTAGTCCCTATGAATGCAGGTTTGATCCTATAGGATCTGCGCGGCTTCCCTTCTCCATAAAATTTTTCCTAGTAGCCATTACCTTCTTATTGTTCGACCTAGAAATCGCCCTTCTCCTACCCCTCCCCTGAGCAACCCAAACCAACAATCTCTCCATCATACTCATCATATCTCTATTTCTCATTTCCCTCTTAGCCATTAGCCTAGCCTATAAATGATCACAAGAAGGATTAGAATGAGCTGAGTAATGATAGTTAGTTTAAAGTAAAACAAGTGATTTCGACTCACTAAACTATGGCCTTACCCATAACTATTAAATGTCCTTGACCTACGTGAACACAATACTAGCCTTCACAATCTCCCTAGTCGGCCTATTAATATACCGTTCCCACATAATATCCTCACTATTATGTCTAGAGGGCAGACCGGGGGGCTACAGCAGACCAAGTGAACCCTTGCTCGAGCCAGTGACCTTGGGCTCAAGCTGGTGAGCTTTGCTCAAATCCGATGAGCCTGCGTTCAAGCTGGCAACCTCGGGGTCTCGAACCTGGGTCCTCCGCATCCCAGTCCGACGCTCTGTCCACTGCACCACCGTCTGGTCAGACTCTTTACCAGTTTTTAATTGGGTAATTTATTTTTTATTATTTAGTTGCAAAAGTTCTTTATGTATTTGTATCTAGATATAAATATATCTGTATCGGGTGATTTGAACTTATTTTTTCCCATTCTGTGGGTCATCTATGACACTACTTTTTTTTCCCTTTTATTAAACTTTTATATTTCCATTATAGTTTATATTCCATATTATTTTGTATTAGTTTCAGGTGTACAGACTAGTGGTTAGACACTCATAACCTTACAAAGTGTTCCAATATTTCCAGTACTCATCTGGCATCATACATAGTCATTACAGTATTGTTGACTATATTCGCTATGCTGTACTTTACATCTCCATGACTGTTTTGTAACTACCAGTTTGTACTTAATCCCTTCCCTGTTTTCACCCAGTTGCTCTACCCCCCTTATTAGTCTGTTTCAATTTTGTTTGTTCATTTTATTCTTTAGATTCTTCATATAAGTGAAATCAGATGGTATTTGTCTTTCTCTGGCTTATTTCACTTAGCTTAATACCTTCTAGGTCCATCTATACTGTCACAAATGGTGAGATTTCTTTTTTTATGGCTGAGTAATATTTCATTGTATATATATATATATAACAGTTTTTTATCCACTCAGCAGTTGATGGGCACTTGGGTTGCTTCCATATCTTAGCTATTGTAAATAATGCTACAATAATATAAGGGTTCGTATATTCTTTCAAATTAGTTGTTTGGGGTTTCTGTGGGTATATATACCCAGAAGTGGAATTGCTGAGTCATAAGGCAGTTGCATTTTTATTTATTTTATTTTATTTTCATTTTTGAGAGAGGAAGTGGGAGCAGAGAAAAGTATCAATTCATTCCACTTAGTTGTGCCATTGATTGTTTCTCATATGTGCCCTGATGGGAGCTCAAACCAGTGACTGTAGGGGTCAAGCTGGCAACATTGGGATTGAGCCAGCACTCTTGGGAACCAGCTGATGACTCCATGATTAAGCCAACAACCTTAGGATCAAACCAGTGACCTCAGCACTATCCACTATGCCACCAGCCAGGTTGCATTTTTAATTTTTTGAGGAACCTCCATACTGTTTTCCACAGTGGCTACACCAGTCTGCACTCCCACCAACAATGCAGGAGGGCTTCACATCCTTGCCAACACTTGTTGTTTGTTGATTTATTGATTATAGCCATTCTAACAGTCATGAGGTGATATCTCATGTGGTTTTAATTTGCATTTCTCTGATGATTAGTGGCATTGAGTATATTTTTATGTCTGTTGCTCATCTGTCCTCTTTGAAGAAATATCTATTTGGGTCCCCTGTGTAGCAATACTTTTGCTATTTAGATTTCTTTATTTTGTTTAAGGAGACTTCCAGGTTAGGATAGACCGCAAAGGGGTGGGGGGTGTGGGCAGCCAATTCAGGGAGGCATGCCCTATCTTGTGAGCAAAAAGAAACAAATCTCCATGATATGTTAATTCATTGCTTTTATTTGTCTAATTTTCAGCCTTTTCTTTATGGTATAAAATTGTAACAACACACAGCAGAGAATAGAGCTAGAGGTGAAGATTTGGCCATCTCATGTGATAGTACTTACATAACGAGAGGTATTGAGTTACTTGTTGGCTAACTGCTCTCTTCTTTAGCGTTCGTGGTATTGCCTCTAAAATTAATGAAACTAATAGAGAAGTCAAAAAGATCTATTAACGAGCTCTACTACTTAGCCCAATGACTTTCATCAAATAACATCCTCTCTGGAGTTAGATTTTTTTCTCATCTGTAAAATGAGGGAATTGAAAGGAAAATTGAGCAAGTTGAACAGGATATTCTCTAAGGTTCTTTCCAGCTTTAAAATGTTACTATATCATATAGTAAACCAGTGATATTGTTTTTTCTGTGTCCTACCCCTAACAAGGAAGAATTATGCTTTGTTGAAAAATCCTACACTGGTAGTGTACATTTTCCTCAAAAGGAGTGGGTGAGTAAAAAGCTGGGCACATGTAGATATTCAGAAAAGAATTATTATGGTATAACAAATGCCATATATGTGAGTTTGCCTTAAGTGTTAGAGAAACATGACCTAAGTGTCACCAGTGAGGTGCAACTAAAGGATGTCATAATTTACACACCTGCTGTGGGTGTGGCTAGAAGCAAAGAGACTGAGGAATGAGTGCTTCATTGCTTCCTTAGAAGTGTTCAGAGATCATTAGAGAAGAAGCACGTTCTAGGCTATCATTTGTGTCCAAGGGGTGAAATCAAAACCTAGGCTACTACAACTAAAGAAGAAAAATAGGACCATACAAAAAGGAAAAAAAAAAACTGAAAAGACCTAGAAATTGTGAGGTAAGTGCACTTTGTCTTGTTAGTGTTTTTTTTTTTTCTGGAATAAGTTTTAAACATTTCAGGGTGTTGGAAGTCTATCATTGGTCCCTGACCTCAACTGAGATAATTGCCAGAAGTTCAGGCATTATAGATGAAAATAAGGAAGTTTTGAGACACCTGTAAGTCAGGCCAGATACTTAAGAGTGGGCAAAAGGTCATTTAGTTTCAGGTTCATTTGTCAAAGTTGGTAACTTTGATTCCCATCAACCAAGAAAGCTAACTAAAGTTTTTCTGTATTTGACTGGCCTTCCTGGTGTTATTAATCAACTATCAGTGTAAATAAAGCATATGTGAAAAGAAAAAAGAAAAAAAAAGTTCTTTAAAAATAAAATCAGTATTCAGATTGGGAAAGAAAAGCCTAAAAATTTAATTTTATTCCTTTTCTCCCTTATGAATATGGGAATTTTCCCTATTATAAAAATAGTTCACATACTCACACAATATAGAGGTTTTGTTTTTAATGTCTTAGTGCTTTTTAAGAAAAATATATTTCCTCAGGAGATTATTTTATATAAACATAGAGCTTGCTATAGATAAGGAGTTTTTATACACTTAATGCTCTTCTTAATCACTAAGGTAGATCATGATCATAGTATATGAGCTATTGGTATCTTGGTTGCCCTAGGAGTTAGAAATACACTCCCATAATTAGTATAGAATCAATATGTTGATTGAAAGAATTACAAGTCCTCGGGTTTTGTTGTGGCATAGTCACAATTACATTCTGTTTAGTATGAGTATTGGACCTGTCATGCCCGGCTTCTTGAGCAGTTTCATCAGAGTAGAATCACATGACCCAGGCAGGCTCACCAAATAGCAGAATCTTAAAATATGCCCAGATCATTTGTATAGATATGTTTCCTGGACTGGATGTATATCTACATTGGACAAAAGCAGGATACCTGAGCAGATTTATGTCACAGTAACCTGCTTGGGCCTTTGCCAGCAGAAACATTATGCAGATTCACTGAACAACCTCAGGGGATGGGACACAGTTGTGGAATGCTGGGAAACAACAGAATTAAACTTCTTGCTATAGAGTAAAGGGTGGTTCATCTTGTGGCAAGGTGTTAGGTGACACGGTATTAGACTTAGGATCACCAAAAGCGTTTTTATATAAGTGAGATTGGCTCCTAGACTCAAGTTGAATATCAGTTTAATGGGTAGCAATTTTCAACCAGTGTGCTGCCAAATTTTTAGAACATACAATACTTGACTATTTAGTCAGGGGCAGTGACTTCTTTTCCCTTTGTCAAATAAAAAATGACAACAGCCAACACAAAAATAACCATCTGGTATGAATGCCCTATCTTGGACCGTAAATATATAGGTCATATAATAGAGTTGCATCTTACTGGTCACATTGCATTATAAGGTTACATCTGATTCGTTTAATTCTTGGTACCAGAAATCCTTATATACAAGTACAGGGGGTCCTTAGGTTTACGACATTAGTTCCATTCCTCCAACAGTGATATAACCCGAATTTTGGTGTAAGTCGAAACACACCCTAGCCTAAGTCACTTACCTATCCTAACCACCTTTTAAAATCATAATTTAGAACATAGAAACACAGCTAAGCCACAGAAAAAAGAAAAACGACAAAGATACTGTACACTACTGTATTAGCAGGAAAAATGACCAAAAAATGAGTGTAAAAAGAATTTCTTACCTTTATTCCTGTGATTGGCTTGCACACTGGAAGGGGCATTGCAGGATGGGAGAGAGTGACCTATAGGGAGGAGGAAGCTGGAGAGGCAGGAGAACCTGCAGGAGATGTTTCATCTCAAGAAGCAGCTGATGTAGAAGGTATAGGATCTGTTGCAGGTCTCTCTACCCTCTTGAAAAATTGTTCCAGGCTAGTCTGGAACTAGTTCGCTCAAATAGTCTGTAAGTACGACGCTAATGGTGGAAGCTGAAACACTCAGGTCTCAATTTTTTTAAGTTCTTATGGGAGTGAGTGTCATAAACTCAAAACATTGTATGTCAAGATGGTCATAATCCAAGGACCCCTATATAGACACCTGATTTTTTTTTTTTAAAAGTCACTTAGGAGTGAAAAGGGTAATTACTACTATTACTATATATTTTTGGGTAAATCAGTCAAAATTATGCTTTTTCTTTTCTCAAATTAACAAAAAAATATATTTTAGGTGTGCAGAAGTGCAGAATTTTAATAATTAGTTTATGTGTACTATATAATTTTAAAAGTTAAAAAATACCAGAAAACTGCTGGTATAGGTGGTTTGCATATGTCACTTATTGAACAAGTATGACCTAGTATTTACTCTTGTGACTTAATTTAGCATGTTTTTTAAAAAAATTTTAAATGTGATTAAGCACAAAGGAAGTTCAACTTTGTGTAGAGAAGTAAACTATTTCCTTGCACAACCATTCACCATAAGAAAACATATCTTGCAAAAGAATGAAACTTGACTATAGTTTGTCCCCTGCACAAAAATTAATTCAAAATGGATCAAAGACTTAAAAAAATAAGATCTGAAACAATAAACTACATAAAAGAAAACATAGACACTAAACTTATGGTCCTTGGCCATAGAGAACATTTTATAAATTTGACCCCAAAGGCAAGGAAAGTACAGTGGTCCCTCATCTATCACAGGGGTTTGGTTTCAGACCCCCCTGCAATAGGCAAAATTCACAAAGTAGCAGCCTTATATTTATTTTATTATATATATATATATATATATATATAAAGGCTTTATAAAACCTCCCCACACTTATAAACCTTTCCCACACTTATTTTGCTTATTTTACTGCAAAGATAATTAAAATAATAAATATATAAAAATACCTATATGCTGCAAAATCCTACAATACAGCAAAAAATCTGCAATACAAAATTGGATATATACAATTTAAAAATTCATGATACAATGAGATTGCGAAAAGTGAACCATGATATGGTGAGGGACGACTGTAAAGACAAAAATAAATGAATGGGATTTTATCAAACTAAAAAGCTGCACAGCAAAAGAAACCAACAACAAAACAAAAAGGCAGCCAACTAAATGGGAGATGATATGTACAAACAATAACTCTGATAAGGAGTTAATAGTCAAAATATATAAAGACTTCACAAAGCTTAGCAACAAACAAGCAAACAATCCAATTAAAAAAATGGGAAGAGGACCTGAACAGACAGTTATCCCAAGAAGACATGAAAATGGCTAACAAATGTATGAAAAGGTGCTCATCTTCACTAGCTATTAGAGAAATGCAAATAAAAACTACAATGAGATACCACCCCACTCCCATTAAATTGACTGTTATCAGTAAGACAGGTAATAACAAGTGTTGGAAAGGCTATGGAGAAAAGGAACCCTCATTCACTGCTGGTGGGAATGTAAGCTGGTACAGCCATTATGGAAGACAGTATGGCAGGTCCTCAAAAAATTAAAAATAAAATTACCATATGACCCATCAATCCCTTTACTGGGTATCTACCCAAAAACTCAAAAAAAAATTGGTACACAAAGATACATGCACTCCCATGTTCATTGCAGCATTATCCACAGTGGCCATAGAAACAACCAAAGTGTCCCTTGGTAGAGGATTGGATAAAGATGTGGTACATATATATAATGGAATACTACTCAGCCATAAGAAGATGACACATTGCCATTTATGACAATGTGGATGGACCTGGAGAACTTTATACTAAGTGAAATGAGTAAATCAGAAAAAGCCAGGAATTACATGATTTCACACACAGGTGGGATATAAAACAGACTCATGAACATAGACAACAGTGAAGTGGTTACCAGGGGAAGGGGAATAAAGAGAGACAAATACACGGTGATGGAAAATGATTTAACTTTGGGTGGTGGACACACAATGCAATCAACAGTTCAAATGCTGTGGAGATGTTCACCTAAAACCTGTCTACTCTTATTGATCAGTGTCACCCATTAACTTTAATTTCTTAATAAAACAAGAGGGATTCCAAGATGATAACAGAGTAGGCAGACATTTCAACTGCCACCTCCCAGGACAAATCGGATTACAACCTAATTTAAGAACTATCATCTTGAAAAACCAATTTTGGACTAAATGAAGAGGAGTCTATAACCAGGGATCACAGAAGAAGCCACAACAAGACTGATAGGAAGGGCGGAGATGGGGAAAGAGCTGCCCTGCTTCCAGGGGCAAGCGGTGGTAGAGGGTCTGGAAGGACTCGAACTGCAGAGAGGTTCACCCAGAGAGGGGAGGGTCCTCAGCCCCACACCCGGAGCCCCAGCCTAGAGCCCCAGAGCCTGGAAGAGGCGCCCACACAGCATTTTGTGGTGAAAAGAGCCAAAGTTTCTGTCTGTGAGAAAGAGATGGGAGTTCTCAGAGATGCAGGCTCCATCTTAAAGGGCCAGTGCAGAAAGTCTCATTCACAGCCCTTACCCAGTGCTATAGCAGAGAAGAGCTGAGAGGATTACAGATGCATGAGGAGAATGTAAAGTTGGTGGTCCAGGGAGAGACACTGTGGGGGATGGCCACCAGAACCCCTGTGCTGAGTCATTCTCCAGTACTTCAGTTGCCATCTTTCTTGGGTGAAGCAGTCGCCTCTGTGTGGTATCAGCCTGAGGAAAAGCAACTGCCCCGCCCTTGGGAGTCTCTCCAGTCCAACCCATGGAGACTGGGTTGTTCTACAAAGCCAGGAAGGAGGGGGCCTGTCAATGACTCCGTTTTTTTGCATTGAGACTGAAGATTTCCCCTGCATGCTCCGGAGTCAATGACTGATGCTTCTACCTCACACAGTATTCAGTAAAAACTGTCCTGACTGCAGGCAGACCACTGCGCTGGGTCTCAGAGGCCATACCCACTGAACTGGTGACCACACACTACTGAGGTCTGTGAAAAAAGTCTAGACAGACTGACACTTGAAGCTGAGGAGTGGAGCCGTACCCACCACCCTTCCTAATCTCTGAATTGCCACAGGTTCTAGACTCTACCAGAGGTTTTCTTCAGTAGCTTAGCCCAACAAGCAGACAGAGGCTGAAGGAGGCTGGACTCAGGGAACCTTGGCCTTTTGTGGACCTTCCCCCAGACCTAGTGTGCGTAAAATCCAGCCTAGGTGCACAGCTTGGTAGTTCCACATACACCTGGGCAGAGCAGAAGCAGCCACAAACTCAAGAAGGTTGCTGAGGGTCAGTCACGGGCAGCGTCTCCCACTGGTCTGTGCCAGGTTCACTCCAGGGAGGCCCAGGACTGGCACATCCAGTGGCCATCTGCAGAGAACATTGGTTCAGGACCTAACAACCCTTGCTAGAGTGGTATCCTAAGGAAGGGTTCCTCACACCTGGCCCAGCTGAGGTGAGTTCCACTTTCTGTGATCAGCACCAGAACAGTGGCTCATGTGCATTAGATAGAGTGGAGCTTACAGTCAGCCGATAGTCTTCTCCATTGCACTAGATTCCACAGGGAAGGGAGAGGGCTTGGAGCATGGACATTTAAAGTGTGGGTCCCCATAAGCCTATTGTTGGTTCTGGTTGAGGGGATTAGCCACTTTCAAGGGGGGTCACAGTTAGCCCAGGGAGAAGACTCCCAGTCTTCCTCCCTGAGACTAGGGTCTTACCAGCTGTAAGAACTTTTGCAGAGAGGACTGTCAGCCCCACTTGATCTGAACCCGCTGCTCACCTTGCTGGGGAGAAGTAAAATTTGAGTAGCCAGCAGTGGCTGAGGGATTAGGCTCTGAAGTAGGGACCACTTACCCTGTACTGAGCTCATGACCAAGAGACCCCTAAAGTAGGGGGTCCCACTAACATTGTATTCCCAACCTTAGCTGCCCTAACTCACCAAGCTTGCAACCTGTAGAGGGGTTGGTTTCCGGAGACCAGTCTGAGCCCACACTAAAGTCTTTCTACAAAAGACTTTGTGGGAAGACCAGGCAGCTGCAAGAGGAGATAGAGCAGCTGAAAGTGGATGAAAATCTTAAAGAGCTTGTGGCTGTTACAGAGCTGCTGTCATCTTTAAGCAGAAGGAAACTGATCCTTATACACAGATTGGTCCCTCCAACACTACCCAGACACAGGAAACTCAGACATAAACAGTGAAGAGAGCAGTAGCTCCAGACAGGAAACAATGGCAGGTTACAAACAATAGCTGATGCCAATCCAAGAAGACCTAGAACCAACAACCAGTAGTGGGTAGCAGACAGCACCAACCCTAGACTCACCTAATTACACAAGCAGCATGCCCAAAGGAGGAGTCCAGCAGGCACCAGACACTGTGGAGGATAAATGCTCCCAACAGTGCATACACTGCCCAGTATCTAATACATATGATTAAGGTTGATCCTTAGAGCCAGCCAGCCTGAAGGGGTAACCACACCCATGAAAGGACCAACTGCATTTAATACAACAGCAGGAAAAATACTACCCTCGAGAAGCATTCCTAGAGCAAGGAAATCAAGTGGCCTGGAGCCCATCTTCCTCATAAAGACACCACAACAAATTGCAAAGTCAGATAGCACTACCTAATTTAACACAGACAAAATGGGCAAAGAAATATGACCCAAATGAATCACCAAAAGAAATCCCCAGCAAAAGAACTAAGTGAAATGGAAGTAACCAAACTACCAGATGCAGAGTTTAAAATAATGATTTTTAGGATGCTCAAGGACCTTAGAGCAACAATGAATGGTCATAATGAGTACCTAAACAAAAGAGATAGCAAGGATCAAAAAGGACCTTGAAATCATAAAAAAGAACCAGACATGACAAATACAATATCAGAAATGAAGACTGCACTAGAAGGAATCAACAGCGGGTTGGATGAAGCAGAGGATCAAATCAGCAATTTAGAGGACAAGATAAACTAAAGCACAGAAGCAGAACAGCACAACAACAGGAGGCTCAAAAAGACAGGAAATTCTAAGATATCTCGGTGACAACATGAAAGAAACAACATCCACATCAGAAGCGTTTCTGAAGGAGAAGGGAACGAACAAGGGATGGAAAACCTGTTTGAAGAAATCACAGCTGAAAATTTCCCTAAATAGATGAAGGAAAGAGTCACACAAGTTTAAGAAGCAAAGAATCCCATTAAAGAAGAAACCAAGGAGGCCTACACCAATCATAATTAATAATAGACAAAGAAAGAATACTAAAAGCTGCAAGGAAAAGCAGTTAATTACCTACAGAGGAGCCCCCATCAGGATGACATCCGACTTCTCAACAGAAACACTTGAGGCCAGAAGGGATTGACAAAAAAGATTCAAATTTATACAAAACAAGAACCTCCAACCAACACTACTGCATCCAGCAAGGCTATCATTTACAGTTGAAGGAGAAATAAAAAGCTTCCCAAACAATGAAAGAATCAAGGGTCTGACAAGGTGGTGGCTCAGTGGATAGACTGTTGGACCGGGATGTGGAGGACCCTGGTTTGAAACACCGAGGTCACCAGCTGAGTGTGGGCTCATCTGGTTTGAGCAAGGCTCACCAGCATAAGCCCAAATTTGCTGGCTTGAGCAAGGAGTAATTTGGTCTGCTGTAATCCCCCAGTCAAGGCACATATGAGAAAGCAATCAATGAACAACTATGATACTACAATGAAGAATTGATACTTCTCATCTCTCTCCCTTCCTATCTGCCCCTGTCTCTCTCTCTCTATGTCATGAAAAAAAAATGAAGTTTATTACAACCAAGCTAGTACTGCAAGATATGTTAAGGGGCCTGCTGTAAGAAGAACAAAGGAAAAAGAAATCAAGAGAAAGAGGATTGTAGATTTAAAAAATAAAATGGCAATAAATAAGACATCAATAATAACCTTAAATGTAAATGGATTAAATGCTCCATTCAAAAGACATAGGGTAGCTGCATGGATAAGAAAACGGGACTGTACATATGCTGTCTACAAGAGACTCACCTCAGAACAAAAGATCCACATAGATTAAAAAGTAAAGGGATGGAGCCTGACCAGGCAGTGGCGCAGTGGATAGAGTGTCAGACTAGGATGCGGAGGACCCAGGTTCGAGACCCCGAGGTCGCCAGCTTGAGTGCGGGCTCATCTGGCTTGAGCAAAAGCTCACCAGCTTGGACCCAAGGTCGCTGCCTCAAGCAAGGGGTTACTCGGTCTGCTGAAGGCCCGCGGTCAAGACACATGTGAGAAACAAATCAATGAACAACTAAGGTGTCAAAATGAAAAACTGATAAATTGATGCTTCTCATCTCTCTCCATTCCTGTCTGTTCCTATCTATCCCTCTCTCTGACTCTATCTCTGTCCCTGAATAAATAAATAAATAAATAAATAAATAGAAAGATGCTGCTTTAAAAAAAAGTAAAGGGGCCTGACCTGTGGTTAGAGCATTGACATGGAAACGCTGAGGTTGCCGGTTCAAGACCCTGGGCTTGCCTGGTCAAGGCACATATGGGAGTTGATGCTTCCTGCTCCTCCCCCCTTCTGTCTCTCTCTCTCTCCCCTCTCTATAATGAATAAATAAAATCTTTGAAAAAAAATAATCTAAGCTTGTTTTTTAAAAAAAAAAAAAAAGGGGACGGAAAAAGTATACTGCTCACAAAAATTAGGACATCAGGGAACATGCAGATACTCTAGTACTTTCAGCCTTTTGTATAGCACATTTTCATCAATGAAATAAAGTTGGTTTTGCATCTCATTTGCATAATCAACTTTCTTTGACTTATCGTTTGCTTTTCTGATGTTTTTGTTTAATAAAAAAAAAAATCAAATGCTTTTTTATTGCTTCATATCCATTTTGAAATACCCCCTAATTTTTGTGAGCAGTATATTTCATGCAATACTTATATCTGACAAAGTAGCCTTTAAAACAAAGGTTGTACTAAGGGATAAAGGAGTTTACTACTAATGGTAAAGGGAGTAATCCAACAGGAGATTAGAACCATTGTAAATATTTATGCATCTACATAATATAGGAGCACCTAAATATATAAAGCAGATTTTGGTGGACGTAAAGGGCAAGATAACAGCACTACCGTAAAGGTAGGGGATTTTAATACCCCACTAACATCAATGGATAGATCTCCAGACAGAAAATTAACAAAGAAACAGTGGCCTTAAGTGACACACTAGATCAACTAGATTTAATTGGTATCTTCAAAACCTTTTAACCCAGAGCGGCAAAATATACATTATTTTTAAATGTTCATGGTATATTATCTAGGATAGACCACATGTTAGGACACAAAACGAGTCTCAGTAAATTTAAGAAGATTGAGATGATATCAAGCATCTTCTCTGTTCACAATGGCATGAAACTACAATAGAAAATCAACTACGATAGAAAAACTGAAAAACATTCAAACACTTGGTGGCTAAATAGCATGCTATTAAATAATAAATGGGTTAACAATGAGATCAAGGAAGAAACCAAGAATTTCCTTGAAACAAATGAAAATGAACATACAACAAATCAAAATCTGTGGGACACAGCAAAAGCAGTCCTGAGAGGGAAGTTTATAGTATTACAGGCATTCCTTAAGAAGCAAGAAAAAGCTCAAATAAACAACTTACCCCTGCACCTGAAAGAACTAGAAAAAGAACAACAAAGAAAGCCCAGAGGGAGTAGAAGAAAGGAAACAATAAAGATCAGAATGGAAATAAATGCCATGGAGGCTAAAAAAAAATACAAACGATAAACCAAGAGCTGGTTCTTTGAAAAGAAAAACAAGATTGACAAACCTTTAACCAGACTGATCAAGAAAAATAGAGGATTCAAATAAAATTAGAAAAGAGTGGAGAAGTAACAACTG
The DNA here is from genome assembly GCF_036850765.1 of Saccopteryx bilineata. Lineage (NCBI taxonomy): Eukaryota > Metazoa > Chordata > Mammalia > Chiroptera > Emballonuridae > Saccopteryx > Saccopteryx bilineata. The sequence continues at coordinate 120,424,448 of NC_089492.1, read as the reverse complement.
ACACTGCAGAAATACAAAGATTTGCAAGAAAATACTATGAAGACCTATATGCCAGAAAATTGAACAACCTAGATGAAATGGATAAATTCCTAGACACATATAATCTTTCAAAACTTAGTTGGGAGAATCAAAAAAACCTAAACAAACCGATTAGAACAAATGAAATTGAAACAGTTATGAAAAACTCCCAGCAAACAAAACTGCTGGACCGGATGGGTTCACAGATGAATTCTACCAACAATTCAAAGAAGAACTAACACCTATCCTTCTCAAGCTATTTCAAAAAATTCAAGAGGAGGGAGGACATCCAAGCTCATTTTATGAGGCAAGCAGTATCCTCATTCCAAAACCAGGTAAAGACACTACAAAGAAAGAAAACTATAGGCAACATCCATGATGAACATAGATGCTAAAATTCTCAACAAAATATTAGCAAACCGGATCCAGGGATACATCAGATAGATCATACATCATAATTAAGTGGGATTCGTTCCAGGGAGGCAAGGCTGATACAATATTTGCAAATCGATAAATATGATTCATCACATAAAAAGAAGAATAAGGGGCCCTGGCCGGTTGGCTCAGCGGTAGAGCGTCGGCCTAGCGTGCGGAGGACCCGGGTTCGATTTCCGGCCAGGGCACACAGGAGAAGCGCCCATTTGCTTCTCCACCCCTCCGCCGTGCTTTCCTCTCTGTCTCTCTCGTCCCCTCCCGCAGCCAAGGCTCCATTGGAGCAAAGATGGCCCGGGCGCTGGGGATGGCTCTGTGGCCTCTGCCCCAGGCGCTAGAGTGGCTCTGGTCGCAACATGGCGATGCCCAGGATGGGCAGAGCATCACCCCCTGGTGGGCAGAGCTTCGCCCCTGGTGGGCGTGCCGGGTGGATCCCGGTCGGGCGCATGCGGGAGTCTGTCTGACTGTCTCTCCCTGTTTCCAGCTTCAGAAAAATGAAAAGAAAAAAAAAAAAAAAGAAGGATAAGGGGATCCTCAAACCCCTCAGCAAGTTCTTCTGAGCATGGCTTTTAAGATACCTAGAGACAGAAAAAGCCCAATAGAGATCAGGTGATCTACCAGCTTTTAGGATACGACCTTAAAGGCTCCAATGCCCCACAGGGGTCTCATAGGATTCCATCTGGGTCCTGCTTCAATAGTGAATAGGAAGGTCATTGACTAAAAAGCCTGCCAGGCTTATATGCCATTGCTGTGAGGAAAAGGGGATACTGGAAGGTAGGCTTCCCCCTCGCTCCTCTAGGGTTCAGTCTCTTCCAACCCTGCTCCAGCCACCTATGACCTAACCTTGCCCAGAATGCTGGGATTTGCCCCTGAAAGCTGAAGGTGCCCAGGGCCGTCGGCCCTATCTACGACACTGTGGACGAGCCTAGGGTATTTCTTCCAAGAAGCAGGTAAACTGATCTCACTTACACAAGGGCCACTTAACTATGTCTTGCCTGAATAGTCAGGTTTTTTATTCTTCCCTCGAAGATCTCCGTTGTGGGTGTTGATAGTCCTATTTTCTGCTGCTTTGTTTAATATATAGTGTTTCCTTTATTCCTCCTACCTCAATGCCCCACTCATATTTCAGGCTGGGACCTACTCCTAATTTAGAACTCTCTTTCCCCCTTTTGCCAACTTCTGTTATAAATTTACCTTTGCCACCCAGCTTAGTGTATCCCAAGGTTCTTTTTACCATGCCACAGTCGCAGAGCTCCAGGGAAAAGCAACCTGGTCTCATCTCTCCAGGCAGAGGAGAACAGAAGCTCCATCTCCACACATGCTGCAGATGGCTTTTTTTTTTTTTTTTTTTTTTTTTTGTATTTTTCCGAAGTTGGAAACGGGGAGGCAGTCAGACAGACTCCCGCATGCGCCCAACCGGGATCCACCCGGCATGCCCACCAGGGGGCGATGCTCTGCCCATCTTGGGGTGTCACTCTGCCGCAATCAGAGCCATTCTAGTGCCTGAGGCAGAGGCCACAGAGCCATCCTCAGTGCCCGGGCAAACTTTGCTCCAGTGGAGCTTTGGCTGTGGGAGGGGAAGAGAAAGACAGAGAAGAAAGAGAGGGGAAGGGGTGGAGAAACAGATGGGCGCTTCTCCTGTGTGCCCTGACTGGGAATCGAACTTGGGACTGCTGCACACCAGGCCGACGCTCTACCACTGAGCCAACTGGCCAGGGCCAGCTTTTTCAGTCTACCTGAATCACTACCAGCTAGAACCAGCGGTCATTGGGACTTGGACGTGAGCAGCACAGTATAGAATTGTGACAACAATTCTAGTGCCGTGCAGAATTTTCCTGGATGTGGACTTGTGACATCTGCTCCTTGTGACAGCTCCTAATGGACCAAACTGGTATTGGGTTGTATTTGCAGGGATTTGGAATGGTGTTGGTGCCAACTTGGACTTGGTGAACATGTTAAGGACACTATTCTTTTATGGATTCTTGCTCTATTGGCCAAGAATTTGCTTAAAGGCCTTAATCACTGTAAAAAAAAAAAGTAGAAGACTGGATAAAGAAGATGTGGCACATATACACTATGGCAGGGGTCCCCAAACTTTTTACACAGGGGGCCAGTTCACTGTCCCTCAGACCACTGGAGGGCCGGACTAAAAAAAATACTATGAACAAATCACTATGCACACTGCACATATCTTATTTTAAAGTAAAAAAACAAAATGGGAACGAATACAATATTTAAAATAAAAAACAAGTAAATTTAAATCAACAAACTGACCAGTATTTCAATGGGAACTATGCTCCTCTCACTGACCACCAATGAAAGAGGTGCCCTTTCCGGAAGTGTGGCGGGGGCCGGATAAATGGCCTCAGGGGGCCGCATGTGGCCCGCGGGCCGTAGTTTGGGGACCCCTGCACTATGGTATACTACTCAGCCATAAGAAATGATGACATCAGATCATTTACAACAAAATGGTGGGATCTTGATAACGTTATACAGAGTGAAATGAGTAAATCAGAAAAAAACAAGAACTGCATGATTCCATACATTGGTAGGACATGAAAATGAGACCAAGAGACATGGACAAGAGTGTGGTGGGTATGGGGGGGGGGGGAAGAAAGGTAGGGGGAGGGGCACAAAGGAAACTAGATAGAAGGTGACGGAGGACAATCTGACTTTGGGTGATGGGTATGCAACATAATTGAATGACAAGATAACCTGGACATGTTTTGGGTTTTTTTAATTCATTTTAGAGATAGAGACAGGGAGGGGGAGAGAGAGGGAGAGGAGAGACAGAGAGAAGGGGGGGAGGAGCTGGAAGCATCAACTCCCATATGTGCCTTGACCAGGCAAGCCCAGGGTTTTGAACCAGCGACCTCAGCATTTCCAGGTCGACGCTTTATCCACTGTGCCACCACAGATCAGGCCTGGACATGTTTTCTTTGAATATATGTACCCTGATTTATTGATGTCACCCCATTAAAATTAATAAAAATTTATTTATAAAGAATAAAACTCACATGGTAATATCAATAGATGCAGAAGAAGCACTTAATAAAATCCAGCACCCATTTATGATCAAAACTCATCAAAGTGGGAATACAGGGAACATACCTCAACATGATAAAGGTCATCTGTGACAAACCCACAGCCAACATCATACTCAATGGGCAAAAATTAAAAGCAATCCCCTTAAGATCAGGAACAAGGCAGGGGTACCCCCTTTCACTATTTGTGTTCAACATAGTTCTGGAAGTCCTAGCCACAGCAGTCAAACAAGAAGAAGAAATAAAAGGCATCCAAATTGGAAAAGAAGAAGTAAAACATTATTTGCTGATGTGATACTGTTCATAAAAAACCTTAAAGTTTCCGGCCCTGGCCGGTTGGCTCAGCGGTAGAGCGTCGGCCTAGCGTGCGGAGGACCCGGGTTCGATTCCGGCCAGGGCACATAGGAGAAGCGCCCATTTGCTTCTCCACCCCTCCGCCGCGCTTTCCCTCTCTGTCTCTCTCTTCCCCTCCCGCAGCCGAGGCTCCATTGGAGCAAAGATGGCCCGGGCGCTGGGGATGGCTCTGTGGCCTCTGCCCCAGGCGCTAGAGTGGCTCTGGTCGCAACATGGCGACGCCCAGGATGGGCAGAGCATCGCCCCCTGGTGGGCAGAGCGTTGCCCCTGGTGGGCGTGCCGGGTGGATCCCGGTCGGGCGCATGCGGGAGTCTGTCTGGCTGTCTCTCCCTGTTTCCAGCTTCAGAAAAATGGAAAAAAAAAAAATAATAAAATAAAATAAAATTTAAAAAAACCTTAAAGTTTCCATCAAAAAACTATTAGATGTGATAAATGAATTTGGCAAGGTTGCAGGATATAAAATTAATACTCAGAAGTCAGTGACATTTTTATACACTAACAATAAACTGACAAAAAGAAATTAAGGAAATAATCTCCTTCACTATAGCAACAAAAAAAAGTAAAATACCTAGGAATAAATTTAACCAACAAGGTAAAAGACTTGTATTCCAAAAATTATAAGACATTGAAAAATCAAGGAAGATACAAATAAGTGGAAGCATATACTGTGTTCGTGAATAGAAAGAATAAGCATCATTAAAATGTCTATACTACCCAAAGCAATCTATAAATTCAAAGCAATTCCAATTAAAATATCAATGGCATACTTCAAAGATATAGAATAAATATTTCAAAAATTTGCATAGAACAAAAAGAAACACGAATAGCCCCAGCAATCTTGAAAATGAAGAATAAGGTAAGAAATATCACATTTCCTGATAAGTTATACTACAAGGCCATTGCAATCAAAAGAGCTTGGTACTGGCATGAAGAACAGGCATACAGATCAATGAAACAGAACAGAGAACCCAGAAAAAAACTTATGCCTTTATGGTCAATTAATATTTGACAAAGGAGGTAAGAGTATATGATGGCATAACGACAGTCTCTTTAATAAATAATGTTGGGAAAATTGGACAGGTACATGCAAAAAAATGAAACTAGACCACCAACTACACCATTCACAAAAATAAATTCAAAATGGATAAAAGATTTAAATGTAAGTCACGAAATCATAAACATCTTGGGAGAAAACAGGCAGTAAACTCTCCAATATCTCTTTTAGCAATACATTTGCTGATTTATCTCCATGGGCAAGTGAAATAAAGGACAAAATAAACAAATGGAACTATATCAAACTAGAAAGCTTTGCACAGCAAAAGACACCATGAACAAAATAAAAACCCACACAATGGGAGAATATATTCACCATTACATCTAATAAGGGCTTGATAACCAGAATTTATAAAGAACTTCTAAAACTCAACACCAGGAAACTAAACAATCCAATTTTTAAAATGGGCAAAGGAACTGAATAGACACTTCTCCAAAGAGAACATACAGATGGCCTATAGGCATATGAAAATATGTTCAACATTACTAATCATCAGAGAAATGTAAATTAAAACCACAATGAGATTCCACCTCACACCTGTCAGAATGGCGTTCATTAACAAATCAACACACAGTAAGTGCTGGCAAAGGTGTAAAGAAAAGGGAACCCTCCTGCACTGCTGGTGGGAATGGAGACTTGTGCAGCCGCTGTGGAAAACTGTATGGTGTTTCCTCAAAAAGTTAAAAATGGAACTTCCTTTTGACCCAGCTATCCCACTTTTAGGAATATATCCTAATAGTCCCAAAACACTGATTCAAAAGAAGAGATGCATTCCTATGTTTATTGCAGCATTATTTACAATAGCCCAGATCGGGAAACAGCCCAAGTGTCTGTGAGTGGACAAGTGGATTAAAAAGAAGTGGTACATATATACAATGGAATACTATGCAGCCATTAAAAAGAAGGAAATCTTTCCTTTTGTGATGATATGGATGGACTGGAGATTATTATGCTAAGTGAAATAAGCCAAGAAAGAGAAAGAAAAATAACAAATGATCTCACTTATATGTGAAATCTGTTGAACAGGATGAACTGAGGAACAGAATAGAGGCAAAAGCAGGGTCACAGGGAGCAGAGGGACAGCTGTCAGAGGATACTGTATGTTGTTGATGAGAGGACGGGATCAGAGAAGGTGAAGAGATTAGTGAAATTATATATATACACATAACACATAGATATAGATAACAGGACAGCAAATACCAGAGGGAAGTGGGGAGGGAGTTACAGAGAGGGAGATAAGGTGGGTATAATGGGGGGCATGTGGTTGGGGGTGAGGGTGTTCTATTGAGTGGGACACTTGAATCCATACTAATATAATAAATTAAAATTAGTATAAAAAAGGGCAGAAAGCACATTTCTTAAGACATGGGCAAATTTGGAGTAGCAGGTGGTAATTCCTCCAATGAAGTTTACAAGTAGGATAATCTAAGAGCAGCTAAAAATTAGTATTAATGCCTTCAGTAGCTACTATTTGCTGAAGCTTGTGTACTCCCAACTTATTTCTTAGTACTGCCGTCATTTCTCCCATGTTCATAAGCAACAAATTAATCTGATTTATTTTAAAGTATAAAGCTGGCAATAAACAAGTATGATCAATTGAAAATATGATTGAATTTTTACCTGTTTCTATGCCTGGGATATATACTGTTTTACAACAATATCAAAAAAAATCTCTTTCATTTGATAGAACTAAAAGGGTGCTCTTTCTTCACATATGAATTTTATTGATTCTTTTGTTTTCTTTTTTTAAAGGAGTGTTCCTTAACAGATTATTATACCAAACCTGTGAAAATAGACTATTACACTATCATGAAAAGGTTTTTGGTATCTCAGATATACTTTGACACTTATAGAGTTTCATATAGATAATTAAGTCCATGTTAAAAATCGTTCTATGGCCCTGACCAGTTGGCACAGTGGTAGAGCATCGGCCCAGCGTGTAGGTGTCCTGGGTTCAATTCCTGGTCAGGGCACCCAGAAGAAGTGACCATCTGCTTTTCTCTACTTCTACTCCTTCTTTCTTCTCTCTCTCTCTCTCTCTCTCGCTCTCTCGCTCTCTCGCTCTCTCTCTCTTTTCTCCCGCAGCCATGGCTCAGTTGGCTCCTGCAAGTTGGCCTCAAGCACTGAGGGTGGCTCCGTGGCCTCCACCTCAGATGCTAAGAAAATGGCTCACGTTGCAATGGAGCAACAGCCCTAGATGGGCAGAACATCGCCCCCGAGTGGACTTGCTGGGTGTATCTCGGTCAGGGCACATGCGGGAGTCTGTCTCTCTACCTTCCCTCGCTCACTTAAATAAAAAAAAAACACGTTATTCTATGATTCCTGCTCACTTCCGTTTCTTCCCTTTTGGGCTGCAGACTTCCTTAAGAAGGAGGTGAGAGAGAGGTGAGCTCACACTTCAGCCAATAGAATCTAGAATTATTTAGTGTTTACCTATTTTGCATAACACAGGCTCACCCACACAGGAGATGCTTAAGTGAGAGAACGCTGAGCAGACAGACAGCTATTCAGTGTGTGATTCCAAGTGTAACTGAGAGATGCTTTAAATACTATCTGGATTTTATCCTCTGGTGAGAAGATTGTTTGGCTTATAGTGATAGCGATGGAATAAACAGATAGGTGTTTTGTGGCTTAATTTTAAATGTAACATTGTCAGTGCTTCAGGTTAAAGGTAAGTTTGTAAGAGGGATGATTGAATCATAATTAATCAGATCATTTATATTTAATTGTTTCACATTTTTTTCACATTCCGCTTTAGAAGTGTGTTATGTATGAATTGTATTTCCTTCTATATTTCGGAAAAGGTTGAATAAATCTCAAGCTCCAAAGCTTTTGTGTTTTTAAGGAGGATTTACTTTCACCTCCCATTAGTCTTAAAAGAGCGTAAGAAAAATAACTGAGTATTTATTGCTTGTTGACAGAAACTGAAAACTCTTCATTTGTAATATTGTTCCAGCCCAAGCTATAGTGATTTTTTATATGCTTTAGAATTTACTGTTGTCTGTTGTTTTCTTTTGAATTATTAAATTTGAGAATTATATTGCTCTGTGAAGGAAATTGTTTGGTAGCCAGAATCATAGAGCTGTCATTGTATTTTGGTTAGCTGTTGACAGCTTATTCAGTATCTAGTGTGTTCTCTTTTTTTTATCATAAATCTTCTTCTGGGTTGCTTTCAAAGAGATCTAGATGTTTGGGATAACTACAGTTTATTATTTAAACATTTTCACATGGTAGGGAAAAAATATAAGAAATTTTTTAAATATTGGGAGTTTTGCTTTATAAGGATTTTAAGTAATGTTTCTACCTGAATATTTTGCTCTTCCTCTGATATAGTGGAAAGAGTTTTAAGAATTTTAGATTTGATAATTTATTGGTGGTGGTGGGGTTGCTCTTTCTGCTAAAAAATGAACAATGATAGTTCATAGAAGTGTTTTTTTTTTTCTGAGTCATTTTATTTTCATTAAATGAAAAGATATAATTGAGATATTTTTTTTCTATAGGGAATTCATGAAAAACTGAGTTTGCTTGCTGGAATATTGACATGTTGCCTAGTAATGTGTGTTTATTTTTTATCATTTTTTACTCTGTGAGGGGGAAGTATTCACTCACTCTCTTGTATGTATAAAATGAAAGTTAAGTCAGTGACAAGAGAAAAGTTGCAAATTACAGTCATAATTTGATTTTAAAAGGATTATAATTTATCTAATTGAGGTATTTGTAATGTGAAAACACAACAATAATTAGAGTAGAGAGAGAAAATTTGTAAAACTATCCCATCTATATATATGTACCATTTTCCTAATGAAAAGAGTTAACTAGGAATACCATACTGAGTGATTTAAAATATTCGGTCTGCTAAAAAAAATAGATGTTCTTAGCTTCCCACACCAATGCTATAAACATTGGTAGGGAAAACATTATGATTTGGTCAAAGAAAGATCAGCTACTACTTTTCAGAACTTATCATAAACCAAAGAGAAAATTAGAATTCTCATAAGATGAAACTTTTGTTCATTGGTGAGCTTAATAATAGTTTAATGATTTTTCTGTCAGTAGCTAACTTTACTGTTAGAAATAATACGTATTGGAGATTTAGTTATTTGAATTTTCAAGTACATTTTTCCTGTACCTTTTAAATAGAGCTTATAATGGAATTTTCAAACTGTAAAAGAGTTAACATCCCTGTTCGAGTAGGAACTACAATACATATACTAAATCTGACTTCATTTAGATATACTGTTTTTTTTCCCTATTGAGATTAAAACATTTATGCAGCATTCAACCTTGAAACTAATTGCATTTAATTTTGAGGCCTTTGATTATATTTCGGGGCCTGTTATATATTAAGAGCAGTAGAAAAACTAGAATTTTCTACATGGTGTCAAAGTTATCTACAAGAACAGATTAAAAATATTTGTTTAGATACTGAGAAATAAATAAGGTGAACCTCTGAGAAAATAATTAATTCTTAAGTGATGGGGCAGCATCACCATAAATTATTTCAAGAATTACTAGGATCTACTTTGTATTCCTAACTAAATACATATTAGGTATTTAACAAATACTTGATTTTTTTTTACATTACATTTATTCCTTGAAAATCACTGGTTTTACTTGCACAGTTTGAATAATTTCAAGAGACCCAAAAGTCTGACATGTTAGTGAGTGAACCAAACAGATGGCCCAACATCCAAATTTTAGTGCAACTTTGTGTTCTCATTCAGTCCTCATGACAAATTCAATGAGGTGCGGGAAATACTGTCACCATTGTTTTAGGATGAGAAAATCATGTCCTACAGAACTGCTTTTGTAGGTTTGATAATTCATAAAGAACCCTTTATATATCTGTCGAGTAACAGATTTCTCAGAGTTGGCCCTAGGTTCAGTCACAGTTTACTTAGTTCTTCATAAGTGTCTCTTCTAGTTTGAAGAAAACATTATCATAATGAAATAATTAGTGAATAATTCAGAAAAGTGTTTGACTTTCTCTGGCTTTTTGAAAAGTATCAAAATTACCCACGGCTGCTGTTTCCTTCTAGTACCCCCTTTCTGTTCCCTTTCATAAACATTTTAAGACCAGGATTCATGTTGTTAGGTAGACAGAAGTCAAATTCAGATACTCTTTTAAAGATTTCAGTATACAGCATTAATTCTGAAGCTGTGATGGAGTTGCAGATACAAAGTGTTTTCTGTTAAAACTATCTACAGCATTCAATAGTAAAATTGCCCTTATATCGTAACTTTTTTGGTTTTGTTTTGTTTTTGTTTTTAAGAAAAACCCATGATGCATGGTTCTGTCAAATTCTGGTCAGTATGTCTGAATCAGTTTGCTCAGGTCTTGCTCAGTCCAGTGAGTGGTCACACTTGTGCAGTAACACTTTCCTAACCAAAGGGGTGTGTGGATGGTGCAGTTTCACTTCAGAAAGGACATGAGACACGAACAACACTCGGAGCTGACAGGATCAGTACAGTTTGGAAATCTTGCACCTTTAGGTGGCGAGATGGCTGAAAGGAGGCAAACTTTGAATCTTGAATTCATATTTTAATGCCTTTCATTAAATTTAAAGGACTATTTTGTTTTGTTTTCCCTTTTTTTACTTTTTACTTTGAAATAATTTAGCCTTAAAGAAAATATGGGGAAATCAAGGAATTAAGTTTGTATATATTCTTTACTCAGCTTCCTCTAAAATTCAGCAATCTTTATAACCAGAGTATATTTATCAAAACCAGGAAATTAACATTGGTACAATACTATTAGCTGAAATAATAGTAGAACTAATAGACTGTGTTCAGATTTAACCAGTTTTCCACTAATGGCCTTTTTCTATTCCAGGATCCAGTTCATGATCCCACATCCCACATACGGTAGTTGTTGCATCTCCTTAATCTCCTCCAATCTGGGGATTTCTGTTTTTTCTTGTCTTCCAGGACCTTAGCACCTTTAACAAGTACTAATAGTTACTTGTAGAACATTTGTGAATTTGAATTAGTCTGATGTTTTCTTATGATTATATCAGGGTTATGCATTTTTTGGCAGCATGCCACACAACTGATGTGTCCTCAGTGCATCATAATTAGAAGATGCATGACAGCAAAATATCTCATTACAGATGTGAGGCTTGAGCAGTTGATTAAGATGGTGTCTGCCAGGTCGCTCCTACTGTGAAGTTACTGTTTCCCCTGTATAATTAATAAATATCTTGGGCAAGCTACTTTGAGGCTATTGTTGCATTTAAAAAAATAATTCGTGTAACTTGGTCAGTGTTTTATAAGGACTAAAGAAATCCCAGATTATTCTATTTCTGGGAGTAATTTAACTATCTAAAATAATCCTTAATACATTTTTTGGAAGGGCCCATAACCTAATGAGATTAATATGGTTTACTCCTAGAATATTAAAATACGACCATGGACTCAGTGATCTACTTTTTTTTTCATAGATTGGTATAGATTTAAATTGGGGGGGGGTCTGTTTTATTCATTATTTCCAAGTTTAAATTTTATCCAAGGAACTTTTAAATTCGGCTTTAAATGATTGATTGAATTACTGAGAAAATTAAAATGGTTAGTCAATATTATAGGAGTTTATTCCCATGTTAGGGCAGTAGCATATATGTGAACTCTTTGCTCTTTAATACTTTATATGTAGTAGGAAAGAGTGGGGGGTGATTTTCTGTTTGTTGTTTAATTTAGTTTCCCTCAGTAGTTCTCTCCTCCTCTCTCTCCCCCACCTCATATTTTCAGCAGTTCCAGAGTGTTACTAGAGTTTGAATTGTAAAGCACAGTTTATAATAATTTCTATATCATAAGGTTGTTCCAGGGAGTAAATCAGTAAATACATGTCAAGTGCTTATAACAGTGCTTGGCACAGGGACAGAGCCCAGTGTTAGCCACTATGAAAAAAAGGTAGCATAAGCATGAGTTGGCTGCCAGTGTTGGATGCTGACTTTAGAAAATGATAGAATTTTCCATGAATATACTTTCATCCAATGTTTTTGTTCCAAATAACTGTCTAACCCCACCAAATTTGGTGCTTTCTGTAGAATTTTGTTCAGGACTTTAATATTAAACCTCAGGGAATTTCTAGTCCTGCTTTTTGAGAAGCATGATATCATTTTAAGGACTTTGGTGGTAATCTAGAAGAATTGAATATAGTCCAAGCAAGCATGGGCAAGGACAATAAAAAATGTTTTAGTCTTTTGTTGTGTCTTTTAAAATAACATTTTCTAGATGTGGAGAATTAGTAATTATTTTGGGGTAGGGTGGCCCGGTTGTATTTAACTCCCCATCCCCAATCAGGAATACCGCCTGCCGTTTTTCTTGGCTGCCACTTCTCAGGGATTGTCTGAAGCCTTCTGTTCCTAGTTGTCTGGACTCACTTCCAATATGCAGGAATTTGCCTTAGTGTAGTACCCTGCTTTTTTTCTCCTTGGGTTCCTTTCTCCCCAACCCCATTTTCTTAAACAAACATGCGAAGTCCACTTTATTTACTAAAGTTTTTATTGTTAGTCACTACCAGGAAACAGAGTTGACAAATACAATGGGCATTGAGGAAATGACAAAGGTTCAAATCTCAAAAAGCACTAGTCATAGTTGAATAGTTGTCACAGTCTTTGCTGGAGTATAACTTGTTTAGGGTTTATTTTACACAGGTGTACTTTCTATTTCTAATCCCTCTCCTAAATGGCCCCATTATAGGGTCTCATTCTTATTTAGGAGTCAGTCCCACCTGACCTGGTCTGGGGTATATTTAGTGATATCAGAAAACCCAGACAACTTAACTTCTAGGAGCTTCATTTCCCCATTTGTAAAATGGGGATAATAATTATACTGATGTAGTTGTGATAGAAATTAAATGGGTTAATGTATATTGAATTTGTATGTGGGTTTTAGTTTTAGCCCTTTCAGATAAGGTTTGGTCTTTACTAGTCAACTGGCCTTTCTGACTGACACACTCAGTTCCCTTATCTGGAAAATGGAGTTAATAACTTTCCTACCTAATTCACAGGGCTGTCGTGTGGGTCAAATAACATAATCTTATGTGAAAGCACTTTGCTAATTAACAGTCAGTGCAAGTGCCCGATAGACCTTAATCCAAGGTTGATTCAGATTGACACCCCTTTTGATATCAAAGGATTCCTCCATGCTTTCCAAAGCCTGCTTTTAATTTTTCTAGGCATGGGTCTCCTAGGTCAAGACGATATTTCCTTATCTGGCCTCTACAAGTTCACATTTCTCTAAATGTCAGTCTGCCCAGAACTGACCTTATAGCTACTGCTACAGTCCCTTTCCTTCAACCACTTGAGAGAAGTTATTTTAATGTTAAAATATTTAAATGCATAGAAATATTAATAATTAGTCACCATCCCATTCTCACTCTTATCAATTCTAATAAAATAGTGAAACTGCAGGTATCTGTAAAGCCATTGCCTTTACTAAAACGAGGGTTAGTGATACCCCTTAAGTCATCAGAATGATGATGTTAGTAAGGAAACATTTATCAAATACCTTACTATGTGTCTAGCACTATACCAAAAATAGGACAGATTTTCTTCCTAAAAACAAGCTGTCATTTTCAATCTGAGCTATAGGGCCGTGGTTCTCATAGGGTAAGGGGTAGGAAGGTGAGCTACTGTCATCTAGGGGGTGTAAAGGCCAGGGTTGCTGCTGGCCCTCCTCTTATCACAGGCCAGCTCCTCACAATATTGAAATGTTAATAATGCCAAGGTTGAGAAACCCTAGTTTATAGGAACAGATATTGCCCCTGGGAAAGCTATTAATTGCTTTCCTCTTAGTATGAAAATAAGTTATCCTTGTAAGTGATAGAATATCACAATAGCCCTATGAATTAGGTAGGAAAGTCTTATTAACTAGCCTGTCATTTGCCACCTGAAGGGGGAGGCTGGAGTTTGCCCAGGGAGTGCCCTGTACCCTGATAGGAAGAGGAACATGCTTGACTTCTTTCAGTGCTGTACTAAGAAAGCTAAGAGACACTGCAAAAAGGAGTAACCTCATACTCCTACTTCTGGCATACTGTTTCTCCTATCCCTTTTCTCCTTTTATGGAAAGGTGTTGCTTATTAATCCTGTGAATTGTGAAAGAAGGAAGGTGATTAATTTTTCATTCTTATCAAGAAACTGCTATAAATTTAACTCCCTTCAGTCATCAGCTAAATTAGTTTTATAAAATGGCTCCACTACAAATTTACCAAACAGTTCTTTCTGTTTGTCATCCTTTTGAAATCAACCATAAAGGAACTCTAGTATGGATAGAAATCTGTTTCATCAGAGATAATATATGCAATCCACATTATACATGTATATAATTACCATAAAGCATCATAACATTTTCATATTTTATATTTTTTCCCTTTTTTAAAAATCTCAACACCCCTTTGAGCCTACTCGCTCACCAAAATAGAAGTATTCAAAACATGCATGTAAACATCTACCTAAGGTCTATCCCTTGTTTAGTATTTGCTTCCTTTTAGTTTCTTGAGGGCAGGAATTTTATAGATGTGTTTGAAGATAGTAAGCAAAAGGCTATATGTAATGTTAATAATAAAAGAAAAATGTGTTACATTGAGGGAGCAGTTTGGACAAAGATTGATTTCCCAGTTTTCCTTGAAGATCAAATGAATAGAATATTGTGCTGTATCAATCAAATTAATGAGACTATTTCAAATTAATATATATTTTTTGGCTAATTTTTAATGTTTTCCCACCGAACACAGAAAACACTATTCCAGAATATATGTCTTTAAATTTTTTGTTATTGTTGAACTTGGGAAGGTTCCTGATCATAGAGCAACATGCTTAATTTTCAAGGATCAAGTAAAGCTATATAATATCAAGTAAAGATATTATAGAGAAAACAGACTTATTATTGTAGAAAGATTTTCTCTAGCAATTTTTTCCCAGTTTTAGAGAATTTAATGGTGCTGTTTCATTTTCTTTGTGCTAGATTACATTGGGATAGAACTGAATATATGGGTGGGTCTGACCAACTAACTTAATTGAATACCAACAACTGGGGCAAGTAATTGAAGCATTAGAATAAACTTAATTGAATAAAGAAGATGTTTACATATATACAATGGAATACTACACAGCCACGAGAAATGATGCTGTATTGCCATTTATGACAACATAGGAGGACCTTGAAAGCATTATACTAAGTGAAATAAGTAAATCAGAAAAAGCTAAGAACTGTATGATTTCACGCATAGATGGGATATAAAACTGAGACTCATGGACATAGATAAATGTGAAGTTGCCAGTTGGGGAGGGGGTTGGGGGAAGGGAAGTAAGAGGGACAGATATATGGTAAAGAAAAATTATTTGACTTAGGGTGATGGACACACAATGCAATCAACAGTCCAAATGCTATAGAAATGTTTATTCTTATTGACTACTGTCACCCCATTAAATTTAATTTCTAAATTAAAATAAACTTGATTGATGTATGTAGTCATTTCAAGTCCTCAAGTGCATGACTTCAAGAATTGATTTTGAAGACTTCCATATCTTATTCAGATTTTAAAACAAAGACAATATATAAAAAGAGTGAGTGCTAGAGCACTGTCTAGTTACTGGGCTTTATTAAAGATTCAACATCACTGTGAATAGCATTAATCATTCCTCAGTATATATAGTATTCCAACAACTTCTTTACAACAGTCACCTGTCAGCATGTATTAGAACTGCAATGAAAGGTTCAAGCAGTAATAGCTGTCATGGTACATTTTATTTGTAGTTTAAGAATGCCAGTTATATGTAAATTGATTATATGCCATTTTAAATTTAAGAAAACTTTAAATGGGCTTATTATAACTAATACTATCCAAGTGTTTTACTATAGGTTTTCAATTATTAGAGAGAAATAAAATCCAAGTTTAAGTGTGTTTCTATGATTGAAACTTTGATATCACTGATAAAATATTATAAAATCAGGCCTTTTAAGGGACCTAAGCAGAATAAGTATAATTAGAAATACATTGTTTTGCTTGGCTAATTTAGCCAAGAGCTCTAGAAAGTATAGAATAATGGGTATTTGCCACCTACTGTACTTCCTTGTCTAAGGTAAAAATTGTGTCTTTTGCTATAGAGGCAATAGGACTAAATCTATAGTGCTTTGTGCATGTTACTTGTAAATTCTTATTTTAGGACCATATGGTCTCGTATATTTTCAGCTCCAAAATTCTCTTCAGTCTACTTTAGTCTCTTCATTTTTAGAGATGAAGAAACAGATTGCTTTGTTCAAAGAGAGCTAGAACTAGGACATTAGCTAATACTTGCTAGACATGCAGTATACTAATATCAGCCAACTATGGGCATGCACATATCACTTTCAAATTTTTGCCATATCTGTGTACTTACTAATACTATTTAATACTATTTAAATTGACTTCTTTAAATAAATAGCCTTTTAAAAGGAAATTATTTGCTACTATAAATGGAAAACCATGATTTCCTAAAAATAAAAGGTAGCTCAAAATAGAAATCCAAATTAAGACAAAGCAGTGTTATTAAAACTGAATTTAAAATTCAAGTTTAATTCTTATTAAAATTCATGTGGGAAGATAAAGAGGATTTTATAGTGTGTTTGAATGAATGGAGTTTTTTTGTGTGTGTTTTGTTTTTTTTTAGCGAGAGAGGGATAGACAGACAAGAAGAGAGAGAGAGATGAGAAGCATCAACTTGTAGTTGTGGCATTTTAGTTGGTCATTGACTGCTTTCTCATATGTGCCTTGAGCAGGGGGCTCCAGCAGACCTAGTGACCCCTCGCTCAAGCCTGCAACCTTGGACTCAGGCCAGAGACCTTGGGCTTAAGCCAGCGTCCATGGGGTCATGTCTATGATCCCACACTCAAGCCAGTGCCCCTGCGCTCAAACGATCAACCACCTCAGGGTCAAGCATGGGTCCTCTAGCATCCCAGGCCAATGCTCTGACCATTGCACCGCCGCCTGGTCAGGCAAATGGAGTTTTCTTAAAATAATACTTAAGTATATTTTACTTCTTTAAAATAAACTAATTTAGTAAACATTAGTTATTTTTTAATTTACTAATAGTAAAAGTATGTCTGAATTGCTGGTTTAAATGTTTATATCAGCTATAAGGGGTTAAAAAAGGGTAGAACTGGCTAAGCCTTCTCCTTTACTTGTTGGGCTACAGATATGGTGTTGCCTTCTCTCCAAAAGAGAAAATACACCTGCTCTATTTTACTATACCGTAAAAAAACAAAACAAAACAAACAACAACAAGTAGGCATTTTTCATTGGGTTTCCTATGAAACCTATTGGTAGAATTATAAAACCAGGAGACTTTTATGGGTTAGCATAAGAGTTTTGTTGTAAAACCTTTGTAATAGGCCTAATAGGAGGACCAGGGAGAGAAATAGATACAGGAAATACCTAGTCTAATGAAATAGACATGAGAATATTGTGGGGATTGTTTATTATAGTGATTTTTTTGACCTCTCAGAAGTGTTGGGCTTTTGTTTTTTATACTGTGTCAAATTTATATTTTAATTAAACTTTTTATTTTGAGATAATTGTAGATTCACATACAGTTGGAAGAAATAATAACAGAGATTCTGTGCACTTTTTCAGCTTCACTCTCTCTCCTCTCCTGGGTTCCACTGATACAGATGGCAGATATTTTGCTGTCGTTCCCACAGGTCATGAGGCTCTGGGGATTTTGGGGGGTTTTTTGTTTTTGTTGTCAGTCTCTTTTCTCTCAGTTGTTCGGATTCTTTACTATGTCCCTTTTATTCTGCTGAGCTTTTCTTTGCCAAGGCTTTTCCCCCACAGTTGTCCAAACATGTTTGCAATTGCTTATTGAAGAATTTTTATCATGACCAGTTTAAAATCTTTGACAAGTGATTCTAACATCTCTGTTATCTCATTATTAATGAAAATTTTTCTCATCTAGGAAATAATGCAAAAGGTGTCTCAAGGCTCCTGACCAGTGAACAGAGATTTGAGAAAGACAGCCAAGCTCATGTTTTCTCCTGATCAAGAAAATCATCCATCCAAAGCACCAGTGAAATATGGTGAACTCATTGTCTTAGGGTAAGGTCTCTCTATCTGATGACATGAAATTGAATAATATATAGTAACTTTACATCTAGGTTAAAAGTACTTTCTTTCTTTGTTTGTTTTGTTTTTACAGTTTATATCCTACCTATTTCCAGAAAGGATTATAGGATAATATTACTAAATCAAGTACTTTATGTCTCCTTTTTATGCCATCACTTACAAGTGCTCAAATACTGCATGGACTTTGCCTCATCCTCACCACCAGAAAGAACAGAGCTTAAAGATGAAATGAAAAAATGTATTTGTCTAGAGTCACATATCATTCCATTTGTCTTCCTAGTCCATGTTTTAGAAAAATTTGCCTCGGCTGATTTTATTTTATTTTTTATAAAGGGTCAATGTAATTTCTACATACGGCAGTCTTTGAGTAAACTCCCGTCTCTTCCTTGTCAGCCACTAATGTAGGCCATTTTACAATCAAATTCTCCCCCAGCCTCAAAACTGTCCCTATTCCCTGCCTCATTTACCCCAAGATTGACCATGATTTTGGGGTGGAAGTGAATAAGGGGAGATTACTATTAAGCTGCTGCTCCCAGTAAAGAATGAGAAAAAAGCCTGACCTGTGGTGGCGCAATGAATAAAGCGTCGACCTGGAATGCTGAGGTCACTGGTTTGAAACCCTGGGCTTGACTGGTCAAGGCACATATGAGAGTTCATGCTTCCTGCTCCTCCTTCCTTCTCTCTCCCTTCTATCTCTCTCCTCTCTAAACTGAATAAATAAAATCTTTAAAAAAAAAAGAATGAGAAAAATAAAAGAATGACAAATTCTAGCTTTGCTAGTGTCACATGTATGTGTGGCCTTCAGAAAATACCTTAATTCCTCTGGATTTCTGAGGAACTTCATTCATTTGAGGAATAATTTAATTCCTAGCTTGTAAAAGGAGAGTTTTTATGAGGATAGTTTTTATTGTTTTGTTTGTATTTTTCTGAAGCTGGAAACGGGGAGAGACAGTCAGACAGACTCCCGCATGCGCCTGACCGGGATCCACCCGGCACGCCCACCAGGGGGCGATGCTCTGCCCCTCCGGGGGGTCGCTCTGTTGCCACCAGAGCCACTCCAGCGCCCGGGGCAGAGGCCAAGGAGCCATCCCCAGCGCCCGGGCCATCTTTGCTCCAATGGAGCCTCGGCTGCGAGAGGGGAAGAGAGAGACAGAGAGGAAGGAGAGGGGGAGGGGTGGAGAAGCAGATGGGCGCTTCTCCTGTGTGCCCTGGCCGGGAATTGAACCCGGGATTCCTGCACGCCAGGCCAACGCTCTACCACTGAGCCAACCAGCCAGGGCCTTTATGAGGATAGATTTTAAGTGAGGTGATTTTTGGGGTAGAACCCAAGAGTGCCTACTGCATAATAAGCACCCAGGTATTTTGTTTTTAGCTTTCTTCCTAGTAGTCCAGTCCATGCTTACTTGCTTACCTTCAGGATATGTGATCTTAAAGACAAGTATGTTGAACTGAGGCTTAGCAGGCATCTATGTCAGTTGGACAGGTTTTGGCAACATATGTGGATATGATTGTGTGTGTGTGTATTCAATTGGCTGAGACTTAACAACTCTAAAAATTCCTGTTTCAAAGGTTCAGCTATTTAAACTGTTTGGTTCACAATTAGAGGTGACTCTATTTTCAACAATATATACTGCACTTTTAAAGGTCAGATTAGTACATGCAGTCACCTTTAGAAAAAAAAGAATGAGTTATAAGGAGTCAGAAATGCTACTAATTGGCTCTTGATTACCTTGAGTAAAAGAGGGAAGAAAAATATAGATAACTCAAAGTAAAGAATGAAAAACATAAAAAAAAAAAAAAAGAATGAAAAACATGATAAACACCAGGATCCAAATTCTAGCTTTGTATGTATAAACCAAAGGGTACTTCTCTTTGATTCAGATTGTGGTCAAAGGAAATCTCATTTTGTTTTATACTGAGACAGCTGGGGATCAGCAATTGCTGCTTAAAAAAAAAAAAAAAATTAAATACTTACAATGTGCTAATAGATCATTAATTGAGGATGGATCATATAAGGCAAAGTAACACATTTGTCAGAGTTGTGTGGTTCTTACAAGAGATCACCTAAACTTTTCTCCCCCTATCAGGTATAATGGGTCTCTCCCAAACGGCGATAGAGGAAGAAGGAAAAGCAGGTTTGCTTTATTTAAAAGACCTAAGGCAAATGGGGTGAAGCCCAGCACTGTGCATATTGCTTGTACTCCTCAGGCTGCAAAGGTAAAAAATAAATAAATAAATGTACATTAACTTGGAGAAATGGAAAGGCTTGTTGTACATGTTTATATTCTCTAGCATTCCTTTTGCACTCTGCACCAGAAGTTTCCTTTTGTTTGGATGGGAGAAGACACTTTGGAGACATGATATTTGAAGGGCTGCCATATGGAAGGCATTAGACTTTTTTTTTTTTAATGACAAATTAGGATCAGTGGGTGGAAATTAGAAGGAAACATTCTCTTTTCTTATTAAAAAGGGTAGATGTGGTTCTGGGGCTTTATCTAATATTTAGAATTGTGCAACTGTCTGCCCTGAGAAGTCGGGCATTCCTGCTGTTCCTAGAGGGCCCTTGCCTAGGCTTGGCAGGGAATGCAGTGGATAAAGAAGTGTATTCAGGTACAAGAAGCATGTTTGGGTGAGGCAATGTTTTCCCTTTGGATTGAATTTATTGGGGTGATACTGGTTACCAAAATTATACAGGTTGTGGGTGCACATTTCTACAACATATCATCTGAACACTATGTTGTGTGTTCACCACCCCAAGACAAGTCTCCATCCATCACCGTTTATCCCCCTATATACTGGATGAGGCCTTTTTTTTTTTAACTATGGGTCTTTCTCAAAAATTCTATGGATGTTCTTTTTTTTTTCTTTTTTTGTCTTATAACCCTCATAACTTTAGCATAGTGTTTTGAAAAAAAGTAGACCTCGATAATTATTAAATTGAATCAAAGCTATGAAAAAGTAAATACTGAACTGTATCTGCAGTATAACTTCTCAATCTCTTTGCCTAATGCTTTTAGCCCCTTTTTCTTCCCTGCCAAAATCTCCAAAACCTGGGCCACCATTTCAGGACACTAGGACTTTTCCTAGAGTGGTAGTGAGGGAGAATTTTAGATCTTCACATTTCTTATAAATTTCTGTACTTTCAATTGTGTAACACAGGCTGAATTTAGTTCTATGATGAGTGAACAAAAATTAAAAGTGTTTCTTAACTTGCAGAAATACTTATATCTTTTGCTAAGCAGTCCCAGGATATTGTACATTAATATTACACCATCTGGGGTATATTTTTGTAAGTTAAATAACAAAGGACAGAGCCTGACCAGGCGATGGCGCAGTGGATAGAGCGTCGGACTGGGACACAGAGCACCCAGGTTTGACACCCCAAGGTCGCCAGCTTGAGCGCGGGCTCATCTGGTTTGAGCAAAGCTCACCAGCCTTGGACCCTAGGTCGCTGGCTTGAGCAAGGGGTTACTTGGTCTGCTGTAGCCTCACAGTCAAGGCACATATGAGAAAACAATGAACAACTAAGGTGCCACAACAAAGAATTGATGCTTCTCATCTCCCTTCCTTCCTGTCTGTCCCTATCTGTGCCTCTCTCTGTCTCTAACACACACACACACACACACAATAATAATAATAATAATAATAATAGACAGAAATAGCTATATAATGTCTTGTTTTAGGTCAAAGCTTCAGTCCCTACTGTTTGAAACCCAGTGATTGTAGAAAAGGAACAGTTTCCTTTAGGTGTTTCTTTTTGCTCCTTTAAAGAGAGCAAATATGCTAAATAGGCGGTGGAAGTGAATGCCTGTTGGTCCAACCAGAGGAAGCTTCTTTCTAGTATTTCCCCACACGAGTACTTTGGCATTTAGGTTGTGCCAATTATTCCTTGTGCAGGACCCTCTCACATTGCAAGACAGTGCCTTTTAAGCCCTCAAATCATTGTGAAAGCCAAAAAATGTACCTAAATATTTCCAGATCCCCTTACATAGCTAAGATAACCTCTGGTTGAGAACTGTTATCATGGGAAAATATTTCTAGTACCTACCTCTGCAATATTCTGTACTTTTCTTTGCATTTTTACTGTCACGCTTCTAATATTTTTATTGTTAGCTCCTTTTCATCTTTACTAGACAACAAGAATTTTTAGGGATCAAAGATTGACTTTCCCCTTTCAGTTTTGGAGGAATGTGGAATGAGGTCATGAAGAAAACTGTTTAGTCTGGCAGTCATCTAGGATGAAGGGTTAAACCCTGCCTTCCAGTCCAGTGAGAACTTAACTTGATGTAGTTCTTGTTCTCAATCTAAGTAGGTTTAATAGCAAAAATTAAAAAAATTAATAAAAAACAGGGATTACAATTTCAAAGCACACAAAACCTCTGTTTTTAAATCTCTTTAGCAATTAAGAATTAACTTCCAAAATACTAAGCAGTTATTTGATTGAAAAGTCAGATACTTAATGCTGAGTTAAAGTAACTGTAGGTTTTAAAACCTGTGAAACAATTATACAATATTTATAAAACATGAAGTGTAATAAAAAAGAACAACATGCATGGGAATGATCTATGCTGCGTTCTTGAGGTCAGATGCCTCTATGAAGAAAGGGGAGTAGGGAGGGACATGCAAACAACCTTGTTTGTATCAGTAAAGTTTAATTTCTTTTAAAAAACAAGAAGCAAAAATTGTATTAGTAAACTGTAATAAAGCTGGGTAATGAGTACCCAGGTATTTGTTCTCTTTATATAGTATATGAAAATTTCATAATCCTTTTTCATCTTAAAGCTACATATTATTTTAAGGCTTTATTTATTACAGATTAGCTATAAGTTGAAACCAAGTAAAAATGTAAAATGCCAAAACTCTAATTGAGAAACATTTTTTTCATTTAGCTTTTCTGCATATAACCATTCTTTGTGTCTTGTATCTGTTTTCCTTTTACGCAACCTGTTTCTACTTCCTTTGTTTGGGTTTTCCCCCTCTGATGTTATCTTCAACACATATACATAGAACATACCTGAAAACAAAACTGAAAAGTTCTATTTAGCAATGTTTTTAGTTTGGGATAAGTCAGAAGTACAGTCGTAAGCATTATATCCATTTCCTCTGACAATGTTTAATCGTTCTATGAATTTTTCTGTGTCTGGCCCAGCCTATGACAAATATCTGTCATCTGCAGTCACAGAATGGTTAAAACCAGTTAACTCTGCTTATTGGTTAACTTTATAACTTTTTGAGTTACTTTAAAAATAAAATTCCTCTTATAAGAATTTGTATTCTCTTCTTATCAGAGCAAAACTGAGTACTGTTTTCAGATTCTACTTGGGATTTGGTTTTGATTACCTTATAATTTAAAACACAAGAAAGACCCAAATTTTATTGTTTTTGTACAATGAAATTATGTTCTTACTCTATAACTACTTCAAAGTATTCTTCTGCACCCCACTCAACCTGAGAAACTACTCTCACAGCTAAGGTTATGCAAGAGTTACTCATCTCGGCCCTGGCCCCTTGACAGTTGGTTAGAACATCCTCCCTATACACCAAGATTGTGGGTTCGATCCCTGGTCAGGGCACACACAAGAATCAAAGACGAATGCATAAATAAGTGGAACAACAAGTCTATGTTTTTCTGTCTATCTCTCTAAAAATCAATCAATCAGAAAAACATTTAACAGAGTTATTAATCTCTAAACTAAATTTCAGGGGGAAAGATATACCTTTTTTTAAAAAATCCAATTTAATTGACCTGCCAGCTAGTTTTTGCTATTAATGTTTTCTTTCTTAGGCAATAAGCAACAAGGACCAGCACAGCATATCGTATACCTTATCTCGGGCCCAGACAGTGGTGGTTGAATATACGCATGACTGCAACACTGATATGTTTCAGGTATTATATGTAAATTCTTTTTTCATTTAAAAAAAAAAAGTTAAAACCTGTTGTTAGTGACTTTTGCTCTGTTCAGATTAAGGATATTTTCACATATTTCATTAAATTATATATTGTTTTCTAAGCCCCATACATAGACGTTACTGAAGCATAGTTAAGAGGTGGTCTCTGAAATCAGATTTCCTGGTAAGCATTACTTAACATAGCCCATGGATGCCTCGGTTTCCTCCTGTGAAGTATGGTTAACAGAACTTCCCTCATATGACTATTAGGAGGCTTAAATGGTTTGTTTAGTACATGTAAAGTGCTCAGAGGTATGCCAGGTAAAGATGGTAAACACTTAGCTGTTAATAATATAGATAAAATAGTAGCTCTGTTAGCTATTATTATCCCAAAAAAAGAACCAAGAAATATTCTGTACATGTTTATGATTTTTTTTGCTACTACTTCCCTACCTTCCTCTGTAGACAACAAAAAGTACAGGCAGTTCTGTTTCTAACATATTGTATATGTCAAGTCAGACTTGTTTCGCAGCACATATTTGGTCGATAAGTTTCTTTTCTCCTCAATATCATGATTTTATACCAATCAATGGTATAAAAGAATGTTTCTATAAACTTAATAGAACAGCCAAACAAAGATATAAACAAAATTCATATATTCTCCCTTAATATTGGGTTTTATAAAGACCTGGGATTTTCTGGACATAAACTTAAGTACCTAATAATATTGCTTTTACAGTTAAGATCCCGGTGACTTTTTAACTTTTCCTTTACTTAACAAGGTTAAATGAATGTGAAAAGGCCTGGAGATATCTTTAATAATAACCAGTAGCAAAATAATTCTTTGAAGTAACTCACTCCCCCCTAGCCTCTTTAATGGAATCCTGAATTTTTTAGACTAGTATCTCGAGTATTAGAATATGGATGTTGTTTTTACCAAAAGATTAAAAATAAATAACAGCCTTAATGAAGATGAAAGTTTGGGCCTTAACAAGACTTAACACAGCATTAAGATGATTTTCCACATTTTATTATACTGACAACCAGTTAAGGCGAATGTGCTTAAATAGCTTTTTAACCCTTTGAGTAGTGAGTTTTTTGTTTTGTTTTGTTTTTTATAATTTTATTTTTTTAATGGGGTGACATCAATAAATCAGGATACATATATTCAAAGATAACAAGTCCAGGTTATCTTGTTCAATTGTGTTGCATACCCACCACCAAAATTCAGATTGTCCTCTGTCACCTTCTATCTTGTTTTCTTTGTGCCCCTCCCCACCCCCTTTCCCTCTCCCATTCCTCCCTCCCCCCCGTAACCACCACACTCTTATCAATGTCTCTTAGTTTCACTATTACGTCCCACCTACGTATGGAATAATACAGTTCCTGGTTTTTTCTGATTTACTTATTTCGCTTCGTATCATGTTATCAAGATCCCACCATTTTGCTGTAAATGTTCCAATGTCATCATTTCTTATGGCTGAGTAGTATTCCATAGTGTATATGTGCCACATCTTCTTTATCCAGTCATCTATTGATGGGTTTTTTGGTTGTTTCCATGTCCTGGCCACTGTGAACAATGCTGCAATGAACATGGGGCTGCATGTGTCTTTACGTATCAATGTTTCTGAGTTTTTGGGATATATACCCAGTAGAGGGATTGCTGGGTCATAAGGTAGTTCTATTTTCAGTTTTTTGAGGAACCACCATACTTTCTTCCATAATGGTTGTACTACTTTACATTCCCACCAACAGTGTATGAGGGTTCCTTTTTCTCCACAGCCTCTCCAACATTTGCTATTACCTGCCTTGCTAATAACAGCTAATCGAACAGGTGTGAGGTGGTATCTCATTGCCGTTTTGATTTGCATTTCTCTAATAACTAATGAAGATGAGCATCTTTTTATATATCTGTTGGCCATTTGTATTTCTTCCTGGGAGAAGTGTCTATTCATATCCTCTTCCCATTTTTTTATTGGATTGTTTGTTTGTTGTTGACTTTTATGAGTTCTTTGTATATTTTGGATATTAGGCCCTTATCTGAGCTGTTGTTTGAAAATATCATTTCCCATTTAGTTGGCTTTCTGTTTATTTTGTTATCAGTTTCTCTTGCTGAGCAAAAACTTCTTAGTCTGATGTAGTCCCATTCATTAATTTTTGCCTTCACTTCTCTTGCCTGTGGAGTCAAATTCATAAAATGCTCTTTAAAACCCAGGTCCATGAGTTGAGTACCTATGTCTTCTTCTATGTACTTAATTGTTTCAGGTCTTATGTTTAGATCTTTGATCCATTTTGAGTTAATTTTTGTACAGGGGGAGAGACTGTAGTCCAGTTTCATTCTTTTGCATGTGGCTTTCCAGTTTTCCCAGCACCATTTATTGAAGAGGCTTTCTTTTCTCCACTGTGTGTTGTTGGCCCCTTTATCAAAAATTATTTGACTATATATATGTGGTTTTATTTCTGGACTTTCTATTCTGTTCCATTGGTCTGAGTGTCTATTTTTCTGCCAATACCATGCTGTTTTGATTGTCGTGGCCCTATAATAGAGTTTGAAGTCAGGTATTGTAATGCCCCCAGCTTCATTCTTTTTCTTTAGGATTGCTTTGGCTATTCGGGGTTTTTTATAGTTCAATATAAATCTGATGATTTTTTGCTCTATTTCTTTAAAAAACGTCATTGGAAGTTTGATGGGAATTGCATTAAATTTGTATATTGCTTTGGGTAATATAGCCATCTTGATTATATTTATTCTTCCTAGCCAAGAACAAGGTATATTCTTCCATCTCATTATATCTTTTTCGATTTCTCTTAACAATGGTTTATAGTTTTCATTATATAAGTCCTTTACATTCTTTGTTATGTTTATTCCTAAGTATTTTATTTTTTTGTTGCAATTGTGAAGGGGATTATTCTTTTGAGTTCGTTCTCAGTTGTTTCATTGTTGGCATATAGAAAGGCTATTGACTTCTGTATGTTAATTTTGTATCCTGCGACCTTACTGTATTGGCTTATTGTTTCTAGTAGTCTTTTTGTGGATTCTTTGGGGTTTTCGATGTATAGGATCATATCATCTGCAAAAAGTGATACCTTTACTTCTTCTTTTCCGATATGGATGCCTTTTATTTCTTTGTCTTGTCTGATTGCTCTGGCTAGAACCTCTGGTACCACATTAAATAAGAGTGGAGAGAGTGGACAACCCTGTCTTGTTCCTGATTTAAGGGGGAAAGCCTTCAGTTTAGTGCCATTTAATATGATGTTAGCTGATGGTTTATCATATATGGCCTTTATCATGTTGAAATATTTTCCTTCTATACCCATTTTGTTGAGAGTCTTAAACATAAAATTGTGTTGTATTTTATCGAAAGCCTTTTCTGCGTCTATTGATAAGATCATGTGGTTTTTGTTCTTTGTTTTGTTGATATGGTGTATTACGTTAACCATTTTACGTATGTTGAACCATCCTTGAGATTCTGGGATGAATCCCACTTGATCATGATGTATTATTTTTTTAATATGTTGTTGTATTCGATTTCCTAGTATTTTGTTTAGTATTTTAGCATCTGTATTCATTAGAGATATTGGTCTGTAGTTTTCTTTTTTTGTGCCATCCTTGTCTGGTTTTGGTATGAGGGTTATGTTGGCCTCATAAAATGTGTTTGGAAGTATTGCTTCTTCTTCAATTTTTTGGAAGACTTTGAGTAGAATAGGAACCAAGTCTTCTTTGAATGTTTGATAAAATTCGCTGGTATAGCCGTCTGGGCCTGGACTTTTATTTTTGGGGAGGTTTTTAATGGTTTTTTCTATTTCGTCTCTACTGATAGGTCTGTTTTAGGCTTTCTGCTTCTTCTTGACTCAGTCTAGGAAGGTTATATTGTTCTAGGAATTTATCCATTTCTTCTAGGTTGTTGAATTTAGTGGCATAAAGTTTTTCATAGTATTCTACAATAATTCTTTGTATATCTACAGTGTCCGTGGTAATTTCTCCTCTTTCATTTTGGATTTTGTTTATATGAGTTCTTTCTCTTTTTTCCTTGGTAAGTCTTGCCAAGGGTTTGTCAATTTTGTTGATCTTTTCAAAGAACCAGCTCCTTGTTCTATTAATTTTTTCTATAGCTTTTCTGTTCTCTAATTCATTTATTTCTGCTCTGATTTTTATTATCTCCTTTCTTCGGCTGCTTTTGGGTTGTCTTTGTTCTTCTTTTTCTAGTTCCTTAAGGTGGGAAGTTAAGTGGTTCACTTGGGCTCTCTCTTGTTTGTTCATATATGCCTGAAGTGATATGAACTTCCCTCTTATCACTGCTTTTGCTGCATCCCATAGATTCTGATATGTCGTATTGTCATTTTCATTAGTCTGTATATATCTTTTGATCTCTGCACTTATTTCTTCTTTGACCCATTCATTTTTTAAAAGTATGTTGTTTAGTTTCCACATTTTTGTGGGATTTTTTTCCTCTTTTTTGCAGTTGAATTCTACTTTCAAGGCTTTATGATCAGAAAATATGCTTGGTACAACTTCAATTTTTCTGAATTTGCTGATGTTGTTTTTGTGGCCCAACATATGGTCAATTCTTGAGAATGTTCCATGTACACTGGAGAAAAATGTATACTCAGTCACTTTGGGATGAAATGTCCTGTAGATGTCTATCATATTCAGGTGCTCTAGTGTTTTGTTTAAGGCCACTATATCTTTATTGATTCTCTGTTTGGATGACCGATCTAGAGCCGTCAGCGGTGTATTGAGGTCTCCAAGTATGATTGTGTTTTTGTCAGTTTTTGTTTTAAGATCAATAAGTAGCTGTCTTATATATTTTGGTGCTCCTTGGTTTGGTGCATATATATTAAGAATTGTTATGTCTTCTTGATTCAGTGTCCCCTTAGCCATTATGAAATGGCCATTTTTGTCTCTGAGTACTTTTCCTGTCTTGTAGTCAGCATTATCCGATATGAGTATTGCTACACCTGCTTTTTTTTGGATGTTATTTGCTTGGAGTATTGTTTTCCAGCCTTTCACTTTGAATTTGTTTTTATCCTTGTTACTTAGATGAGTTTCCTGTAGGCAGCATACAGTTGGATTTTCTTTTTTAATCCATTCTGCTACTCTGTGCCTTTTTATTGGTGAGTTTAATCCGTTTACATTTAGTGTAATTATTGATACTTGTGAGTTCCCTATTGCCATTTTATAGATTTCTTTCTGTTAGTTTTGTGTCTTGTTTGATCCTTCTCTTTCGTTTTTCTATCTTTTGTTTTTATTTGGTTGTATTCCATACATCTTTCCTCTGTTGCTATCTTTTTTATCTCATGTGCTTCTGTGGTGGTTTTTTCAATGGTGGTTACCTTTGAGTAATGAAAAGGGTCCCTACCCTGTTCATTGTAGCAAACTATTTTGTGAGTACTTTTGCACTCCATCGTCCTTTGCTACTGTTAATCTCCATCTTCTCCCCCTCTTTCTTTTTGTTGTTGTCACAGTTTAAATTTGGTTTTATTGTGTTCTTCTTGGAGCTTTTACTTGTGGCTCTGTTTTTTTTTTTTTGTTCTTTGTATCTGATTGGAGAACCCCCTTTAGTAATTCCTGGAGTGGGGGTTTTCTGATGATAAATTCCCTCATCTTTTCTGTATCTGTGAATGTTTTTATTTCTCCTTCATATTTGAAGGATAGCTTTGATGGGTATAGTATTCGTGGCTGAAAGTTCCTCTCTTTCAGGACTTTAAATATTGGGGTCCACTCTCTTCTAGCTTGTAGAGTTTCTGCTGAGAAATCTGATGATAATCTAATGGGCCTTCCTTTATATGTTGTATTCTTCTTTTCCCTGGCTGCCTTGAGAATTTTTTCTTTGCTGTTGGTTTGTGTCAATTTCATTATGATATGCCTTGGAGTAGGTTTGTTGGGGTTAAGAAAACTCGGAGTTCTGTTTGCTTCTTGAACTTGAGGCTTTAGTTCTTTCCACAGGCTTGGGAAGTTCTCATCTATTATTTGTTTATGTTCTCCATTCCATTTTCTCTCTCTTCTCCCTCTGATATACCTATTATTCTTATGTTATTCTTTTTGATGGAGTCAGATAATTCTTGTAGGGCTATCTCATTTTTTTTAATTTTTGAGTCTCTTTCTTCTCTCTGTTGTGCCTCAAGTTGCTTGTCTTCTATTTCACTAATCCTCTCTTCTATCTGACCTGTTCTATTAGCTAAGCTTGTTACTTCGTTTTTCAGCTCGTGAATTGAGTTTTTCATCTCTGTTTGATTTGTTTTTATAGTTTCAATTTCCTTGGACATATATTCTTTGTGTTCATTGAGTTGTTTTCTGAGCTCCCTAAATTGCCTTTCTGTGTTTTCTTGTATATCTCGGAGGATTTTAGGATTTCTATCTTGAATTCTCTGTCATTTAGCTCCAAGTTTTCCAATATATTAAATTTTTTCTCCATAGATTTTTCCTCATCTAGCTGTGTTACCTCTCTTTCTTTTGTATCCATGATATTCGATTTTCTCTTCCTTAATGGCATCTGAGGGTGATTTTGTTGATAGTATTAATGAGATTTAATAAAGAATAAAAAGTTTTTAAAAAATTTAAAAAATAATTTAAAAAAATCAAAAAGAGTTGTTTTTTTAAAAAAAAATAATGAAATAAAGAAAAATAAAATAAAATAAAAATTTTAAAAAAAGTAAATTATTCCCCCCCTCCTTTTTTCCTCTCCTCTCCTCTCCCCTCTTTCTTGAGAAAATCTTGTGGTGAACTGTGAATTATAACAAACAATGCCTGTGATGGAGGGCCTGAATTGGGGAAAAGTAATAAAGGGGCAAAAAAAAAAGAGCGTATGGACCCACAAAAAGCAAATAAGGAAAAAATTTGGGTCAAGAATAAAATGATTTGCTTTTAGGTGTTGGTTGTCTAAGAGTTATGATGAGAGGAATAAGAGGAAAACGGAAAAATGGGGGGACCAATTAAAAACTTACTATTGTATTTAGTGGAACAAGAACTAGATAATATGGAGAGCCAGGGATGGGAGCACTGCTAGTGAGTTAAAAAGGTGAAGTAAAAACCCCTCAAAATGCCACAAACTTATGTTTGAGTCCCAGATAAGATAATTTGTTTGTTATTGAGGTTTGAATGAGAGGAGATGTAAAGGAGAAAGGAAGAAACTAATATAGAGGGAGAAAAGAGAGAGAGAGAGAGAGAGAAAGAGGGAACCACTAAAAGAAGAAAAAAGAAACAGGAGGAGAGAGAGAGAGAGAGTTAAGGGTTTTGGAGTGCAACCCTCATAGAGAGAAAGGAAGAGAAGAGAAAAGATAATGGGAGATGTAACACTTATGGGTAGTGTAGTTCAAGGAGAGGAGAGAGTAAGACCGGCAGAGAGTTAATCGGCCAAATTGGAGAAGGAAAAAAAGTATCAAGAATGAAGATAAGAGAAACAAACGAACAAATATAATAAAATGGGATAGGTTATAAAGTCTGCAGGTTATTCTTGATTTTGAGAGGTTATCTTCTTGCTTTTTCTTTTCTCTCCCTCTTCCTGGTCGGTGACTCTGTACCCCGGGTTCTGCCCCTTTGGCACGCTCAGGTAGAGGTTTGCAGTTGATAAGTCTCTATGGCAATGTCATGTATTGCGCTTTAGTCTCGTTGGCAGTCGAGGCTCATTAGCATTTATAGGCTCCGACAGTGAGAGAGCCCGTGTTCCTGGAGCCTTTCTCCTAGTCTTTCCTTCCTCAATTAGTAGTCTGATAATCCAGCTATGGGTTTGCTGCTGCCTCTGCCTGGATAGTAAGAGGCTCAAAGAGCTGGCAACTCCCCACTCTATTTCCACTCAGCACAGGGCTCTGGGTAAGGCTGTCATTCAGAGCTGCTAGCATAATCAGGCGGGCTTTCCACCCACTCAAAGATCTCTAGCTCTGCCACTCTGTCTGGTAACACAGGCGGGCACCCACTTCCGGGGCGCTTGGAGGAAACTCTCACTCACTGTCTGCGACCAGGATATCCAGCCAGCAGTCTCACGCTCTGAGTGAAACCCCCAACCGCAGGGAAAAGTTGCAGCGTTGGAATTGAGTCTCGCTCCGTCCCCGTGCACGGCTTTTGCAAGGCGCTGGGGCGGCCCGAGATTCCGCTTTGGCCCACACAAACGCCCCTGACTCAGCCCCTCTGTGCGATAACACGGGCGCGCACTGCTGAGGCACTCGGAGGAATCTCTCATTCACTATCTGCGCGCGCAAACCAGGATATGAGGCCGGCCGCGTCTCCCTCTGAGTGAAACCCCCGCCCGCTCGGAAAATCTCCACCGTTGGAATTAGTTCTCACTCCCTCCCGTGCGTGGCTTTCCCAGGGCGCTGGGGCTGCCCAGAGACTCTGCCCTTGGCCCACAGAAAGGCCTCTGACCCTGCCTCTCCGTGGGGCAACACGGGCACCCACTCCTGGGGCTTAGGAAGAAATCTCTCACCCACTAACTGCGCGCACGCCGACCAGGAGACCGGGTAAAATGGCC
The DNA here is from genome assembly GCF_036850765.1 of Saccopteryx bilineata. Taxonomy (NCBI): domain Eukaryota; kingdom Metazoa; phylum Chordata; class Mammalia; order Chiroptera; family Emballonuridae; genus Saccopteryx; species Saccopteryx bilineata. The sequence continues at coordinate 120,392,093 of NC_089492.1, read as the reverse complement.
GCTCCGCTTGTCTTTGTTTGGGTTTGGCGCGAGTGTTAGCTTGTATTGCCCGGGTTGCCACAGGATCAGTTTTTCCTCGGCTTGGATCTCCGTGCCACAGCCTGGTTCGGCCGTTTGTGCCGCGGCGGCCTGGATCTATTCACCCCCTTTGCCCGCCTCAGTTTCTATATTCACAGTTACCAGAGAAAGCCGCCCTGTTTAGGTTAGTGAGGAAGGCGGAGCATTTCTTACTCCCTATTTCCTTCGGGGTTTGGTTATATATTTAGCCAATTTTTCACTGAACCATACCTTTGGGTGTATTGCAAAGCATCTGGAGGCTCCAAGTATAGGTTTTTCTGTTTCTGGTTGAAGATCTTGTTGAGTTTTGGGGGAGATTTATCGGTATCACTTCCTACCCCGCCATTACTCTGACGTCATCTTCTCCCACCGAGTAGTGAGTTTTTTTTCATGCTTGCTGACCCCTGGGAATGAGATTTTTTTTCAAAAAATGAAAGTAGTTTCAGTTATAGTTTTTTGTTTTTGTTTTTTTTGTTGTTTTTTTCAGTTACAGTTTTATTAACCTAAAATCATGTTTGTTTGTTAACCAATTTATGGAAACAAGAACATACATTTGCCTTTTTTTAATGTTGCCTTACTCATTTTTAAAATAAAAAGTTTTGTATGATTGTACTCTGGATGGTCAGGAGGCACGAGAACATACATGAACGTTGGTACTACTCAAAGGGTTAAAAATCACAATGCTACCTAGATATTTGCTCATAGACTAGAATTTTAATTTAAGAAATTACTTTGTATTTGTTTATCCCCTATCTTTTGTCAATAGTTACTGATACCTTATGAGTCAAAGATTGCAAAGTCAGTTGGGGGCAAAATTGTGATTAAACCAGGCATCCTGTATTATAGAACAGTGTCACTGTCTTATGAAGGTCCTGAAATAAATTGCACCATTTTTGGTTTTGTCTTTTTCGTAAAGAGATAAAACATTTCCCCCAGTAATAGTAAATGATCCTATCTTAGGCCCTGGCCGGTTGGCTCCGTGGTAGAACATCGGCCTGGCATGTGGATGTCCCTGGTTCAATTCCCGGTCAGGGCACACAGGAGAAGCAACCATCTGTTTCTCCACCCTTCCCCCCCTCTTCTCTCTGTCTCTCTCTTCTTCTCCTGTAGCCATGGCTTCATTGCAGCAAGTTGGCCTGGGTGCTGAGGATGGCACCATGCCCTCACCTCTGGCGCTAAAATGGCTGTGGTTGCAGTGGCCCCAGGTGGGCTGAGCATCACCCCCTAGTGGGCATGCCAGGTGGATCCTGGTTGGGCATGTGTGAGGGTCTGTCTCTCTGTCTCCCTGCTTCTCACTTAAGAAAAATACAGCCCTGGCCGGTTGGCTCAGTGGTAGAGCATCGGCCTAGCGTGCAGGAGTCCTGGGTTCGATTCCCAGCCAGGGCACACAGGAGAAGTGCCCATCTGCTTCTCCACCCCTCCCCCTCTCCTTCCTCTCTGTCTCTCTCTTCCCTTCCGCAGCCAAGGCTCCATTGGAGCAAAGTTGGCCTGGGTGCTGAGGATGGCTCTATGGCCTCTGCCTCAGGTGCTGGAATGGCTCTGGTTGCAACAGAGCAACAGCCCAGATGGGTGGAGCATTGCCCCCTGGTGGGCATGCCGGGTGGATCCCGGTCGAGCACATGCGGGAGTCTGTCTGACTGCATCCCCGTTTCCAACTTCAGAAAAATACCAAAAAAAAATACAAAGAAAAAAGTAAATTGATCATATATTTTCTGTATGCATTGTACCTGTGGAAGATACAAACATTTCTACATCAAAAACCTGAAAGCCTGACCAGGCAGTGGCGCAGTGGATAGAGCCTCGGACTGGGATGCGGAGGACCCAGGTTCGAGACCCCGAGGTTGCCAGCTTGAGCGCAGGCTCATCTGGTTTGAGCAAAAGCTCACCAGCTTGGACTCAAGGTCGCTGGCTCAAGCAAGGGGTTACTCGCTCTGCTGAAGGCCCGCGGTCAAGGCACATATGAGAAAGCAATCAATGAACAACTAAGGTGTCGCAATGCGCAATGAAAAACTAATGATTGGTGCTTCTTATCTCTCCGTTCCTGTCTGTCTGTCCCTGTCTGTCCCTTTCTCTGACTCTCTGTCTCTGTAAAAAAACAACAACCCTGAAATATGTCAGAAACTACCCCAATAAATTAGCTAGTCTTTGAGGAACTGGTTCAGTAAGCAGTCAAGGATTGCTTACCTTCTCAACTGAACAAGAAAATTTATTGTTTAAGACATCAGGTATTCAAATTCCAACTCCGTGCATTACCTGACACTGTGAAGTAAATAAAGGAGCCATTACAAGTTGATTACATACGTAGGTGCTACGCTGGCAGTCTAAGTGTGTGAAGATCAGTCTTCTAATTGGATGGAAGAAGGATGAAGAAAAGACTTTATGGCAGTGTCTTTTTATCTGAACCTCTTTTTTTTATCAAGTTGTATAGCATTTTGCCAATCCAACCAGTGGAAAGGCATTCTGACGAAAGATATGACAAAGAAGTACACAGTGTGGTAGAAGATGAATGAATAAGCTCCTTGTACCTAGAAAATACTTTTGTGTGAACAGAAATAACAGGAAATTAGGCTGAATTGTTAGATGGGAGGCAAATTGTGAAGTCAGTTTTTAATATCAGAAATAAGAGACTGGTAGTTTTTTTTAATGGGGATGGGAAAGAATGACATGATAAGATCTGTATTTTTAAAGCTAAAAGCAATTAGAGGAGGAGTTACTAAAGTTTGTCTTAACAAAATTGTGTTTTGCCATTGGAGCACAACCATGTAGGTTTCTTTTTATAGATACTTAGATTTCTTCCTTCTTTTACCTGTCATTACCAATATTACTCTGATATCCCAAATCTCCTCCAGGGCCCAGGTCAAATATCAGTTCTCCTGGCACACTCTCTCTTCCCAAATAAATGCTGCTTTGGAATATCTTGATTCTGAATATCAATTCTCAGTCCAGTTCTTTCAGAGGTCTGAGACCATTTTCTTTGGATATCATTATGTTTAAAATAAGGAAAGAGGGGACATTTAGTCATAACGTTAGTTAACCAACTAATTTCCCCTTAAAACTCTCCAAACTAAATAAAGACTTTATACTTGATAATAGGACAGAAACACTAAAGAATTTTATCCAAAAGTATGCCAATATGAGGAATTCCTGAGGCTCAACTATGCAAAGAATGACTTTTAAAAGTCATCACCTTTGTAGAGGGTCAGTATTTTTTTTCAGTACCCATGTTCAATTTCATGATATTACTTTGTGACAAATAGCATTAGTGAACTGATCATTTTTAAATGTTTACTTTAAAACCCTGTCACACACATCAGTTCTGTCATCCATTCCACTGATTTACTTTTCTTCTTTTAAACTCTCATCTTACAAAATGAAATTAATTTATTTCCTAGCTAGTACTCTGAAGTCTTTTTTAAATTCTCTGATACTTTACCAACCAGAACTCTTACCTGGGAACCTCGTCTCTGAAATATGGCCAAGAACCAGGAAAAAAATTAGAATGACATGTAGGCATATAAAATAAATGCCAGATAGGCCAAGCACTGAAATTTCTTTTCTCTGGTCCCTGGAGAACCCCTTAGGCTCTTACCAGTAACCTTTTGAAGTACTGTTTTTTGCAGTTTGGTTATTTGGTTTCTCAGCCCATAGCAGAGTAAGAGTAGCTGGTTAGAGGAGAGACAGTATGCTGCTAGAGACAAGTATGCCCTACAGCAAGAAATGATAGCTGACAACCTGACAGAAAAGACAAAGAAAATCTATGAAGTGCATATGAACTCAAAGCAAGACTGTGTAAGCCCTTAACATAAGGATAGGTGTTCTTGTACGCCTTTATAGCACCTAAAGACACCACACTGTATTTCAGCTGAATATAAATGGTATTCATAGTGTAATATCCTGGTCATCATAAAAATTTATTTTTATGTTAACTATTCTCTTAAGAAGAGTAATAAATGTTAGACATTTCCATCTAAAGGGGTTAAAATTAAAATCCACAGCCATCTAGAAATCTCAACCATCCTAAACTCTATTCCCTGAGGGTTTCATATATTCTAGGTCATAAGTTCCCACTTAATTCTGTGCTCTAAGTGATTATTATATCAGAGCAAGTCTGACAGATTAGTTTTCAAGGTATAGATGCCACCAGAGTTAAGTATGATCAGTTTGAGCTTTAGAAATTTCAGAGGCTTAATGATTTCACCTTATTGTGCCTTCCTTGAATGAATTTTTCACTGTGTTCCTTTGAATGGGTTTATAGACATTTCTTTTCCCCTTAGATTGGTCGGTCGACCGAAAGTCCCATTGATTTTGTAGTAACTGACACAGTTCCTGGAAGTCAAAGTAATTCTGATACACAGTCAGTGCAAAGCACTATATCAAGATTTGCCTGTAGAATCATATGTGAACGGAATCCGCCATTTACAGCACGGATTTATGCTGCAGGATTTGACTCATCAAAGAACATCTTTCTTGGGGTAAAAAGCTTTTTGCCTAAATGATGCATTATTTTATAATCACTCCTATTTCCAAATTAAAAATAAATGGAAGCTCACTTTTCTTCTACTAGGAGAAGGCTGCCAAATGGAAGACATCAGATGGGCAGATGGATGGCTTAACTACCAATGGCGTCCTTGTTATGCATCCACGTAATGGGTTCACGGAAGACTCCAAGCCTGGAATATGGAGAGAAATATCAGTGTGTGGAAATGTATTCAGCCTACGTGAAACCAGATCAGCTCAGCAGAGAGGAAAAATGGTAAGTATTGAGGTGCGGCTTATTTTAGCTACAGTAAACATACGGTGAGCTGGACTGAATACATTACATATTCCCAGAAACTCTTAAATCTCTTGTTGACACAGTACTAAGTCTGATTATCAAACACTAGCTACTAAATACTATATTTAAGATAGTATTTTAATGTTTCAATTAGGATACTCTAAAAACTTATTTTCCTATTATTAATATATTTTAAAACCTAAGCTTTCCTAAATTAAACTACACGGTGTATTTTCTGCTTATATATGTATTATCTTTGCCCTTGATATTTATTGGAAATAGGAGACCTACTGATTAGCCTTGGAAAGTAAGCCCATATGTACCATGTGTGTTCAGGAAAGATAACTGCTTATTGGTCCCAGATACCACTTCCTCATGGTATTCATAACTTTTATGCAGCCTGCCCCTTTTATTTTAATCATAAATTATATTTACTATAAAACCAAAAATATTTTATCCTTAATCTTTCAAAGTTACATTTTTCATGACTGTCTTTCATGTTTTTTAAGTATTTAGTAACAATTGCAGGAAATGTCAGTTCTGAGTAAGGAGCATGTAAGACCAACACTCTAAATGTAAAAATCCCAAACACAGTGATGAATGTGTTTTTTGATTCTTGTTTCCTCTAGGTGGAAATTGAAACCAATCAGTTACAAGATGGCTCATTAATTGACCTCTGTGGTGCAACATTGCTGTGGCGTACTGCAGAAGGCCTTTCCCACACTCCTACGGTGAAGCATTTAGAAGCTTTAAGACAGGAAATCAATGCGGCGCGACCTCAGTGCCCTGTGGGGTTCAACACACTAGCATTTCCTAGTATGAAGAGGAAAGATGTTGTTGATGAGAAGCAACCATGGGTATATCTAAACTGCGGCCACGTGCATGGCTATCATAACTGGGGAAACAAAGAAGAACGTGATGGAAAAGATCGTGAATGTCCTATGTGTAGGTCTGTTGGTCCCTATGTCCCTCTGTGGCTTGGATGTGAAGCTGGATTTTATGTGGACGCCGGCCCTCCAACCCATGCGTTTAGCCCATGTGGGCATGTGTGTTCAGAAAAGACAACTGCCTATTGGTCCCAGATCCCACTTCCTCATGGTACTCATACTTTCCATGCAGCCTGTCCCTTTTGTGCACATCAGTTGGCTGGCGAACAAGGCTACATCAGACTTATTTTCCAAGGACCTCTAGACTAACACAGTTGTCCTCCAGGACTGCATTATAAATTTATAAGCTAAGTGATTTGGGTTCTTCAACCTGTTGTCCACGTCACAGTTTTTCTGATCTGGTCATTTGCATTAAGATGAAGAATTTTTTTAACATTTATAATAAATAGTAGCAATTTTGGGGCAAAAATGTGGGAAATTGAAGCAAAGGAATTTCTAAAAGTACTAGACTTCTAAATTCTGTGTTTTTAAAATCTATTTTGAGGAGAAAAGACAGTCTAATTTGATGCCTTCGTTTTAATGTTTTTGAATCACCCATCCTCAGTGTTGAAAAATTGTTTTGTATAACTGAGGGTACTGTTGGTTCAAACTATGTTAGTTTACAATTTGTTGCAGACATTGTAAAATATAGCAACATGTATATTAACTTTTTTTCTATTTATCTTTATTATAGAAAATATCCTAGAATGTTTTGATAGAGTAGCATGGTAATGATGGTGTCACACTCTTGGTGTGAATGGTAGGTTAGCAAGCATAGCTCAAGGCTGCGAAGTTAGGAAGAAGGACAAAAGAGCCTCTTTTCCCACCCTCATCTAAATATGGAATTTGGTAAATTAGAACACTTTGTAAAACCAAATTCATATAAATTAGCATTGTATAAGAAGTGTTTGTTTTTAACCACATTAAAGATAATCAGGAGAGGTTTTTTTCCTTAATGTTTCTCTCAAGTGTAGTACTATAACAAAAACTTAATGCTAAGAAACATTTTATACGCTCCTTTGAATATGCAATTTAATCTAGATTATCTATTTTTATCCCGTGATAACTAATCTGTTTTTAGTATCAGCAACATTTGGCAAGTTTATTTTTTAGATATAAACTGGTTCATCTGTTCACTGTTTCTAGGGAAAAAAATCATTTTCATAAGAAAAAGCATAAATTAACAAGAAAGGAGAGTGACTTAATTTGATTTTAGAAAAAGAAGTACTTAATTATTCTGAGTTTAGCCTTATCCAGACAGTAAGGAATCTAGAGAGATACAAAGGGTTGGGTGATAATACTGTGCCCCTTTTTTTAATCTAACAGACCAGCCTTAACTTTGGGTTTGAATCCTAAGGAATGTTGCCAGTGTGACTCAAGGAAATGTTTGGTTGGCAGATGAGCACCATTGACAGCAGAGTGGAGGGACATCCTTGCATGGTCTGTTTATTCTCTGATTCCAATAAATTCTCCTGCTCTCAGAAGCAGGAAAAAGTTTTTTCTCCTGCCTCCCGTCCCCCCCTGCCTTTTTTTAATGCACCACAAGGAAAGTATAGACAATTGCACTACATCAAACCTTCGGTGGCACTTGTAGAAATCAATACACTTTAGATTAGACAGAATCATTATTTTGATGTTTTGATTTGTTTTCCTTTAGTTTGAAAAGTTGTATGATACTTAATTGACTCTAGCAAAATTTTGTATGTTGTAGCATAGCTTTAATTTATCCTATTACAACACTGTTCTGAATTTTCTTTTGGTTTAAAAACAAAAACAAAACCTGTTGCTTAGAAGCCATGAACTATTTTATTTTACTTCAACTTGTCAAAATTTCCTTTTTAAAAATGATCATTTGGGTTCACTCAGGAAATGCATGTCAGGAAATTTGTATTATAAATTTACTAGTTGTGATGTATCAGTAACTGCTGTTACCCCCTTTTCAAAGAACTACATATAACTAACTGATTTTGAAGTTTTCTAGATTGTCACATGCTTTGTGACTAATGCAAGGAAAACAAGTCCTGTGTTGTATTTGTTCTAGTCATTTCTATTCAGTCTATATATTGTAGCGAATTTTTATTTGCAATTAATTTATTCAAACTAAGTAAATACTTTTCAAAATAGATATTTGAATTTTGTCTCTGTGCATTCCTTTTTGCATAATGGGAATGGAAAATCAGAAGTGGTAACTTGTAAACAAATCTCTACACTTCAGAAATATTCACTTGAAATTGATGAGGAGTTTACATTTAAGATATAATTCTAAATCTCTGCTTCTCTTGGAAAGGCATCTCTTGCTTATTATTGGTTGATTAATTGAGGTCCTTTTCTAAGTAAAGTCCTGCTAGAGAGTTTGCTCTTTGAAGGTTGCATACCAGAATGTTTAAATACTACCTTGGTGACTATAAAAGGTTCATGTTCTTCCCAAAGTGCCTAAATTCCTCCAGCCAACTGGGAAAAACCTGGTTCATTTGCTATCAAGCTCATGTTTTGAAAACTCAGGTAATTAAATCAGTGGTCAGGTATTTTTCTGTTCAAGCATTTTGAATATTTCTTCTGTCATTTTGCCAATGTCAAATGGAATACTTGTACTTACTCAGTTGTTAGAGAAATGTCAGTATTCTGGCCAAGGAGAAAAAGTCGTATTCAGGTCTCCTAAATGCACTCTCAAGAAAAACATGCTTTATGGCTTAACTCTTTTATAAATATCTAAATGTTCCTTAATTTGTACAGGGGATTAAATTTTCCTTCATCTAAAATGTTAGGGTCGGGAAGCAAGACACAGTAAATATCCAAAAGGAGTCGTCGTTTACCAGGTTATCTTCTTGAAGATGAAATTGCTTATTTCCATCATATAAAATTCTAAAACATGTTAAACAGGATAAGAATAAATAGTAATACATAATATTATAATGTATAATAAAAATGCATAATAATATAAATACGTAATTACATCTAACATGAATATTTCCACTCCACTCTTCCCTCAGGATACCTCAGGAACCATGTGAGATGCAAAGTTTATAAGATAAATCAAATTCTAACACTTTGGTCCCTCATCCCAAGAGATTATCTTGTGCTACCTTACTTTAGAGACCACTGGCTAAAAGATTGAGATCCATTCTTTTGTGGTTTTGTTCGGAGTATTAACCCTTTTGCAAATTGGATCACGAGGTACTATGTAACAGAACTGCATTCTTCTATCCCCCACTCCCACTTTTGGAATTACTCTTATATAAGTACAGTGTGTCCATAAAGTCATGGTGCACTTTTGACTGGTCACAGGAAAGCAACAAAAGACGATAGAAATGTGAAGTCTGCACCAAATAAAAGAAAAAAACTCCCAATTTTATACCTATTCAGTGCAGTTCGATGTGGGCTCACGCACAGATTTTTTAGGGCTCCTTAGGTAGCTATCCCGTATAGCCTCCACAGACTCGTCACTACCAGAACGGAGTTTCTCCACCAAACTGCCGGTTTCCTTCAACTGCTTATCCCACTGAGTAATGTTATTCCTATGTGGTGGCGCTTCGTTATAAACGCGCCGATATTCACGTTGCACTTTGGTCACAGATTTGAATTTAGCGAGCCATAGAACACACTGAACTTTCCTCTGTACTGTCCACATCTCGACTGGCATGGCCAGGGGCTGCTCCGCTGTATACATGGTGTTACATCATCATCTGCGCATGCGCACATGCTGCCACACCATCCCACAGAAACTGGGAGGGTTTTCCTTTTATTTGGTGTAGATTTCACATTTCTATTGTCTTTTGTTGCTTTCTTGTGACCGGTCAAAAGTGTGCCATGACTTTACGGACACACTGTATATGTTAAGACCATGCCCTCAAATTTGATCCACACATTGATACAACAGGTATTTGAATATCTACAATGTAGCAAGCCCTGTTCTAAATATTGAGTGATTGTAGCAGGAAAAACAAAATTACCTCTCATCTTAAGGTTTGTATTCTAGTGGGAAAAATAGAAACGAATAAGAAAAATAAAAGCTAAAGCATGATACGTGAGCTGCTTTGAAGGGACAAATAAAGCACAAAAGGGACATTCAAAGTGTGTGGGGGCAATGTAGAATGTTTGCAATATTAAACAGAGCAAGGGAAAGCCCCACTGGAAAGGTGATGCTTGCATAAAGATCTGAAGGAACTGAAGGGTGTGGCTACTCAGGAGCAAAGCATTTAGCCAGAGGAAACCATAGTTGTCAGGGTCCTAAAGTAGAAGTATGCTTGGAGTATTTCTGCACTAGCTAAGAGGCCAGAGTGGTTCTTGGTGTGAAAAGGAGAAAAGTAGGATGTAGAGCAACAGGGTAAATGGGTCGTGGGGATGAAACTGGATCTTGGAGGACCTTCTGAGTGAGATGAGGCCATAGGATTTTGAACAGCAAAGTGACACTTTCTGACTTACATTGTTAAAAGGTTTAAATACACTGAAGTGGGAGCAAGGAGACCAGTTTGGAGATCAGTGCAGTAATCCTGGAGAAAAATGATGGTGACATGTAGCAAAGTGGTGGCAGTGTAGCTGCTTTGAAGAGTGACCAGAATCTGGGTATGTTTTAAAGGCAGAGCTGAATATTAGCTAGCAGATCCAATGTGGTTGTGAAGGAAGAATCCAGGATGATTCAGCTCAGCCTGACCAACTGAAAGGGTAGAATTGCCATTCATTGAAGTGGAGAAGATTATGAGCAGAATGGTTTGAGAGGAAGGTGCAGTGGTTGTAGAATCAGGACATTACAGTGAGACTCCTTTTAGACAAGATGTTTGCAAAGTTAAACTGTCTGCTTTTTTTATTAACTGCTGTCAAACTTCTTAAATATTATGATCAATGTTCTCCATATATAGTCTATGCTAAGTTAGATACAAACAAAAGTATTCCTCGTGATTAATGGCAGACTTTCTTTCATTGAAATAAAGTGTTGGGACACCTCTTGGGGTTCTTTCTCTGTTTTGGCTGCCCTCTCAGAAATGAAGTTCTGCTTTCAACTGCAGTAACTTCCTTTAGCCAACATATTCTGATAGCTTTTCTCCCTTCTCACTCACATACATCCTTTTCCTTAGCTCTTGCATTTATTTGTTTAAAGTCTACAGTTTTACCTGACCAGGCAGTGGCACAGGGGATAGAGCGTCAGACTGGGACACAGAGGACCCAGGTTCGAAACCCCGAGGTCGTCAGCTTCAGCATGAGCTCATCTGGTTTGAGCCAGGCTCACCAGCTTGAGCCCAAGGTCACTGGCTTGAGCAAGGGGTCACTCACTCTGCTGTAGCCCCCTGGTCATGGCTCAGATGAGAAAGCAATCAATGAACAACTAATGAAGAGTTGATGCTTCTCATCTCTCTCCCTTCCTGTCTGTCCCTGTCCCTCTCTCTGTCACACACAAAAAATAAAAGTCTTCAGTTTTATTAATATTTTGCTGTTTCAAATCCTATCTTGCAATTGCAGAGCACATGTTGTGTTTGGGGTTTTTAAAAAGATTTTAATATTCAAATATTTATAGAAAACAAAACATTCTTAAGCCTATTATATAAGTCCAGATTTTAATATCCAGCTTCTCTTAAGGAAATCTGCTTGTATTTGATATTATTGTCAGCAAAAAATGGAGTAAATAAAATGAAAAATATTTTTTCTAGTAATCATAAAATATCATGTCCAAACATTCTGTTAGATAATATGATGGGAACATTGGTTTACATTGACATATGATTGTAAACCCAGCAATATAAAAGTTAAACCACAGCATGAAATAATTCCTCACAGCTCACACTTGAATGTTTGCTATATATCAAGCACTATTCTAAAAGCATCATTCTCAGTACAGGGTGGGGCAAAAGTAGGTTTATAGTTGTTTATATGGTAAGTAATGTAATCATTAATAAATAACAATACAAGAATAAACTCTTCTGCATACTCAGAACTGTAGACCTACTTTTGCCCCACCCTGAATATTACTGATATCATTAGAAACTCAAAACAACCCTCCGAGTTAGGCACTACTGTCTCCATTTTATAATAGAAAGCAGACACAGCCATGTCTAGTCACTTGCCCAAGGTTTACATGGTTTGTAATTAAGAGAAGTCTGAATCTGAACCTTTGAAGTCATGCTCCTTGCTCCTTATCTGTGTAGGCTTCCCCTCAACTTTTTTTTTTTTTTTTTTTGAGTGAAATTTGAAGTCTATTTCTTTATCACAACTTTTCAAAAATTAGTTAAGGTGGATTACTAAAATTAAGATTAAACATCAGCAAAAAAATGTTTTTGCAAAAGTTTTTAAAAGATATAAGGAAAAGAGTTTGGTATTATAACAAAATGAGATAGAACCAAAAGTGGCATGAGTACATGATTGAATTTAATAAAGGCCTGTAAACTTGCTAAAGATAAGTTGCAAATTAATTTAATGAAAAGGTGTTCAGTAGGTTATTCAATAAGGGAACATGATCAGTTAGAATATCTATGAAAAGTAGCAATGGATACACTGCAGCAGACCACCAGAGAAATTCACATCCAGAAAGTAGTGCCGTTTCTTTATATAAGTGGATTCATATCTTTCTGTGACAGACTTATTTTGCTTAGCAAATGTCCTCAAGGTTCATCTATATTGTCAGATTGCAGAATTTTCTTCTTTAAGGTTAAATAGTATTCCAGTGTGTGTATGTATCATGTTTTCTTTATCCATTCATTTCTTAGAGCAGGGGTCCCCAAACTATGGCCCGCGGGCCACATGCGATCCCCTGAGGCCATTTATCTGGCCCCGCCACTTCCAGAAGGGGCACCTCTTTCATTGGTGGTCAGTGAGAGGAAAGCACGGTATCACTCACATACAGTACTACTTCCAGTGACTCGACGCATGTGTCATGGCTCCAGAAGCATGTCATATCACTTGTTACGGCTAGCAGTGACAAATATGGAACCAGACATTGACCATCTCATTAGCCAAAAGCAGGCCCATAGTTCCCATTGAAATACTGGTCAGTTTGTTGATTTAAATTTACTTGTTCTTTATTTTAAATATTGTATTTGTTCCCGTTTTGTTTTTTTACTTTAAAATAAGATAATGTGCAGTGTGCATAGGGATTTGTTCATAGTTTTTTTTATAGTCTGGCCCTCCAACGGCCTGAGGGACAGTGAACTGGCCCCCTGTGTAAAAACTTTGGGGACCCCCATCTTAGACATTTAGGTTGTTGCCACGTCTTTGCTCTTGTGAATAGTGCTGCAGTGAGGATGGGAGTCCTAATATCACTTCAAGATTCTGATTTCAAGTCTTTTGGATAACCGAAAATGGAATTGCTGGGTCTTATGGTAGTTCTTAATTTCTTGAGGAACCTCTACACTGTTTTCTATAGTGGCTGCCCTGTTTTGCATTCCCACTGACAGTGTGCAAGAGTTCTGATTTCTCTACATCCTCATCAATTCTTTGTTGTCTTTTGTTTTTTGATGATAGCTAACATGACAGGTGTGAAGTCGTATCTCGTGGTTTTGATTTGCCTTTCCCTGATAATTAGTTACTTTGAGTATTTTTTCATATATGCATTGGCCATTTGTATGTCTTCTTTAGAGATGGCTATTAAATCCTTAGCCCAGTTTTTCATTAGGTTACTAAAGGTATTTTTACTGTTAAGTTATAGGAGTGTTCTTTCATATAACTTACATACCTTATCACGATATATGGTTGGCAAATACTTTCTCCCATTACGTAGGTTGTCTTTGCAATGTTTGTTTCCTTTCCTATACAGAAGTTTTTTGTTTTGGGGTTTTTTTGTTTTTTTTTCTGAAGTTGGAAACAGGGAGGCAGTCAGACTCCCGCATGAGCCCGACCAGGATCCACCCGGTATGCCCACCAGGGGGCGATGCTCTGCCCATCTGGGGCATTGCTCTGTTGCAACCAGAGCCATTCTAGCGCCTGAGACAGAGGCCACAGAGCCATCCTCAGCACCCAGGCCAACTTTGCTCCAATGGAGCCTTGGCTGTGGGAGGGGAAGAGAAGAGACAGTTAGGAAGGAGAGGGGGAGGGGTGGAGAAGCAGATGGGTGCTTCTCCTGTGTGCCTTGGCTGGAAATCGAACCCAGGACTCCTGCACGCCAGGCTGACGCTCTACCACTGAGCCAACCGGCCAGAGCCCAGAAGTTTTTAAATATGATGTCATACCACTTGTTAATTTTTGTTTTTGTTGCCTGTGCTTTTGGTATCTTATTTTCTGCTTCCCCATTTAATGATGGAATATATTGAAGGAATTGTTTCCCGAGTTGGTAAAGGACTATCCTGGTTCCAGGCACATGGTAGATATACAAAAACTATTTCTTAGATAATTATAGAAAACTGTTAGAACTTTGAACCATTTAGAAAACAAAACAGTCTCTGAGTAGTAGCATTAATAAAAATAGTCAAAAGAATGAAGGTAACTGAAGCTATTTATTTGATCAGAAAATGTGTTTTCATTGGCTGAAAAAACAAAAATGGAAAAGGTGGAGAAACCAAGAAGTGACAATAACTAGAAGGTTGACAGGGCAACAGGAGAAAACCCATGAGTATTGCCAAAAAGGAACAAAAGGATTATCCTGAAGAAAAGAGAATATCAATTATATCCAAAAACATTTTGTCCATACATGTTGAGCCTATTACTGGTTAGGAAAGGCACAGAAGGGAAAGTTAAGATCTATCCATCTTAAAATTTCCTAAAGTTGTACCATATCAATACTGTGTAACTATTAATAAAAATACAAACTATAAACTGGAAGGGAGCTTGGCAATTAAGTTTCAGATGAGAAACCAAGGCCTAATTAGATAAAGTGGCTACTGAGTGATAAATCTGGTACTAGAACCTCAGGCCCCTGTCCATCCTGATAACTGAATTGTCATGAACCTGAGTCACCAAGATTCAGTTAAATTCTCTTGTTTGTTAAAACAGAGATAAGTACATTGCACCTTACAGTTTTTATTTTTAAATTAAAAGTATCAACAATCAAAACATCAGCTCTCATTGTCATATAAACAATGCCTCCCAAACCTCGGGATGGCCTGCTTCAGAATTCTGTTCACTAAAAGTCTGCCAAAGACAAGGATAGGAAGAGAGACTCAAAAGTTGTCCAGCATTTCACTTAGAGCTCTTTGGTACTCTTTGTACATAGATGATACTCTCTGTACTTAGAGTTGTTCAGCCAAGATGAGTGCTCAATGACAAGGCTCTTACTTTGTATCTCTATTTATTGTGAAGTTAGCACGGTTGTTTTTGCACACCAAACCTCTGCAGGAACGCAACACATTCAGCTGCTCTACTTTCAGTTGGCTTCCTTGTCAAATGATCTTCAGAAAATGAGTTACTTGAAATAGGGTGATTGTAATGTTTCATTAAACTGTTAAAATTACTATATTGTGCCTGACCTGTGGTGGTGCAATGGATCAAGCGTTGACCTGGACTGCTGAGGTCGCTGGTTCAAAACCCTGGGCTTGCCAGGTCAAGGCACATATGGAAGTTGATGCTTCCTGCTTCTCTCTCCCTTCTCTCTCTCTCTCTCTCTCGCTCTCTCTCTCTCTCTCCCTCCCTCCCTCCCTCCCTCTCTTCTCTAAAATGAATAAATAAAAATAATTTTTTTAAAAATTACGATATTGTTAAGCAACTCAAAATCTTTCTTCACAATATATTTATAGTTGAAAAATAATAGTAACCGAAACCATAAGTGCCCATAAAGTTTTCTAAATCTTGAATTATGAGGGACTGATCCATAGGTGGAGAGACAGGAGTGGAATTGGGGCTAGTAGGTGTATAGGGGCAAAAAAAGGGGGGGGCATTTCCTACAGAATGGATCCAAGAGTTCCCAAATCAGGAATGGGCCAGGTGGCAGCTGAGGGATAATAGGAGGAATTCCTCACTGAGGGTCTGAGTAACATGTTAGAAACCCTAAAGTAAGTACTTCTAAAGTTGAGGTTGCACAAGGATTGTGGTTGGGGGTGCAGGGTTAGAGAACTTATTGTGGCCCCATAGTGTGGCCACTATAGGAAGGAATCATCAAGAGACAAGGAAGCTTCTTGGAGATATCTCTCTCTCTCTCTCTTTCTCTCTCTCTCTCTCACATACACACACACACACACACACACACACACACACACACACACACCAAACAAACAGCTTCTCCTAATTCTGGAAGTATCTTTTCAAGATGACTTTTTTGAAAGGAACAGTGTTCACATGAGTGTAAATTCTAACAAGTTTGTTAGTGTAATTTCTACATTAGTCATACATGAATGCAGATATTAAATATATTTTATTGCTGTTATTCAAAGTATTCAACCATGGCAGGAATCCCTGAATCAGGTGTACTATGCAAAGTTGGTATCTAGTTGCAGAGGTAACATAACTGAAGTGATACTTGAGATGTGATTAAATAAAAGTCAGAGATGTTACTCTTGGGATATGTCCTTTTGCAGAGAGGAAGTAAAAGAACATTTACTGCTATGGTATATGCTATAGGATTTTGAAAGTTTGAGAGTTAATAATCAAGAGTTTGTTTAAAGGTGCTCTTATGGTTTCATTATTGCTACTAACTTCATATATGGCCATATTTATTTACCAAAGTGTTTTAATTCCTCTTTAAATACAAAAGGACCATTGAAAATGTCTGGATGGAATTTCACAAACAGAAGGAATTCTTCGGACAAGGCGCAAATCCAAGCCTTAATCCAGTCTGGCCTCACATACCAGTCCTTAGATGTTCCTTTATCAAAGTAGGTAACAATCAACATTTATTCACTATAAATAAACTAGAGACCAAGTGAGTGAGGGGAGTTAGAAAATATCAAGATAAGCAATCTCCCTTCGGAAAGGATCCAGTTTTACTGAATCCAACATTTCCTGTAATTCTGTAACATACTTTTATGTTTAATTCCTTGGTTTTATCTGTGGTCATGAATCTTATTACCTGCAATCCTATGGGAACAAGATAATCTAACTCTTTGGCATCAATGAACTAATACTTGTTCTAACTTATTTTAATTTCTTAAGATTTGGTACTGGACCTATGTAAAAGCTGATGGTTTCAAACTAATAAATATATGGTCTCTTCAGTTGGGAAGCTCAGTAGCCTCTTTGAAATACAACAACGGGTCAGAGAATTATAAATTAATTATAAAATTATCTTCCATCTAAGGAACTTTTAAATCATTCAATGGCTAATGGAAAGGATATTTCAAATTATTCATAGCTGAAACACTTCTAAAAAGGCATAGTTTGGGAGAGAGAGTTCAGAGCAATGACCCAACATGTCAATCTCCCTAACCACAACTTCAAAGGAATGGTCCCTATTAGCCTGCATTGGAATTTAATTATAGGTTGATATCTGGCACTGGTTTGAACATCTTTTTGATCTGCAAAAATGTTTGATTGTAATGGGAATTCAAACTGAAAATTGATCTTAACCTTTTCATACATTTCTTCATTGTTATGAATTAAGCCTGATTACCAATGAAATACACTACAAGATGGCAGACCTGAATGAAAGATTTGATGTAACTTGTAGTAGGTTAAATTTCTACTCAGGATATTACATTAATTTGGCCTTTTTTGTCACTGTCATTTTTCATTATGACTGACACTAAGCTACCAATTAACCTGGATCCCCAAATACCCTTGGTCTGATTTACAATTACACCTGTAACCACAGGCCTCAGCATTTGCTAGAGAACATTTACACATAAACAAGAAGCTCACATCTCATTAAGAACATTTTTCAGAAAATCACCACAGAAGCACATGACTTAAAAAAGGTAGCAACAGAGGAAAGAAGTATGGAATACAAACAAACAAAAACAAATGATAGAAAAACAAAAGAGAAGAATCAAACAAGATACAAAACTAACAGAAAGCAATTTATAAAATGGCAATAGGGAACCCACAAGTGTCAATAATTACACTAAATGTAAATGGATTAAACTCACCAATAAAAAGACACAGAGTAGCAGAATGGATTTAAAAAGAAAATCCAACTGTATGCTGCCTACAAGAAACACATCTAAGCAACAAAGATAAAAACAAATACAAAGTGAAAGGCTGGAAAACAATACTCCAAGCAAATAACATCCAAAAAAAAGCAAGTGTAGCAATACTCATATCTAATAATGCTGACTACAAGACAGAAAAAGTACTCAGAGACAAAAATGGTCATTTCATAATGATTAAGGGGAAGTTGAATCAAGAAGACATAACAATCCTTAATATATATGCACCAAACCAAGGAGCACCAAAATATATAAAACAGCTACTTAATGACCTAAAAACAAAAACTGACAAAAATACAATCATACTTGGAGACCTCAATACACTGTTGATGGCTCTAGATTGTTCATCCAAACAGAAAATCAATAAAGATATATTGGCCTTAAACGAAACACTAGAGCACCTGGATGTGATAGACATCTACAGGACACTTCATCCCAAAGAGATAGAGTATACATTTTTCTCTAGTGTACATGGAACATTCTCAAGAATTGACCATATGTTGGGCCACAAAAATAACATCAGCAAATTCAGAAAAATTGAAATTGTACCAAGCGTATTTTCTGATCATAAAGCCTTGAAACTAGAAGTCAACTGCAAAAAAGAGGGGGAAACTCCCACAAAAATGTGGAAACTAAACAACATACTTTAAAAAAATGAATGGGTCAAAGAAGAAATAAGCGCAGAGATCAAAAGATATATACAGACAAATGAAAATTACAATACAACATATCAGAATCTATGGGATGCAGCAAAAGCAGTAATAAGAGGGAAGTTCATATCACTTCAGGCATATATGAACAAACAAGAGAGAGCCCAAGTGAACCACTTAACTTCACACCTTAAGGAACTAGAAAAAAAAGAACAAAACAACCCAAAACCAGCTGAAGAAAGGAGATAATAAAAATCAGAGCAGAAATAAATGATAGAGAAAAGAAAAACTATAGAAAAAATTAATAAAACAAGGAGCTGGTTCTTTGAAAAGATCCACAAAATTAACAAACCCTTAGCAAGATTCATCAAGGAAAGAAGAGAAAGGACTCATATAAACAAAATCCAAAATGAAAGAGGAGAAATACCACAGACATCATAGATATACAAAGAATTATTGTAGAATACTACAAAAAACTATATGTCACCAAATTCAACAATCTAGAAGAAATGGATAAATTTTTAGAACAATACAACCTTCCTAGACCGAGTCATGAAGAAGCAGAAAGCCTAAACAGACCAATTAACAGGGAGGAAATAGAAAAAACTATTAAAAACCTCCCCAAAAATAAAAGTCCAGGCCCAGACGGTTATACTAGTGAATTCTATCAAACATTCAAAGAAGACTTGGTTCCTATTCTACTCAAAGTCTTCCAAAAAATTGAAGAAGAAGCAATACTTCCAAACACATTTTATGAGGCCAACATAACCCTCATACCGAAACCTGACAAGGACGGCACAAAAAAAGAAAATTACAGACCAATATCTCTAATGAATACAGATGCTAGAATACTAAACAAAATACTGGCAAATCGAATACAACAACATATTAAAAAAATAATACATCATGATCAAGTGGGACTCATCTCAGAATCTCAAGGATAGTTCAACATACATAAAACGGTTAACGTAATACACCGTATCAACAAAACAAAGAACAAAAACCACATGATTTTATCAATAGATGCAGAAAAGGCATTTGATAAAATACAACACAACTTTATGTTTAAGACACTCAACAAAATGGGTATAGAAGGAAAATATCTCAACATGATAAAGGCCATATATGATAAACCATCAGTCAACATCATATTAAATGACATAAAACTGAGGACTTTTCACCTTTAATCAGGAACAAGACAGGGTTGTCCTCTCTCTCCACTCTTATTTAACGTGGTGCTAGAAGTTCTGGCCAGAGCAATCAGACAAGAGAAAGAAATAAAAGGCATCCAAATTGGAAAACAAGAAGTAAAGGTATCACTTTTTGCAGATGATATGATCCTATACATCGAAAACCCCAAAGACTCCACAAAAAAGATTACTAGAAACAATAAACCAATACAGTAAGGTCACAGGATACAAAATTAACATACAAAAGTCCATAGCCTTTCTATATGCCAACAATAAAATATTAGACAACAAACTCAAAAAAATAATCCCCTTCACGATTGCAACAACAACAAAAAAAAAATACCTAGGAATAAACATAACAAAGAATGTAAAGGACCTATATAACAAAAACTACAAAGTATTGTTAAGGAAAACGAAAAACATACAATGAGATGGAAAAATATTCCTTGTTCTTGGATAGGAAGAATAAATATAATCAAAATGGCCATATTACCCAAAGCAATTTATAAATTTAATACAATTCTCATCAAAATTCCAATGACATTTTTTAAAGAAATGGAACAAAAAATCATCAGATTTATATGGAAATATAAAAAACTCCGAACAGCCAAAGCAATCCTAAGGAAAAAGAATGAAGCTGGGGGCACTACAATACCTGACTTCAAACTATATTATAGGGCCACGACAATCAAAACAGCATGGTATTGGCAGAAAAATAGACACTCAGACCAATGGAACAGAATAGAAAGTCCAAAAATAAAACCACATATATATGGTCAAATATTGATAACTTTTGATAAAGGGGCCAACAACACACAGTGGAGAAAAGAAAGCCTCTTCAACAAATGGTGCTGGGAAAACTGGAAGGCCACATGCAAAAGAATGAAACTCGACTACAGCTTGTCATCTTGTACTAAAATTAATTCAAAATGGATCAAAGATCTAAATATAAGACCTGAAACAATAAAGTACATAGAAGAAGACATAGGTACTAAACTCATGGACCTGGGTTTTAAAGGGCATTTTATGAATTTGACTCCAAAGGCAAGAGAAGTGAAGGCAAAGATAAATGAATGGGACTACATCAGACTAAAAAGTTTTTGCTCAGCAAGAGAAACTGATAACAAAATAGACAGCCAACTAAATGGGAAATGATATTTTCAAACAACAGCTCAGATAAGGGCCTAATATCCAAAATATACAAAGAACTCATAAAACTCAACAACAAACAAACAATCCAATAAAAAAATGGGAAGAGGACATGAACAGACACTCCTCCCAGGAAGAAATACAAATGGCCAACAGATATATAAAAAGATGCTCATCTTCATTAGTTATTAGAGAAATGCAAATCAAAACTACAATGAGATTCCACCTCATACCTGTTAGATTAGCTATTATCAACAAGACAGGTAATAGCAAATGATGGAGAGGCTGTGGAGAAAAAGGAACCCTCATTCACTGTTGGTGGGAATGTAAAGTAGTACAACCATTATGGAGGAAAGTATGATGGTTTCTCAAAAAACTGAAAATAGAACTATCTTATGACCCAGCAATCCCTCTACTGGGTATATACCCCAAAAACTCAGAAACATTGATACGTAAAGACACATGCAGCCCCATGTTCATTGCAGCACTGTTCACAGTGGCCAAGACATGGAAACAACCAAAAAGCCCTTCAATAGAAGACTGGATAAAGAAGATGTGGCATATAAACACTATGGAATACTACTCAGCCATAAGAAATGATGACATCGGATCATTTACAACAAAATGGTGGGATCTTGATAACATTTTATGGAGTGAAATAAGTAAATCAGAAAAAACCAAGAACTACATGATTCCATACATTGGTGGGACATAAAAACGAGACTAAGAGACATGGACAAGAGTATAGTGGTTACCGGGGTTGGGGGGGTGGGGGGGCATGAGAGGGAAGAAGGGAGAGGGGGAGGGGGAGGGGCACAAAGAAAACTAGATAGAGGGTGATGGAGGACAATCTGACTTTGAGTGATGGGTGTGCAACATAATTGAATGACAAGATATCCTGGACATGTTTTCTTTGAATATATGTACCCTGATTTATTGGTGTCACCCCATTAACATTAATAAAAATTTATTTATAGAAAAAAAGAACAGTTTCAGAAAACTCTTTTGTGACTTTGTTCCTTTTAAGTTTATTTTTATGTAGAAAGGTGTGATAAGAAGTCTTTATTTGGAGAACTAGGTATAATTAAAATGGATTCTTATACAGTGACAACATCATCATCTTGGCTAGGAAGAACACATTGACTTTTTATTTATTTATTTATTTATTTATTCATTTTTAGAGAAACAGGAGAGAGAGAGAGAGAGAGAGAGAGAGAGAGGGAAAGGGGGGAGGAGCAGGAAGCACCAACTCCCATATGTGCCTAGACCAGGCAAGCCCAGGGTTTCGAACCAGTGACCTCAGTGTTCCAGTTCAAGGCTTTATCCACTGCACCACCACAGGCCAGGCCACACATTGACTTTTAAGGCTGTCTTTCATTGCTTCTGTTTGCATGGTTCATTTCCAGCTAACACAGCATTTCTGAAATGCCAGCATTTGCTTGTTATTGTCTGGTATTTTGTTTAAGCAAACTAAACTTATGTGGGTGCCAACAAGGTAATGCTGTGTTTTTGTGGAATTCCAGATCAGTTCTCTAAATAAAATTGGAGATAGTGGAATAAGTTTGTTGATCTAAAATTTGATCCCTTTTCTGGACCAATTATTTTCTCATGGAGAAAAACTATTCTATGACCAACAAGTATGTACCAGAGACAAATATATACTGGAATGACTGAATATGAGAGTATAGTGCAATAGTGCAGTGCATCATGATCAATATGATTAAAAAAACAGCTCAGAGCAAAATTATTTTTGGTGTCTTAGATCAGCAATGTGGTTTGGACCTGTATGGCTGGGACTGAAACTACTTTATAATTATCTGATTTTATTCTGCTGCTTTAAGCCTGGGGGGTCCTTGGCAACAGAATAAGGACCCCTCCTTGTAGAGAGGAGGTCTAAGGAAGGAAACAAGGGTTTGATCCTTTATTATACTTGAGAAGATAGTAAAAAATAAGAGAATGTCTTGCATAAAATCAGCCTTCAGCTAAATATTCATTAAATATTTGAGCAGAACTGGATCCTTCATCCTTCATGAAGGATGAAGAGCTATTTTTAATTTTCTAGCAACCTTGAGATCACAAGATAGGAAAGAGGAACTCCACTCTTGAGTGGAGTAGGAAAATAATGAGTGTTTTTGCTGACAGTTGTGGTACACTTTTTTTTCTTTCTTTGTCCTGTGGGAATCCTGGGGAAACCTCAAAGAAGAGAGCCCATTAACAACTTAAATTGGAAAGATGGCTGATTTAAATTTGATCTTTTCCTCTACATGAACATCACAATTTATAGTGCTCTGTTAAACTGAGTGATTTTTTAAAAAATGAAATAAAGAGGTCTAGAGAGCAGGATTCTTTTTCTTCATTCACCATGAGAATGGTTGTTCAACTGAATATCTCTTTTTATTTTTAATATTTTATTTATTTATTTTTAATTTTTTGTATTTTTCTGAAGCTGGAAATGGGGAGAGACAGTCAGACAGACTCCCGCATGCGCACCCAGCACGCCCACCAGGGGCGACGCTCTGCCCACCAGGGGGTGATGCTCTGCCCCTCCGGGCGTCGCTCTGCCGCGACCAGAGCCACTCTAGCACCTGGGGCAGAGGCCAAGGAGCCATCCCCAGCGCCCGGGCCATCTTTGCTCCAATGGAGCCTTGGCTGCGGGAGGGGAAGAGAGAGACAGAGAGGAAGGAGGGGGGGGTGGAGAAGCAAATGGGCGCTTCTCCTATGTGCCCTGGCTGGGAATCAAACCCGAGTCCCCCGCATGCCAGGCCGATGCTCTACCGCTGAGCCAACCGGCCAGGGCCTCAACTGAGTATCTCTTAATTGCCTGACTAGTCAGATGTGTTGATCCACTTGGAAACGGAAGCATGTATTGAATACTGAGTACCTACTTTGGGTTCTCATTTATTTGATAAAAATATATTGAGCCTCTAACTGAGAGGCACTGGAGATATACATATGAATAAAATAGATATAGATATGGTGCCTACCTCACAATGCTGAAAATCCAGAAGAACATGGGTAAATAAGCAATTACAGTATAATGTGTAAGTGCTATGACAAAAGTAAAGATCCTTTGAGAGAACAGGCAAAGGGCAATAAAACAGGCTTGAGAGGTCAGGTAAGGCTCTCTGGATGAAGTCATATCAATCGGACCTGACAGAAGAGAGAGGTAGTTAGAATGGGAGCAGGGTGGTGGAGGGACAGTGGTGAGAGGAGTGCCAACAGAGGAAACGGTTTATTTTGTGGAGAGGCCCAGCACAATAAAGAGGAGCACGTTTGAGGAACTGAAATGGAACAAAGCTGATTGGAGAGTAAAAGGAGGGGAGTGGCCAGAGAAGAGGCCAAAGACAAGCAGGAGACACATCAGACAGGGTCTTTGTAAGAAAAGACGAGTTGTTGAGCTTTTATGCTAATGGTCATAGGGAATCAGGGAGTGATGAGACCAGATCTGCACTTTTGAAAGATCACTCTGGCTGTACTGTGCAGTATGGGTTTGCAAGACTGGAGGCTAAGAATGAATGTAGTTTGAGATCACTATAAGATAGCCATAGTTCTGTAATGTTGACAGTTGAATGTGTGAGTCTGTAGCCCCCAAATGAGTGAGATCCACCTTGGAGATAATGGATTTGGGGAAAGGAAGGGATATTGGACAAGGATGCAAAGTTGAAGGAAAGGTTTTCTGTGTGTTTCTTTTGCAGATTGAAGTTATGTGATGATGTTTGAAAGCTGGAAGGAGGAAGCCATGAAATAGGGGAGGAAAGAGTAAGGATAGAGGGTACAACTAGTGCTTGACTTACGACCACGATGGGTTCTGACAGACCAGTCATAACACAATTTGGTCACAAGTTGAGTAGGCTATATGTACAGTACTGTGAAATGACGTTATAAAAATCTTTAAGTCATACATATTTTATCATAATTTTCTCCATTTTGTGGATGGGCCTGCTTCGTTGCTTTGTTATAACTGTTGATCACATGGGTGCAGAACCTTTCACAGCTTCACGAATTCTTTCTTTATCTTTCAAAATCGTTGAAACAGTCGAGTATGATAACTTCGTATCACTTGCAATCACATTCATTTTATTTCCTCCTTCGTACTGCTTAATTACCTTCATTTTCGTGTTGAGATCAATGGCCTTTCTTTCCTTCTTGGCAGGCTGAGGCATAGACAAAGACAATTTCCTCTTGGTAGACATCTTGGAAGGGGTTTGATGAAAAATATCCAAGACACAAAACACAAATTGCTGTACCAAGTCTGGGATAACAGTTGAAATGGTGCACGCAGAGATGGTAGTGCTGCCAGAAGCTGGTCCTCACTGTCGTACGCCCAGTTGGGCAACGCTTGCGCTGCCAGGCACAGAGCAGTCTTGGCTAGCGATTGTGGTCATAAAGTCGAATGGTCATAAGTTGCATAGGTCCTAAGTTGATCAATACCTGTAGTTTGTGAGTAGGATGAAGGAGATTGGATCTATAGCACAAGGAAGGAATTAACCTTAGACAAGCTAATTTTATTGTAATTGGAGAAAAGAACAAAACAATGGGTGTGGATATGAGTAATCTTGAAGGTAGGCAATTGAGGGGGGGAAGTTCTTATCTAATGGTTTCCTTTATCTTCCCTCTGAAATAAGCAGAGGTCAACTGATGAGAGGAATATGGGAGAAGGAAGAGTAAAACGTTTGAGGAGTGTGAAGGTTTAGAAAGAATTAGAGACACTCCTGAACAGCACTGAGGGTCCAGGTAAGGTTAGACTATACTAGATATTAGCACTGATCTGCTTAGCCATGTAATTTGACCACCAGCATAGAACTTCCAATATTGGTGTGGGGAGGCAGTTAAGTTTATCCAATGTTGTTATATAGTTACTAGAACGCCCGGTGGTCATACGAAATGACCGCTGTTCTAGATATCATAAATTGTAATTAAAATGATTTGTGCAAAGGTGTCTGCTAATTCAAACTGAATTACCCAGGGCAGGCAGCGAGGATGCCCCTTTGCTTAGTGCCCCATGAGGTTTCCCCCTTCTACTTGCTTAATTGCTTAAAGTAGAGTGCAATGAAGGAAACCACTGGCGGTACATTTCTTAAGAGCCACTGCTAGCTCAATAAATAAAGGTGATTTAAATATGTTTTAATCCTTTTTGCGTTTCGGTCAGCATTACTCTGTCGTTTTTTTTGCATTTCTCTCCTGCCTTTGTTCAAGGGACTCATTTTGTCGAGACAGGCTTTTTTGTCTTGCCGAGAAAGACACATTTGCTCTGCGACTGAAGCAAGCCTTGTCTTTCTCTGCTCAGTGGTTTCTTTTTGTCGAGAAAGCCATTTTTGTGCAGCTTTAGCTCCTTTTCTTTCCTCTTCAGTGCTGTATTTTCTAGGAGGCATTCTTAAAAGAAATTACGTTAAGACGTAGTTTTTATGTAAAACAGATGATTGCCAATGCAAACAAATGTTCACCTCCCCCCTGACACGCTCAATTTGTGTTCAGCCTTAAATTGTTTCAAAAGCAGATGATTGCCAATGCAAACAAATGTTCACCTTCCCCCTGACCCGCTCAATTTGCATTCAGCCATGGCAACTTCACCTCATTGGCTAGTATAGTTATGCAAGCAACCAATAAGCTATCGGCAACAAACAGACACTTAAGCCACATATAATAAAGATGTTTGTTTGCAGGTGACAGAAAAGCCCAAATAATAGATACATAAAAATGAAAGAAGTTGATTGCTATCTTATATAAAGTTTAGGTAGACTAATTAGGTAGACTAATAGCATACTAAGGTGTCAGGAATCAAGATTGTTTCTAGCCTGACCTGTGGTGGCACAGTGGATAAAGCATTGACTTGGAATGCTGAAGCTGCCAGTTTAAAACCCTGGGTTTGCCTGGTCAAGGCACATATGGGAGTTGATGTTTCCTGCTCCTCTCCCTTTCTCTCTCTCTTTCTCTCCTCTCTCTCTAAAAATGAATATATAAAATATTTTAAAAATATATTTTAAAAATAAAGATTGTTTCTAGTTTCTTGCTTTGCCATTCTCAGGATTTGGTCCATTATGATTTCTTCAGCTCCATTCATTTTGTTTGCACTCCAGTTAACGGGAAGAAGGAAGGACCAGGTGAAGGACATATGCCACTTCTACTTAAATCCATTGACCAAAGCTTAGTCCCATGGCACATCTAGCTGCAAGGGAGGCTGACAAAAAGTCTTTATTTATGGATGGTCATAATAATATTATGGTCATAATAAAGTTTCATTTTAAATTTAAAATTTTGAGCCTACACATTGGGAGATACTAAAAGTACCACAATAGGTTTTACCTGGGTTGTACAACAGAATGGGATTAGGAAGTAAATTATATTGTCAAGAGGGATTTAAGTAAAGACAGAAGGAAGCCAATAAAGATTAGGAAGGAGCTGAGTGATCTGTTCATTTTTTTTTTTTTTTAGATATCCATTCACTCCACTGTGGCTTATGTACTTCAGGGGGAAGTGAACCTCAAGCTTCAGGAAAGGGAGGGTGGCCTGTTGGTCTAAGCCAGTATTTCTTGGCAAGGTTACTATTGGCAATTGGGAGAGGCCAATTCTTCATTGTATAAGACTGTCCTATCCATTTCAAGACTTTCTAAGCTCCTAGCTCCCACTCACTAAATGCCAATGGCACCCATAGTCATAACATTTTCAAATATTCCTAAGGAAGCAGTACTGCTCAGAGTTGAAAGCCACTGGTCTAAATTAATCATAGTAATCCCATCTCCCTTTCTTTTTTTTTTCTTTTTTTTTTATTTATTTATTCATTTTTAGAGAGGAGAGAGAGAGAAGAGAGAGAGAGAGAGAGAGAGAAAGAGAGAGAGAGAGAAGGGGGGAGGAGCTGGAAGCATCAACTCCCATATGTGCCTTGACCAGGCAAGCCCAGGGTTTCGAACCGGCGACCTCAGTATTTCCAGGTCGACGCTTTATCCACTGCGCTACCACAGGTTAGGCCCCATCTCCCTTTCCACCATGACTTTGCTCAAAGGTAGACAATTTAGAGCTGAGTGAATTAGCATTTGGCAATCTAGTCACTATGATTGGTTCATGCTAGTCCAACTAACAGATGGTCAAGATTTTCATATGATGATTACAGATTCCCTCCCTCCCGGTCCCCCTAGATATAATGAGGAAGCATGTGGACCCTATTGCTGCTGACATACAGCCAAAAACCACTGGAGGAGCCACTCTCAGAATAAAGCTGACTGAGGTCGGTGCAGTGGAGAGACAGAAAGACACCAAGTCCATGGTAACTCTTAACTGCAACCAACCCCAAAGACCTTGCCACTGCTGAATTTTCAGTTTTTGAGTCAATAAATGCCCTGTATGTTTAAACTAATTGACTGGAGTTGCTGTTACTTGAAGATGAAAATATATTAATAAAAGAGGGAAGCAGAGGAAGGTTGGGTGAAAGGAGTGAAAATATAGGATGTAAATCAAAGTAAGGGATCTGATGGATGAATGAGAGGGCTTATATCTTGGATACTAACCAAGGAGAACAGGGAGAAAAGGTATACTAAGTTTGGCTGGATGTAAGATTTTACCAAAAAGTTAGTCTCTGTTCTCTTGGTCTGGGACTTGGGGGTAATCAGAGCAGTTCTATAGCATTGTGCTAGGATAACCCAATGAGATTTGTATTAACTCCAATGTGTAGAAGAAGAAACTCGAGACTCATCCGTAGACCTAAAGCTAGTAGCTGGGAGAGGTAAGACCCAGTGAGTTTGACCGCAGTGCCCAAGTTCTTTCCACTACTTCTCCATTGCCTCTTGGTGCCAAGGGGGTAGAAATAACCAGAGTGGGGACAAATAACCCTTATCAATCCTTTCCACACCTCACTCCAGGATGGCAGACAAGATTGACAAGATCAGTAGGATTGTTTTTCTCTGTGGAAAGAATGGCCTACCTTCAAGATGTGCAGTACTGTATTTGTGGTACAAACTACAGGTGGGTCATGGGCTAGCTGGAGAGGCAAGATAAACAGCCAACCTCAGCACAATGAAAGAAGCAACCACGGGGGACACCAAGGAGAAGTGGCTGAAAGAGTCTGGGGGGATGAAAAGTTAATTGTCAAGCATTAAATATCAGATTCTGTGCATCTACTTTTCATTTTAGGAATTTATAATTTATTTTTTGAATAGTTAAATGCTGACGCGTGGTACAAATGCAAAAGGTACGAAAGGTATACAGTAACAAATGTCTTTGTTTCTCCTCATCCCCCCGCCCCTTACTCTCCCTGGAGGCAACAAATGTTGACAGAATTTATCCCTGCCCTTCCCTTTCCTCCCTCCTCCCCCTCTTCATTATTGGCTGGGGTACATTGAGCTGAGTTCTTCCTCTTCATTCAGTAACAATACAGACCTTCCTGATATAGGTCTTGAAATAATATACACTAAAAAAAATCAGGTATACAAAAAATATATATATTATATATATATATATATATAGTAACTTTATTGTCTATATTGACTTCTTGCTAAAAAACCTTGTTCTTGAAAAGACTTGATCTTGTTGATTAAGGATATCTCAGTCACTTTAGATTTAAAAGTCTCCCTTGGGAAATCAGTCTTTCAGAATTTCTCCCTTATCCCAGAATTCTCCTCTCTCCCTTCCCTTTCCCAACAACCTCCCTTGGTGAAGAAATTGTTCTCTCTGGCACATTGATTCCATCTACTGAAAGCCACAGCTGCTGCCACCATGCTCAGGGGTCAAGGGCACATGCCTTGTACTTTCCTGACCCAAAGCCAGGCCTCTTCCAGTCCATTCACCCTGTCAGCCTTCATCATTGTCCCATTAGATCTCACACAGACCATGCACAGGCCTTCAGAGGCTGGAGGCACTGTCTCAAGGCTTCTTGCTGCCTAACCATAGCATTTCCACTTCTCTGTATTTGTCCTAGTTCCAAATGGAAAGTAGGATACACACTTCTCCTGCCTTAGGATTCCCCATGTGCGGCAACCCTGTGCTTTTACCCTCTGAATCACCCCAGAGCCTGCCTGCCACTTCGACTTTTATCCTCCTTTCCGGTCCCGGAAAAGTGGCTCTGACATCATCTCCTGCGTTCTTCCTGGCACTATTTGAGATCTGATCAGGGGCAGACCTCCAAGCTCTTTCTCATTGGTATATACAAATACATTTTTTTCTTTCAACAAAGTCTGGCTTTTGCTAATCAAAAGCACTTGATTTCAAACTATTCTCTTGCTATGAATTTTTTAAAATCTTATTTTGAAACTCAAAGCTAAATGATGACTTACGTGTTCTTGGCTGGGTTTTTTTTTTTTCTCCCCATGACTCAATACATGCCATTGACTCATTGGGTGGGGAGCCAGAAACAAGGGTTTATTAGGAAGGCAAATTGTTGGTTGAATATCTCACAAATGTCTCTATTACATCAACATAAGGTTTCCAGTGCAGGCTGAAGGGAAGCCAATGCCAGAGTGGTAAGTGTTGCTAGGTTTTTATGTTGTGACACAGGTACACCCACTTCACGTAAAAACTTCATGGTCCTTAAAGTGAACATGATGGAAACTGAACTATTGATTCCACCACTATCCACAGAATTATTCAGGTGCTAATTGAGTCATTCGCAATTCCTCTCCTTTCTTCACACCCCCACTCTGCTCCTTAGGACCACGAAAGGGAAGAGGAGATATTTTCTAATTTTCACAAAAGCACGTATGGGCCAGCAGTGTCTCATTGCTAAACCCCTAGGCCAAGCTACCAGTGTGTGTCACTGGAATTCTCCCATTGTCTTCTTTCTGATCTTCCCATTTCTATGACCTCCTACAACTTATTCTCCACAAAGTAACCAGACTTGTCTTTTTAAAATATAAAATAGATCCTATACTTCTCAGCTTCCCTGCTTTAAATCCTTCAGTTTCCCATTATTCTTTGACCCGGCTCTGCCTCCTTCTTCAGGGTCATCTCCTCATCTGCCCTCCAAGCCTTCCCCCTTCCTGTTACAGCCACACTGCCCATCTTATTACCTTTAAAAACGCCAGGCTCATTTCTACTCCAGGTTCTTTGCACTTACCGTTTCTTTGTTAGTAGAGTTCTTCCCTAGATTATCACACTGCTGTCTCCTTCTCAGGCTTCGGGTCTCAACACAGATGTCACCAAGTAGCTACATCATCACACCCCGGGTACCATCTACCATATTACTATATTTTATCTTCATGTCACTTTGTTCCTGAAACTGTATTGTTTATTTGTTTACACGTGTACTAACTACCTCCACATCGGAATGTAACCACCTTGGACAGGGACTCAGCATGCCTTCCACAGCACTGTATTTTTGGCATTAAACAATGCTGGCACATAGTAAACACTCAGTAACTATATGTGGACTGAAACCAACTAATTTCAATCAGAGGGGAAAAGGAGGAAGATAATATTTTTTAACTCCACTGCTCTATTGGGCACCTTTTTATTAGTTTACCTTTTAGAGGAAACCATCCAATTCGACTAGTTTCTTTGTAAGAGGATCATGAGATTAACATGGCTTTCTAGTGAGAAACTTGGCTGCAAGGCAGAACTCTCATATGTGTTTATGCTACAGAAAAGCAGCTTTTTCAAATAATCAAGTCAGATCAAAGTAGAAATTGTTAATATTTGCCAGGTACAAAATTTGAATGATTGCATGCGTGTTAGTGTGTGCTTAACCTGCGGCAGATCATCGCTATTTTAGGGTCCCTGATTGCTATAAGTTGTTTACTTAATTTCTTTCATTTTAAGTGTGGCTGAAGAGGCAGAGCTGATCAGGGACAAGAAGTAAAAAGAGAGGCACTGTTAATGATTTTCGAGGCACACTGTGAAACAAGTACCACCAATCTTTAGATACTATATTTCTTGTGCTTTTGAAACTGAACACTAAGCTCTCCTTGATATGTGCTAAAAAATGTGAAGGACAAATACATGGAAAGTCCTGAACAGCTGCACAGACACTGAAGCAGCAGAGACTTTAAAATTCTGCTCTAGGTGACAAGTTTTAGAACAAAGATGCAGGAAAATTAGGCCTCATCTTGGTCTGAATAGATGAAGTTAAACATTCTTTTCCATTCCTAGCATCACAGAGTCTGAAATTTCTATCATTAGTGCTTCATTTTTTATCCTGGAGTTCTCTTTTAAAATGCATACATCCTGGAAATATATTAAACTAATTCATGAAGGTATTGAAACTCATTAGATCCATATTCCTTCCAGTGGGAGAGAGTACCAATAACAGAGCCCTGGAAGAGAAAGAGGGGTATAGCAAGGAGACTGGAAACGCCAGCTATGGTTTTTCTGAACCTAGAATGGACCCAGTACAGTACAGTAGTTGTTGAATGACTAAATTAATAATATTGTGGGGCAAATGATTTAAGAGTAAGTTTTGTCATGTGAGTTAATTTGAGGAAATTGATTTTTTTGAAAAAACATCAAGTGTTGCTATGCAATATGAATTTTAATGGATTTTTTCCAGTTAGGGTCCCAACAGGGAACAGATGGCATACTTAAATTAGGATAATTTGAGGAGAGTTTTTTCAAAGAGATTATTTACAAGGGACTTGGTGTGGTATAATGGAAACCACATAAAGGGGTATAAAGGGGTAGCCTAGGAACTAGAGGTTAGAAGCAGCAGCAGGAACCCTGAGGGAGCAATTTTCAGAACCTAGAAAGGGGGTGTTATCTGGAGCAGATCACCATGAGATGAACAATGACTTTGACACAGCCAACCAGAGGCAACCTCACTGGGAAAAAGGTAAGAGTATGAATACCTTGACTTCTCCCTTCCTCTGGTCTTCAGCAAGGGCTCCCCACCGGTCAAGCCCAACTGAAAGCAAAAGGGAAAGGAGTACATCCATAAATGCTCAGCCTCCCCGGCAGAGGAATGTAGAGAAGGGCAAAGAGTGGGCCTCAAGAGCAAACGGAAGATGTCCCACATAATGACACTCCCGCTTGCTTGACAAGAAGTGATGAGGACGAGCCATCCAACATGCCTACCCCTTCCCAATGAAAGCTTTTGGAGTAAAGACATTTGGGAATGGAAGAGTAAAGTATGTGTCCTAAAATCAGATTTGGGGTTTTGACTAATAACTTGGGCTTTATCTAATTTCTGCATCAAGACTGCTTCATAAGTAAAATTGACAAGCTATAATGTCAGAGCGGCCAGGTAATTTAAAGGCCTGTCAGATTTCATCCCAGAGCAGAGAAAGATGAACTTACCCCCTGACACACACATATACCCTACTTTATGTATATATAAAGGAACACTGGGGACAAAACCAAATGAATAAGGTGGCATTTTGATTAGATCCGCAAATTGTGCTTATTCAACATACCACTTACATAATCTTTACCAACTTTCGCACTTTACAAGTAATGAAACTAAATGCCAGAGAGCTCGATTCACATGCCCCATTTCAGCAAGCTATTTCACACCCAAGTCCAACTAGAAGTGTGAATTGAGACCACTATAGGACATGCAGCTATAGGCTTACTTACCAAGCAGTTAGTACAGGGGCAAATTTTAAACAAAGTGACAGATACTGATTAATAGCCATTATCCTTGGGTGGCATGGTAAATGGTAAACAGGGAAGTCTCACTGGCCAGGCCAGGCTTCCTCAGTATGACTTGAACCACTGCTCTTAGGTTTAGACTTTAGCTTTGTGATTCAGAAACTCACTTTCATTTACTCACCTAAGAATAACCAAGTCCTTGTGAAGTCATGTTGTTGCCAACCTCATTTAAGAGTTACTGGTAGCCTGACCTGTGGTGGCGCAGTGGATAAAGCGTCGACCTGGAAATGCTGAGGTCGCCGGTTCGAAACCCTGGGCTTGCCTGGTCAAGGCACATATGGGAGTTGATGCTTCCAGCTCCTCCCCCCCCTTCTCTGTCTCTGTCTCTCCCTCTCCTCTCTAAAAATGAATAAATAAAATTTAAAAAAAAGAGCCTCCTAAAAAAAAAATCCTTTAAAGAGTTACTGGTAAATACAAATGCCCATTGAATTACCTTCAGAAATGTTATTGTCAAAAAGACAAGCCTGGGGTCAACTGGTCAACATTCTATAACTGAATTGTTTGGAGAGAGAACATAGACAAATCATAACTCACTTTTATTCTCAATAAAATAACTCAAAGTATAAATCCCATTGATAGTGGGTCAAAGGAATAAAAATAAATGACTACATATATTATTAATATAGTGCTTGACTGACCACATGCCCTGCATTTTCACAAATTCCTGGGTACTTTGATATGTATATTCTACAATGTGATTACAACCTCAACATCATAAAACTTTGATTCACTAGAACTTGATTAGAACCCTTAATTTAAATGAATTTTTTTTTTTTGATACATGTTCCAATAATCAGTTTATTTCTTCTCAGCTTCAAATCCACCCCGGGTCACTGCCTTGCTTTGTGATGTGGTGGCTGAACACTGTAAATGTCTCCTTTGCAGCTAGCAAGATGCTTTTTCAGCAAAGAACGCTGAGGGCCCTGCAGGAAGAAAGTGTTTCTCCTCTTTGTTCTGATGTGCCTGCCCGCCTGTGGTGCATGGCAGCCAATGAGCGCTGGAACCCCAACTCTGCCCAACTGCCCAGCAAGTCTCACAGGGACCCCAGAAGTGATTTCTTGTTTCCCAGCCCTGACTTGCAGCACCTCAGTGAACTTCTCTATCATCCAATGAGTGACAGCTACACTATCTCAGCTTTTAGAGAGAATGGGCATTTCCAAATTTGTCCTTCCCTGTCCACTCAGCCTTAGTCCTGGAGCAGGCATTCTCAGTGAGGGGCAAACATTTGTTCTTGGGTGTGTATGTGTGGGGAGAGGTGAAATAATCTTAGGTTTCACAAAGGTTTGTGGTCTTCAAAAAGGCACAAGACATAATCAGATATACAGTGTATCTGCAGTATTAAAAGTTTCATGGAGGGAGGCATTAAGGGAAAAAGAGTCTAAAAAATTTCCTTAGGGGAGCAATAATGAAAAAAAAATTTAAGTTGGGAAACACTGCCCTAGAAGCAGTACCTGCTCTGTCTACTGTACCTATATTCTTTGCATTCTCTTCACTCCTCCTTAGTAGTTAACATATTTTTATTTAATATACTTAGGTAATATACTTTTGTTAATAATTAACTTTAGTTAATATATTTTTAGTCACTATACTCGTTTTTAGTTAATATATTTTGTATTAAACTTTCCCTTTCAAATTACTGTGTAGTTTCTGTTTCTTGGCTGGACTTTGACTGATACAGTGCACTTGACTTCTATAACAAAAGGCAAGTAATAATTGAAAATATGCTAAAATCAGATGCTGGGTTAAAAAACAAATTCCAGGCCTGACCAGGCAGTGGCGCGGTGGATAGAGCGTTGAACTGGGATGCAGAGGACCTGGGTTCGAGACCCCGAGGTCGCCAGCTTGAGTGTGGGCTCATCTGGTTTGAGGAAAAGCTCACCAGCTTGAAACCAAGGTCACTGGCTCCAGCAAGGGGTTACTCGGTCTGCTGAAGGCCCACAGTCAAGGCACATATGAGAAAGCAATCAATGAACAACTAAGGTGTTGCAACGCGCAATGAAAAATTAATGATTGATGCTTCTCATCTCTCTCCGTTCCTGTCTGTCTGTCCCTGTCTATTCCTCTCTCTGACTCACTCTCTGTCTCTGTAAAAAATAAATAAATAAATAAATAAATAAATAAATAAATACATTTTTAAAAATGTTAAAAAAAAAACAAAAACAAAAACAAATTCCAGGACATTTTCTAGAACCTGTCAAGAACAATCTCCAGCTATTTATATATAACACAGTGGGGTTATATATATTCAGGATAATGATCTTGGGAGCAGGACAGATGCTGAACAACCAAAGACAATTTGTTAGTATAAACTTGGGAAGCAAAGAAATTGATAAAAATTACGATTGAAACAATGCAGGTTTTTCTAAGTAGCCTTTAACCAATACAATGCATACTAAAGATGTTGAACACATTTTTCATTTGTAACTATTATATTAAGTACCAACTTCTTTAATAATAATGATTGCTATGATAATAATAACTAACATTTATTAGGTACTTAGTAGTATGTGCCAGAACTGACAAAAGGGCTGAGAATGGATAGGGAAAAGCTCAACCTACAAACAAGGAGCCCAGTTAGGAGGCCACTGCAGAGTCCAAGCATGAGGTGATGGTGGCTTGGATAAGGGTGATAGTGGGGAGGTAAAGACAATGCTAATGCTGTTGACTTACTGATACCCAGGTCAGTAAGGGCTCTCGCCGAACCAGCTACCAAACGGAATGTACCAGAGCAGTCATTCAATTCACAACCATAAAAACAGGACTATAGATGAAAACAGAATTTTTTTATTTATTTGTAAGTTCTTATTATGTGGTCAGTACTGTGTTACACAATGTTGGGGTCACCCACTAGTAACCACACATTTTTTAGTTACCTTATTACCCCTTATAAAGCTATGAAGTGATAATGTTAATAGAACATGTAGAATATATTTGAGACTTTAAGGTGGGGAAGAAATTTGCAAATCAGACCCAAAAATCATAAGCCTTCAAACAAAATTTTGACAGATTTGACCACTCCAAAACTAAGGATTTCTGTTCAGTAAAGTTCATCATAGACAACTTTACGCAGACAGAGGACAAACTGAAAGAAAATACTTAGAAGATACTTCAAACCAACAATGAATTAAAACCTAGCATATATAAGAAGCTCCAGCAAGTCAAAGTGCCCATTAGAGACTGTTAAAAAAATAAATGCAATGACATAATCAAATATCAAAATAACCTGGAGATGTTTTCTCTCAACATGTGTACCCTGATTTATCAATGTTACTGCATTAAATTTAATAATAAAAAAAATATGCAATGATACTTTGTTGATGTAAGAAATGCCAAACCTCTAGAGAATTTGTAAGAGTTTACTTGAGCCAAACTATCAACATATGCTGGGGAGAAAGATCTCAAATGCTCCTTGCAGAGAATAACAGTTTTGCAGCTTCCTTCATGCATTTGCAAATAAGGAAGGGACCTAAGGAAGATCACATGAAGGTGGGAGAAAGCTGGTGGGTTTGGATTACAGGAGAGTTAAGATTATTTGCTCTCTGGAGGTGATTATGTCTTAGAAGGGACCTTATGCAACAGTTCAAAGAAATGAGCTACCTGTACATAAATGAACATGGAAATAACTTAAAAACAACATTGTCTAAAAGAGCAATAAACAGAATAAGAGTCATTGGACAACACAAAATGAAAAGAGATACATTCATAAAAAGCATTATATAAAAAACAACTTGGCCTTCATTAATATCCAAACATATATTAAATACATTAGAGTGGCTACAGATGCTGAACATGAAGAGAGAAAATAATAAAATAACACAAGAAAATAAAAAAATAAAATAAGAATTCTAGACCTCACAAGGATGATAATGTGAGGTGGGTGATTAACTCAAGTCTTTGCACTTTAAGTTCAAAAGAAAAAAAAAAGATAAGAAAGACCTAAATCTTTCTTGAAGTTTTCCAATCCATAAATGAGATGCGATACCTGCTTTTTAAGATGTAAACAGCTGTGTGAGCAGCTCATCCACCTACGCAGGCCTACCAGGTCTTTGGGGGCATTTGAGCAAAGCACCCACCCACAAAAAGCCAGAGAGTGGGAATAAAATAGAGTGAATGATACACCTGTAAGACAAACTCTATAAACCAAAGCCTAAATGCAGCTTTCTTTATAAAACCAGAAGTACAGTGTGGAACCAAGAATGAACATGCTGTCGTATCAGATCAGTGACCCTGGCTTGGTTATTTCCATCAAGCAAAAAGAAGTTATTTGGCCCTGGCCGGTTGGCTCAGTGGTAGAGCGTGGGCCTGGCATGCAGGAGTCCCGGGTTCGATTCCCGGCCAGGGCACACAGGGGAAGCACCCATCTGCTTCTCCACTCCTCCCCCTCTCCTTCCTCTCTGTCTCTCTCTTCCCCTTCGCAGCCAAGGCTCCATTGGAGCAAAGTTGGCCCGGGCACTGAGGATGGCTCTATGGCCTCTGCCTCAGGCGCTAGAATGGCTCTGGTTGCAACAGAGCGACGGCCCCTGGTGGGCATGCCGGGTGGATCCCGGTCGGGCGCATGCAGGAGTCTGTCTGACTGCCTCCCCGTTTCCAACTTCAGAAAAATACAAAAAAAGAAAAAGAAAAAAAAGTTATTTGAAATATTATCTAACTATGAAAAGCGGAACAAAAACAAGTAGCTCCAACACATCTGCAAAAACAATTTGGTTGGAAAAGGTGGATTATTTGGCAACAGCAGGCAATATAAAATGCATCTACACGTGTGAGTGGTGTGTGTGTGTGTGTCTGTATGTGTGTATACATACACGCATACACACATTTTTTTAAGTGAATTGATCTCAGGATTCTGATTGTTTCAAATGTCTTCAATCAAACAGGAAACACAAAGTCTGGTTTGATTCCAGGACTCCTTTAAGGCTGCCAGGTCTGTCCTCTCGCAGGGGCTGAAGGCGAACAAGACTGAATATTTCTCTGTTTCTGAAAGAGCCTGTCTCGCCTGTCCTTGCAGCTGCAAACACCACCTGTGGAATAAATCTGGTGCTCTCTTTCAGTTCATTTTTTCTCATCTCCAACAGCCTGCTTAGACAGAAGATGGCTGCGAATTTGCCTGTCTTTTGTTTTTCATGAGCTTTAAAACTATAGCCACCGAACTTAACTTGCACTTCAAAGTTAGCAGAAATTGCTTTTAAATGGAAGCTTGAGAGGTAGGGACGGGAGGGAGTGAAAACTGAATTCTTTCTTTGGTGTTACATTATCACTTGATCCTTTTTCTGAATTATCTTTTGCAATTAAAAATCCCCTGAAGTGTGCCTGACTTGTGGTGGCGCAGTGGATAAAGCATTGACCTGGAATACTGAGGTTGCCAGTTCGAAACCCTGGGCTTGCCTGGTCAAGGCACATAGGGGAGTTGATGCTTCCTGCTCCTCTCCCCTTCTCTCTCTCTCTCTCTCTCTCTCTCTCTCTCCTCTCTAAAATGAATAAGTAAATTTAAAAATCCCCTGAAGTGGCCATTAAAGTGAATGAGTCTATAAACAATCAGGACACTGAGGTGTTTGAACACATTTGGAGCTACCATTTTATTTAGCTATCATTTCTTAGCGGACTCACAGGTTTAACAAAAATTATATCAAGATATTCTTTGGTAGCACACCAAATATTATTTACATTAAAATTAAAGAAAATTAACTTTAAAATATATATACAATGAAAAGAATATAACTTTTTAAAAGTACATAAAGACATACTACTAAAAGTAAAACTACCACAGTCTTAGAATTTTATAAGGGAAAAGAACCTTACTTAGAACTTAACAGCTCTCAACCTCTTTATTTTTTCTCCTGCCTCCATTCCACCATGCTCGGTAACATCTCTCCTACACGAGTCTCACCAGGGAAGGACAAACATAGTGTAGTTTGAAAAGGCACACCTATTGTTTCCCCACACCAAGTGTATTCGTTTTTAGAGACCATTTGGTGCTCACTGATGATACAAATAATACAAGATTACCTCATTTTATTGTGCTCTGTTGCATTTTTTTTACAAACGAGGCAAGACTCACTATCAGCAAGACCCTCTATGGCTTTATCGCAATACTCACTTTCTTACTGTGGTTTGGAAGCAAACCTCCAATATCTCCGACTTTGCCTGCAGTGTGGTTCATAGACTTTCTGTTAACGACCAGACTTGAACTGGATATCACAAGATAGCCATGACCAGAACAACCGAGTCCCCATCTGCAGAGAGCCAGTGAGTAACCTGGACATTGCTTAATGCCCTTTTTAATCTTGTAATTAAATTCCACATTTTCTCTGCTATCAATTGAAGTATGTAGCATTCAATTTTTTTTAAAAAAAGCTTTTTTATTGGCTATTAGGATTAAAGTGTTTGCTATATTATCAAAACCTAAAATATGATTAATCAATTAACAATTTTTGCAAAGCAGTATCTGGCTTTTTAAATCTTATTACACATAGTCATGTAGAAAAGTTACAAAATACAGCTGAACAAAAAGAGAAAACAACTTTTTTATAATCTTACCACCTAAAGAAAACATCATGTTTCCATTTGTATGTCTAGTCTTTGCTTTCATCTTAAACAAGTATATTTTACTTCAAAATGTCCACCCAAATAGACTTGTTTCTACAAAGGTGAGCTTCTGAGAAACCACCGTCCTTTGCACAGACAGCAGATTTTGCTTTGGGGTGAAGGAAGTGGCTCACATCCTGGCCAACAGGGGCTCATTGTTACTCTATCAGAATTGGCATAAAGCCTTCTTCAGCCAGAAAGACAATTATGTGACAGAGAATCCAAGACTTGGTCCTGTCTTAGGAGAAAGTGGCTTAAAAGCAAATTTTACTGCAAAGAGTGTGCTAAGCATTTTCCATGTCTTCTCTCTAATTATTAGAAGCCAGAGAAACGTGTGTTTGCATCTCAGCTGAACTGCACAAACCACATAAGCATGGATAAATTACAAACTCCCTCTCTGCTGCAGTTTCCTCATTTGTTAAATTGTGGCATTAATCGTACCAGCCTCACTGAGTCCTTACAAAGAGGTGTTACAACAGAGTCCTTAGTGCCTGGCCTGCAGGAAGGTTTCTACAAATGCCGGCAGAAGTGCTGTTATGGTTGTGGGACACTCCATTTGAAACTCCTGCCACACGTAGGCATTATTATTGCAATACTTAGCATTACAAGGAGGGTTTGTTCTTACCCGCCCACCTTTTCCCTTGGCAGTGCTCTCTGGTTTTTTCCTCCAGTCCACTGCTATTCAGTAGAACTTTCTGTGATCATAGACGTGGGCAATAATCTGTGCTGCACAATATGCTAAACACTAGCCATATTGAGCGCTTAAAATGTGGCTAGTGCAACCGAGGAATTTAATTCTTAGTTTTAATTTTAATTATTTTAAATCTAGTCCATCAATTTCTATCTGTTCCTACCCGTCTCATCACCCCAATTGCCTTAGTTGCAAAGCAAATCCATCTGTAGGGACTTTAGTAAATGTCTCCTTATTCACAATAACTTTTGATTAACATCATTTCTACATAGTACCTTCTTGGTAAATGATAAAATACAGTCCTACCATTAAGAGGGTAGAAACAAACTAGATATATTTCTAGTATCAAGTTTCTTTGCCAAGCCTGGTTTTCCTCTAAGCAGTATGCAAATTTAATGACAAGAATTTAATAACCTTTTCCAAAAAAATTGGCAGATTAGTTTAAAAGGCTGTTTTACAGATCTGGAATGAAAAGGGGGTACTTCTGCTATGAAACGCCCTCTGACAATATGCAGCAGAATAATTCTTGCTCTGCTCCATTCCTGTGTTTTGGGGTAAATTCTGCCCCTCCCTGTGGACTCTTGCTCAGAGCCTCTCTTGAGCCTCAAGCTAATGTGCCTTGGCCCACCAGACTAGGTGTTGAGTCTGAGCTTCACCAGACTCTCTGAGGGCAGCCACTGAGGAACTCTCCGCCGGTAGATATGCAGCTGAGTCCAAGAAGTGAGTCCACATTCTGTCTTCCAGGCTCCAGGGTCTCTGCTCTTCTTCCTTATGTTATGAAGCCAATCGTAACTTCTAATCTTAGATAAATCAACTGACATCAAAGAAAAGCTATAAAACCAGAAACAGTTTTGCGTTAGGTAATACTAGCTCTTTCTTTTCTCCCGAGGAAAGGCTGCCACCTGCTGTAATGCATCAGCATTGGATTTTCCCAAGGTCACTGAACATCCACTTCCTCCAAACAAAGTTAGTGTACGCACTACCCCATCAGCCTGCACGCGTGTGTCAGGAATGTAAAGAGGAGGGCAAATCAGGAGACATTCCTTTTAATTCCATGATGTAGGGCAAAGAAACAAACTCATCCATATAAACGGTGCCCATAAGGAACTGGCACCACTCTAACTGGGACTATAAGACCACCCTTTCTTCACCACTCAGCGGCACTGTTTTCCAAATTAGCTCACGGTAACCTTCATAAAAATCTCTGCTAAGAAGCTTATTATTGCCTTGATCCTTCTAATTCTGTAAATTGTATCTATTCTTCACAGCCCTGGCAAGACTTTGGTAAGTTAAAGGATAAGAGAATAATAAAATTTGATATGAATGGGCAGCATCCCTGTACCTTACACTCTCATTTCCTGCAAAATTCTCAAAACTCTCTTCCCCTTTCTTCACTCTTTACTCCCTCCTGCCATTTATCACCCACCAGCTGCTGAGGTCTACTTGCACAGACACACAAGTTTTAGTTGGTTTTGCTCACCATTATCTCCCTGGCAAAAAGTGTTCACCCCCTTTCCCAAAATTATGCCATTGTGTCTGGGAACTTACCAAACTTAAAGAATTGCTTAGGGATTCCAATGTTGAGTAAACTCAAATATAAACAAGCTACCATTTATAACTAAAAGTCCAATATCCAAAACATTGGCAATATGAGAAAAATAGAGTCAGGAACCAATAACTTTTAAGCAAAATAGCTGAAAGAATACATGGTTTTAGCTTTGTAGGGTTCATGGCATTGACACAACTGATACAGATATAAAATGTCTGCCTGACCATTGCCAATCTCTTCAGGAAACTGTGCTATTTTCCTCACTGTAGATCACTGGAGAGCTTTAGATTGCCGTCTGATGTCTCCTGTCTGCATTTACAGGCAGGAAGAAGCAGGCTTTGGAGACAGGAAAGGACGGAAATATTTTTTTATTGTTGTAAGAGAAAGCTTACAAGAAGTTGTATCAATAGCCAAAAAAATAAGCCCTTATAGTTTCTAATATTTCCACATATTTGTGTATATGCTTTTTTAAAATAAGTTTTTTAAGGCAACATTTTATTTATTGTAATATAACAATACTAAATGTTTAAAATTCCACTTCCTTAGTTTTTATTTTATTTCATTTTTGCTTCTACAGTTTTTTCAGCTGCATTTTTTACATACAATTTTACAATCACAGAATTTTTAATGTCTTGCACTATTTCCTTTAATTGCTATATCAAAATTTTAATAATTACTCCCCAGTTATTAAAGATTTAGTTTCTAAATTTTTAATTCTAGTTATTTCTAAAATATCTTTGGGAAAGTGTTTTTTTTTTTTTTCCTTCTAAGTTAATTCACCATCCATTACAGCGAGGGAGCATTTAGTAAATGCTTAGCAAATGTTTGTTGTATAAGTAAATTATTGATTATAAATAATCAAGAATGAGAATAGAGGGGGTCAGACATTAAAACAATTCTGGTGTATGTAAACAATGTTTTCTTTTTTCTCAAGGCAATTTTATTTAGCTGTAGCACACACTTAATATCTCGATATAGATTGCTATACAGCTTTCCAAAGAATTTCACTTATTTACAAAGTCATCAGTTAAGTGTTCAACATATCATTTCTATCAATACATCTTTTTTAATCTTGTCAATTTACAAGAGGTCAAGGTGTGATACTATTGAAATCAAAAGACATCAAGAGTCTGAATCAAGATGGAGCTCATGGGCCATAGTTTTGTTTTTTTTGTCTATACTTGGGCTATAGTTTAATTTTTTATTTTTTGGTGATCTCATTCTAATTTGCAAGGCAGAACATATATAATGGGATTAGTTAGCCTCCCAGATTTGAACATTTTAGGCAGTTTGGAGTCATTGACTTTAACCCCAAACACTAAAGTGAGATGGATTTTGTTCAAGGGTGAAGTATGAGTAAGAGAGGAAGGACAGGAGGCCCTAGAACTTGGCTATTCAGACTGGAATCCCCAGACTAACTGCATCAGCGTCACCTCTGGAGTTAGAAATGCAGATGTTAGAAATGCAGAAGCCCAGATCTACTAAATCTAAATCTGTACTTTTAACAAGAGCTCCATGTGATTCTTATGCATAGTAAGTTGGAGAAACAGTGCTCTTGAAAATTACTGCTGCCAGTTGTCTAACAACTCTCGCAGAAAAGAGAGCCCACTGTGAATATTAAGAACATAAATCTAAAGACAGCAGAGAGTCCTCTGTAATTTTAATTTGGATGGCTCTTTTGAAAACATTCTTGATAGTATAGCCTGGCTTTTAAAGAAATCAAATATTTTATGGAGAGCTTTAAATATTATAAGCTTATTAAGTGTCTCACAGCAACTCAGACTTTTTCAAGAACAGATTTTGTTTAAATCATCCTAGCAGATAACAGATTATCTGATTTCTAAAATCCTCTAGAGGTGATTTTTTCAATACTCTTTGCTAAAATTCCTCTGGCCACCAATTAAAATAACTTGCTCCTCTATGATGTTTAAGTTCCTTGAAAGCAAGGGACTTAGTTTACTTATATCATATATTGTCATAATTACTTTTTGATCCATTTGCATCAGAATCATCAATTCTTCGGTGACTGGTTTTTTTTTTAATTTTTATTTTATTTATTCATTTTAGAGAGGGAGAGAGAAAGACAGAGAGAGAGA
Organism: Saccopteryx bilineata; assembly: GCF_036850765.1. Taxonomy (NCBI): domain Eukaryota; kingdom Metazoa; phylum Chordata; class Mammalia; order Chiroptera; family Emballonuridae; genus Saccopteryx; species Saccopteryx bilineata. The sequence goes on along the minus strand of NC_089492.1, from coordinate 120,347,866 downwards.
GAGAGAGAGAGGAGAGAGAGGAGAGAGAGACAGGGGGGAGGAGCTGGAAGCATCAACTCCCATATGTGCCTTGACCAGGCAAGCCCAGGTTTAAAACCGGCGACCTCAGCATTTCCAGGTCGACGCTTTATCCACTGCGCCACCACAGGTCAGGCCGGTGACTGTTTTTTAAAAATGCAAAAATTTGGACCTTAATATAGTCCTCTGAATCAGATCTCTGAGTTCGGGGCTTAAGAATCTACACTTTAGCCCCGGCCGGTTGGCTCAGTGGTAGAGCGTCGGCCTGGCATGCGGAAGTCCCGGGTTTGATTCCTGGCCAGGGCACACAGGAGAGGCGCCCATCTGCTTCTCCACCCCTCCCCTTCTCCTTCCTCTCTGTCTCTCTCTTCCCCTCCCGCAGCCGAGGTTCCATTGGAGCAAAGATGGCCCGGGCACTGGGGATGACTCTGTGGCCTCTGCCTCAGGCGCTGGAATGGCTCTGGATGCAACAGAGCGATGCCCCAGAGGGGCAGAGCATCGCCCCCTGGTGGGCATGCCGGGTGGATACCGGTCAGGCGCATGCGGGAGTCTGTATGACTGCCTCCCCATTTCCAGCTTCGGAAAAATGAAAAAAAAAAAAAGAATCTACACTTTAAGTAGGCTGACCAGTTCATTCTAGTGCACAATAAAGTTTGGAGGATCAGTGTCTTTCAGGTTTTAGCTGAAAGCTGAACACCTGAGCAATGGTTCTTAAACATGGATGGACAATGGAATCACCTGGGATACTTGAAAGAAACACTGATGGCTGGGTTTCACTTCCAAAGATTTTTATTAATTGTCCTGGGGTAAATAGCCTGGGCATTGAGAAACACTGAGTAGGTGCTTCAATAAAATCTTGTCTCATTGTACTTGTCATTCACTTTGTGTGGAAAGAGAAGTGGCCAGAGGTTAGAATATACACAGTGTCATGAGCAGTAGCAAAGAGCTTGGCCTACTGGTCAGGACCTGGAAGAAGAAAGATTGGGAGGTCAAAAATGAAGAGATCTGGGGTGGGATGGGCATATGGGAGTAGGTGGTAAAGACTGCCTGTTAACATCGACTAGAGAGCATCTACCACAAAAAAAGACATTCACAACCGACATAATGACTCAGTGACTCAGCTGGTTGACTCCAGTTAGCCTCCTTCATCAATTTCCAGTGCTAGTATAATAGGCGTACAAACAGAGCAGCCATGGTGGCATGGTGGAGGCCATGCAATGGCCCAAATGCACGAGCTCTGTGTGGCGTCAGCTGAAGCAACTGAAAGTGTACCACAGTCACACCTCTCCCCCTCCCCAGTCCTGCCCACTCCCTTTCCCTTCTGCAGGTGTCAATCCCAAGAGCACCTCCTAATAAAATTCCTGCATGAGGCCTGACCTGTGGTGGCGCAGTGGGATAAAATGTCGACCTGGAACACTGAGGTTGCCGGTTCGAAACCTTGGGCTTGCCTGGTCAAGGCACATATGGGAGTTGATGCTTCCTGCTCCTCCCCCTTCTCTCTCTCTCTCTCTCTCTCTCTCTTTCTCTCCCTTCTCTCTAAAAATCAATAAAAAAATATTTAAAAAAATTCCTGCATGATAATTTTCTTCTCAGAGTCCACTTCTTAGGGAACTCACCTTGCAACAACTGACAATGCCAAGTGTTGATGATGATGTGGAACAATTGTAATTCTCATACACTGCTTGTGGGAGTGTAAATTGGTGCAGACATTTTAGAAAACTGAGAGAATCTACTAAAACTGAATATAATTATACCATATCATTTAGTGATGCTAACCCAAGGTATATACACAACAGAAATGCAGTCATATGAGCAGCAAAAGACTTGTACAAGAATGATCATAGCAGCGCTATTTGCAATAGCTGAAAGTTGGAAACATCCCAAATCTCTATCAATAGAATGGTTAAAAACCCAAGGAATTTTCATACGATCAAATACTCTATAGTGATGAGACCAAACAAACTACTGCTATACATGACAGGGATAAATCTTACAAGCATAAAATTGAGTGAACTAAGCCAGACACCAAAAAACACGCTGCCATTTATACATACAAAGTTTGTAATGTAATTCTATGTATATAAAGTTCAAAAACAGGCAAAACTAATTAAAGTTGATAGTGGTTCACTTTGGGGTTAGGGTAGTGATGGATTTCAGGACATGTGCCCCAAAATATGGCACCTTGGCATATTGATAATTTTAAGATGAAGGTATTTGAGATAGGAGCAGAGTAGGAAGGCCACTCTGACCTTCCCCAGCTCAGTCACTCCACCCTTCTCTTCTGAACAGGTCATAAAAACACTCCTGCAAGAGGTGCCCTCCCTCTACCCAGAGGAAAGGGCCATCTTATCTTGGAAGATAAAGGAACAGAAGAATCCTAACCAACAGGCCTTGCTAGGTTTCTTCCTGTTTACTATAATTACCTCCTACTCCTAACCTCTCCTATCCCTTCATGACTGCCACTCTTCATCAAATGTAGCATAAAATACTCAAAGTTGTTTCTTTGGGTTTTCACTTCTTTTTTTTTTTTTTTTATATTTCTGAAGCTGGAAACAGGGAGAGACAGTCAGACAGACTCCCGCATGCGCCCGACCGGGATCCACCCGGCACGCCCACCATGGGGCGACACTCTGCCCACCAGGGGGCGATGCTCTGCCCATCCTGGGCGTCGCCATGTTGCGACCAGAGCCACTCTAGCGCCTGGGGCGGAGGCCACAGAGCCATCCCCAGCGCCCGGGCCATCTTTGCTCCAATGGAGCCTTGGCTGCGGGAGGGGGAGAGAGAGAGAGAGGAGGGCGCGGTGGAGGGGTGGAGAAGCAAATGAGCGCTTCTCCTGTGTGCCCTGGCCGGGAATCGAACCCGGGTCCTCCGCACGCTAGGCTGACGCTCTACCGCTGAGCCAACCAGCCAAGGCCTACTTCATATGTTTTACATGACATAGAGCCTTCATTAGAAGTGAAAACCCGCCCTGGCCGGTTGGCTCAGCGGTAGAGCGTCGGCCTAGCGTACGGAGGACCCGGGTTCGACTCCCGGCCAGGGCACATAGGAGAAGTGCCTATTTACTTCTCCACCCCCCACCCCCTCCTTCCTCTCTGTCTCTCTCTTCCCCTCCCGCAGCCAAGGCTCCATTGGAGCAAAGATGGCCCGGGCGCTGGGGATGGCTCCTTGGCCTCTGCCCCAGGCGCTAGAGTGGCTCTGGTCGCGGCAGAGCGACGCCCCGGAGGGGCAGAGCATTGCCCCCTGGTGGGCAGAGCGTAGCCCCTGGTGGGTGTGCCAGGTGGATCCTGGTCGGCGCATGCGGGAGTCTGTCTGACTGTCTCTCCCTGTTTCCAGCTTCAGAAAAATACACACACACACACACACAAAAACATATGAAGTAAAATTTTCTTTTTTTCTCCTAATAATCTACCTTTTTCAGATAATTTTCAGACCCAGCTAGGGACTGACTCTAGCAGGGTTGAGGAAGAACATTTTTCTCCTCTATAGAAGTAACCTACAGAGGACAAAAAGGGATTTTGGGGTATTGGTAATGTTCTGCTTCTTGATATGAGCTGTAATTATAGGAGTATTTTAATTTTATGAAAATTAATTGAGCTATAAATTTTAATGTATATATGTTATATACATCAATAAATAGTTCTTATTAAAGAAACATACTAACATATTCATGATAATATGATATGATAATACAATACCTGAGTTTTTCTTTTTTTAGAAAACTTCTCAGAAATGATTAGGTATGGGACAGATGAAACAAAAATAGAGAATGTTAACAACTTTTAAGCTGTGTGATAGATACATGAAAGTTCATTCTATTCTCTTTATTTTGTGTCTTTGAATACTTTTATAATAAAAAGTTTTAAAAAATCATGGGTGAAATTTTAATCTTAGGGTAGAGAAGGGCATAAAACCCAAAAGACATAAATAAGAAAAAATAATTATGACTTCAACATCCATTCCCATTGCAGTGCCCTGGCACTGAGCCTGTCTATGGGTGACCTAATGCTGGCTACTGAGGGGTAGGCAGAAATCATACATTATAGCTACATACAGAAGCAATACAAATCAAAGTATCAATGAGATGTCATCTATTTTTCACGTAGTAGATTGATAAAAATAAAAAACTTGGTTAAGACCAAGTGTTGCTAGCTGCTTGAGGACATAGTTGTTCCCCTACGATATTGGTAGAAATATAAATTCATATAAAATTTTTTGGCAGGATAATTTGGAAATATCGATCAAAATTCTCCTGAAAGCAAAAGCAATATTGGAGTAGTAAGAGTGGGGATAGAAAGGAAACAAAGGGTATATGACACTAGTCAAACCTGATTAATAGTTGGGCCCTGCAGAATGGTTGGGATAAGTTCCAAGAAATGCGTAATCCTTAAGATAACATCACAAAGTGCACTTACACAAACCGGGATGGTACAGCCTCCTACGCACTTGGCTATATGATGTATCCTATTGGTCCTAAGCTACAAGCCTGTATAGCATGCTACTGTGCAAAAACATGAGATTAAATCAAGCACAGGAGAAAATGATGCAATCAAAAGACAGTAAACACAAGATGTATGAGGCTGCTACTGACATAACATGGCATACTGTTTTACAGTGAACTTCTTTTTCATGAGTAGAAAGAGTACATTCTAAAAAGTGATTAAAAGTATAGTATAGTAAATACATAAACTAGTAATGTAGTCATTTATTATCATTATCAAGTCAAGTATTATTTACTGTCCATAATTGTATATGCTATACTTTTTTTTATGACTGGCAGTGCTTAGTTTGTTTATGCCAGCATCGCCGCAAACACACGAGCGCTGTGTTGCACCATTACATTATGACAGTTACGATGTCACTAGTATAGGAATTATTCATCTCCACTATAATCCTATGGGACCGCTGTAGTACATGCTGTCAGTCCCTTGTTCAAAATGTAGCACATGACGGTGGATACACAGTTGACTAAATGTAGAGAAAAGGAGCCAAAATTATTAGGGAACTGATATGTGGTTATACAGCATTTGACTGTAATTATATGACTGATTAAATGTGGAGGAAAGAGTCCAAAATTATTAGGGACATTACTAGAAATAGGGAGTAATTTTGGGGTGTTTTTTTTTACCTGTAACGGGGAAGTAGCTGTGAACACACCAGCTATAATCATCATCAGAACAAATTTGACATGTTGACCACTTTGCTCACCATGATAATTTGCTTCCGGTCTTGCTTATTATAATAGCTACTACTGTGGTTCCTCCCGCAGAATCTTCAGTGTTAGCTTGCAAGATCTTGAATTCCTATCACTCGAAATTTGATTTTATTGAGTTTGTCATTAAATGCTAATATGTATGAGTACTCAGTTAAAAATATACCTTATATCAGCTTTTTCCTCCATGCCCCTCTTTGCCACTGTGATTAGTACCCCTTTAAAAATGCTGCATGAAATCATGCTTCTCTGGAATTTTTATTAATATTAAACTTTGTTTTAAATTCTCTTGTTCCTGTATCATTCAACCAGATTACAAGGAGGAACAGATCAGGTTTCATGTGCTCTCTCTAATTGCAATTTTCAGTCCCTCAATCATGTCCCTTTATAGTCTTTTCTGTTTTACAGACTAAATCATCACTCTGAGTCAGTGGCTGCAGTGCAGCTGGAAACCTGATCAATGGAGAACCCTGTATTTTAGCAGAAAACAGGGCACACACCAGGATCTTCTGCTCCAGCTGCACATTGAGGAGTATGGCTTTTTTTTCTTTTTAATGCCTTTACATTTCTAATTAGTTTAGTTACTCTAATTCTTTTCTTAAACAAGTGTGGAATGTTGTTTTTTAAGAAATATTCTAGTTATCCCCAATTCCTAGGCAGCTCACGATAGTATTATGATATATTACAGTTTAATCACAATTTGTGGGAAATGACATGTGCTGGTTAAATGAAATTTCTAGGTAAGCCGTTTTATCTTTCAATCATGTTGCATGATTCAGATTTTGAGATGCTTCATTTCTGGAAATGATGCTATTATTGAGAGGAGGGCACATGCTGCTAGTTGCTGTTTTGAGCACACCCCTGATAATATTTTGTTGTTGTTTTCATTTGTCTCTTTCTACTAAAAGCAAATCATTTCTGTCCACCAATAGCTGTGTGTGTGTGTGTGTGTGTGTGTGTGTGTGTGTGTGTGTGTGTAACTGGTATTTATTGGAGGTGCCAATTAATACCAGTTAATGAGATTCTGGTTAATTTGATGTTCTGGACCATATTAGCTCCAGAAACACCCAGAATAAATTTCCATACTTTTCTTCTTGTCCTTTTAAACTAAAATATATTATTCACAAAGCCATATTTTCAAACTACTTGTGAAACCACATCGTTAAAAGCTGTTGAAAGCCCCTTCTACACTTCAATTTGATAGCTGGTGGTTCTGAATGCATAAGACCCTTTGAGTATCAAGAGAGAACATAGACTCTGGGATCTGAGGAGTGTACAGGATGTGAGGGCAGATTTAATAATGATTTGCACAGCCCTAAGCCCTAGATGATGAGGGAAATGGATAGCATACTAAAAAGGCACCACTACCATCATTAATTCATCCAGCAATTATTTTAAAGTCTACCATGTGCAAGTCACTGTCCTGGCAGCCATGGAGAGAACAAGCCATACTGAAGTAGTCTAATATAGAAACAGCAAGTCCACCAATAGCTAGAACAGGAGCTAGTATGTTAAAAATGTCATGTCCATTGTTCAGGAAATAAGTGATATGAAAATTTAGAGGTGGTGGAAGATGTCACTTTTAGCTAAATGATAAGGGACAATTTCGTAGAAGAAAAGACATCTGAGCTTATCCATGAAGAAGGGATAGGATTGTGATAGGCAGAGTTGGCAGAACCTAGCATAAACAAAGAGGTAGGAAAACCCAAGTCTGTTCAGGGACTGTGAAAAAAGGTATCTGAATGTGAATAATGACAGAAAGGCTTAGAAAGGCAGGTAGGATCCATTTAGGGAAACTTTTGCAAGCAAGCTAGAGTTTGAACTTTATTCCAAATAAATAAACATCTTTGACTAAGGCAGTGGCCCAGAGCCCAGACTTTGGCCTTAGATAGATTCAAGTTAAAATTCTGATTCCACTTACTGTGTGTGATCTTGAGCAGGTCACTTACTCTCCAAGTGGCAGATTAATAACATTTATCTCACAGGGCTGTTATCAGGTGTAAGTGCAATCGGCATTTGAAGTAGTCATTCAGAAAACATTTATTGACCCTCCACCATGTATGTCCCAGACAATGAGCTTTGTACTGGTGGTATAGAGATAAGGCTGAAAGAAGGCATGAAGCAATGGGAAAGACAGATAAGTAAACAGAAAATTACAATACAGTATAAGTGAGCAAAGAGCTGGAGGAGCTGAGTAACTCAGATCAGGGAAGGGAATGGTGAAGAAAGCTTACCGGAGGAGGCAGCCCTTAGCCTCCTGATAAGGGCCTCTAAAGGTGGGTAGAATTAGAACTTATTTTCCAAGGTCTGATTATTTTTATTGTCTTGTTACATTGTAGTTTGTGACAGAAACAAGCATTTAAAACTCTAAATGGATTTTTTTTGTCGTTATTTATGTTGTTTGGTAGGCTGATTGTTTTTGCCTGGTTTTAAATTCAGAGAAGCGGAGAAGGTATGGGGGGAGGGTGCCCTATTTCTCAGCTGATTCCATTTGCAACCACATCAGCAGTGGAAAAAGTAAGCAAGCCAAATCGCTGAAACATGTGTGGTAAAACAAAAGAAATTAAAAGGAAGTTGCCTTAATATGGAGTAGCAAATCTGAGTTTTCATTTTCAGGAGATCTGTTTAGGACATTTGTTGGGTTTTCAGCCCACATTTATTTCCTCTTCTGAAATGCAGCCCGGTTTGGTTTTGTTTCTTCTTTTTTCTGGAGAATCACATCTTTTCTCATTCTTATGTTATGTGTTCTGGTGAAGTTGACTCCATTACATTCTGGTTTCAGGGTTGGTTGTGATTCAGACCTAGTTAATTAGCCTCACCCAGGCCTCAGGGGCTGGGATATGCATCACCCAATCAGAACCAGAGAGAGACAATCTGAGACTTCTGCTGAGCCTGTGAGTATGCCTTGGCTACTACTGGTGTGAACATGGGAAGTTGTAAAGTGGTAGCTACAGGCAGCCATTTATTTTCCTACCACTTCTTTCCACCACTTGAAGCCCAGAATTGAAGGCAGCCAATATAGAGGAGAGCAGGGATCCTGAGAGTAGAATATAAAGTTCATGAGGGCAAGAATCTTGCCTTTACTTTTAAATCTTTTTATTTATATATCACTCACAAACAGAAAAAAAGCGCACCAAACGAATGTTTGAGTAAAATATTACTGGAAAGTTAATACACGCAATCAAGAAATTAAACATCGTCCCCTCCCCATACTCCTAATAACTATCCTCTCTCATCTCTTGAGTATTAACACCATAATTTTTTGAGATTTTTGTATTTTATATAACTTGGAATTATATACTATACATTTTTGTGTGTCTGGCTTCTGTTACTCAAATTTATTGTAAAGGTCTTTGATGAACATACTCATGCATTTCTATTGGGTATGTTCCTAAGAGTAGATTTGCTAAGTCACAGGGTGTACACATGTTTAACTTTAGAAGATATTGCCAAATTATGTTCCAAAGTGATTATACCAATTTACTCTTCTACCCTGGTATGTATGTGGTGCTCCACATTCTAAGTAATATTTAGTATTTTCAGTCTTTTAAGTGTGAATATGTAGTATGTGTTGGGCAGATAAAATATATTATGCTCACTTTGTTAAAGATGGCGCTGCCCACGTGGAAGCCTGTCACCCAGGTGATAATATTAGTTGCCCTTCTTGCTTGGGATGGGTGTGATTATGTTAATATGTGTTGGGAGAGGGCTTTCATGCCAAAAGGTTTTAAAAGGAAGAGAGATCACGTTGTTTCAGGAGAAGAGTGATTACATTCTAGGAGAAGCCTATGCTGTAGGAGAGCAGAGAAAGGCCACGTGGAAGAGGCCAGGAGAAGCAGCCAAGATGGTGAAGTGCTGAGGGATAAGCCAGTTTGTGCAGAGTTTGTGCAGAGAGGAGATAGGGAACAGAGGTGAATAAGGCTGGTGAGCTAGAAACCTTTGATTCTAGGAAACTTAGATAAGTCAGTGGCTTTGGGAGCCCTGAATGGAAAGGGAAGTGTTTTCCCACTGCGTGTATTTCTTGCCCATTGGGTGCAAGCTAGGATTAAAGCTAATGGCCCACCAGTTCTTGGCTCTGTTGTTTCATTACCATCTGTCCGAATCCTATGCAAACCTGCATGGGCCAGGCTGCTGTGATGGAGGCCATGACTACTGGCTTTACAGTATGTCATATTGCACATGAGGTTGAATACATTTTCATATGGCCTTTTGAATATCTTTTCTGTGAAGTGCCTGTTCAAGTGTTTGGCCTATTTTTCTATTGAATTGCCTGTCTTTTCAGTTTAGATTTTTTTTTTCTTTAACTACTACACTAATACCATACTATATGACATTGTAGTTTTATAATAAACTTTGGTAGACTATATCCTTCTCCCTTGTTCTTTTTCTGAGTGTTTTGGCTATTCTTGGCCCTTTGCATTTCTACATGCAGTTGACCCTTGAACAATGTGGGGGTTAGAGGAGTCAAAAATTCATGTATAACCTTTAACCCTTTGAGTAGGACGAATGTTCATGTACATCCTCGTGCCTCCTGACCATCTGGAGTATGATCAATTTATTTTAAAAATGTATAAGGCAACATTAAAAAAGGACAAATGTATGTTCTTCTTGTTTCCATAAATTGGTTATCAAACAAACATGATTTTAAGTTAATAAAACTAGAACTGGAACTAATTTCATTTTTCGAAAAAAAACACCTCACTTCAAAGGGTCAGAGAGCATGAATAAAACTTATTACTCAAAGGGTTAAACTCCCCAAAACCTTAACTACCCCCAGTTATGTCTCAGTATCTGCAGGGATTAGTTCTAGGAACCTAAGAGATACCAAAATCTGAAGATGCTCAAGCCCCCTTATAAAATTATGTAGATCAATGCATATAGTCAGCCTTCTGCATCCATGGACTCCCAACCACAGATCAAACACTGATGATTTAGTGAAAAAATTTGAATACAAGTGGACCACCCGCATTGTTCAAACCCATGGTGTCCAAAAGTCAAGTATATATTTTAGAGTCAGGTTGCTATTTTTCACTTATAAACCTGTTGGGATTTTCATTGGGATAGTACTTAATCTATAATTAATTTGAAGAGATTAACATTGAAACTTCTAATCCATATGAAATAATACATAATCCTAATGGAATAATGAATATATTTCCTTAGGTTATCTTCAATTTTTTTCAATAAAGTTCTGTAGTTTTCTGTGTAGAGTGGTCTTGCATTCTTTTTTTCTTAAGTTTTTAAAAATATGTATTGATTGATTTGAGAGAGAGAGAAAGGGGAAGAGAGAGACAGATACATCAACCTATTTCTGTATGTGCCCTGACCAGAGATCTAATCAGCAACCTTTACATGTCAAGATGATGCTCTAACCAACCATGCTATCCAACCAGGGCTCTTACATGCCTTTTTTCTTTTTTTTTCAGAGACAGAGAGAGTCAGAGAGAGGGATAGATAGAAACAGATAGATAGGAACGGAGAGAGATGAGAAGCATCAATCATTAGTTTTTTGTTGTGACACCTTAAGTTGTTCATTGATTGCTTTCTCATATGTGCCTTGACGGGGGTGGGGGTGGGGGCTACAGCAGACTTAGTAACCCCACCGGATAAGCCCGCGCTCAAGCTGGCGACCTCGGGGTCTTGAACCTGGGTTCTCCACATCCCAGTCCAACGCTCTATCCACTGCGCCACCACCTGGTCAGGCTCTTACATTCTTTTATTAGGTTTATTTCTCAGCATTTGATATTTTTGTGCAATTATAAATGGCAACATTTTTAAAAACTTTCTGTTTGTTGCTGGTATATAGAAAAACAATTGACTTTCTGTACATTGACCTTATATATTGGTTTTCTATTATTGTGTAACAAATTATCACAAACTTATCATCTTTAAACAAATTTATTATCTCAGTTCCCATGAGTCAGTAGTCTGCATACAAGTTAGCTGGATCATCTGCTCAGAGTCTCAGGAGGTTAAAACAAGGTATCAGCCAGTCCTAAGATATTTTAGGCTGTGGATCCTTTTCCAGAGCTCACTGGTTATTGGTGCAATGCAGTTCTTTACAATTACAAGACTGAGGTATCCTTTTCATTCTGGCTGTCATCCAACAGCCACTGTCAGCTTATAGAGGCCACTGCAATGTTCTGTCATGTAGTCCTCTCAGAAACATGGCATTTTGTTTCTTTAAGACCAGTAGGAAACCATTTTGTTGACTTCCAATATTTTGATTTCTGATATCTCTGATCTCTCTCTTTTAAAAAGGCTTACCTGACTACGTAAAGCCACTAGAATGAGCTCCCTTTTGATTAACTCTGGTTCAACTTGTCTTAATTACATTTGCAAAATTCCTTCACCCTTGCTATATACCATAGCCTAATCATGTGAGTGCAATCTCATATTCACAATTCTACCCACACTTAAGAGGGAAAGAGATTTACATAGGGCAAGTTTATCAGGGCACTGGAATCTTGGAGGACAACTTAGAATTCTACCTACCACACCTTGTATCCAGCAATCTTACAGGTTAATTAATTCTACTAATCTATAGGTTCCTTGAGATTTCCTAAATATAGTTATATTATCTAAGTATAATAATAGTTTTATTTCTTCCCAGTTCTTCTATTGTTTAAGTTTCTTTTTCTTAACTTATTGCACTGGCTAGAAACTCCAGTACAAATGCTGAAAAGTAGTGAAAGTGGGCTTGTTTTCTATTTCCACTTTTTAAAATAGAGCATGAAACACAGTAGCTTTTCAATAAATATTTTTAAATGTACAAATGGGTGACAGCAAAGCTGAGAGATGGGGAAATTGGTTCCTGCTTGATTATTTGATTTCAATCAAAAGTTTTAAATTATATTTGATCTCCTGACCCACTGCATAACACAAGTGAACAAATATATGGGATAAAATTATACTCAGTGGAATCACTTTTCTTTTTTAAGAATAATTTTGTAAATTCAACCATGTTCAAATATCTACCATATTAGGAAAATCCAGATTTTGAAGGTCTTGTTGATTCTGGGGAGCAGAGAGCACGGTGGAAGCGTCATGCTAGAGAGCATCCCCGGTGCCTTCTTTTCTGCATCCTCTGCCTCCCAGAGCCTTTTTTTTTTTTTTTTTTTTTTTTTTTTTTTTTTTTTGGTATTTTTCTGAAGTTGGAAACAGGGAGGCAGTCAGATAGATTCCTGCATGTGCCCGACCGGGATCCACCCAGCACGCCCACCAGGGGGCGATGCTCTGCCCATCTTGGGGCATCGCTCTGCTGCAATCAGAGCCATTCTAGCACCTGAGGCAGAGGCCAAGGAGCCATCCTCAGCACCTGGGCCAACTTTGATCCAATGGAGCCTCAGCTGCGGGAGGGGAAGAGAGAGACAGAGAGGAAGGAGAGGGGGAGGGGTGGGGAAGCAGATGGGCTCTTTTCCTGTGTGCCCTGGCTGGGAATCAAACCTGGGACTCCTGCATGCCAGGCCGACGCTCTACTACTGAGCCAACCGGCCAGGGCTTCCCAGAGCCTTCTTGAGCTGATGGGTGCCAGACCCATGGCGGCCAGGGACCTGCAGTCAACAGCATGGCCTCCTCTGGCCCTTCTGCAGAGGGAGAAGGAACCCCTGACCAGCCTGCATCAGAGAAAAACCCTGAAATTCTACTGGGAAGAGGAAAGGGAGAAGGAGAACAAGGACAAGGAATTCAGTTCAGTGGTTTTCCATTTGAAAAAGGGAGTACCCAATATAAAACAAGGAAGAAATGTTGAAAAAATTTAGAAATGCCATGTTAAAATTTTTTGTGAGCCTGACCAGGTGGTAGCTCAGTGGATAGAGCATGACCTGGAATACTGAGGACCCAGGTTGGAAACCCCCAGGTTGCCAGCAGCATGGGATCACAGATGTGACCCCATGGTCACTGGCTTGAGCCCAAAGGTCGCTGGCTTGAGTCCAAGGTCGTGGTCTTGAGCAAGGGGTCACTCACTCTGCTAGAGCCTCTAGTCAAGGCACATATGACAAAGCAATCAATGAACAACTAAGGTGCCACAACAAAAGATTGATGCTGCTCATCTCTCTCCCTTCCTGTCTCTCTCTCTCTCTCTTTCTTTCTTGCAAAAATAAATAAGTAAAAGAAATTATGAGGTTCTTGAATTGGAGAGATCAGTTGTATAATAGTGAACTGGTGAAGAGGATCTTGAATTTCTTAAACCCAAAGCCTTCTGGCAAACCACTGCCAAAATCTAAAATAACTTTTAGCAAAGTCAACAAAAAGGAATGGAACGGTTCTAGAATGACAAGGAAAGCCAAGCAAACCAAATGTCCTGAAATTCTGTCAGATGAATTTAGCAATGTGAAGATGAAAAAAATCCCCAAAACAAGGGAGAGTCCTCAGAGGATGAAGATAAAGAAAGTGAAGAAGGCCCTGATCGGTTGGCTCAGTGGTAGAGCATCGGCCTGGCATGCGGAAGTCCCGGGTTTGATTCCCGGCCAGGGCACACAGGAGAGGCGCCCATCTGCTTCTCCACCCCTCCCCCTCTCCTTCCTCTCTGTCTCTCTCTTCCCCTCCCGCAACCGAGGCTCCATTGGAGCAAAAGATGGCCCAGGCACTGGGGATGGCTCTATGGCCTCTGCCCTAGGCGCTAGAGTGGCTTTGGTTGCAATGGAGCGATGCCCCAGATGGGCAGAGCATCGCCCCCTGGTGGGCATGCTGGGTGGATCCCGGTCAGGCGCATGCGGGAGTCTGTCTGACTGCCTCCCTGTTTCCAGCTTCAGAAAAAAAATGCAAAAAAAAAAGAAAATGAAGAGGTGAAGAGGAGCCACCAAAAAAATTTCTAAAAAGAGGAAAACCTAAACAGAAAGCCACTACTAGAAGTAAAAAATCAGTAAAGAATGCGAATGTGAAAGAATCAGTAAAGATAGCAGCACCACCAAAAAGAATCAAAATACTTCCAAAAAAAGAAAGTGAATCTAAGAATAGTTCAGATGGTGAACCTTAAATTAAGAAATTGAAGAAACTTTCTACAGATGAAGAGTTAAAGGAAACATTAAAGAATTATTGGCAGCCTGACCCAGGCGGTGGCGCAGTGGATAGAGCCTCGGACTGGGATGCAGAGGACCCGGGTTCGAGACCCTGAGGTCACCAGCTTGAGCGTGGGCTCATCTGGTTTGAGCAAGGGCCCACCAGCTTGAACCCAAGGTCGCTGGCTCCAGCAAGGGGTTCCTCGGTCTGCTGAAGGCCCGCAGTCAAGGCACATATGAGAGGGCAATCAATGAACAACTAAGGTGTTGCAACGTGCAATGAAAAACTAATGGTTGATGCTTCTCATCTCTCTCCATTTCTGTCTGTCTGTCCCTGTCTATCTCACTCTCTGTCTCTGTAAAAAAAAAAAAAAAAGAATTATTGGCAATGCTAATTTGAAGAAGTTACAATGAAGCAGATTTGCAAAAAGGTGCTGTATGTGAAAATTAACCTACTTATGATTTGACTGAAAGAAAAGGTTTCATAAAAACAACTGCTGAAGAGCTAATTTCTTGAGATAAAGGACAGAGACAGATGAGATGTTCTATGGATTTAAAGTTCTGATTCATACCATTAAACCAGCAAAAAGAATGTATTTACTTTTCTAAATCCTTGCAAGAATTGTGTTGGTAGAATTTATTGCTGACTTTTTAATCTTAAGTATTATGGAAATTTGAGTTTGCCATTTTAAATTGCATTTCTATGCAGTTTTTAGTTTAAAATTTTGCATGGCAGTAAATTGTTCCTTGCTTTTAGAGTTGTATTTTGTACATTTTGAAATTCTTTAAGGTCATTGATTCTTGAACTGCTATAGTTTTCAATGTAGTTAATATTAGCTTGTTTAAGACATACTTTTAATAGAGTAAAACAGAAACTACACTGCTCACAAAAATTAGGGCATCAGGGAACCTGCAGAGATACTCCAGTATTTCCAGCCTTTTGTAGAGTGCATTTTCACCAATGAAATAAAAGTTGGTTTTGCATCTCATTTGCATAATTGAACAACTTTCTTTGACTTGTCATTTGCTTTTCTGATGTTCTTGTTTAATAAAAAAATCAAATGCTTTTTTTTTATTGCTTCATATTAATTTTGAAATATCCCCTAAGTTTTGTGAGCAGTATATTATAACTGGCATTTATACTTGCAGAGACCAATGCAGTATTTAGTATATGAAATATTTTGAATACAACACATCTATCAGTGTAAAATCTTAGTGGCAGTGTGTTCATCATATTAAGAATATAGAAGCTTCAGCTGTCCAGACAACTAAATTGAAACATTTCTCCTGTATGTATATATATGTCAATTTGTCAGCGTGACAAAAGTGACAGATTTTATTTTTGTATTTTCAAAAACAAATTTGTTGTATATAAAGGTGTTTTTTTTTATTTCTCTTGTGCAGATCAAATTTTAAACCCATAGAGGTAGGTGTCTTTACTGTTATAAAATGAAATGTCAGGGTTCAGCCACATAGTGTCACAGAGCAGTGGAGTCAGAATTTGGTGAAGAACACACTGAAAGAACAGATAGTTCTCTGCTTTGCCTTGAAAGTGTCGATTCGTAGTTTTAGTGTCAACTCTGCAACCATTGTTTATAGATATATTTTATATTAAGGATAGACCAAAATCAACACATCAAACCTTCAGAGATTTAGGGAAGAGTGGGATTAAGTACAAGAACATTTGGCTTATTATAAATGACTGGTTTTTAGGCCTGACCTGTGGTGGCGCAGTGGATAAAGCATCGACCTGGAAATGCTGAGGTTGCCGGTTCGAAACCCTGGGCTTGCCTGGTCAAGGCACATATGGGAGTTGATGCTTCCAGCTCCTCCCCCCTGTCTCTCTCTCTCTCCTCTCTCTCTTCTCTCTAAAAATGAATAAACTAAAAAAAAAAAAAAATTAAATTAAAATAAAATAAAATAAAATTTAAAAAACAAACAAAAAAAATAAATAAATGACTGTTTTTTAGTAACTGCTTTTGCCCATATAAAATGCTGCTGTTTACAGGAACCCTTGATCTCTATAACTATGACAAAAAGTACCAGGTGTAATGCCAGAAGAAGATAATGTGCAGGCAATAGTAGATATCTCTGACAAAATATTTCTCAAAAGTGATAACAAACTTATTTTTAACATTAAAGAAATTTAATGGATTTGCAGTTTTAAATTTTGGCTAATCACGTTTTCAGAGGATCAATGTATGAACCACACTTGAATGCAACTAATTTGTTTTACATTGACTGTCTCAATCAGTTTATTAAATAGTCTCTGAATTTTAAAAAGAACATGCTGCTTATGAGAGAATTAGGCCTTTGATAAGCCAATTGATTGTTTAAAATAAAAATACTTTTGCATTGTACAACAGAAATATGTAAAAATATGTGGACTGTTAACAGGTATTTTCAGTTTTGACTTCTTGATAAAGTTGTTAACACATCAGAAAAAGATACAGGTTAATACAAATGAATGGAATAAACTAAATGAACCTATGAATTGGCCTTTGATTTTAAGTAATTTGTTGCTATAAACTTTGTCAATAAAAATAATAAACAATAGCCTGACCAGGCAGCGGCGCAGTGGGATAAAGCGTCGGACTGGGACATGGAAGACTCAGATTCGAGACCCTGAGGTCACCAGCTTGAGCGCAGGCTCATCTGGTTTGAGCAAGGCTCACCAGCTTGGACCCAAGGTCGCTGGCTCGAGCAAGGGGTTACTTGGTCTGCTGTAGCCCCCCACTTCCGGTCAAGGCACATATGAGAAAACAATCAATGAACAAATAAGGTGCCGCAACAAAGAATTGATGCTTCTCATCTCTCTCCCTTCCTGGCTGTCTGTCCCTATCTGTCACTCTATCTGTCACAAAATAAATAAATAAATAAATAAATAAATAGTAAAAAATAAAAAAGGAAAATCTTCCTTCACATCTACTTTTACCTAGTATTCCATGTAGCCTCTCTTTTTGTTTTATTTTTAACAGCCAAGCTTCTAAACAGTTTATTCATCTTTTGTTTTCCATATAACTGCCCTCAACTCATTACAGTGTGATCTACCAAATTTGTCTTACTAGGATCAGTAGTGACCTTTATGCTGCTAAATCTAGTGGACAGCATATATCTTATGTGCTATAGTTGACCACTCCTATATGCTTCCAAAATTACTTCCTTTGTTTTCTGTGACCTCCTGACTTTCCTGTTATTTCTCTGCCTCCTCTTTTTGGTCTCTCCTGGTTGCTTTCCTCTTATCACCTAGTCCACTAACCAGAAAGATATGGTGACCATATGGAATCAGAGTAGTCCTTTCTGGCACATATCAGTGAGCCAGTTTAATCATAAAAACAAAGCCAGTTATAAAAGCATTTTGTTTGATCATTGACTTGCTGTATGTTGATATATGTGTATTGTATGGATCTGTGGCTAGTCCTCAGATCCATACAAGGTCCTCTTCCTTCCCCTCCCCTCCCTATCCTTCCCTCTTTTCTTTTCCCTTCCCTTCTCATCTTTCTGTTCTCTCTCTCTCTTTCATAAGTCTCATACATATCTATCCTTCCAGTTATTAACTACATATCGACAACTTCTGGATTTATATTTTCATTCAGTTCTCTTTTCTGAGTTCCAGATCCATATATCTAACTGCCTCCCTAACATTTCCAGGTAGCAAATACAGATATCCAAAATTGGACATGTTCATTATTGAATTTATCATGCCAAATCTTTTTCTCCTCCATTGTTTCCTGACTCACTAAATATTTTCACCATTGTTCTAGTTGCTCCTCCATTGTTTCCTGACTCAGTAAATGTTTTCACCATTGTTCTAGTCATGAACCTAGGAATCATTCTTAACATCCACCTATTTACTAGCTCCTTTATACAATCAATCATCAAGTATTGTCAATTGTTTCCTAGAACACCTCTCAAATATTGGACACTGTCTTAGTGTCCAATGACACTAAGCAGCTTGGGCTGCTATAACAAAATACTGTAGACTGGGTGGCTTAAACAGCAAACATTTATTTCTCATAGTTAAGAAATCTGGAAGTCCAAGATCAAGGTGCTGGCAGATTCATTTCCTGGTGAGAGCACTCTTCCTGGCTTACAGACAGCCACCTTTTTGCTGTGCCCTCATGTGGTGGAGAGAAAGCAACCTCTCTCTCCCTTCTTTTTCTTATAAGGACAGTAATCCCATCATAGGGGCTTCACCCTCATGACCTCATCTAAACCTGATTACGTCTCAAAGGCCCCATCTCCAACTATGATAACAATGGGGGTTAAGGCTACAACATATCAATGTGGAGTAGGAGTGGATTCAAACATTCAGTCCATAACAGATACCCTTCTAACTGCTCATGCCACAGCTTCTCTTGGTTAACGCCACTGACTCACTCTCCACAGAGTAGTCAAACTGATCTTTTAAAAACTTGTTTGTGTTATCTACTTGCCCAAACCTCTAATATGGCTTATGATAATGTTCAAACTCCTACATGACCTATAACTTCCTGTATAGTCTGACTTTGGCCTAGAGCTTGCTCATTTCATGTCGACCACACTGGCTTTTTCTCTGTTTCCTCTGCTTACCTACATCTTTCATGCACCAGAGCTTCTTTCTGCTGACTGTTTCCAGTGCTAGGGACTCGTTACTACCACTGTTTCCCTTCCATGGCTAGCTCCTGTTCACTTTGCAGTTTAAATGCTGCTTTCTTGGGCACCTACACTAAATTACACTCATCTTTACAAGCTCTCTTAGATTTTTTTTAACCTTTCCATAACATGTACCCAATCTGCTGTTGAATAATTTCTATGATTATTTGTCTAATATATATATATATATATTTACAGAGAGAGTCAGAGAGAGGGATAAACAGGGACAGATGGGAATGGAGAGATGAGAAGCATCAATCATTAGTTTTTTGTTGCGCGTTGCAACACCTTAGTTGTTCATTGATTGCTTTCTCATAGGTGCCTTGACCGTGGGCCTTCACCAGCCTGAGTACCCCCTTGCTTGAGCCAGTGGCCTTGGGTTCAAGCTGGTGAGCTTTTGCTCAAATCAAATGAGCCCTCGCTCAAGCTGGTGACCTTGAGGTCTCGATCCTGGATCTTCCGCATCCCAGTCTAACGCTCTATCCACTGCGCCACCGCCCGGTCAAGAGTCTAATATCTTTCTTATGTCCTCTTCCACTCCACCCCAGATTGTGAGTGCTATGAGAGCATGAATTAAAACAGGCTGGCTGACTGCTAGCATCATTGACCTAAAACATCTTTAATAAATGCTCATTGACTAAGAGACATGGACAAGAGTGTGGTGGTTACCAAGGGTGGGGGGAAGGAGGACATGGGAGGGAGGGAGGGAGAGAGTTAGGGGGAGGGGGAGGGGCACAGAGAACTAGATAGAGGGTGGCGGAAGACAATCTGACTTTGGGCGAGGGGTTTGCAACATAATTTAATGACAAAATAACCTAGACATGTTTTCTTTGAATATATGTACCCTGATTTATTAATGTCATCCCATTACCATTAATAAAAATTTATTATAAAAAAAAAAAAAAAAAAGGCCCTGGCCGGTTGGCTCAGCGGTGGAGCGTCGGCCTAGCGTGCGGAGGACCCGGGTTCGATTCCCGGCCAGGGCACACAGGGGAAGCGCCCATTTGCTTCTCCACCCCTCCGCCGCGCTTTCCTCTCTGTCTCTCTCTTCCCCTTCCGCAGCCAGGGCTCCATTGGAGCAAAAGATGGCCCGGGCGCTGGGGATGGCTCTGTGGCCTCTGCCTCAGGCGCTAGAGTGGCTCTGGTCGCAAAATGGCGACGCCCAGGATGGGCAGAGCATCGCCCCCTGGTGGGCAGAGCGTTGCCCCTGGTGGGCGTGCCAGGTGGATCCCGGTCGGGCGCATGCGGGAGTCTGTCTGACTGTCTCTCCCTGTTTCCAGCTTCAGAAAAATGAAAAAGAAAAAAAAAAGAACTTTACATATTTTATTAAAATAAATAAATAAATAAATAAATAAATAAATAAATGCTCATTGAGTGTGAATGGATGTCTGGATGTCTACCTGAGAATGAGGATGAGTGCAGGGATTAGGGAGTATTGATGTAGAAACATTTTTCTTACTTCTTCATTATAGTAAGAGATTTAAAATCAGAATATAGGTTCCACCAAAAAGCAGCCCTGGCAGGTTAGCTTAGTCGGTTAGACTTAGAGCATTGTCCCAAAATGCTAAGGTCGCAGGTTTGATCCCTGGTCAGGGCACATATGGGAAGCAACCAATGATTGCACAACTAAGTGGAACAACAAATAAATGCTTCTCTCTCACTCTCCCCTTTTCTCTCTTTGTCTCTCTAAAATCAGTCAATAAATAATGTTTTTTAAAATCTTTTAAAAAAGGAATCATGGGTTTGACAAAAATTAACCTCATTTTGAAGGCAAGTAGTGAGTAACTAAGGGAGCCTCTAACATACTGGAGTAAAATGCAGGCAGCTCTGGCAGGCAGTGAAGAATCAGACAGATAGGAGAGCAATTTCTGTCTAGATACCATTAACCAGAGAGAGAGATGCTGACCACATGGAATCAGAGCAGCACTCACTGGCATACATTAGTGAGCCAGTTTAATTATCAAGACAAAGCCATTCATACAAGCTTTTGTTTGTGCACTTCTTTGATAAATGCTAATTGTAAGGATCCAAAAGAGAAAAAACTATCAGGAATTTGACTTTCCATTTGTAACGAACAAAAAAGACTTACTTTTTTAAAAAAAATGTGTCCTGTATGCTAACTTTACCATTTCTTTTGCTGTGCACACTAAACTGCAAAGTAAAGTTAGGGTACACTTAGAAGAATGGACATAAGCTTCTGCGTATTTATAAAAGAAGAACGCATTATAAAATAAACCGAACATTTTCTAAAAGACTACATTCATGCAACCAAACATGGGAGCTGTTTCTTGAATTTGTAAACTGCTAGACTACTTAAAATAATAAATTAATCTACATTGATTATTTCCAAGGCTATTTCCAAAGTTATCAAATATTTAGTACCAAGTAAATTCTTCCCTACAAGATTTTTTTTCTAATAAGTTATGAGAACCTTCATATTCCACACTTTAGAAAGAACCTTACCTTTTCATTGGAGGAGATGAGAAATCTGATATATTTTTTAATTCATATAACAAGTAATTTCACTTAATATAATTCTGTACATTTTTGGTAATTTGTTGCTATAGCATTCCCACAGGATAGTGTGGGGACAAAGAGCTCAGGACTGGAAGAACTTAAAATTAAGCCTGTGTCTGATTAGAAATAGGCTGCCACAACTAAAAGGTTATCTGTCTCAGCCTTTTTATCTCTATTTCCTCCTCTGTCAAGTGAAAAGGTTTTTTGATCCAAATGTCTTTGATATCAATGATGCTTACTTTCTCCTGAGTGTATTATTTTTATTTGATGTGGATCATTAAAAGCTAATAAAATGATGGAAGGGAAAATGCTTTTTTAAATTTAAAGTTAGATTTTTGCAAATAAGACTGCTACTTTGAAATCAGATTCTGATTGAGAACTTGTTTTCATTAATGCTCAGGAATGCATAAAAATTAAGAGAATAAGTTGAGAAAACACAGAAATTCTACTTCCTGGTAGAATAGGAACCAAAATGACCAGACAGTGGCATTAGAATTAAATGGCCTTTCTGATGCATTTTGGCAATCAAGGGAAGCGCATTCTATAATTGCAATTCATTGTTATATTAATCTTTTACTTTAGATTATGTTGTGAATATATATCTTCCTCTAGGGAAATGGTGCAATTTTGAAATAATTTTACATTTGTCAGGATATGCACATATTTCTCATTGATGTACTCTTCTAAACTATTCAACAACTTATTCACTCTTTTCTGATATTGACATGTCTCATATGTTTCCTGTGTAAAATGCTAGACTAGATAAGCTCTATGTTTGACTCCTGCTACAGGAGGAAGTATATAAAGGCTTCGTGTCTGAGGTAGGAATTGCCTGTTTCATGTGCTCTTATCTTTCTCATATCTAAGTCTGTATTCCTCACAGTCTGGTTGAAATTTCACAATATTACCTTGTCTTTTATTTCCTATTTGACCAATTTCTGACTTGCAACTTTTTATACCTTCTGACCACTTATCTTACTTGTGGCCCTTTGGTTTATGAGGACTTTTGAGATCTTGTGGCTTCTATTGCCTCACCTCACCCACCTCATTCATGTCTTGCCACTTCCTGTTCTGTAGTTTTGATTAACACAGCCTTCCTAATAATAATGAGATAGTGAAGGTTAAAATAATAAGTTTTATAGCTAACATTTTTTTTGAGTACTGACTATAAGCTAGGTAATAAGCTATGCTGTTTGCACATTAGATGTTATCCTCAGAGTACATGTATAAAGTGAGTACTATCTTTATCCTCATAGAGAACTGAACTTTAGAGAGTTGAACATGGATGAGTTTACGCAGCTAGAAAGTGGGAGAGCTAGAATGCAAACCCAGAACCCACAAATAGTATGATGTCATAACATGTGCTTTTGTATCACACGAATAAACATGATTCAGAGGGAAAGGAAACCCAATCCCAACCAAATTCTCTAAACTCTGAAAGCCTCTATGTGTAATAATTACATTTCTAATGTTATGGATTTACTATTTGTTAATTTTGCCTAGTTTATGTTGGAGATAACATTAGCAATGAAGTCTTATTTTTAAAAGTATTGATACAAGAGTTGGTTTTGCATGACCGTAGACTCAGGCACATATACACGCATTGCAGACACGGACTAGAGTGGTAGCAGTTGCAGGTAGAAATGCCAGTGGGGACTTCTATCAGACCAAGATCAAAATTAAAGAAAGGAGGGAAAAGGAAGAAAATTAACAAGTGTTTATTGAGCTTTTCTTGTTATAAGTTACTGTATTAAAATGCTAATTTAATTCTTCATTTTGCATGTGAGAAAAATAAACTGTGAAGAGTTTATTACTCTTATTTGGCAAATAAAGAAAGAAAGGGTTAGACTGTGAGATCAAAATCACATTGCTGAAGTGTCATAGCCATGTTAAAAAAAAAAGAAAAAAAGAAGAAAGCAATAAAAAAAAACCAGAGTTAGCTAAATTCCAAAGCCTGTGGAATTAATTACTGCAGGTGGTAGACAAACTCTAGAGTAGCCCTCACGATACTCACCTCCTGGTCACAACTTTGTGCAAGTCCCCTCTCCTTGAGTGTGAGCAAATCTTCATGATGTGCTTTTAAACCACAGAACATGGCAAAATGGTAGAATGTCACCCTGACTCGCTAACTGACTCACTGCAGAGAGTTTGCAGGGGTCTCAAACTCGCGGCCCGCGGGCCGAACAATTTTGTGCGGCCCGCAGACTAATCCACGAAGTTCAAAATATTTTGGATAAAATTAAGTAAGCCTAGGGGCCTACTTGTATTTTTTATTTCTCTAGCATCCTAGCTAGATATTAGCTTAGCTAACAGCAGTTGTGATGCGAACTACAGTTTCTGGTCGTTTTGTGACACTGAGTAAACTGCATGTACGATTGTGCTTGTTGTACTGATTTTTTTTTGTTTTCAACTGCAGTGAGAAAAGTGTTGCGTAACAGTTGCCTTTTGTAGACCTAGGGCGGCCCGCCGAACGGCTGTGATCTTGCTCTGCGGCCCACATGCTGAGTTGAGTTTGAGACTCCTAGTTTAGAGACACTCCTTACAGTTTGATGAAGTAAACAGCTATTTTGGGAAAACCTACATAGTAAAAGAACTGCAGGAGTCCTCTAGGATCCAGAGCAGTCTCCAGCCTGCAGGAAGCTGGGGCTGTCAGTCCTATAACCCAAAGAAAATGAATCTGTCAACAACCTGAGTGATTTTGGAAGCAGATATTTCCTTAGTCTCCAGTGAGAACACAGTCTGAGAGAAGCTTTGATTGCAGACTTTTAAGACCCTGAGCGGAAGACCAAGCTAAGCTGTGCCTGGACTCCTCTCTCACACAAACTGTAACATAATAAATGTGTTATTTTGAACTGCTAATTTGTGGTAATTTGTACACAACAATAGAAAATGAATGCACCACACTACCTTGGTTTTCCTTATGTGTGAAGCACAGTAAATTCTTAGCAAATGGTTATTATTACTATTATGATAATCAAAATGGAAATTTAAAATATCAGTCAAAGAGAAATGGAACAGAGAAATTTAAGAGTTAAATAGTTGTTTCCAAAGTAATCAAGCAGCTAATTTAGAAGACATAAAGAGATGATGATATATGAGAAACTTGTATATTACATACTCTGAACAATTATTGAGTATATTATTATCATATAAAACATTATAAAATTTCTAGTGGAGTTTATACCCCCTTCTAGTTTAATGCCTTACACCATAGTCACACATTAAACTGGATGTACTATAGTTTAATGTCTTTCAAAGTAAATTGGAATGTTTTCCTATATTAAGATAAGATGGTCTACATTAGATATGAAGAAATATTAAAACATTCAGATTCCAATTATATTGTCATAGTGATTTTAAAACATTTTAACATTTTTAAGTAGCTTACATATGATGTATAAAATAATTCAAGGCACTGGATCAAAAAACCAAGGACAGATGAGACTAATATAACACTGGGTGGATTCTGGTCAGGGTCTGTGCGGGAGTCTTTCTTTCTATCTCCCTTCCTCTCACTTGGAAAAGAAGAAGAAAAAAACGCACTTTTAATTCATGAATGCACATGGATTTTGCTTACCAAAGATAATTTACATTAAATACACAATGTAATGATATATATTTAGCTATAGAGTAGGTAAGAGAACTTGAATGAATTTCCACTTTATACATTTAAGGTTTGCTACTGTGGAAAATAGAATGGATAATGCTCATGCCTAACTAAATTGCAAAATGATTTTTCTAATTGTTCCTTCTGCCAGTGCCCCCTTTCTCTTCTGCATTTATATTGGCATGGGAATATGTAAAGCCAGGAGCCACGGCCAGAGCCACTATCACAGCAGCCTGGCCTGTGCAGGTTCGCATTGGATTCGGACAGTCAGTAAAGAAACAACGGAGCCACAAACTGGTGGGCCATAGTCTTTTTTTTTTTAATTTTTCTTCTTTTCTTTTTTTTTTTATTTTAAGTTTTTTTTTTTAAATTTTATTTATTCATTTTTTTTACAGAAGAGAGAGAGGGAGAGAGAGAAACAGAGAGAGAGAAGGGGGAGGAGCTGGAAGCATCAACTCCCATATGTGCCTTGACCAGGCAAGCCCAGGGTTTTGAACCGGCGACCTCAGCATTTCCAGGTCGACGCTTTATCCACTGCGCCACCACAGGTCAGGCAAGGGCCATAGTCTTTAATTCTAGCTTGCACCCGGCGGGCAAGTAAAAACATACACTGGGCTCCAAAACCCAGTCACATTCAGTGCTCACAAAGCCACTGACTTATCCGAGTTTCCTAGAATCAAAGGTTTCTAGCTCACCAGACTTATTCACCTCTGTTCCCCATCTCCTTCCTTATCCCAAATACAAACTCTACACAAACTGGCATCTCACTCAGCACTCCACCATCTTGGCTGCTTCTCCTGGCCTCCTCCACGTGGCCTTTCTCTGCTCTCTCTTCTAATGATAATCTCAGGAACCAAGAGCCAAGTCCCGTTCTGCCCCCATTTTATAGTGTAGCTTCACAACCTTTAATCCAATATACAAAATAGGGAAGTCTCTAATACAAAGTCACTTTCTGAGGCATGATTGGATTGTACCACCCCACATCAAAAAGGGTGGGAAAGGCTTAATCCCAAAACCAAGCCCCAGGCTACAAGGATTCTCAACACACATTAATATCACCTGGGCAACGGCCTCCATCTTTAACAAAGTGAGCATAATACATTTTATCTGCCCAACAGAATATACAGTTTCTGTCAAACAAGTCATTTAGAATGGTGTTGATTGAGCTGACATGTTAACCTCACTACTGTCCCACAAACAAATATACACTGAATATATAGTAAATATAAGCATAGGCCTTTCATAGATTTTCCAGAATTTAAAAATTTGCCCATTTGGCCCTGGCCAGTTGGCTCAGTGGTAGAGCGTCGGCCTGGCGTGCAGGGGTCCCGGGTTCGATTCCCCGCCAGAGCACACAGGAGAAGCGCCCATCTGCTTCTCCACCCCTCCCCCTCTCCTTCCTCTCTGTCTCTCTCTTCCCCTCCCGCAGCGAGGCTCCATTGGAGCAAAGATGGCCCGGGCGCTGGGGATGGCTCCTTGGCCTCTGTCCCAGGCGCTAGAGTGGCTCTGGTCGCGACAGAGCGAGGCCCCAGAGGGGCAGAGCATCGCCCCCTGGTGGGCAGAGTGTTGCCCCCTGGTGGGTGTGCCGGGTGGATCCCGGTCAGGCGCATGCGGGATTTGACTTTTCATTCTAACACTGAAATAATTCAAGGGATAACAAATGAATATACTAATTAATTTGAAATTGACCTCCTTATTTAAATTAAATTACTTGCCCAGTTAAGAGTTTTTTGTTTTGCTTTGTTTTGTTTTTGGCAAACCTGATTATCAGCATTTACTTCTCTGTTTAGATTCGTGATTATGATTTGTTCTGTGGAAAAGTAAAAGCAAACATCATGTGGAATCCCTGAAAGAACTAAGCACAATACCAAGTGTGTATTTTCTTCCTATAGTATGTTATCACCAGTTGGATAATGAGTAAAGGGAACCAGTCTGTCTTGTTCTAGTGTTTACAAGATACCTCAAGGCTATTATTTAATCCAAGTGCTCACGAGAACAACTTGGAATCTTTTTTTGGACAAGGTGGGGTATAAATGCAAATAGTTTTTGAGAAAGACTTAACTTGGGGTGGAGAACATACAAAATATAGATGATATATTATAGAATTGTACACTGGAAACCTGTATAATTTTATTAGCCAATGCCACCCAAATAGATTCAATAAAAAGAAAAATAGTTTTTAAAAGGCCAAATTGCCAGGATTAAGGCAGTTTTCAAACTCTTGTTGATTTTCTGATGCAGGTTCAAAATATAGAAACTTGCTAAATCCATTTTTTAAGTATAATCTGTGACCTGATTCTAGACATATAGTGAAATTATTTTCTTCTCTGGCCTTAGATGTAATTTGGTGAATCTTTCTTTCCTTAATATAAACTCATCTGGTTTGCTATGAGATCAGGAATTTAGGTAGATTTATTATTTTATAAATTTATTTCATATTGGGGATCGATATTCTCACTCTCCTTATTACAAAATTGTGGTAATTGAAATTAGAAAAACAAGGTAAGAATTATCTCTTAATTATTTTTGTTTCTTCCTTCTCTTTTGTCCTTCCCCTTCCCCAACTCTTTCGTGGGTAAAATATTATTTCACAGTCGTTAGCAGTTTTCAAAGTGACTTCTTGGAAGTGTAACTTGCATGAACTTTTTTTTTCAAGTCCCAACTCTAAGTTACCGTTTCACTTTTGATTTGTTAAAACATACTATGTGTCTTATAAATGCCTGAAACTTTGATATATTTAGATAAAAAAGTTTCAAAAATGAAAGGAATCTTTCTAAAATTAAGATGTAAGCACTCAAATGAATGAAGGCCTTTATTATTATTATTTTTTTAATATTCTAAGACATTTCCTTTCTTGTGGATTATACTTTACTGGATTAAGATTGCAAGTCTCTGAAACCTGGCTGAATTGTTTACTGCTAAAAATTACAATGATGTCCTGGCCAGCAGTTGTTAAAGCATCCATTCTCCAGATGTACCAATGTTGCCGGTTTGATCCCAGGTCAGGGCACAAAGGAGAATCAACCCATGAATGCATAAGTGGAACAACAAATCCATGGTTCTCTCGCTTTCTCTCCCGCCTCCCCTTCATCTCTTTCTCTCAAATCAATCAATTAAATATTATTTTTGAAAAAAAAATATTATTTTTGAAAATCACAATGAAGAGGTTTTTAATAATACACACACTTCAAGTATCTCCATCAAATAGCAGGAATAACTGATTTCAGGGCCAGGGAAGTGTGATAGGTGCCTGGGGGGAAGAGTTGAGCTAGCGGAAGAGGATTCCGTCAGAGAAGAACCTCACTATGGAGACCACGCACTATTTTCAGGGACCAGTGTGTTGTTGGGGAGGGGGTGTGACCTTTAACCTTTCAAAGGACATTTATTTGGGAAACTGAATAGCGTTCACTTGGGGGTGTGTGTGTGAAAGGGGTGGTGGAATGTTGTGGAAGTACCTCCTTCAGTAGGACCTGGGTAATTTGGGTCTTTTTGGAGTCGGTGGTCTGTGGAGTGGGCAAGGGCTCAGTCCCAGGGAAGGCGGAAGGTGGTCCTGTAACAGCTCCAGGTGGGGGAAGGGTCGTGGGGAAAAGGAGAGTTCAGCGTGGGTTTCCGTCTTGGCACACAGGAATATGAGAGGAGGTGCAGAGGCGCCGCGGGGGTATTCCCGCGCCCTAGCCCTCGCCAGAGGCGGCGAGCGCGCCCCCGGCCTGGCCGCGGCCCTCCCACCCCGGGGAGCCGCGCGGTGGATTGTGGGCTGGGGGCTGCGGCGGCCTCCGGCACTGTTTCCCCGGATCTAGCCCGGCTCGGCCGGGCGAAGGGAAGCAGTGGGCAGGCCGCAGAAGTGCTAAGGGTAGTGGTCGCGGCGCGGCGGCGGCTCCCCTGGAGGCCGGGGATGTGGGAGAGGCGGTGGCAGCAGCGGCGGAGGCGGCGCTGCGGACCCGGGGGAAACTGCTGGCTGACAGGACACCCGGGAGAGACGTGAGGGAGCCGCCGCTGCCGCCTCTCCCCCTGAGCGGAGCAGGGCTCAGGAGGGCGGCCCCGCGCTCCCGGACTGAAGGGCCCGCCGGCGCGGGACAGGGGCGGGAGGCCGGGCTCAGACCGGCCGGGCCCCGGGCGGCGGCCGCGGAGCAGCAGTCTCGGCCGACGTGGAGGGCTGGAGGCGGCGGCGATGCACTAGGCCGCGCTCTGGGGCAGCTGCCCGAGACCTGCAGGTAGGTGTAGGGCGGGCCCCGCTCGGCCCCCCGCGCTCGCAGCCCACCCTCCGCCCGAGCTCCTCTGCGGGGCGAGGGGCCCAGACCCCACCCCCTCGGTCTCCTCCCCCCACACCGCGCCGGCGGAGTTTCGGTCGTAACTGACCGGCGCGGAAGCCCAGTTGTCCTCTCGGCCACTACCTCTTCTGCTGCCTTTTCACTCTTCGTCCGGGGTCGGGCCGGCAGAGGCGCTTTCCACCGCCCGCGGGCGGGCGGGCGGCCGTCCTCGCGTCGCTCCCGGCTGCGGCTCCGGCTCCCACCACCCTGCTTCGATGCTGCCCCCAAACTTTCTTTTTACACCCGGGCCCTTAGCCCCCTTTTTATGATACTGGAATAATTTAAATGTAAAGAATCATTTTTCTTCCTGGGAAAGGCTAACCCGAAGAACTCGGTGCTCTGCGGTGTGGCAGTGTAGCTCGCAACGTTTTGCTCAGTAATTAATGCTCTTCAGTTCTGCTTCATTCTGTCTCTGCATGGATACGAGGGCAGGCCTTCCACGTTGACCAGGGAACTTTTGCCTGCCCGTTGACCATTTTGTCTGTCCGTGTGCTGAGTTCAGGATGATATTTTTAGAATTTTGGCTGAGCCGGGTTGCATTTTTTAAAAATTCCCCTTCAATCAGCCTATTTATGGCCTTTATTGAGGCTGTCCTTACTTTTGAAGAATTAAAAAGTTTAAAGTGTTTTTGTCTTTAATTGGCTCTGTTTCTGATTTGTCAAACCCCAGGGCAGTCTTACTAGTAAATGCTTACAAGGCAAGTGTTTGTTATTATGATAGTACCCTGAGAAGTGTGTTATTGTGAAAATTGCAGGTTTTGATGGGTATTCAGATTGACTTTTATAAATTATGGAGAATTATAATTGGAAAAGTACCTTAGAGAGCCTTAATATTTTCTAAGCATTTATGATAGAACAGAGGAATGATGGGTTATATTTGTTTGACTGTATTCATATTGTAGTTGGAGTCTGATTTCATAATAGTATTACTCGATGGTTCATAGTGATCATCATTGCTCTTGATGGGTAAAAATGATCAATATGTGCAACTTTTGGGTCATTGATAGTTGTGGTTTGGGGGGTTAGATTTTTGCAATTTAATGTGATTTGGCTATTTTTAAATTATGCTCTGGGAACTTCAGAATTATTATGTTACCAGGACAGACATTCTAGTCCAGGTATGGCCAACAGTTTTTGCCCCTGGGCCAGATTAGAAAAAACTTTTTTCACAGGCCAGACGAAATATTAAAATTAAAAAATGTTAAATACAAAAACGATTTAAGTAAACAAAATTTTATTATGTAATTTGTTTATGAATAAATGTGAGTGAAAAAAATTTTAATATAATATTATTTTAATAAAAATATTTGCATACTGTATAAATATCCAAACTATCGCAATCAGTCGAAACAATATTTAATTAATAGAATGAGCTTGAAGGGGTTATATCGCAAGTAAAAATTATTTTGTTTTACAAACAGCCTGGACACGTTTTCAGTTTTCAACTGCAGCTATTATCTATGCTACGATGCCACTTGATTCAGCACACTTGACCACAAAAATAAGGAATTATTTGAACTTGGGTGCGCACTGGCAAACTCCGCCTAAAAGAATGTGGGTTTCACATTGCCGCTAAACGTCAAACAGTTCATATGGAGTACAGACAAGTACAAAAGTTGTAAATCTTTATAATAGAATTTTTTAAAAAAATAAAGAAGTATCGCGAAACCATTCAAGCAATTATTGGAAGTTAACCCTAGATTAGTCACACGCGGAATTCTTTTCCGTGTATCACTATCTTCTTAAAGATCTCGATTTCCAATAATCAAAAACGCTTCCGCTTCTAAGTAGCTGAGATTTTAAAGTAGCGGAGAATATTAAAAATTTAATTGCGGCTGCATAAACTCGTTACGTGGGCCGAATGCGGTCCGTGGGCCATATGTTGGCCATGCCTGTTCTAGTCTGAGGATCACTTTTATTTTTTTGTATTTATTGATTTTAGAGAGAGAGAGAGAGAAAAACATTGATTTGTTGTTTCACTTATTTATGCATTCATTGGTTAATTGTTGTATGTGCCCTGACTGGAGATCGAACCCTCAACCTTGGCATATGGGAAGGATGCTCTAACAAACTGAGCTACCTGGCCAGGGATGAGTATCACTTTTTTAAAAAATGAAAAATGTTTTAATGGTTTTCTTTATAAAATGTGTCACAACACAACTATAAAGACTGTCCATGTTTGTTGTTGACCACATCCATGTATTTTGTTCTTGTAGAGATATTGTTACTTTAGTATTTGGCTTTCTAAAATGTTATTTATTTATTTATTATTATTTTTTTTTTGTATTTTTCTGAAGCTGGAAACGGGGAGAGACAGTCAGACAGACTCCCGCATGCGCCCGACCGGGATCCACCCGGCACGCCCACCAGGGGGTGACACTCTGCCCACCAGGGGCGATGCTCTGCCCACCAGGAGGCTATGCTCTGCCCCTCAGGGGCATCGTTCTGCCGCGACCAGAGCCACTCTAGCGCCTGGGGCAGAGGCCAAGGAGCCAACCCCAGCGCCCGGGCCATCTTTGCTCCAATGGAGCCTTGGCTGCGGGAGGGGAAGAGAGAGACAGAGAGGAAGGAGGGGGTGGGGGTGGAGAAGCAAATGGGCGCTTCTCCTATGTGCCCTGGCCGGGAATCGAACCCAGGTCCCCCGCACGCCAGGCCGACGCTCTACCGCTGAGCCAACCGGCCAGGGCCTAAAATGTTTTTTATTGTTTCCAAATCATCCAAGTTTACCTGGAAATAATTAAATTTTCATATATTTGTTTTCTGGAAAAGTTAAAATTTATCTTTGTATAGGTATAAAGTTCTTAATAATTTCAGAATTAAAATCATAACTCATGAAGTGGCAAAGTTTGCAGAATTTGTTCTTAATCACTTTTTCCTATTGATAAAAATTGATAAACTCATTTTTCCTGCTTTTACTTTTTTACAAACAATTGAGTACATTCATTTAAAGTATAAAATTGAGCTTGACTAGGTGGTGGCGCAATGGCTAGATTGTGGCCCTGAGACGCTGAGGACCCAACTTTGAAACCTGGAGGTCATGTTTTACATGACCAACTTGAGCATGGGCTCACCAGTTTAAGCATGGGGTCACTGGCTCAGCTGGAGTCACCCCCCTTTTCCCACTCAAGGCACATATGAGAAAGCAATCAGTGAACAACTAAGGTGCCACAAGTGAGTTGATGCTTCTCATCTCTCTACCTTCCTTTCTGTCTCTCTCCCTTTTGCTAAAAATAAATAAATAAAGTGTAAAATTCAGTGATATTTAGTGTATTTATGAAGTTGTACAACCATCACAATAATCTAATTTTAGAACATTTTTATCACCACCAGCATAAATCTGCTTATTACTAGCAGTTATTTCCCATTCTCCCCACCCTACTCCAGACCTAGGCAGCCACTGATGCACTTTTCATCTCAGTATTTGCCTCTGTGGTTCATTTATGTGAATGGTATCAGCTCATAGCTTGAAAAGTTTTTGTTTTAAAGTTAATTCATATGTTTAAAATATTTTAGTTAGAGTAAGCAACTGGTCACTGATACTAAGTGATGTTTAAACAAGGGACATACTTTTTGGTTGTATTCAGGATAGATTAATATAATGTGTGGAGAAAGAAAAAAGCATGAATGGCTTCAGTGATTTTAAGAGGTGGTCTGATCAACTGGGAGTCAATAAATAAAAGCTGAAAGTATTTTTATCAATAAATAAAGCTGAGAGAATTAGGATATTAAGGTAGGAAAAGACCCTAAAGGTCATCAGTTTATTTCCTGCTTGCTTCACAAATAGCAGGAACCAGATGAGGAAATCTGAAGAGTGGAAGCTTGAATCTCTAGGATGCATGGTTCAAGAACCACAATATGGCCGTGAAGGTCAAGAAATGGAATTTGTAAGTTAGAATTGTTTAGGTTCTCTTATATATGTATGCATGTATGTATATATGTACGTACGTGCCGTATTTGATATTTACCAGCAAAGGAGAGAGAGAACTGGACATTTCTGCAATGGGGGAGGACTAATGTATGCACATAGATAAAATTCATGTTACAAAATCCCCTAAAAATGCTTTAATCTAAAATCGATGGTATATGTATAATTTAGGTATCTTCTTTTACTATTACCATCTTATTTTTAAAAATCCAAATTTTAAAAATAAAATTAATTTTTAATAAACTATAGCCCTGGCCAGTCGGTGTAGTGATAGAGTGTTGGCCCAGTGTGTAGATGTCCCAGGTTTGATTCCCAGTCAGGGCACACAGGATGAGCGCCCATCTGCTTCTCCATTCCTCTTGCTTTTCTCTCTCTCTCCCTCTCCTCCTCTCTCTCCCTCTTCCCCCCAACCCCCGCTCCTGTGGCCATGGCTCCATTGGAGTGAGTTGGCTCTGGGGGCTAAGGATGGCTCCATGGCTACCTCAGACACTAAGAAAAGCTCAGTTGGAGCAATGGACCAGATGGGCAGAGCATCGTCCCCTAGTAGGCTTGCCTGGTGGATCCCAGTTGGGGGCGTGCAGGAGTGTGTCTCTGCCGCCCCTCCTCTCACTGAGTTAGATAAATAAATAACACAACTGGTTGGAGGCCTCCTTTTTCAAAGACCCAGGGCCCTAACATCTAACCAATGGCTGTAAAGCAGGGGTGATTTTTGCCTCCAAGGGACATTTGGCAATGTCTGGAAACATTTTCATTATCACAACTGGAGGTGAGGTGCTATTGGCATCTAGCCAAGGGATGTTGATGAATGCCCTACAATGAATAGGATATAGGCTACCCACCCACCCCTATACCCCCAACAAAGAATTACATGACTCAAAATGCCAGTAGTATTTTTCTAGACTTACGGTTTGCATGATTCTGAGCTAGTGGGAATATAGTCTTAGTGGACACTGATTAGTGGATCAGGTTAACTCTTTAGGGTTTTCTAGCAACTTTCTTTGTAGGGAGAAGTAGTTGACAGAAAACTAAAGGGAAATCTATGACATAGTGCAGATACTCTTTAGTCTGTTTTGGTGTCTTCAAATCTGAAGAAAAAATGATTTTCCTGAAATTGGTAGTCTTACTTCAAATTTGAGCTACGATTATGTTTTGAACTGTTTGTTACTGGTGCATAGGTTTTTTTTAAAGTTGGAAATATAGTAGTAGTTTGCTTATCTAGAAGTGATTCTTTTTTCATGGTAGCATCAACTGCCAAGAAAAAGAGAAGTAGGTAAGTGTTTTAATTAATTGTGTATTAATATGCACGAATCTCATCTTTTCCTATAGTCTCCAGTTGTGAGTGTTTACTTTGTTTTTAACAGCTCATTTTGGTGATGAAAGAAGAAAAGTTTGACAGTGTAATCACTTTTGCTATTTACTTGCCTTATGACCTTAGATAAATTATTCAATTTCTCTGAGACTCAATTTTCTGATCTGTAAAATAGGAATAGTGATAATTTCTGTATTATAACATTATTATGAGAATTGAATGAGGTAATGTGTGTTAAGATGCTATTCAACTATAAAATACTTTACAAGAGTTAACTTACTCTACCTTAAACTATTGTTATGTCAGTTACTATGCCTCAATTGAAAAGGGTTACTTGTTTCAGAAGAATCAAATTAGAAAGGGATAGAGAGGGTGCCAAAGGCAGGAATATAGATAACAAGGCAGAGAACAGTAACTGCTAACAGCCTCTCTGGGGAGGAGAGAGAAATTCTAAAAATGTATTGATAACAAACCAGTAAAAGAACTAGTATTATTACCATAATCAGAAGTTCAGGCCCTGGCTGGTTGGCTCAGTGGTAGAGCGTCAGCCTGGCAGGAGTCCCGGGTTCGATTCTGGGCCAGGGCACACAGGAGAAGTGCCCATCTTCTTCTCCGCCCCTCCCCCTCTCTGTCTCTCTCTTCCCCTCCCGCAGCCAAGGCTCCATTGGAGCAAGGTTGGCCCGGACGCCGAGGATGGCTCTGTGGCCTCTGCCTCAGGCGCTGGAATGGTTCTGGTTGCAGCAGAGCAATGCCCCAGATGGGCAGAGCATCACCCTCTGTGGGCATGCCGGGTGGATCCCGGTCGGGCGTATGTGGGAGTCTGTCTGACTGCTTCCCTGTTTCCAGCTTCAGAAAAATACAAAAAAGAAAAAAAAAGAAGTTCATATATAGCAGCAGACTGACTTCCTTCAGTAGCTCCTGAGAGTATCACTATTACGGAACAGTACAAAACTGATTATTACAATAATGAAATTAAATTCTCTATACAAGATTACTTTGTTTTCAAATTATATCTATTTGAAAAGTCATGCAAACAGGTAATTAATCTTAGAATTAAATTTTGCAGAAGTTACTTATCTATACAAAAAATATTAGCCTTTTTGAGAGTAAGTTACAATTATCTGGATTAATTTTCTTGTTGGGAATAATAATTCTTCCTCTCTCATTCCTTCCTTTATCTTTGAAGTATTTTTCTACTACTGGTAATTGCTCTTCAAATGTAAAGATTTACCTGAAGAAGTAAGAGTTTGGAACCTACCCACTAATTGTAAAATCTGTCCCTTTAGATTTGTTTCTTTTTTTAGAAATTATTTTCCAACGTCTTTTTACACAAAAAGGATTCTTCGATTTTTTAACATTTCAGTAGTCCATAGTTTGTGCTTGTAGCGTTTAATCTTGAATTAACTAAAATACATTAAATGAATGGGAAAAAATGTAATCTCTTACCATTTTGTTAACTGGTCAACTTTCACATTCATAAAAAAGAAAGACTGCTGGTAAACAACTGGAGCTATTCAGTGAGATTTTTCTGGAGTAGCAGGTGGGTGGAATAGTTTGAGACAGTATTCAAGATGAGTCCTGTGGCGGTATTAGGTAGGTCTATTTTTTAAAATATGGTGAACTGAAAAATTGGATTTTAGAAAGCAGGGGGAAGTTTTCAGGGCAAAAAAATGCCACTAATTTAGAGAATTTTATATTCAAATAGTTGGTTTTTTGACTGAAAGAAAGTTCATATAGTGGTTGTTCGTGTGAATATTGTGGTGATGCATCATCATATTTTGACATTATTTTCCTGTGGAGTGAATAAAGTAAAATTTGGAAATCAAAATAATTATGTCAAGAAAGTTTATGCCCTGTTTTATTTACTTATTTTCTTTCAGTGGAGAGCAAGACATGGATCTGTAATGAATTTTGGAGATAGAATCCAGAGGACAGTCCAAGTTGGTATAGAAATGAAAGAATGTGGAGAGGTTAGGGAGTCAAGAGGCTGTAAAGTTTCCAGCTTGGGAAACTACATAAATGGTGTTGCCATTAACTGAGCCAGAAAAGGAATACATGTTTGGCAGGTGAAAGAGAGGAGTAAAAAAAAAAAAAAAAAAAAGAAGAAAAAAAAAAAGAGAGGAGTAAAGATGGTATGTGAGTTTAAGTTTTGGATGTATTGAGTTTTAGGCATCTGTGAGACTTGTAAGGGAAGATGCCCAGTAGGTGGTTATACATTTTGGTGTGGGATACTGAAAAGAGGTTAGTGCAGAAAGATCTGGAATCTACTAGTTTTCTCCATCTCCTCTATCATTATTTGAGTTCAGGCTACACTCATCTCACCTAGGTTATATTCCAGGCTTGCTATTGGTGTCTTTTTAGTCTCCCTCAATCTGGATTAGTCCCACTACCTCCTTCTCTTCTTTGATTTATCTTTTGAAAAGTAGAGTCATTAGTCCTCAAATATATTCCATATTCTGAATTAGTCTGTTTCTTCATGGTTAGATTCTGGTCAGATATTTCTGTCAGGAATTCCATACATATGATATGTATATATCACTTTATCACTTCAAGAGGCACATAATGTGAGGCTGTCCCTCTGTTGGTGATTCCAGTTTGATCACTTGGTAAAGGTGGGAACTGATAGATCTCTGGATGTTTAATTATATAATGGATAGGATGATACTTTGTTGCCATGTAAATATCTTGTTCCTAACAACCTTTTAAATCAGTGGTTTTAGTATCCATTAATGATCCTTGTTTGAATCATTCATTTCTAATTCTTTCATTCCATCTACATTTATTCTTTTCATTGACCTTTGCGGGCAGTGAGGTCAGGTAAGATGAAGACTAGAAGACTGAATATAAACAATTGAATTTAAAAATCAATGCTGAGGTTGCCGGTTTGAAACCCTGGGCTTGCCTGGTCAAGGCACATATGGGAGTTGATGCTTCCAGCTCCTCCCCCCCTTCTCTCTCTCTATCTCTCCTCTCTGTCTCTCCCTCTCCTCTCTAAAATGAATAAATAAAAATAAAAAAAATTAAAAAAAAGTTGTAAATAAAGAGAAGTAAATTAAAAATCAGGTTATTCTTTATTTTTTCAAGAACCAAGTGAGTACTGGAGATGGAAGACATTTCTAAGGAGGTAGACCAGAGAGAGAATAGAAGTTTACCAATGAAGGGGAGGTAAGAAGTGGCTTGAGGAGACAGAGTTGAGGGAAAAACTTGAATTTAGTTAGTACTTGATCTTTTTTTGAAGGGTTGATGAGATTAAAGATAGGAGTCAAGGAATAATTAACAAAGCAAGATCTTAGATGAAGTGGGAAGAAGTGAGATCAAGGACAGCTGGTTGGTGGATTAATCCTGGAAAAGAGTAGACATATATACTGTACCTCAGAAAGTTGAGATTTGTGTATAGGTCAGAATTAGGTATGTTTGGATATGAAGGGAAGAAGTCGTATCTGAGGACTTTTTTTCAGGGAGTAATAGGTAAAAAGACAGTTTACTTTTTAAGCATGGGATTGACAGAGATAGTAAGCTAGGGGAAATAAGAAAGCTGAAAGTTTGTTATAAATACTGTGGGGAATTGGGACAGAGAAAGGTTTTGCAATAAGTAAGTGAAAGGACTGTTAAGCAGGGCTTCATCTGAGATTGGAATTTACAAATTTATAATTTGCATGTCTTACATAAGTTTTCTCTGGCACTGTTCTGCAGCCAGGAACACAGCAATGACACATTGTATTGAAGATGGATGAGGCAGGAGATAATTGAAGATATAAGCGAAGATATAAGTGAGACTGCTGAAATAATTGACATGGGATCCAAGCTAATAGAGAAGCTAGTAAGGCAAAACTGGGCTAAGAGACTCAAATAGTAGGGAGGGGTATAGAGGTAATGTCAAGCAGTGATTACTTAAAATATTAGTTTATTGATTTGGGAGTATAGTAGTAATAAATTTTTTAGTTATTTACTTTATACCTTAAGCTAACCTTTAATATTTTCATTTCTGAACCACTTGTTGACTTATGGAGATGAGTTTTTAGCTTTTTATTTTCTCTAAAAAGAAAATTCTTAAAAGCATCGTCTTTATTGTTACTTAACATTCATATAATATTTGTTTAGTTTACTTGAAGACCCTGCCCTTTAGGGACCTAAATATGAAATATTTTTATATTTTATTGACAAAGATAGACTTAATACTTAATTTTTTTAGGCGTGGATAACTCAAAACAGTGGATAATTCAACTCTCATTTTTGTTCTTATGAATATATTAATATATACTTTCTTGTAGCAACTATCTTTATGTTATGATAGGTTATACAGATTTTATTTTAAATTTACTCTTTTTGTAGGTATTGTGTCTAATGATTTATATGTTTGAAGTGCATGTATTCTCCAATAACTTTGAATGAATGATTTTAGGATTTATTTGTTAATCTTGGAGACACCAAAAGCATAACACCAGTGTTCTAATCTGATTCACTTTAGCAGAAATATCATGAGTAATATGGTCATATCAATGGCACAAAGGAGTAAAATAAAGCATCTAAATGATATTTGGTTTTCATTGAACTTTTTACATGCTAGAGACAGATTTTTATCACAGTACAGTTTTATCAATCAATTAGGCCTGTGACTCTTAATTCAGTGGCTGTTTTACTTTATTGTAGTGTATTAAGTCTGATGACAGCTTGGGAAAAAAGACATTGCTTATATTTTGAATGATATCTAGACTTATAATACATACATATATTGTTTTTGAGGGTATTTGTGAAAATTTATTCCTGATAAGGATGTCACTCATGATTATCACTTATAGCCATTTAAAGTATTATATATTTAAATTTGATATTACATATAGTTATAGTTTTTATTCTTCTAGCCAAGATTATCTCTTATTGTTTCAGCTTGTCACTAAATCTAAAGTAAATAAAGAACTTCAGGAAACATATTCAGAGTTTACTGCATGGCACAGGGTCTCAAATATCAAATGAGAATGTAAGGAAAAACAAATTAGATTAGTACAACTTTGTTTTTATTTTCTGGGTTTCTTTAGCTTCTTCCATACTCCTTTAATGCTCAAGAGGAGTAGAGAAGTACTTATTTATATGACAACCTTAATTTGTTAGTATTTTTGAAAGCCCAGATATTTATGTTTAAATTTTAGCTTCATTATTGAGATTGTTAGCAATAATGTATATGATATATAATTTAAAAATTGTTTTAAGTACTTTTTAAAATTGTGATTAAATTATATTTTGTCAGGTGGTAAATCTTACCCTAAATAGTGTATGAGTTTATTGTTGTGTCTGTGCTTTATGAAAGAAGTTTAATTATATCCCTTTCTAGAAATTGGCTGTTAAAATTGCAAGTGTTATGAGAAGTGCTTCTTAGAATATGAAATATTTGAGATATTTTAAATTTCTGCAATTAAAAAATAACTGATTTCTATCAAATCAGTCTTTGGTAGGCTATTACAAGATGGTCCCTTTTTTTCCCCCTTGCATATATCAGTACTTCTTAATTTAGGGAAATCAAGTTTGCCTTTTTTTTTATAGCATTAAGTATTAATTTTTTTTTTACTAAACTCAAATTCATTCTATCAAAAAATGCTACCACTGTCCAGCTCCAATGTAAAACTATTTTTCACTTTATCCCTATCTTCTCAAATTACAAGACATGTCATAAAAGTTTATTAATAAGTTAATTTAAAATTCAGAACACATTTCCTGTTGAATGTGCTAAAATGATAGCCCATAGTAGCATACACTGCTCACAAAATTAAGGGATATTTCAAAATGAATATGAAGCGATAAAAAAAAGAAGCATTTGATTTTTATTTATTTTTTTTACAGAGACAGAGCGAGAGTCAGAGAGAGGGATAGATAGGGACAGACAGACAGGAACGGAGAGAGATGAGAAGCATCAGTCATTAGTTTTTCATTGTGACACCTTAGTTCATTGATTGCTTTCTCATATGTGCCTTTACCGTGGGGCTACAGCAGACTGAGTAACCCCTTGCTCAAGCCAGAGACCTTGGGTCCTAGCTGGTGAGCTTTGCTCAAGCCAGTTGAGCCTGCACTCAAGCTGGCGACCTCGGGGTCTGGAACCTGGGTCCTCCGCATCCCAGTCCAACACTCTATCCACTGCGCCACCACCTGGTCAGGCTGATTTATTTTTATTTTTATTTTTATTAAACAGAACATCAGAAAAGCAAATGACAAGTCAAAGAAAGTTCAGTTATGCAAATGAAATGCAAAACCAACTTTTATTTCATTGGTGAAAATGCACTATACAAAAGGCTGAAATTACTGGAGTACCTGCACATTCCCTGACCCCCTAATTTTTGTGAGCAGTATAGTTATCACACATTGCAGCTCAAGAATTATCCCTTTGCTACGAAAATAAACTATGCTCATGAAAATGAATAGTGTCTCTTTACTTGAACTATTTTCTAGCAGTCCAAGTTTATAAAATTATTTGAACCTAAAAGAAAAGTTGTTTTGTGTGTGTACGTGTTTTTATTTAGTAAGAAGAGTGAGGCCAAGACAGACTCTCACATGCCCCCCTCTCCCCACCACCAGGATCTACCCTGAACACCCACTAGGGGGGGTTGCTCTGTTGACTGGCAACCAAGCTATTGTAGTGCCTGAGGCTAGGCCATGGAGCCATCCTTAGTGCTGGGCAAGTTGCTCCAACTGTTCAACCATTTGAACCATGACTGCAGGAGGGGAAAAGAGAGAGATAAGATGGAGGGGAGGGGTAGATAAGCAGATGCATGCTTCTCCTGTGTGCCCTGACTAGGAATCGAACCGGGGACATCCAACTCCCAGCCAATGACATCACTGAGCCAACTGACCAGGGCCTAAAAAAATGTCTTAAAGATTCTTGTCACAATCAGATTTTAACTATTGCTATCATTTATTTTTTACATATGATGGACATAAATGATTATTAGTGTAAATAATTGTTATTGAACCAGTAATTGATCTGATAAGGAGAAAAAGAAGAGGGAAAGCACTGGGTGCCTGAAATGTTTGGGAGGCAGTAGTGAAATAACTTAGGGTTTTTTCCCCTTTGTTTTTTTTTTTTTTTTGAGAGGCAGTGTGGCATAGAGGCAGAGGCATGGAATTTAGAATCAGAAGATCTGAATCCAAATACTTTCTTCACAGTTAACTAGTTAAATAGTCTTGAAACCAGTTTCTCTTGACCTGTATATTTATCCACATAATGAGGATCATTGATTCATTTACTGATTCATTTAGAAATGTATTTCTCATTAGCTTGTTAGAAAGACCAACAAAATAATCTAAATGAAAGCAAGCAATTATGAACTGTACAGTATTTAGTCAAACATTAGTGATAGCATAATTCTTCTTACTGTCTTCCCATTGGTTCCCTCTTTCCTGCCATCCTTCTTTCTTTAACTGATAACATATTTTCAATGCGCTCTTGATTTTAGTATATCACAGAAACTTTAGAATTAGTGGTGGGAGTGAGGCAATCCAGGTTTGCCCAAATCCCAGCTGATTTCCCCCTCCAGTAAGGGCATTAGGCATGGTGGAAGGGTGGAAGGCAGCCTTTCTGGATTAGCTTGCTCATTTTCTCACTGTTGCTGACAAAGTCCTGTCTTTCTCAAGGTGGAACATAGCCTAAGGTGCCTCATAGTTCCTGGGTGTGATTAGTTTCTATCTTTCTCTCTACCCCCACCCCCATCCCACCCCGTTTCACCTCATTCCCATGTGGATCTAACTCTTCCCTCTCCTACATCTCCTTTCTCTACTACCTTTTTTTGTTCCTTTTTAATCTCATTTTTTTGGTTGGTTTCTTACTGTTTGCCTACAAAGATGCTCAGGTTTCGCATGGCCTACAATATTCTTGCTCAACTCATAGTCTCTTTCTTTCACCATCAAAGAGATGTTGATCTTCTTGCCTTTATTACTTCATCACTTACTTAATCTCTTGTGGTATGTGACTTCTGTCTCAACCACTGTCCTAAATTTGTTCTAATCCAAAATCCTTTTTGAAGTTAGCAACTTCCTTGACCTCTCTGCAGCATACTAACACTACTGTTCATCCTTTCCTCTTTTTTTTATTTTATTTTTTTTAGAGAGAGAGAGAGACAGGAAGGGAGAGAGATGAGAAGCATCAACTCATAGTTGCATCAGTTTAGTTGTTCATTGATTGCTTCTCATACTGTGCCTTGCCGGGGGTGGGAGTGGGGGGTTGGGGCTCCAGCTGAGCCAATGACCACTTGCTCTAGCCAGCTACCATGGGATCATGATCATGTCTGTGATCCCATGCTCATGCTGGCAACCCTGTATTCAAGCTGGTGAGCCTGTGTTCAAGCTGGAGATGTCAGGATTTTGAACATGAGACCTCAGTGTCCCAGGTCAATGCTCTATTTACTTGCCATCATCTGTCAGGTTAGATGCCACGTTTTTTATAAATTGAAGGCAAGACTCTCCACCAGCAAAAGAATCTTGACTCACTTTATTGTGATACCTGCTTTGTTGCAGTAGTCTAGAACTGAACCAGTAATAAGTATCTCTAGGATATGCCTGTACTTAAATAAAATACCTCATGTAAATGCAGTCATACAGTATTTGTCTTTTTGTGATTGGCTTATTTCACTTAGCATAATGTCCTCAACATTCATCTATGTTGTAGCATATCAGAATTTCCTTCCTTTTTGAAGCTGAATAATACTTCATTGCATACACACACACACACACACACACACACACACACACCACATTTGTTTATTTAACTGTCAGTGGATACTTAAAGTTATCTCTACCTCTCGGATGTTATGAGTAGTGTTGCTATGACATGGCATACAGATATCTCCTCAAGACCTTGCTTTCAGTTCTTTTGGGCATATACCCACAAGTGGAATTGCTGTATCACACACATGGTCATTCTATTTTTACTTTTTTGAGGAACTGCTATGTTGTTTTCCATAAAGGCTGTACATCCCTACCAATAGTGTGTAATTATTCTAGTTTCTCTACATTCTTGCCAATACTTGTTATTTTCTCACTTCTTTCTTTTTTGATAGTAGTCATCCTGATGGGTATGAGGTCTGCAATTCTGTTTTTTTAATTAAATATTCTTAATTTATTAATTTTGAGAAAGAAAAGGAAAGGGAAGAGAGAGAAAAACATTGATTTGTTGTTTTACCCATTTGTACATTCATTGTTTGTCTCTTATACGTGCCCTGACCAGGGATCGAACCCATAACCCTGGCATGTCGGGACATCGCTCTAACCAACTGAGCTATCCGATCACAGCTACAGTTCTATTTTTTTTTTTTTAATTTTTTTTTCTATTTATTCATTTTAGAGAGGAGAGGGAGAGAGAGAGAGAGAGAGAGAGAGAGGAGAGACAGAGAGAGAGAAGGGGGGGAGGAGCTGGAAGCATCAACTCCCATATGTGCCTTGACCAGGCAAGCCCAGGGTTTTGAACCGGCGACCTCAGCATTTCCAGGTCGACGCTTTATCCACTGCGCCACCACAGGTCAGGCTACAGTTCTATTTTTAATGGCAGTATACTCCATTATTTGGTTGTACTATAGCTTATTAACCAGTTCCTTCTTATTTAAGAGTGTGGTTCTTTTAACTTTTTTACTCTTAAAAATAATGGAGGCATTATTTTTAATTGCTTGGAGTGTGTGCATATTTGTTTTCTGAGGGATGAAATTTAAAATGCTTTTTGAAGGGAGGAGAGGCATTTGGTGGGTAGAAAGATGGTATGAATATTCCAGGGAGGTCACACCCTTAATTAGCAAAGACAAGGAGGCCTTGATAGCGTGATGGATTAGAGGGACAATTAGACCACTCTGTCTAGAATTGCTGTTATCCATGGGTAATAGGAAATAAGGCTAAAAGGAAGACAAACATCAGATTGTAGAAAGCCTTGAGTACCAACCTGTGAAGTTTGGCATTTGTCTGGAAAATAATAAATAACATTAAAAAAATTTAAATTGAAGTATGACAGAATGAAAACTTTCTAGACTTAATCCTAAAGCAATATGTCGAATGGTTTATACTGCAGGCAGAGGGAACAGTCAGAGGACCACAGTGTAATAAAAGCATGCTAGAGGCCAGGCAAGTTTAGATTTTATAGGGTATCACCTTTGAAAAGCTGGAGATGAGAAATAAATGATTAGTTAATATATCTGTGTGTTAACCCCTCTGCTAAAATGTTTTGAGCACATTGAAATGGTAGAGGAAACCCTGGCCAGTGGCTCAGTGGATAGAGTATCAACCTGGCATGTGGACATCCTGGGTTTGATTTTTTGCAGGGCACACAGGAGAAGTGACCACCTGCTCCTCCCCCCCTTCCCCTTCTCATTGAGGATAGCTTTGTTGGAGCACATCAGCCTTAGGTGCTAAAAATAGCTCAGTACTAGAGCATTGGCCCCAGATGGGGTTGTCAGGTGGATCTG
This sequence comes from Saccopteryx bilineata, assembly GCF_036850765.1. Lineage (NCBI taxonomy): Eukaryota > Metazoa > Chordata > Mammalia > Chiroptera > Emballonuridae > Saccopteryx > Saccopteryx bilineata. The sequence goes on along the minus strand of NC_089492.1, from coordinate 120,302,911 downwards.
GGTTGGGATGCATGTGGGAATCTGCCTCACTATCTCCCCTCCTCTCTCTTAAAAAAATTGAAAAAGAAAAAAAGAAAAATGATAGAGGAAAAATAAAAAGACTTGTTATTTTCTTACCTGTAATAGGCAATTTCATGGATAGTTCAGAATTGACTGTAAATGATACTGTAATTCTACTATTCTCTAAGACAGTGGTCCCCAACCCCCGGGCCACGTACCGGTACCGGTCCGTGGGCCATTTGGTACCATCTGCAGAGAAAGAATAAATAACTTACGTTATTTCTGTTTTATTTATATTTAAGTCTGAATGATGTTTTACTTTTAAAAAATGACCCGATTTCCTCTGTTACATCCGTCTAAGACTTGCTCTTGACCTTTGTCTCGTAAGTTCAACAATTATATTTAAAAATACCACAATTTTTACGCCGGTTGCATAATTTTATTTTGTGCATTTATCCATTCCACCCTAAAGGCCGGTCCGTGAAAATATTTTCTGACATTAAACTGGTCCATGGCCCAAAAAAGGTTAGGGACCACTGCTCTAAGCAGTTACTATATCAGTACAGATGCAAGGAAGAAATTTTTGCACAGTATTGAGTAATGTCTGTGGTAAATATTTCTCTGTCTCAGCTGCCTTCTCTTAGCCAGAATTCCTGTTTCAATGTATGGTATTGTTCTCCTTCAACATTAAAATTTCATTGAAATCTGATTTTTCCCCCTCTATACTTAAAGTTGTACAATACTGTCATCTTCAGGCAGAGCAACAGTTACAAATTAAATGGTTTTGTTTCTCTCTAATATCCATATTTTGTATTTTTATCTGTTTAACATTTGACAAATATGTAAAGTTTCTTTCCCCCAGCATTTTATTGTGAAATTTTTTTCTTTGTTTTTAGAGAGGGACGGGGGACAGACTGGGACAGACAGATAAGAAGGGAGAGATATGGGAAACATCAGGTCATAGTTGTAGCACTTTATTTGTTCACTGATTGCTTTCTAATATATGCCTTGACTAGGGTTGGGGGGGCTCCAACTGAGCCAGTGACCCCTTGCTCAAGCCAGCGATGTTTGGGCTCAAGCCAGTGACCATGGGGTCATGTCTATGATCCCGTGCTCAAACTGGCAACCCGGTGCTCAGGCTTTGTCTAGAGACATTTTTAGTTATTACAACTGGGTGGGAGGGTGCTATTGGCATCAAGTTGATACAGAGCTAAGATGTATCTAAAGGTCCTAAAGTGTAGGAGAGCCCCAAACAACAAAGAATTGTCTAACTCAAAATGTCAATGGTGCCATGACTGAGAAATCCTGCTTAACTGGACTTGAGCATTTCCTTTGATTATGAATATAGGAAACCCTTGATAGGAATATTAATATTGCCTGTAATTTTGTCACCAACAGAAATATCAGATATTTTCATATCATTAAATTATTACCGTTTTATCTCAAAATATTTATGCTCATTTATTGCTTAGAGAAATTTTCATTGAGAAGCAAAAATATTACTATATTACAATGTAAAAAGGTAGTTTGATAGCTATATTTCAGTATAAATTGTCCATTGTAATTTTTATGAATTTTATGCACTATAAACATTATTCTGGGGTGGAGGGGGGGGGGTGTCTGTCAACTTCACCAGACTGCCAAAGAAATATTTAGGACCAGAAAGCTTAACACCTGGTCTAAAGGCTTGATTAGATTAGGCTGAACATTTTTTGGTCCAAATGTCTCATAGGTAATGTTTATTTTATATTGTTTTTTCATGAGTCACATAATATCAAATTGTCTTACTATTTTTAGTAATACCAAAGTTTGATAACTTAAAGTGGTGACAGTAGATCTTTCTACTTTAAAAATACATTTTCCTCTTTGCATTACTGAGTAATCTGCGCAGTAATAGTTTGACACCAGGTGAATTTTCTTTCTGAACATTTCACCTTAGCATGTGTAATGGGCTTTAGCATACATTGATGATGTTTGCCTGAATCGAATTTTACATTGGGGGTTACAAAACAGTGACTTTCTAATTCAGTCATTCTTTCCATATTTATTTCTGGTATTTTCTGTAAAGAGTTTTCCTTTCCCTACCCTAACCCACCCCCTTCTACCCTTATTTTTGCTTCTCTTCCCTCTACTCAAGTATCACTCTATATTCATTAATTTTTATTTATTCAATATGTTACAGTCAATTGGTTCTTTCTTTCTTGCTCAAATTCTCTCAGATGTAACTAGTGGAGCCCCTTTAATTTGGTCCTTTGTCCTTTTGACATACCCCACTGGTCTTTGAGCATTTCCTTGCTTTCTGACACAGTAAGAATTCCCAGGATCATCTTATTCTTTCTGTGGTCTAGGTCTGGAGTCAGGTTTCAAAGGACCATGATTTATTTGTGGGGAATAGTATTTAGAAACCAAAGTCTGAGCACTTGGTATGTTCATTGCTTCTAGGCCCAACCTTTTTTCTCCTTTTCCAAGTGAGAGGAGGGGAGATAGGCTCCCACATGCACCTTGACCTGGATCTACCCAGCAACCCCCATCTGGGGCTGATGCTGTGCCCATCTGGGGTCATACTCACAATCAAGCTATTTTTAGCATCTGAATAAAGTCTCCATGGAGCCATCCTCAGTACCTGGGGCCTGTGCATTGGAACCAATAGGCCATGGCCATGGGAGAAGAAGAGAGAGGATGAGGAAGGAGGAGGGGTGGAGAAGCAAAGCAGATGGTCACATCTCCTGTGTGCTCTGACTGGGAATCAAACTCAGGTCATCCACATGCCGGGTGGACACTCTACCAGTGAGCCAACCAGTCAGGGCCACTTAAAGGCCCTTTTAATGGAAGCTTTTAACTAAATTCTCAACAGAAAAAGATATTTGTAGCTACAAGAAAGGAAATAAAATGTTTCCAGTTTATTCATCCTTGCAGATTCTTTATTTTGGAATGAATGAGTTTATTCCTTTCCTTACCAGCCCAGACCCATGATGTTATCTACTCACTCTAGGATTATTAGTGGCTGTCTAATGTCTCTCTCTTCTGATATGTTCTACATTCTTCCCATTTTATTCATTTATAAAATATTATTTACATATTATACATGTACTGTATCAGGAACTGTGTATCAGGAGCTGTATGAGGCATGTAGAATACACAGGACAGTGAAAACATCAAAAGTTCACAGCCTAATAAGGAAGGCCTATATGAAAACCAGAATTTCAAATGATTGGCACAAAAATAGAAATACATAAAGAGTGATTAAGTGTGAGAAACTAAAGTCTTCAAGAGAAGGTAGGATTTAAGTATGGTATTAATATATTTATGAGAAGATTACCTTGTGTGAAGGGTGGAGCTATTTATAGATTTTCACTGTAGGTGACTACTGATGAAATGCCAAATTTGTTTCTAGATGGTAGTTACGAGTGGAAGTATTAGAAATCATGTATTGCCTGTGTTTAGTGCTTAAAATGTTCCTTTTTCCTCTATGCTGAGTTTTTTGTTTTTATTTTTTGTTAATTTTTTGCCTAAGTAGACAAACTTCTTTGTTTTTACTGAACTTTCTCATTAAGATATTTCATCATTTCTGTTTCTAAGCCTTTCATTGAAAGATGATTTTTTTTGTTTGCTGAATTTGTTTAGAGGCCATGTGGATTTGCTGTATTTGTTTATACATCCATGTCTTATGAATAAAATTCATTGTTTTATTACCAGTGATTGCACATACTAAGTGTCTACATCATACTTGTAATATTGTCATTAATACAAAGTTTGGTTCTTACTGTTGGGGGGGAATGGACAGTCAAATGATTAGAAATTAGGGCTCACTTTGTAGGCAGCCCCCTAATTTTACATAATCTCTTTATAGCTAGAAATTGTTCCTCTTTTCATAAGAATTAAGATAAGTGTAAGAAAAAATAGAAAATATGCATGTTTCCCAATTCAGAATCTTTAAAGAGTAAATAAAATGTTTTTCTCCCCAGGTACAGGAATAACTTATAGGAGACTAGAAATGTTTTTCTATAAGTTCCCATCTCCCCAAGTATTTCTAGCTTCCTAATATGGCACTCACCATTTCTTTATGCTGTAGAAACCTGATGGTAAAAAAAATAAATTGAAATTGTAATGTACTGTTGTTAGAATCAATATTTAACTTATCTGACATCAAGCAATGGGCGTTCAATGTATATAAAAACATTTTCTATTTGTGACTTAACACATATTCTCAAGATGTGTTTATTTTAGCCATTTTATTTGATGAAATGAACAAAATATAAACATGCTTAATGTAAAATTTATTAACTGTCTTTACCAAATGCTTAATGTACAGTATTCTGTCATACAGTGTTTCCTATCCTTTAGATACTTCTCTCTTAAATATGCAAATACTTTTATACAGACTTAACCATACATTTAATGTGTATGGATATAAATGCAGCAAGCCAATGATGCCTTTTAAAGCATTAATTTTTCCAGATATTTTTATAATAGTATTCTTTTGTCCCATAGAACTCAACAGATTGCCAAAGAAGTCCACATGAAAAAGAAGTTATGGCTCTTTATTGCTTAGAGAACCAACTGTAGTCTGGCCATACTGTATATGTGTGTGTAAATAAGATTTATTTGCCAGTACTTCCCAATGCAAACATTTCACTCTAGTCAGGTCAGTTTCCACACGGCCTTATGATTATTTCATGTCCCTTAACCTTTATTCATGCTTTTGTTTGCTTTCTGTTCAGGAACCTTGAGCAAGTTATTATTCTTTGTGTATTTTCTTAATAGCTTGTTTTTTAGGGTTTCAGTGAGTGGTGAAATTGGAAATGTCTTGTTTGCATTAGAAGGACTAAGACATGCAAGGAAGTTTGGGATTTATAATTTTTAGCTTTCTAACAAAGTAGAGGGGGAGTATAGTAGGTGAACTTTTTGTCACTGATCCTAGCATTATGTCTCTGCTCTTTATTTCTTACTGTTATTTTGCTCTTTACCAGATTTCCTAAGTTGCCTTTTTTTTTTTAAACTTGTTAAACCACACCTATCTTTGTAAACCACTTAGTCTTTCTAGGCCTTGCTATACTTATCTCCAGTATGAGAACTTAGACTAAGTTTCCTTTCAGGTATAAGCTTCTGTTTATATCCACTTATTTATTCCTTTATTAATATATTTGTTAAATGCTTATTTAATGGGTAGGCTCAGCATTATAAGATGATCTAATTCTAATAATAAAATATTACATGTTCTTTTGTGTGCAGGTTATGACAGCTTCATTTATAGTCTTACCTGCCACTGTAGTCTGTATTATGTTGCCCACAAATTCTTTCAGCACTTACTAAAAAATGTAAACATAGGTTAACTAATGTTCTGCTTTGAAGCACCTTGAAGAATGATACTTTTATAGTCATTTAATATAGTGACAGTTACATAGTAATATAATGATAACTAATATTTATGAACACAAACTTTGATGCAGGCATTGTTTTATGTTATTTTACTTATTTTTTGTTATATTTTTATCTTTTTTACGTGAGAAACAAAGATAGACTCCCGCATGCTCCCTGACCAGGATCCACCCAGTAAGCCCCCAAGGGTGATGCTCTGCCCACCTTGGGCTGCTGCTCCGTTGCTAGGCAATGAGCTATTTTAGTGCCTAAGTTGAGGCCTCGTTGGCAACTTGCTCAGCATCCGGGGCCAACTTGCTCAAGTCCAGCCATGGCTACAAGAGGAGAAGAGAGAGAAAGGGGGGAGAGAGAGAGAGAAGGGGGAGGGATGGAGAAGCAGATGGTCGTTTTTCATGTGCCCTAACTAGGAATCGAACCTGAGACTTCCACATGCTGGCCGATGCTCTAATGCTGAGCCAACCCAGCCAGGGCTGAGGCAGGCATTGTTTTAAATGCTTCACATATATCTATTCTTTGTTAGGAAGTGTTTATGAGATGGGATCTCTTTTCATCTCTATTATTGTAGATAAGATAAAGCACATAAAGGTTAAATCAATTCCTTCAAGGTTATATTGCTGGTACATGAGGCTGGGATATGAACCCAGGGAGTCCATTTCAAAGAACCTAGGTACTTATCCATTTTGCTATAATGCATAATTACTATACTTTTAAGAGAGAACTATGTACTTTTTGAATTAATGGAATGTTTTCTTTTTAAATATATATTGGTTACAAGTTTGATATCTATTTGTACTTTGGATAAAAAACTAAGGATAGTTCGCTTTGGGGAGAATACTTTTTAAATAAGGACAAATAACTTTCTTGGACAACTAAATAAATATTGAGTGACTCAATAGCACATATTTAAATTGTGTACTTCTACTTTGAGGAATTTTTACTAATGTGTCTGTTTTTGAAAGAAAGTTGTGACATATATAATACTTACACAGAAGTAGATTAATTTTGATTTGTATTAAGTGTTTTGATTATTTTTTGTTTCATATTCATTTTCAGTTAAGTGGTGATTTTATGCAATGGCTTCAAGCCACAGTTCTTCACCAGTGCCTCAAGGAAGCAGCAGTGATGTTTTCTTTAAAAAAGAGGTAGATCCGGCAAAACACATTCGACCTGTGCAGTCACTGCCAGATGTGTGTCCCAAGGAACCCACAGGTAATACTTTTTTTTGATGATTTGTATTATCTTTAAATGAGTAGTCGGCTTCCATGTACTTATCTTTTTTTTTTTTTTAATTTTTTTTTTAATGGGGCGACATCAATAAATCAGGATACATATATTCAAAGATAACATGTCCAGGTTATCTTGTTGTTCAATTATGTTGCATACCCATCACCCAAAGTCAGATTGTCCTCTGTCACCTTCTATCTAGTTTTCTTTGTGCCCCTCCCCCTCCCCCCCCTAACCACCACACTCTTATCAATGTCTCTTAGTTTCACTTTTATGTCCCACCTACATATGGAATAATGCAGTTCCTGTTTTTTTCTGATTTACTTATTTAGCTTCGTATCATGTTATCAAGATCCCACCATTTTGCTGTAAATGATCCGATGTCATCATTTCTTATGGCTGAGTAGTATTCCATAGTGTATATGTGCCACATCTTCTTTATCCAGTCATCTATTGACGGGCTTTTTGGTTGTTTCCATGTCCTGGCCACTGTGAACAATGCTGCAATAAACATGGGGCTGCATGTGTCTTTACGTATCAATGTTTCTGAGAGTTTGGGGTATATACCCAGTAGAGGGATTGCTGGGTCATAAGGTAGTTCTATTTTCAGTTTTTTGAAGAACCACCATACTTTCTTCCATAATGGTTGTACTACTTTCATGTACTTATCTTAAAAGAGGAAATTTTATGGTTTTAAAACTGAAGAGATAAATAATTTGGAAGAAAGTAGATTAGGAAATTGGAATTTAGTTCTTTTTATGCATTTCTGTAAAAGAAGTTACATAAACTGAAAAAATGTTTTGAAGCCCTGGCTGGTTGACTCAGTGGAAGAATGTCGGCCTGGTGTATGGATGTCCCAAGTTTGATTCCTGGCCAGGGCACACAGGAGAGCAAACATCTGCTTCTCTCCCCCCCCCCTTCTCTCTATCTCACTTTGCCTCCCGTAGCCATGTCTTAGTTGGAGTAAGTTGGCTCAGGGCGCTGAGGATGGCTCCATGACCTCGCTTCAGGTGCTAAAAGAGCTTGTTGCTGAGCAACGGAGCAACAGCCCCTGATGGGCACAGCATTGCTGGGTGGATTTCAGTCAGGCACATGCAGGAGTCTGTCTCTCTGCCTCCCACTTCTCACTTAAGAAAATTTTTTTTAAATGTTTTGAAAATGTAGGTACAGATTGAAAGTTCTTTAGTTAAACATAAGTCAATCCTCATCTTTAAAATTTATTTGTTACCCCCAAATCAATATTTGTGGCACTTTTGTGGTCATTTGCAGACATGCACAGAGGAGTGACAAATTTAAAACACCTGATGTACATACACGTTACCACCTGAGGCTGAACAAGGCACCACTCTGCCTTCTTGTTTCAGCTGTCATGCTGTAAACAAGTGTCCTTTCGTGGTCTGTTTAGTGCCACATTTTTTGCATTTTTATGCTTTTTGTTGGTGATTTTGCTTTTTAAAATGTGTTCAAGTGCTTTCTAGTGTTCCTAAACATAAGAAGGCTGTAATATGCCTTATGAAGAAAATATTCATGTTATATAAGCTTTGTTCAAGTATGAGTTAATAGTTGTGTTAGCCATAAGTTCAATGTTAATGAATGAACAATATATATTAAGTAAGATGCCTTTTAACAGAAACATGCACAAGATTCTGTCTTGATCAGTTGACAAAAATGTTGTGGTCAGATATTTGCAGGAATCTAACCCTGCATTCCACTAGGAGTAATGGTTCAGTATTTGCTAGTTAAATGTTGAGTGACTTTTTAGAACAGAACTATTGTGAATAAAAAGAATCAACTGTATATTTTTCTGTCCTCTATGGTCAGTGCCACAGCAGCATTTATGTTATCTAATTATAAGCCAAAGAAAGAATATTGGAACCAGTACTGCCATACTAAAATAGAAAAAAAGGCCTACCTATGAGAAAAACTAGAATATTAAAGGATAGAAGATATTCATCAGAAGGTAGAAGAGTTTTGATGATGCACAAAAGATAGAGAAATTGTATAGTAAGGAAAGGAATTAATTTAAAAACTTTCTTTATCACCTAACCCACCCTGTAACTACAACCTTCAAATTTTGCATATCTTTTTTTTGCACACGTTTTTTCCTCCCTTAGCCATTGCTGCCAAAAGTTCACTTTTTAAAATTATTTATTTATTGATTTATTTATTTTTGTATTTTTCTGAAGTTGGAAATGGGGAGGCAGTCAGACAGACAGACTCCCGCATGCGCCCGACCAGGATCCACCCAGCACGCCCACCAGGGGGCGATGCTCTGCCCATCTGGGACAGCGCTATGTTGCAACCAGAGCCATTCCAGCGCCTGAGGCAGAGGCCACAGAGCCATCCTCAGCGCCCGGGCTAACTTTGCTCCAATGAAGCTTCGGCTGTGGGAGGGGAAGAGAGAGACAGAGAGGAAGAAGAGGGGGAGGGGTGGAGAAGCAGATGGGCACTTCTCCTGTGTGCCCTGGCCGGGAATCGAACCTGGGACTCCTGCACGCCAAGTTGACGCTCTACCACTGAGCCAACCGGCCAGGGTCAGTTCACTTTTATTTAATCAGACTGATTTTTATTAAAACATTTGCTATGGAAGAGCATTTATTTGCTTCGTATAATAAAGAATAAAACACTTTTATTTTTCCGGGATTTACTTTCAAACATAGAACTTACTTTACAGAGTTCTCTTGTTTACTTTTTGCAGGTGATTCAATTAGTTTATGTGTTGCCCCATCTCTAGTTACAGATCAACATAGATGGACTATATATCATTCCAAAGTAAATCTCCCAGCAGCATTAAATGATCCTAGATTAGCAAAAAGAGAATCTGACTTCTTCACAAAAACATGGGGATTGGACTTTGTGGACACTGAAGTCATACCTTCATTCTACCTCCCACAGATCAGCAAGGAACATTTTACAGTGTATCAACAGGACATCTCTCAGGTAATATGTAATCTTGAAGTTATAGTCAAGTCATAAGTAATAGAAAGATTTTTAGTTTGATTTATAATGGATTTTGACTAATAGTCTTTGGGGAACCTATGGTATTCTTTTTTGTTCAGATATATTATTTTGTACTGGGATGTATTTAATTCTTTGCTTAGATTTATGTAAATATATTTTACTTACTACAATGATTTTTCAGAATGACGTGTTCCAAATAGTACTAAAAAAATTCAACATGAATCCCACCATACTTACCAAGGAGAAAATGGTTTTATTAGGTCTGTAAAGCCTAGGAAATATGATTAAATAATAAAGGACTGGTACTCTAAAATATACAAAGGACTCTTAAAACTCAATAAGAAAATAAGTAACTCATTTTAAAAATGGGCAAAGAACTTGAGAAGAGATTTCTCTGGTGAAAATATACAGGTGACCAATAACATGAAAAGATGGTCAACATCAGTAACATTTGCCAAATTTCATGTTTTGTAATTTTACCGCGCACGCGCGCGCGCACACACACACACACACACAAAATGGGTAAAAGATCTGAACAGACATCTCATCAAAGATGGTAAATAAACATGGAAAGATGCTCATTATCATTTCTCATTAGAGAATTGCAAATTAAAAAATGAGATGCAGCCCAGGCCAGCTGGCTCAGTGATAGAGTGTTGGCCCAGCATGTGGATGGAAGTCCTGGGTTCGATTCCCGGTCAGGGCACATAGGAGAGGCACCCATCTGCTTCTCCATCCTTCCCCCCATCACTTCTTTGTCTCTCTCTTCTCTCCTCCTGCAACCATGGCTCGATTGGAGTGAGTTGGCTCTGGGCACGGAGGATGGCTCCATGACCTCCTCCTCAGGTGCTAAAAAATGGCTCCAGTTGCAACAGAGCAAGGGTCCCAGATAGGCAGAGCATCACCCCTTAGTGGGCTTGCTGGGTGGATCCCAGTTGGGCTCATGCAGAAGTCTGTCTCTGCCTCCCCTCCTCTCTCTAAAAAGATAAATAAATAAATAAATAAATAAATAAGATGAGATGAGATGCCACTACATAAAAGAATGGCAAAATTTCAAAAAACGCTGATAATACCAAATGTCGGCAAGGATATGAAATAATAGGAATTCTCATTTGTTGTGGTAGGGACGCAAAATGGTACAGCCTGTTTGGAAGACAGTTCTGTAGTTTCTGACAAAATTATTTCAGAACTCTGAAAACTACTAGTCCAGTTTATTTTTGTACCACACTTACCCATGTGCCCTATTTACTATTTCTCTTAAAAGATAACAGTGCTATCAGTGGTTATCTATCTGAAATCAGAGTGGAGTTCGTTTTTTTTCCTCACAGAGGAAGTGTCAACTATTTAATAACTATCTTTTTATGTTAGGTATATCAATTTTCAATTTTCAAATATTCTTTCTTTTCAATAATTATTTTAATTGGCTTGTTGTATTTGTAAGGAGATGTCATTTGCTTTCCCACTTCATTCCAAATTTATGAATATTTTACTAATTATGTATTTTAAGTAAATAGGTGTTTATACATTTCAGAGATATTTAGTTTATTAAGCAAACTTATTTGTATTTAAATTTAAGACAGTAGCGATGACATGTTTAAAAATCGTACATCTAATTTGGTATATTCTGATGCTATTTTGTAAAATATTTTGATGCTTTGAATATTCATATTGCCACACAATATTGATCACATTATATATTTGTCTTTTTATTAGAGAGAGAAGATTCACGAGAGATGCAAGAATATTTGTCCTCACAAAGATACTTTTGACAGGACTCTCTTACATACTCATGGTATGAATATGTGCTATTTGTAGATAATATGTAGATGAATATGTGCTATTTGTGGCATAGCATAAATAATTTGAACAAAATCTTCATTTTGGGACCTTGTTGGCTGACATATATATAATTATTATTTCTAGTGAAATTTTTATAGCTTACAATTATAATATTTTATAAAAGCTTTTAAGAGAAAAGTCTTGGGTCTGATGGTATTGTTGTTTTCAATTTAACAAATACTTGTTTAATATCTGGGTGCTTTGTACTTTTCTTGATGCTTAAAAATAGATGAATAAGAAATAGTCCCTGTCCTCAAGAAACTGATGGTCTCCAGAGTAAGGTTAAATAAATATGCCAAAAATAGCAGTTCTATATATCGAGCAGTATAAAAGGAGGAATTTTGGAGTGATGGAATCTGGTTTAATTGCAGTTTTGCAAAAATGTCTGGAATACAACCTGGAGCTCAGGAAAAAGATCTGGGCTAGAGATGTAGGTATAGTAGATATTATCATAGATGATATGTTGGTAGCATAGACAATAGCCTGGTAGTTGATAATAGCCAAGGGCTTAGATAGGATCATCCAGGATGGATGTAAGTAGTGAGAAGAAAATAACTGGTAACAACATTAGAAAGCTGTCATATTTAAGACGCAGATAGAAAATGAGCTACTTGTGAAAGAAGACTATAAAGAAGTAGTCAGAGACAAAAGAGTCAACCAAGAGAAAGTTCCACATTTGAAATGAAAGGTAGTGAGAATGATTATTCTGCAATGTCAGAATACTTCAGTTTGCACACTGAGAAGTCCATGGATTTGGCAACTTAGGAGATCTTAAGGAGAGGTTTAAATTGGAATGGTGGTTACAGAAACCTCTATACTATATATTAAGGTGTGATTGCAAGAGAAAGAAATGGAGACTTACCAATGTGGATGTGACTTGAAGATTTGAGATAAAGGGTATTGACTACAGAGGGAACAGAGTGGAAGAATATTTGCATGGCTCCGACTGGATGAGACAAGGGAGACCTTTGCTTAACCTTGAGAGTAGATGCTTTCTTAAGTTTTGTACCCAAATGCCCTGGCCGGTTTGCTCAGTTGGTTTAAGAGCATCTTCCAGAAACAACAAAGTTGCAGGTTCGATCCCTGGTCAGGGCACACATGAAGCGACCAGTGAGTGCAGGACTGAGTAGAACAACAAACTAAACGAATGCTTCCCTTCCACCTCCCCTCTCTGTCCCTTCTTCTCTCTGTCTCTCTAAAAATCAATAAAAATTAAGCCCTGTTTGGATTGCTTGGTTGGAGCATCCTCCCAGAGCGCAGAGGTTGCCAGGTTGGATTCCGCGGTCAGAGCACATATAGCTTAATTATTCCTCTCTTTCTCTCTCTCTCTGCCTCTCAAAAAAATAAAAAGAAAAAAAAATTTACACCTGAGGTCTTCTTTTGCCTCAGTGTAGTCTGGGTCCTATGTTTTATCTTCCACCCTGTTTCCCTCCCTTTATTTTAATGGAAGGGATCAGAACATGTTTATATGCAGAGAAGAAAATGCTCTTAGAAGGAGGAAGATGTTGACGATTTGGTGAGAGGCAGGATACTTGATGAAGTGAGCTCACAGAAGAGGCAGGAGGGGTTACTTTTGGAATGGAGGGTACCTTGTCAGATCTCATTGGTGAGAAGAAGGTAAAGTAGTTTCAAATGCAGGTTGTAGATGATACAAACTAAAGCGTGTTAGAAGAAAATTAATATATTTTTAAAAATCTTTGATTAAAAGAAATTCTGGAAGGGATGGTGGTTATTTTGAACAGTAAAATAGTGTTCCTATTTTACAATTTAATTCATATTTAAAAACTACATAGCCTGCAAAATTTAATCTCTCCAAAACTTAAAAAGATAGCATCAAGCTTTCTGCATAGCTAATCGTTGTAGACTAATTCATTGTAGACCAGTTATTCTCACTTAAAATGTATTGAGTTGTTTTATTGCTGCTATACAATTGATTAAAGTTATTTGAACATATGCTTTATTCAGTGCTTTGCATACTACTAGGGATATAGGAGGTGCTTGATAGATACTTGTTGAACAAAGAAACTTAAGTGGTTATTTGGTTGTGACATAGTATACAGTATTGAATCTTGTCAAAGTATATTTTATGGAAGTAAAATGAAAACAAGTTTAAAAAAATCACATTTTCCCTTTTTTTCAAAGATAAATCCAGGACAGATCTGGAGCAAGTACCTAAGGTAACAAAGCTTAAAAAATGAGAAGACTGCTTTTTAATATTTGATATTTAGTTTTGTCCTTAAGCTTTCATTTAGCTGTTTCTAACACATTGATCACTTTGCCTCTTCTGACACTGTTACATCACTTTGCTCTCCTGTGTATCCTCAAACTCTTCTTCTTCACCTAAACCTACACATATGTTTAAGTCTCTCCATTCTAAAAGAATTTTGTTGATCTTACAATACCTTCAAATTATTAAAAAGATATTTTTTTGTAAGAAAAATTTTGTAGAGATGTGTAATAGATAAGGTTTCTCACTAGGAAAAGAATTCATTGCATTCATCAGCTTCTCAGAGAGATCTGTGCTAATTGCTGTTTAGGGTGAGACAGAAACAAAAAGGAGAGGGCGGTCATTTTTAAAGTTCTTTGAATCCTGTAAAATAAAATTCAAACTTTGTAATGTAAAGCCCCTAATTATTCATTTCCATTGTAGTTACACTCTTTAACTTTTGTCTCCTAATTCTTACACGTTCCGTACTTCAGCCAAACTGTTCTGCTGGCTTCATGCTTTACTTGCACTGTTCCTTAGCTCAGAAGACTTTTCCATCATCTCCCTATAGCTAATCCTTTATAGTCTTTTGCTTAAATGACAACTTTACATGAATACATTTTCCCCCAACTGAAGATAATTGCCCTCTTTGCTGAATTCCCACAGCATTTTATCTAGACCCCAGCCTTCACTTTTAAGGTGTTTGTCACTCTCCCCCCTATAAGATATTTATGTGTATATTTTATCATATCCCTTGGACTAAGGATTGTTGAGATTAGTATTTCTGTAATAATTTATTTTTGTTTCCTCTTAGTGCCTAGCATAAGAGTTAGACAATCAGTAAATACTTATTGAATTAATCAATACTTTCAATAACACTAAAGCAGTGACTAGAAAATATACTCATGTCCCTAGATAGATTTTTCCGATCACATTCATAACAATTTTTGGATATAGACAAAATGAATCAGTAAAAATATTAAAATATAGGATAGAAATTAATGAAGTAATTAACTGATTAAAGCATGTTTCAGGCCTTATGGGGATACAAAGATTGATAAGCTATAAATTCAGTCTTACAGGAACGTATTCCAGGGGGAGATATACATATTAAGTAAATAATTTTTGTTATGTATGAGAAAAATAAGTGTACATAACAAACTTGTGTTTAGAGATGGGGTGATTAATCTCTGTGTCATATACAGAAACATGTGTTTGCCCTTTTGATTGGAAGTAATTCTCTAGGAAGATAGGAGCATTCTAGGCCAAAACCATGTATAAAAGATACTTAAGCATAAGAGGGTACAGAAGATAGTTGAGTACTGCTTGAATTTATCTTATAAATAGTGGGAGTGGCAAGATACAAAAAGGTAAGTGGGTAAAAAAAAAAAATGAAGGGCTATGGATGCCATTCTAGAGTTTGGTCTGTGGGTTATGGGAATCCATTGAGAGATTTAAACAGAGAAGTTAATTCAGTTATACTTGCATTTTAAAGGGATATCTGACAGCAAAACAGTGGATAGGTCAGGGAAGGACATTATTAAATGTCCATTTATTGTAACCAAGAGTTAATGGAAAACTGCACTGATGAAATTCTGTGGAGACAGAAGAGAGAGGGGATTCAAGCAATATTTAGGAAATATAATGAGTAGGATTTAGTACCCAGATGGATATGATATGTAAGAGAAAAGGAATAGGCTTTTCATAAAATTGAATTTGTTTTGGTTTTAAAATTTAGTTTATGTCTATTCTAACAAAACAATTTTGAACAGGAGAAAGTAGAAATATAAGTATAAAGAAATCGATATCTGGCATTAAAAAAAAGCACTATCTGTAGGAAAAAGTACAGAAATTTTAGGGTAAGTGTGATATCTCTCCTTGGGACTGCTCTAGAGCATTTGATCAAGTTGTAATAGAACGATCATTTCCATTGGTAAAGGCAAAAAAAATTCATTTTTCTATCTTTCACAAACATGTTTAGTTTGATGAGACTTTATTTCTACATTTTTCTACAGATTTTTATGTAAATAACTCAGCTTGTCACTTGCTTTTGCTGTTTCTGCTTGAGATCCAAATTAATTTTTATTTAATGGTCTTATATTAAAGGGATAATGGATGTAAAGAAAATGTTTTTCTAATTGAGGGAAATGCATTTTTTTAATAGATTTTTATGAAACCAGATTTTGCCTTGGACGATTCTTTAACTTTTAATTCAGTTTTACCATGGTCTCATTTTAATACTGCTGGTGGAAAAGGAAATCGTGATGCAGCTTCCTCAAAGTTGCTACAAGAAAAGGTATTTCCTATTTTACTTTTCCACATAGAAAATTTTATTCTGGTTAAGTGGTGCTACTTGGTGTAGGTTCATGTTTAGTTATTTAGTAGGCACTATTTCTTTTCATTTCATTTTGTTATTACAGATAATAATAAGCCTTCGAATCATTCTTGCTAAAGTAACTATTTTGATTCAATGGAATACAAGTTGTGCTGGTGAAAAGGAAAAGATTATTGTTTGAATGCTTATTATCTGAAATAATAACTGATGGAATTTCTTTTTTTTCAATTTTTCTTAAATTATTTTTAGTGTGGGGGGGGCAGACAGACAGGAAGGGAGAGAGATGATAAGCATCAACTCATAGTTGTGGCACTTTCGTTGCTCATTGATTGCTTCCTTGTGTGCTTTTATGGGGGTAGGGGGTTTCTAGCCAAGCCAGTGACCCCTTGCTCAAGCCAGCACCATGGGGTCATGTTTATGATCCCATGCTCAAGCCAGTGACCCCATGCTCAAGCCAAATGAACCCATGCTCAAGCCGGGAGACCTC
Organism: Saccopteryx bilineata; assembly: GCF_036850765.1. Taxonomy (NCBI): domain Eukaryota; kingdom Metazoa; phylum Chordata; class Mammalia; order Chiroptera; family Emballonuridae; genus Saccopteryx; species Saccopteryx bilineata. Next base: position 120,286,480 of record NC_089492.1, on the reverse strand, counting down.
AGGGTTTTGAACCTGGGTCCTCAGTGTCCCAGGCCAATGCTCTATCCACTGCACCACTGCCTGGTCAGACAATGGAATTTCAGTTGAAAGGATATATTAGATAACACATATAATTGTTTTACATTCATCCCAAACAATATATTGTTTATCTTCTTTATGATTTAAAGCACAGAAAATCAACTTTTCCTGAGACGAAAGTTTTTCTCATTTATATAGTGATTATTTTAAAGCAAAAATATCATATCAATATCTTTATTGTAGTTTTAGTTTTGCAAAGCCTAGTCTTTTGCATAGTCTCATTTTAATTTTTTTTACAGTATTCTATATTTCAAAAGTCAACATCTTGAATGTCACTTAAAATGTAGAACTTTAAAAATATTTTAACTCATATCAAGAATCTTTTAAAATTTGAATAGGAAGTAAAGACCTTTGATCTCTTTTTCTTTCACACAGTTAAAGCTTTTTTTTTTTCTAAAACCGTGGTACTTAAACTGAGAAGAAAGCATTTTGTTTTAGTCTAGTGACATCTCTTGACAGTATGAAAGCTGTCTCAAGAAGACAATTCAATAAATTAGGTCCAGTATTCCTCAGTAACTAAAGAAAGGACAGCTTGGGGAGGATAGGAGAAGAAATATAAGAAAAGAATTATGAATATTCCTTTTCTAACTGTTAAAAACAAAATGAATTCACTTTTTCCTTTGGCAAGATTTTTACTAATAAAGGTTCTCCTTGACTAAGAACAAATTCATAAATCTGATGAAAATGGTGGGGTTATGGACAAAGGCTCACTCCCAAACTCCTTTTTCACATTCCAAATATGTATCCTGGTAGAGTAATACCTTAAAAGAGAAAAATCCTGAAGCCTGTATAATTTTATCAACAAATGTCACCCCAATAAATTCAATTTTTTTAAAAAGAAAAAAAACAGCCTGACCAGGTGGTGGCGCAGTGGATAGAGCGTCGGACTGGGATGCGGAAGGACCCAGGTTCGAGACCCCGAGGTGGCCAGCTTGAGCGCGGGCTCATATGGCTTGAGCGGGGAGCTCATCAGCTTGGACCCAAGGTCGCTGGCTCCAGCAGGGGGTTACTCGGTCTGCTGAAGGCCCGCGGTCAAGGCACATGTGAGAGAGCAATCAATGAACAACTAAGAAGTCGCAACGCGCAACGAGAAGCTGATGATTGATGCTTCTCATCTCTCTCCGTTCCTGTCTGTCCCTGTCTATCTCTGCCTCTGTAAAAATAAATAAATAAATAAAAAAAAAAAAGAAAAAAACAAAAGCCAATGAAAATTTCATTGCTCTGTATAGATAATTTTAGGGAATATTTTAAAAATTGTTCCCTTTTTAGAATTTTAATAAGAAATAAATTATGAAAATATTATGCCTTTGAAAAGAATAGATCAATAGAATATTGATAAGTTGCTAAAATCTTTGAAATTCAAATGAAACAGTTCGCTTATGTTAAATGTCTAAAGTGGCTAGAGTACTGGACTTTTTTTGTTTTTGTAAATTGCAGAATCATGTTTGTTATATATATTTACATTCTGGTTCCTTCTCATTCTGCTCTATTCTTAGAAAAGTAATGGAAGAATGATTCTGAGGGCAGTTTCAGTCTCACTTTATGATTGTATAAGCTGTTTTATCTTGCTAGCTTTAAAGAGAGGGGATACTACAGCAGGAATCAGAGAAATCTGTATCCACTGCAGTGCTATCCACAGTGCTGGCCCACAGTTTGCACTAGAATGTAAATCATTGCGCTACTTCCTTCATTAAGAAAGTCTTTTTACGAAAAAACAATGTGGTAGGCGTATTGATGTAGTTGATTTTCTTCCCAGCAAAGTTTCTTATTTTATCATGGATCTGCTTAACAGTTCACAGACTGGCAGCAGCATATGAACTGCCTTCTGAATCTCACTGTCCTAAAGGAATTACCCATTCTTCATTCACTATTCTGAAAACTGAGTCCATTTTAGCTTGCATTGTACCCTTAGTATCTTTGTCCCCCTATTGTTTTTTAGGTAAGTAAATGAATAGCTGTAGTGAAGATGAAAAGAACAACAGCAGGAGGATATAAATGCAAGAGACTTAAACTGTGGGAAAATTTGTTTGTAACCTATTTTATATTATAATAGATTACTGAAAGAGCCTTACTGAAGATATTGTGATCCTGCACAGTTTTAAGAAAACTGGCTTGGTGACCAAATAATCTCTTCCAATCTTATGAGACCTATATCTTGAAAGTCCATTAACCCTTTAATGCTATGAATTCTCCTGAGATGTGCAAAATAATTTGTAAATTTTGAACTATAGGTTGAAGAATCTATAAGTGAAAAAGTGGAAGAGAATTGGAAAGGCATGTGTAGTTAGAAGGGAAGAAAAGATAATTCAAGTTTTAGAAGTCTATATTTGAAATTAGAAAACATTTTTAACATATGTTACTCTGGGAACTAATATTGGTAGTGTAACAAAAACATATATGAACTAATTGTTTAAGGCATTTGTCAACATCTTAAGAGGAAAATATATAGGAGATAAACTGAGTTTTACAAATTGATAAAAGAATAATTTTTGAAAAGTAAAATAAGCCTTAAAAAATAAAGATCCAAATGAATTTTAGGACTTTTTGAAACTTGTGACTAGACCACCAACCTGTCTTTTATGGATTCGTTAGCATTTTGAGGCAGTGTGGTATGGTAGAAACAACTTCAGCTTTTGAGTCAGACAGACCTGGGTTCAAATTTTAGCTTTGCCACTTACTAACTATGTGACTTTATTCAAGAGTTTTAATGTCTCTGAGCCTCAGTTTCCTCATCTGTGAAATGAGAATAATAATAATAGCTATATACCAAGATTGTTAAAATTAGAAAATGATGTTTAGAAAATACTAGTGCCTGGTATGTAGAAGGAGAAGGTCAATAAATAGTAAATGTAATTACTTTTTAGTCAGATAAGCGATGTTGGAGATGGCAATGATGTTTGGGGGTTAAGGAGATCATTATCTCTAGATCTTAGAACTTGAGGTGACTGTGGGGTACTCTTACTTTCTAGAAAGTGGTTGGTGTTTAGAGGGCTGTAATGGCAAGAGCAGCAGAAGAAGGTGAACAGCAGAAGAAGGTGAATCGCCATCTACTGTGTTGTCTTATATTTATTAATCTTTGAGCTGTACCTCACCTTCTCTTCCATTTTGTTATGCCCAACATCAAGGATCCCATTATAAAACAGTTCACACAATGTGATTTAAAACACATGTAGAAATTTTATAACATTTTCAGTAAATATTTGGATAGCCAAGGAAGGTATACTTATAATACTCCATGATTTTTTTTCCCCTTCCCTCTTAAGCTGAGCCATTATCTGGATATTGTGGAAGTAAACATTGCTCACCAGATCTCTCTGCGTTCAGAAGCATTTTTTCATGCAATGACCTCTCAACACGAATTGCAGGACTACCTCAAGAAAACTTCCCAGGCTGTAAAAGTGCTTCGAGATAAAATTGCACAGATTGATAAAGTAATGTGTGAAGGATCACTACATATTTTAAGACTGGCACTTACCAGAAATAATTGTGTTAAAGTGTACAATAAACTGAAGTTAATGGCCACTGTACACCAGACTCAACCTACAGTTCAGGTGTTGTTATCTACTTCTGAATTTGTTGGAGCATTGGACTTAATAGCAACAACACAAGAGGTTCTACAACAGGAACTTCAGGGCATTCACAGCTTCCGGTATGTCAATTAAGTAAACCATTAGAAACAATGTTAGACATTTTTAAAGGATACATTTTCAGTAGTCCATATTTGAAATTATGAAGAAGTATGAATATATTTAAAGTTACATAGTTATTTTTTCTTCCAGATTGATCTCTTTAGTAACGTTGTTATTTTGGTATTTTAGTCTTAGCTAAACAAACAAAACCCATAAAGACCAATATATACAGGGATATTTGGATGAAGAAGCAAAATTTAATTTTCTTGTGAATGAAAGCAATGAAAGGCCAATCACAACTTTGAAAATAACATTTTGAAATTTTTGAAATAGTTTTTTGTTAAGATAGTACATCAAGGTAGAAGAAGGAATACCAGTTGATCTAAAATTAAGTTTATTTTCAAAGTTCTTGAACAGGTTTTAAATGTAATAATTACTAAATTTTATTTTTGATTTTTATTCTGTTTATCACATTATAACATATTTCACATGGTGATGGAAAAAAACCAATTTCTCCCAAGTTCATATTTTGAAAATACATCTAAGGTTAGGATTTTAGTATTTTATGTGAGATCATGGCAAAATGTTTAATTTATAAATAGACCAGTTGCAAGCCATCAAAATTTCATTCAGTGTCCTTGTAGAAGTTTCTATTTGCTAGGAAACCCACCCAAACCTTAGACTACTGAGAACTACAGAGAAGTTCTATGGATGATATATGCTCTGCAGTTTAGAAGATACTTAATATATTCCGGAAAACTTAGCTGCAAAATAAGTTTATTTTAATTGAATTATAGGTTCTTAATGATTAAGAATATCTAATTGGAACATTTATTTAGGAAGCATGTTTTAAAACTTGGCCCAGGCCCTGGCCGGTTGGCTCAGCGGTAGAGCGTCGGCCTAGCGTGCGGAGGACCCGGGTTCGATTCCCGGCCAGGGCACACAGGAGAAGCGCCCATTTGCTTCTCCACCCCTCCGCCGCGCCTTCCTCTCTGTCTCTCTCTTCCCCTCCCGCAGCCAGGGCTCCATTGGAGCGAAGATGGCCCGGGCGCTGGGGATGGCTCTGTGGCCTCTGCCCCAGGCGCTAGAGTGGCTCTGGTCGCAACATGGCGACGCCCAGGATGGGCAGAGCATCGCCCCCTGGTGGGCAGAGCGTCGCCCCTGGTGGGCGTGCCGGGTGGATCCCGGTCGGGCGCATGCGGGAGTCTGTCTGTCTCTCCCTGTTTCCAGCTTCAGAAAAATGCAAAAAAAAAAAAAAAAAAAAAAAAAAAAAAACTTGGCCCAAATTTAATTACATAAATAATTGATAGATTCATTCATTGAAGAAATGGTTTTTGATCAGCTCTGTTTCAGACACAAGACAGAATACTGGAAATACAGCTATGAAGAAAGTAGAGATGTTCTTCTCTTTCTGCAATTTATTTGGGAGGAGAAGGGAGACAGAAATTACTGGGTAGTCATGATACAGTGTAGTACAATATGATGGTGAAAGTACAGATTGCTATGGAGCTCTAACCTTAGTGGAGGAAACTAGTCAGACTAAGAATAAGAATAATTTTGGGCCTGACCTGTGGTGGCACAGTGGATAAAGCGTCGACCTGGAAATGCTGAGGTCACTGGTTCGAAACCCTGGGCTTGCCTGGTCAAGGCACATATGGGAGTTGATGCTTCCAGCTCCTCCCCCTTCTCTCTCTCTCTGTCTCTCTCTCCTCTCTCTACCTCTCTGTCTCTCTCTCCCTCTCTCTCTCCTCTCTAAAAGTGAATAAATTAAAAAAAAAAAAAAAAAGAATAATTTTGGACTCTGTATTTTTGTATGATCAGTTAGGATAACATATTTTAGGTCTCTTGCTTACTGTAAGCATTAGTGTTATAAGCTATGTTCTTAGTTTATTAGCATGATTATTTGCTCCCAGTAGGAGAAAACAGATATTCTACTTGAATTTCATACACTTTACTCCTTTTTTTTTATAGTAGAGAACAAATTTTAGTCATTTTTGTGGGACATAGCTTAGAAAAGCATAAGGTCTTACTTAAAATAAGAAATCTTTCAGTAGAACCAAAGGACTCTGTAGTCTTTCCATTTGATAGAACTTAGTCCCAGTTTGCTTTCAGCTATGATTTTATTTTTCTAATGCTTTTAAAAGGAGCTTAGATACCAAAATCTTCCAGTAGTTAATCCTCTATTTATTTTAAAAGAATTTGAATATTCTTATTTGTATATGATACTTCTCTGTACTATTAACCTAATATCATATACATATTTTCTAGTTAGTGATAGTAAAAATGCTTATGTATGGTTTTTTCTCATTCTTTCTATATTTTTTGACCTTGGTATTATTTTCTGTATAAATTTCTTTGACTTCTGAACTCTCAAAACTTTTGTTTATACTTTGTAATGAAATTTAATAACATTCTTCCATATTTTATCATTTATGTGTGTGTTTTTTTTAATCTTTCTAATGGGTCCTAAATATCTTGGGAAAAATCTTTGATATACATTTATAGAATCTGAATGATCCAGAGTATTACCAAATGTATCGTGACTCTTTGTATCATTCTCTTATTCTTTCTTTCCTTTTTTTTACTTTTCATAATCATTGTTCCTGATTATAATTTTTATTTCATGTATAACTGTCGTTCTTAATCCTGGCTGCAAATTAGAACTCTAATAAGAGCTTTTAAAAAAGCATACTACACCCCATCCAAACCAATTAGGTTAGACTTCCTAGAGGGTAAGACCTGCATACTGTATTTGTTTAAAGCTCTTTAGGAGACTCTGAAATACAATAGAATTGAGAAAACTGGTTTGAAATTACCCTTGGATACGCTACTTTATCAGGATTTGGAATTAAAGTGGTAACATCTTCTTACATTATTTTATTCTTTTTAAAACAAAATTTTCAACTAAAACATCTTCCTGTCCCTATTCAAAAGGGCTCTACTATTGTGTTAGGGGTATAGTGTATGTTATCAGTGTAAAAATCCTGGTTTGATTCTGTCTTCTGACTGTGGACAGTAATTTACATAACAAAATTTTGGCTCTTTGAATTCATAATTATTAAAATAGCCCTTTGTACATTTGTTGACTTTTGTAATAAAAAAACAAATGATTTTACTGCCTAAATTGTTGCAAAATTGTGCAGTTTGAATTATTAGGACATAAAGATGTTTAACCATTATTCATGGAATGAAATTCTTCTATTAGCAATAAAATTATGTACTATAATCAGTAACAAAATATATCATTTGTGATCTATACTAATTTAACTAAAGTTATTTCTGTGGTTAATGACATTCAAATGCTTAAGCATATAAAATACAGAAATCTCCTTATAGGTCTAAGAAAATATTTGAACTTTGATATCTTGCAGGTTTTTTTGTGTTTTTTTTTTTGTTTTTTTTTTTTTGTATTTTTCTGAAGCTGAAAACAGGGAGGCAGTCAGACAGATTCCCGCATGCGCCCGACCAGGATCCACCCGGCATGCCCACCAGGGGGGCAATTCTCTGCCCATCCGGGGTGTCGCTCTGTTGCGACCAGAGCCACTCTAGCGCCTGGGGCAGAGGCCATTAAGCCATCCCCAGCGCCTGGGCCATCTTTGCTCCAATGCGGGAGGGGAAGAGAGAGACAGAGAGGAAGGAGAGGGGGAGGGGTGGAGAAGCAGATGGGCGCTTCTCCTGTGTGCCCTGGATGGGAATCGAACCCCGGACTTCGGCACGCCACGCCGACGCTCTACCACTGAGCCAACTGGCCAGGGCCTCTTGCAGGTTTTGATGTAGAAAAACTTTAGTTACTTTGAAATTTGAGAATATAGTATAATTTGCTCTCCATTATTGTGTAGGTTTATGTAGAAACTCTTTGTTTTCACCATTGTTAACTTTTTTCCTTGCTACTTATTACCACCATTACTCTATTATTACCACCACTATAAAACCCAAGAACATTTTTAAATTCTTTGCTACTCTGTATTAAATACTATACTAGTATATATTGCATATATTATTTGATTCTGTCCCCCACCCCAGCCACTATAAAAATAAAACTTCTATGAGATCGATAATCTTATCTCAATTTAATAGGGAAGGAAACTGAGGCATAGGTAGTCTTAGATAATTTGCTCCAAATCATACAGCAAGTTATAAAACAGTAGAGTCAAGATTCAACCCAGGTTTCATCTGACCCAAAAGCTATGTATTCTTTTTAATATATTTGATTGAGGATTTCTAGAACATCAGATAGATCACATGGAAACATCAGTGCTAATTATATAGTGTGATAGATATAGAACTGGGCAATTGAGTTATAAATTTGCCAAGCCAGAACCTACTATGGGAATTGATTTTAGGTTAAAATTAATGAAACTAGTTGTTTTCTAGTCGTGAGCCTTTTTTTTTTAAATAAAAAGAAAAGGTGGAAAACATTCACTTAATTATATATTCCACTTTACTGTGCTTTCATTGATCTGAGGTCACATCAGATTTCATTTCAGAGATTTTTATTATTGGTAGTATCAAAGGTATAAAACAAAGTCTTTTATCTTGATGCAATCTACAGTTTAGATCTTCAGAACATTATAACTGTAATAAGAAAGCATCTACATTGTATGCTCAGGGGTGAAGCCAAAAACCAGATTTTCTGCTGTTTGATGAAACTAGTGTTACAGTAGAGTTTATTGATTTATGTTTTTTTGATAAAAGCATCACAAAAGTCAGTGTGGTGAACATACAGCTTAGGAGATCTGAATTAATGTACAAATTGAGGCATGTCAAAGTATTTGAGTGGTTCCGATTTATTTAGCATATAAGAACTTAAGTCCTTCAGAAAGTGATATTTTGGCTATTATTTTAGTATATTACTATATTTAGTATATTACTATATGAGATTATTAGAATACATAATTTTTTTTTCTTTTTTTGTATTTTTCTGAAGCTGGAAACTGGGAGAGACAGTCAGACAGACTCCCGCATGTGCCCGACCGGGATCCACCCGGCACGCCCACCAGGGGCGACGCTCTGCCCACCAGGGGGCGATGCTCTGCCCCTCCGGGGCGTCGCTCTGTTGCGACCAGAGCCACTCCAGCGCCCGGGGCAGAGGCCAAGGAGCCATCCCAGCGCCCGGGCCATCCTTGCTCCAATGGAGCCTCGGCTGCGGGAGGGGAAGAGAGAGACAGAGAGGAAGGGGGGGGTGGAGAAGCAAATGGGCGCCTCTCCTATGTGCCCTGGCTGGGAATCGAACCCGGGTCCCCCACACGCCAGACCGACGCTCCACCGCTGAGCCAACCGGCCAGGGCCTAGAATACATACTTTTAAAATGGACTGTTAACAGATTTGTCTATTAAATTTTCTGATAAGGTTAATCATAACATGCAGGCCGTTATTATTACATCTATTGTCAAAGTAGTCAAGAATATAGAAAACAGAGCCAGGATAAATACATGAATCTTATAGAACATTTTAATCCTGAAAGTTTTGTCCAAGGATTTGTTTAGACCAGCGGTTCTCAACCTGTGGGTCGCGACCGCAGCGGGGGTCGAATGACCAAAACACAGGAGTCGCCTAAAGCCATCGGAAAATACATATTTATTATACAATACATTTTTAAATAAAATGTGTATTTCTGATGGCTTTAGGCGACCCCTGTGTTTTGGTCGTTCGACCCCCGCTGGGGTCGTGACCCACAGGTTGAGAACCACTGGTTTAGACAAATGTTTGTGTATATATTATATACCTGTGATTATATAAGACTTTGATGTTAGTATTGAAATTCATATCTATTCTTTTTTAATATATTTATCAGACTTTAAAAGTAGTTAGGAATGCATAAAAATAAAGATACTCAGTTATTTAAGACAGTATGTGGTGTTAAATAGAACTTTACATATAAATTGCTGAAATTACAGTATTATTATTTTGGTGCTCAAACGTCAGTAGATACAGTCAGATTGACTTTTCACAATATTTCTTTGTTGAAGACTATTCATTCATACCTAAAGGTGACACATACCTCAGTGTAACTTACAGTGTGCCTTAAGAAGGAATCTGATTTTCATAAAATTTGAGAACCACGCAATAGTAAAATTATGGGTAGATTTATGTCCTGGCCTGATACTACTTTTAAAAACAACTTACTGAAAACTCAAACATATTCAAAAGTAGAGTAAATTATATTAAGAAAGTTGTATGAAGTTGAATAAATTGGATATCACCTGTGAGTTACAAACTCATGGCCAACTTTGTTTTCTCTATAAATTATATGAATGTTTTAAAATTTCCCCCAATGATAGAATTTGAAAAAACTTTTTTTTATTTTTTATTCTGGGACATAAAACTGATTTCCCACTGGTCTATTTCACTTAATTTTTGGAATTCTTTGGAGCAGCTAGATTAACCTAGGTTTCCTCAATTCATTGTTTTTATAAAGCTATTAGATTGTGTCACAACATTCTTTTGTATCGGAAATTACTAATCCTTAGTGCCCTGCAGAGCAGGGACTACATGGGACCATTCTTACTATTTGGGCAGTGTATGCTTTTTTGAAAGGTTCTAAATCCCTTTCGTAATACTTACCTTTACCATCCCCACAACTCTGCCCAGATTAGAGTCCTTCTCACTTTAATCCTAGCTAGGACCTGTAAATATTAGAGGTAGAGTGAAAGAAAAAATTTTAAGATAAAAAGCGTAGATGATAGCTTATTATTACTGTATTTTTAGACTTGTGTTGTAATGACTTTCAATTTAATGACCTGAGGGATATTGCACAGTAACTCAAACTGGTAATGATATAGATTGAATTGAGTCAGTTTGTCCATATAGTCCTTCAGATATTTGTATGCATCTAGAGAAGGACCTGGCACATAGTAGGTATTTGTACTTGTTGAATTAGGCTTGGAAGCTACTGGCATTGATATTTAGTAAATGGTTAATGAAGGAAGGACTTAGAATATTTGAATATCTGTAAAAGTAGAAAAGAAACGAGTCATGAAATTTCTAGAACCAGATTTCCTACAGTACATTTAACTGGAAATTAAAGAGAGAAATAGAATTTGGGAGGTGATATGAAACTATTGCAACTATTTTTGTTAACTCCATTTTACTAAAATAACATTATTGTACAAGTACTGTCAGAAAAGTTTTGCCTTCTAGTTCCCTTAATCTTGGAGTGATTTTGGATTTTTAATGACTATGTGTATTATTTTCTTCTTCCTTTGTAGGCATTTGGGATCACAGCTTTGTGAATTAGAAAAACTGATAGATAAAATGATGATTGCAGAATTTTCTACTTATTCTCACAGTGACTTAAATAGATCACTGGAAGATGACTGTCAAATTTTAGAAGAGGTGTGTATTTTGAACTGTGAAATGAAATTGATGTCATTGTTTAGTGTTAATTCTAACATCCTTAGTTTAGACCACATACTTCTCAGAGTAAAAAAAAGTACATTAAATTTCAAGCTCTCTTAGACCTATGAAGTTCTTCACTATGTGAATTTAGCAAGTACTATAATTGTTCATTTTCCTGTGTAATTAGAGGATAAAATAATTTTATAGCTTAATTAGAAATTGGAGTTAAAATGGGTTTTTTTATATAGCTACAAACCAAATACAAAATACAGATTTAGGACAGTTAACATGTATCCACGTATATGCCTATACTGGAGTATGTCTTTATTTATTTATTTTATTTTTTTACAGAGACAGAGTCAGAGAGGGATAGATAGGGACAGACAGTCAGGAATGGAGAGAGATGAGAAGCATCAATCATCATTTTTTCGTTGCGACACATTAGTTGTTCATTTATTGCTTTCTCATATGTGCCTTGACCGTGGGCCTTCAGCAGACCGAGTAACCCCTTACTCAAGCCAGTGACCTTGGGTCCAAGCTGGTGAGCTTTGCTCAAACCAGATGAGCTCGCGCTCAAGCTGGCAACCTCGGGGTCTTGAACCTGGGTCCTCCATATCCCAGTCCAACGCTCTATCCACTGCGCCACCACCTGGTCAGGTCTGGAGTATGTCTTTAAAAAGTAACCATTGTTATATGATAACTCGTTAGTCATTCACCAGTTATTCACATTCAGTGAGCACCTATTATGAACATGTCTTATGCATACACATATACAAGGCTTTTATCTCCAGGCTTTACTTATCTGATAACTTCTCAATGCTGATTACTGCAAAGAATTAGTAGAGAACAAGAAACCCTGATAGCAGCCTAAGTAGTTAAAAGATATTTGTACCTCTTAGTAGTTAATTCCCCACAGATAGTCCAGGTCACCATTTCAAGCTTCTAGAGCACTAATTAAAAAGCACACAGCTCAGCCTGACCTGTGGTGGTGCAGTGGGTCAAGTGTCGGCCTGGAACGCTGAGGTTGCTGGTTTGAAACCCTGGGCATACCTGGTCAAGGCACATATGGGAGTTGATGCTTTCTGCTCCCCCCTTCTCTCTCTCTGTCTCTTCTCTCTAAAATGATAAAAATTTAAAAAAAAATAGCACATAGATTATGGAGTATTTATTGGACATCAGGGTTTGAGAAGAATACTCTAGCCACTTGAAACTAGGCCAAAATGTACTCTTGTATTATTTTGTCCCCAAACCACCTTCATTTGATCCACTGTTGTGGAATAGGATTTACCTGTTTTAGAACACTGACTCCAAAAATCTGATGACAAGGTTGCCAGGGAAGGGGTCTTTATTTAGGCTTCTCAAAAATTCCATATGCAGGATAAAGATCTGAGCATCAAACAATAAAACCCTGATGTTTAATATTTCCACCTGTGAGATTATATGGTACTTAAAGTGTAAAGTTATATACTCTCTTTTTATTTTGATAGGAAAGACTAGTATCTCTCGTATTTGGACTTTTAAAACAAAGAAAACTTAATTTTTTAGAAATTTATAGTGAAGAAATGATTATTACGGCAAAGAATATCATTAAACAGGTATTTATACGTTTTTTATTTGATATATTTTGGTCTAGAGCAGTGGTTGTGAAACTCATTAGTCAGCAGAGCCAAATATCAACAGTACAACGATTGAAATTTCTTTTGAGAGCCAAATTTTTTAAACTTTAACTATATAGGTAGGTACATTGTTATTAACTTAATTAGGGTACTCCTAAGCTGGCCTTTGCTAAAAATGTCCTCAATCTGATTGAGCTGCATGTGGCTCGCGAGCCACGGTTTGCCGACCACTGGTCTAGATTCTTTTGTAAAGTTTATTTTTACATGATTCTAGAAATAATATATGTAGTAGAATAGTAATATTTTATCATTTATTTAAAAATGGAAAATGTAGAAAAGTAGAAGAAAAAAATAGCCCTATCAGCCAAAAGATTCTTTTAAGAATGTTTCTAAGTATAAATTGTTACTGATATTTTTCATTGTTGCTATCATACTGTATATATTATTTTGATTTGTACATGTATTTCAGTTAGAAACATAAGCATATTCTCATTATGGAAACCTTCAGAAACATCATTTTAGTGTTTGTATAAAATTCCATCAACATTATATTAGTTAAACCTACTTAACCTCCTTATGCTGCATATTAGGTTGTTTTCAGTTTAGTACTATCAGGAACATTGTGACAGATGTTTGCGATATCAAGTTTTGTTTGATTTTTTATGAAACTGTTTCCTTATAACTGATTTATAAAAGTAGAATTATTGGTCAGAGAGTAACCAAGTTTTAAACTGTTAAAAATTACCAATGTTGCCCTGGCTGTATAGCTTGGTTGGTTAGAGCAGTGGTCCCCAACCTTTTTTGGGCCACGGACTGGTTTAATGTCAGAAAATATTTTCATGGACCAGCCTTTAGGGTGGGACGGATAAATGTATCACGTGACTGAGACAAGCGTCAAGAGTGAGTCTTAGACAGATGTAACAGAAGGAATCTGGTCATTTTAAAAAAATAAAACATCGTTCAGACAAATATAAATAAGATGGAAATAATGTAAGTTAGTTATTCTTTTTCTGCAGACTAGTACTGGTCCGTGGTCCAGGGGTTGGGGACCACTGGGTTAGAGCATCATTCCGAAGAGCAGAGGGTGCTGATTTGATCCCCAGTCAGGGCACATACAGGAATAGCTCTATATTCTGTCTCTCTCTCTCTCTCTCTCTCTCTCTCTCCCTCTCTCCTTTCCTATCTCACTGAAATCAATAAATTAAAAAATTTTTTAATATAAATAAAAATTATCAATGTATACACTTACCAGCATTAGTTAAATATTCATTTTATCTTACCCTGATCTCTAAGAAATCATAATTGTAAACTGAAATTCGTGTTTTTTTTTTTATTTTCTCTGGTCTTTGTTTTGACTTTTTTTACTCAGATAAACCTTATTCTTTAACCTCCAGATTTTCTCTTTCTTTTTCTTTTTCTTTTTTTTCTTTTCTTTTTCTTTTCCCAAGTGAGAGGAGGGGAGATAGAGAGACAGACTTTCATGTGCACCCCTTCTGAGATCTGCCTGGTAACCCTATCTGGGACTGATGCTCAAGTATTGAGCTATTTTTAGTGCCGGAGACTGATGCTTTCAAACCAATGGAGCTATTCTCAGCACTGGGGGCCACACTTGAATCAGTCAAGCCACTGGCTATGGGAGGAGAAAAGAGAGAGAAGGGGCAGAGAGAGAGGGAGAGAGAAGTAGATGGTTGCTTCTCCAGGAATTGAACCCAGGACATCCATATGCTGGATATCTATACTCTGGGTTGGCACTCTATCCACTGAACCACCAGCCAGAGCCACAATGACCATCCATCTTTCACAGCTCTTTCAAACACTGACTGAAACACTATTTTAAAATTATTAAAACCACTTTCAAAAAATTGTTGGCAATATCTACTAGTGCTAAACACACACTTATGACTTAGCAGTTCTACTCCAAAATATTTACCTTACAGAAAGTATACATAAGTTCATCGAAGACAGCACAAGAATTTTATGGCAGCACTATTTGTATTAAAAGAACAGGAAAAAAAAAATACTATCATCAGTAGAAAAGATAAATAGAATTGTGGTATATTTATGTAATTGAAAACACCAGTGATTTTCAGTTGGAATGCTGTGGCACACTGATGTGCCACACAAATTTTAAAATATGCAATACTTGACTATTTAGTCAGGAGCACTGACCTCTTTTCTTCTCCCATAGATTGTCAAATAAAAACATGACAACAGCCAATACAACAATAGCCGTCCTGTGTGAATGAATCAAAATTATGCTTATTTTTTTTGTCAAATCAGCAAAAAACATTTTTTGATGTGCCGCAGAATTTTAGTTATTAGTTACATGTGCCACGAGATTATAAAGGTTCAAAATCTCTGTTATAAACCAAAAAGAGTGACAGTGTGGATGAGTATCACATACATAATGCTAAGCCAAGGAAAGCAGATACAAAGGAATATACACTGCATATGATTCCACTTATGTGAATTTCAAACACCACAAAGTTAATCTGTTACATTAGAAATCAGGATAGTAGTGACTTTTGGGAGGAAGTAGTTACTAGGAGGAGAGCAGGGGAGTGACTTATTAGCAATGTTCAATTTCGTGGTCTGAGTTCTGGTTATACTGGTGTACTCCATTTTGTGAAAAATTATTGAACTATAGACACAATTTGTACAATTTTCTGTATGTATATTATACTTTTAAACAAGTGTTTTTTTAAACTGCTGTTTTAATTCCCAGACCTCTCCTGAAGTCTAAGCATTTTTATTTTTAAACTTTAAACTATTGCATATATTGTAAGGAAACATAACTTCCAAAATAACTCTCTTTTGGAATTACCAAAAGTTTTAATTGAATCTAGCTGTTGTGTTATACAATATTATATTGGTTATATTAGTTTCAAGTGTACAATCTAATGATTCAACATTTTTTACCTTACAGTGTGATCACCCCTAATTATAGTGTTCATTTGTCCCCGTGTAAACTTATCACAACATTATTGACTGTATTCCTCTTCCCCTTTTCACCCATCTCCTCACCCTCTTCTGGTAATCATTCCTTTGATCTCTGTTTCTATGAGTCTAGTTGTTCGTTTTGTTTAGATTCCACACATAAGTGAAACTATACGGTATTTGTCATTCTTTGCCTGACTTTTTTCACTTAATGTAATGCCTCTAGATGCATCCATGTTCTTAAAAATGGCAAGATTTCATTCTTTTTAATTGCTGCATAAAATTCCACTCTGTGTATGTATACCACATCTTTTTTTAGCCATTCCTCTATTGATATTCTCGATTAACAAAATTGTCAATAAAATACTAGCAAACTGAATTCGATAATATATTAAGAGGATTATATATAAGGTCTACCGGAAAGTTCTGTCCGTTTTTGGAATAAAACAAAATACAAATTTTTCTTACCGTCATAAACTTTATTAAATAATATAAT
The DNA here is from genome assembly GCF_036850765.1 of Saccopteryx bilineata. Classification (NCBI taxonomy): domain Eukaryota; kingdom Metazoa; phylum Chordata; class Mammalia; order Chiroptera; family Emballonuridae; genus Saccopteryx; species Saccopteryx bilineata. The sequence continues at coordinate 120,270,386 of NC_089492.1, read as the reverse complement.
TGCCATTATTATTAATGATTTCTTGCCAGCATGAGGGCAATTTGTATATCCCATTTTTGAAAAATGTTTTATCTTTTAATGCGAAAAATTGAACCAGTGCTTGTTTGATATCTTCTTCATTTTTGAATTTTTTGCCTTTCAAAAAATTTTGTACAAGGGTGGTTCAATATCCAAAAAACAACATGCTTCATCACATCAATAAAACCAAGGATAAAAATCCTATGATTATCTCAATAGATAAAGAGAAAGCATTTGACCAAATTAAACATTATGATAAAAATTCTCAACAAAATAGGTATAGAAGGAGCTTACCTCAACTTGATAAAGGCTGTATATGAAAAACCACAGCTAACATCATACTTGGTGAAAAGCTGAAAGCTTTTCCTCTAAGATCAGAAACAAGACAAGGATGCCCACTCTCACCACTATTATGCAACATAGTACTGGAAGACCTAGCCATAGCAATCAGACAAGAAAAAGAAATAAAAGGCATTCACATTAGAAAGAAATAAAACTATAACTATTTGCAGATGATGACATGATGCTATATATAGAAAACCCTAAAGAATTCACCAAAAACTTAATAGAATTAATAAATGACTTCAGTAAATATAAAGAAATTTGTCATGGTTTTTTTTAGAATTTTAATATTGGGCTTATATCTTGTTTGTAAGGATTATAGTTCTGTATTCTTTTATGTTTTGAACAGTTTTAAATAAGGGATTTTAATTAATACAGTTCAGGGTACTTTGGAATAATTATTTAATAAGGTTAGGGTAATGCTGAAGTTTTTTAAACACCTTGAGGTATGTATAAGTAAGAAGAGAAGTCTGGTAAAACGATAATCAGTGTCATTGAGACTCTTTATTTTAATTTTAGATGTATTTATATTTTCAAAATAATATGTGAAATTTTTATTTTACATTTTAGCCCATTGAGGCCCTTTTAAATATACAATTGAGGATGTGGTACTTAGAATTCACATAAATCACAGTTTTTCTTAAATTTTGCAGTGTGTGATTAATAAAGTTTCACAAATAGAAGAAATCAACACAGATGCTGTTATGAAGTAAGTATAAATATTAGGTTGGGGTTTATTAGTCAGAGAAAAGATGACACGAACAAGGGAAGAGTTCAGAAGGAGAAAGAAAGACATGTAGTGATTTAAACAAAAAAGACATGCAGTAGTTGAGTGATCTTCACTGGAAGAAGGCAGTCATTTAGAGGCAACCCCTCAGGGAGGGGAGATGAAGCTATGACCACCTTTCTTCCTTCAATTCTTTTGTCAGTACCAAGCCCAGCAGGTCATCCTCCCAGGGCAGAGAGAGAATAGAAAGGATACAATGTAGATGTGGAAGGGGGAAATAAATCATTTCAGAGGAATAGCATTGTTAAATTTAAATTATTTGGCCAAGTAATTAAAACCCAGCTTCTAATTGGCTTTGAGAAGTTTGAGTACATGATTTTGAATTGCCCATGTCTATAACTGTTTGTTTTCACCTTTGAAATCCCTATTCTTTTATTTTGAGAATAGTTACAAACATTTTATGACTGTGAATTTCTCATTCATATAGATACATAAATTTTATTAACTGGCCTAACATATGAATAACAATGTGAACAGCGGTAAAACTTCTCTAAGTAAGACTCTTAGAATAAGGATGTGGAGTTTTAATTTCCATACTATTTATTACCTAGTGAAAACTCAGTTTCAGAATTAGTTGAAACAATCCTTATAATGCAGAAATCACTAGTACAGTAGTTGAAAAAATTTAAGTTATTGGGAGTCTGATAAAAGCCCTATAGACATGGAGAGTCAGTTATTTTTAACTTTTTTTCCCCTAGGGAATTTTCTTAAATAGAGAATTTCCTGCATCTCAAGTATAAGAGTGTCTTTGGAAAATAAACTCTTAGCTACAGCAGTATTCGTTTAAAGTTTAGAGTAATAAGTCATTGTAGTACTATGAAATATTTTTAAGGAACTATTTTGCATTAATTTTTTAATCTTGAAGTGACTGATTGATGTCAGCTATAAAAATATTTGTCATACAATTATATATATTATACTGATATAATATATAATAATTAGTATAGTATATATTACATCTGGTATATATTACATACATATGTATACTAATATAATATTGCCTAATACCTAGAGCACTTTTTTATGCATCATGAATTTTTCTATGTACTTCTTTTTAACTCAGTTAAAATTTATAGCAACCATATAAGGTAAGTTCTGTGACTTTCCTCATGTTAAGGTGAGAAAATTAGAATCTCTTGTCTAGTGTCATACAACTATAAATGGCAGGGCTGGAACTTGAACTAAAGCAGTGTGTGGCCCAAGAGCTCATGCTCATAGCCACCGTGCCAAATGTGGAAAAGTTCTTTTTAGTTTGTAACTTAAAAAGTAGGTTATTAAGTTTATTAAGGGAGATGTTACATTCCTATTTTTATTTGTTTCAGAATATATCTTCTCTACCTTAAATCAAAATTGGTTTATTTCTCTATGGCTTTTCATCCAGTGGTCATGAATCATGTTCACATGGAATTATTATGTAAGATTCATAAGTCAGTATGCTTAATAAGACTAGTCTTAGAGATATTTAAATGAGGAGTGTGGTAATTGATTTCACCTCAATTTTATATTAGTTAGGTATTTAGATGAAATTGCAAAATTCTGTTACTATATAGTATTTAGTGTAGTTTCCTTTAATTTGTAAGTTTATTTTATATCATTTGGCCCAAAAACAATCATTGTTTTGGTTTGGATTTTATTTTCTAGACTTGCAGATCAGATGAGAATGTTAAATTTTCCTCAGTGGTTTGCTCTGCTAAAGGATATTTTCTCTAAGTTTACAGTTTTCCTACAGAGAGTTAAGGTAAGCTTTTGTGATCATTAGTTTGTCCAGAATATCTCTAAAATTAACTTTCTAGATTTATAAATATATGTAGAAATCAAAATAGAATAAAATACAATTTGTTTTCATAATTTTTCTAAGAGGCTTGGTTTTAAATAAGATTTAAAGTGTTTCAGATGATTTATTTTATATTAAAAATATGCTTACTTGGCATTAAATGTTATATAATATTATCTTGTATCATGATTTTCTGATGCTTGAGTCTCTCTAGATTACCTAGAGGTCCAATATTGTGAAACATTCAAAAATCTGTCCCAAACCACTTAATTTTTCTAGAAGTTTAGTGTTGATATTCACAGTATTTTTTCGCATATATCTTATTTAAATTACTTTACTAATGCTATTTATTGCAGGTTTTAATTTTATTTTTCAATCTGGGATCTAATCAAGGATCATGAATTACATTTAACTACTTTGTCTCCTTAGTCAAACCACTTACTTTTAGGCCACTCAATATAAGGAAAAAAACACATACCACACAGCGTTTTTCCAGAAGAAAAGATGTCACAGACTCTAATACATATTGGTTGGAATTGTGTTTTATTAAAAGAGTCATTAAGAATGACTGAGTATAATAAACTACTTGTGAAATTTGATATTCTTTGAATATTTGGTGTCATTGACATTTGAGTAATGCTAAATCACATGCATAAGTTCTCCAGAGAGGGAAAGGTTTTATAAACTGATTCACTTATACTTAATTTAGACTCCTACCAAAATATTGATCCCACCTATTGATAGTGAGAGATAGCAAACCTGTATCTATGGATTGCTCAATAACTAGGTCATATTTTCACTTTTTCTTGTATTCCCTCCATGATGTCATCACACACACTTATATTACTGCATGTTTGGGTATATAGAACTCCTCCCATCTTGCAAAGAATTGGCCAACTTTTGCCAGTAATTTTTTAAGTAACTTTCACTTTTGGGTTCTTTAAGGTATCAGTTAACCTAAGGCAAGTTATTAAAGTATTGCTCCCTTATTCATAGTTTGGCTTTCCACGGTTTCAGTTACCCATAGGCAGCCACAGTCTGAAAATATTAAATAAAAAATTCTAAAAATAAACAGTTCAGTTTACAATTCATAAGTTTTAAATTGTTCACCATTCTGAGTACAATGATGAAATCTCGTGCTGTCCTGCTCCATTCGTCCCAGACAGGAATCATTACTTGTTCAGCAGATCCATGGTGTATGTGCTGCCTACCTGTTGGTCACTTAGTAGCCATCTTGGTTATCAGATCAACAGTAGTATTGCAGGGCTTGTGTTCAAGTAACCCTTATTTCACTTAATAATGGCTCCAGAGCAGGGAAATAGTGATGCTGGCAATTTGGTAATGCCAAAAAACCCCGTAAAGTGCTTCTTTTATTTTTTTAAACAGCTTTGTGATACAGTTCATCCATTTAAAGTGAAATTAAATTATTTTTAGTATAGTCCTGAGTTAAACAGCCTTCACCACAATAAATTTTAGAATATTTCATCACTCTATAAAGAAACCCTGTATCCATTAGCACTCACTCCTTGTTTCCCACCAACCTCTACCCTAGACAACCTGAATCTATTTTTGGTCTCCATTTCTTTTTCTTGATATGAAAGTTTTTATTAGATCATTTGCTCCTAATATTTTTTAATTTATAAATTAAATTTAATGGGGTGACATTGGTCCATAGGAACACACAGGTTTCAAGTATACATTTCCATGGCACATTATATGGGCTCATCACCCAAAATCAAACCACCTTCTGTTACTGTATATTTGGTCCCTTTTACCCTCCACAGTTCCCCCAGTCCCCTTTCTTTGGTAACCACCTCAATAAAGTGGTTCCTTTAGGTGAAAAGGTGAAAATTCTCACAAAAGGGAAAAGAAATGGATGCTGAGGTTACTGAAATCTATGGTAAGAATGAATCTTCTGTCAGTGAAATTATGAAGAAGGAAAAGTGTGCTAGTTTTGGTGTTATACTTAAAATTGCAGAAGTTCTGGTGACAATTCATGATAAGTGCCTTGCTAAGATGAAAAAGTCATTAATTTTGTGGGTGGAAAGCATGCACAGAAAATGTGTTCAATCAATGGTAGTGTGTTGCCCCAGAAAGCACTGAGCCTATACTAAGACTTCAGCAAGGGATACCCTAAAACAAGTCATTACGTTCACATAGCTTTTTACCACAGTATATTGTTATAATTGTTTTATTTTATTATTGTTATTAACCTCTTACTGTGTCTAATTTATAAATTAAATGTAATCATAGGTATATATGTATGTATAGGAAAACACATATATAGGGTTCAGTACTATTCATAGTTTTAGGCATCCACTGTTCCTGCAAGGCAAGGGAACTATTTTTGATGTATGTTCAGTGCGGGAACAATGGTTTGTCATGGTTGTTAATTTCTCATTTTCACATTTAGGCCACTTACACTAATACTTCTGTAAAACATCTTTGAAGATGACATGTAACCTTTAAATAGTGTACTTTTTCTCTGATAAAAGTTTGTGATTCTATAAGGGTATGATTTTATTGAAAAATAATGTTCATTATAAGCTGTTCATTTTTAATAGAGTTTTAAAATAATTACAGATCAGAAAGAACCTAGATGTCTAATAATAGAGGAATGGTAAAATAAGTTATGCCTGGTATATTCATTACCATGGATATCATACAGCCAAGGATTTTTAATTATTGAAGAAAATGCCTACATTATAACATTAAATGAAAAGGCAACATTTGGCCTACTTATATAATATAATCTCAGCTATGTTAAAAAGATTTTTTATCTTTTTATTTTCATGGAACAAAGAGACAGCTTGTCTTTTTTATGGTTATCTTTGAGTGGTAGGGTTATTTGTAATTTAAATTTGTTTTTCATTTTTTTCTGTTTTCCCTGAATTTTCTACAAAGAGGTATTACTTTTATAATCAGAAAAGATTGTTTGGTTTTTAATAGTGTTTACCATGTTACAGGGATAAACTTTTTGAAACTAATTTATTAGGGTTATTAATTTATAAGCCTATATTCTTATATTTATTTCTCAAAGACATAGGATATTCTATACTTCACTTCAGTATGAAGTAAATTATACTTAAAAATATAAATTAAAGCTTAATTAGCCAGAATATTTCAATCATATTCTTAGTGTAAATAAAGAAAGAAATGTAAAACTTGGGGGCTTGAAAATTTTATATTTAAGTGATTATTAATGACCTAAGAATTTGTATTGTTAATTCTATTTTTTGAAATTTTTTGTTGGTAAAATACTCCTCACATAAAATTCATCATTTTAACCATTTTTAATTGTACAGTTTAGTGGCATTCACATTGTTGTGCTACTACCGCCACCATCTATCTACAGAACTCTTTTCATCTCAAAAAACTGAAACTCTGTATCTATTAAAACAGTAACTTCCCTTTCCCTCCTTCCTCCATCTCCTGGCAACCACCATTTACTTTCTACCTCTGTGAGTTTGATTACTCTAGGTCAGGGGCCCTCAAACTTTTTACACAGGGGGCCAGTTCACTGTCCCTCAGACCGTTGGAGGGGCGGACTATAAAAAAAACTGAACAAATCCCTATGCACACTGCACATATCTTATTTTAAAGTAAAAAAACAAAACGGGAACAAATATAATATTTAAAATAAAGAACAAGTAAATTTGAATCAACAAACTGACCAGTATTTCAATGGGAACTATGCTCCTCTCACTGACCACCAATGAAAGAGGTGTTGCTTCTGGAAGTGCGGCGGGGGCCGGATAAATGGACTTGGGGAACCCCCGACTCTAGGTACATCATATAAGTGTAATTATACCATATTTGTCCTTTTGGGATTCATTTATTTCATTTAGTTTAATGTCCTCAAGGTTCATTCATTTTGTGGCATGTGTCAGTCAGAATTTCATTCCTTTATAAGGCTGAATAATATTATAATAATATGTATATACCACATTTTGTTCATTCATTTTTCCGACAGTAGACACTTGAGTTGCTTCTACCTTTTGCTATTGTGATTAATGCTTCTATGAACATGAGAGTGCAAATATCTTGTAGCTGCTTTCAGTTCTTTTGGGTATATATTCAGAATTGGAATTGTTGGATCATATCATAATTTTCTAATTTTTTGAGGAAATTTCATACTGTTTTTCATAATAACTGCAAAGTTTTATATTCCCACCAATAGTGCACAAGGGTTCTAGTTTCTCCACATTCTCACCAATGTACATTATTCTTTTTTTTGTTGGTAGCCAGAGTAATAGGTGTAAGAGTTGTACCTCATTTGGGTTTGATTTTCATTTATATAATGATTAGTGATATTGATCATTTTATATGCTTATTGGCCATTTTTGTATATCTTTGCTCATTTTTTTCTTTGCCTATTTTTTAATCAGGTGGGGTTTTTTTGTTTTTGAATTGTAGGAGTTCTTTATATTCTGGCTATTAACCCTTTATCAGATATATAATTTGCAAATATTTTCTCCCATTCAGTGGGTTACTTTTTCTCTATTTTGATTATGCCCTTGGTGCACAGAAGTTTTTAATTTTGATGTAGGTGACTTTATTTTTTTCTTTTTTTCTTTTTTTTTTTTTTGTATTTTTCTGAAGCTGGAAATGGGGAGAGACAGTCAGACAGACTCCCGCATGCGCCCGACCGGGATCCACCCGGCACGCCCACCAGGGGCAACGCTCTGCCCACCAGGGGGCGATGCTCTGCCCCTCCGGGGCGTCGCTCTGCCGCGACCAGAGCCACTCTAGCGCCTGGGGCAGAGGCCAAGGAGCCATCCCCAGTGCCCGGGCCATCTTTGCTCCAATGGAGCCTTGGCTGCGGGAGGGGGAGAGACAGAGAGGAAGGAGGGGGTGGGGGGTGGAGAAGCAAATGGGCGCTTCTCCTATGTGCCCTGGCCGGGAATCGAACCCGGGTCCCCCGCACGCCAGGCTGACTCTCTACCGCTGAGCCAACTGGCCAGGGCTATTTTTTCTTTTGTTGCCTGCGCGTTTGGTGTCATATCTAAGACAGCATTGCCAAAATCAATGTTTTGAAGCTTTCCCCCATGTTTTCTTCTAGGAGTTCATTATTTCAGGTCTTATTTTAGATCCTTTTTTTTTTTAATCTATTTTGAGTTAATTTTTGTATATAGTATAAGAAAAGAGTCCTCCTTTGTTTTTTGGCCTGTGGTATTCAGTTTTCTAAGTACTATTTATTATTTTTTCTTAAACACCATTTGTAGAAGACTGTCTTTTCCTCATTGAACAATCTTGGGACCCTTGTCTAAAAATCATTTGATTACATATGTGAGAATTTATTTCTGGATTCTCTGTTCTATCCCATTGGTTTATAAGTCTGTATTTATGCCAGTACTGCACTGTTCTGATAACACTATTTTTCAGTAAGTTTTGAAATCAGACCTTCAACTGTGAGACCTCTGACTTTATTCTCTTCACTGTTAATTGTATTTTGAACTTAAAAAAAATATGTTGTTTGTTGTCTATACCCCATAGATTAGACTGGATTTTATATATAGCTGGGAAGGGAAAAACCATATCCACCATCATAGTCTTTTTGCTAAAAGAAAAAGTTAAGAAAGAAAATCAGCAAGATGGGAGCATAAGGACAAAGAAAGGCAAAGCGAAGATGGGGAAATAAGCATGCCAAAGATGAAGACAGTAGTGGGGATTAAAAACATCAACGTTCGAGTGTAGCAAGGAGCAAGTTTTTGACAACAGAGAAGTTATTGATCAATAGAGAGAAAAAAATGAACTATCCATAATACTTTGGTACTGTAGCCCTTGAAGGCACAGAATCTCTGCTGTATACTATGTGGGCTATTGTATCTTTTAGAGTGCTTTTAGTTCCAGATCACAGGAAAACACAAACCAGAGTGTCTTAGACAATTAAAGGGATTATATAGCAGAGTTTACATAATAGAAAAATATCCAGAGGTAAGTCAGCCTTTAGGTGTTCAATAGAAAAGTTGGTAGTGTTATCTAGCCCTGGTTTTGCTTCTCTGCATTTCTCTCAGTTTGTCTTCTGTATTTTATTTAGCTTTAAGCTAAGCCATGGTGGTTCCATGTTCTGACTGCACTAGCTTAGGCCCTTATCTTGTCTTTGAAGACCTGAAGTTGGAGTCTGCTTCCCTGGAACCATGTAGATCTTGAAAAAGAAATCAAGATTTTTGAACCCTGGACAGATAGATAGCTCAGTTAGAGCATCATCCTGGCAGAGAGGTTGCCCAGTTAGGGGATCGAACAGATTGATGTTCCTGTTTCTGTCTCTCTCTCTTTCTTCCTCTCTCTCTGAAATCAATAAAATAAACATTAAGAAATCAAAAGCTTTGAGAAAGGGGCAACAAATTATGAGAATGCAACCATGAATATTAAAGTAGGCAAGTAGCCCCTTATTTCCTAATAGTTAATAAAGACCTAATTTACATAAAATTACTTTTTTTTTTTTTCCTTAAGCACAACGGAGAGAGACAGGAAAGGAGAGAGATAAGAAGCATCAACTCATAATTCGTTACTTTAGTTGTTCATTGATTGCTTCTCACATGTGCCTTCACGGGGGAGAGGGACTCAAGCCAAGCCAGTGACCTTGGGCTTCAAGCCAGTGATCATGGGATCATACCTGTGATATCACGCTCAAACTGACAACCTTGCACTTAAGCTGGTGAGCCTTCGCTCAAGTCAGATGAATTCTTTTTCACAAGTCACCTATACAGTGTAATAGAAGATTGGTAGAAATTCTTACATGCATGACTTTGACTTATTTATAAGATGTTCAAAAGTACATACACAAAATTCACTTTTGGGAACTTTAGTTGCAAGTTATTTTAAATCCTTTAAAAACGTATCCTATTTTCTTGTAGGTAACATTAAATATCATTCACAGTGTTGTTCTCTCAGTTCTTGACAAAAACCAAAGAACTAGAGAATTGGAGGAGATGTCACAACAGAAGAGTGCTGCAAAAGATAATTCACTGGACACAGAGGTGGCTTATTTAATCCATGAAGGCATATTTATAAGTGATGCATTCAGTGAGAGTGAATTAACACCTATAGCAATTGATACTACCTCTCAGAGAAATGCATCTCCAAATAGCGAGCCCTACAGCAGTGATTCGGTGTCTGAACCAGAATGTACCACTGATTCTTCATCCAGCAAAGAGCAGACATCATCATCTGCTACTCCAGCAGGTGTGGACATTATGTGAGTATGGTAACTGCTGCCAGTTTAACAAGATTTTGAGTCATGTTATTAATGGTTTCAATAAAACTGATTATTCAATTTATTGGAAAATCATGTAATAATAATTAATTTTATAAAGCATATCTTTTTGAAAATGTATAGAAGGTAGTGAGGAGGTAAGCTTTGAAGTAAGAATTTCAGAGTTTTAAGGCTAGAAAGGAACCATTTAATTAAATGCTCTTATTTCAAATAGTTTAGAGGACTTACTTAAGGTCACTAGTGGTAAAACTTGTCCTGAAACTCAGGTAAATATTACTTTGCGTATTTTTCTCTTTTACTATGTTACCTTTGTAATTAGTATATAGTGAAGATCTGTTTAATTTACAATTTTTGATTTTTTAAAGATATGAATTTCCAACTGGATCATACTGTCTTTTTTTTTTTTTCTTATAGAGACAGAGAGAGAGAAGGGGATAGACAGGGACAGACAGACAGGAACGGAGAGATTAGAAGCATCCATCAATCATTAGTTTTTCATTGCGTGTTGTGACACCTTAGTTGTTCATTGATTGCTTTCTCATATGTGCCTTGACCGCGGGCCTTCAGCAGACCGAGTTAACCCCCTTACTCGAGCCAGCGACCTTGGGTCCAAGCTGGTGAGCTTTGCTGAAACCAGATGAGCCCGCGCTCAAGCTGGCGACCTTGGGGTCTCGAACCTGGGTCCTCCGCATCCCAATCCGACACTCTATCCACTGAGTCACCGCCTGGTCAGGCTGTCTTTATTTTTTTAACATTACTTTTTTTAAAACTTCTTATTTTGAAATAATTTCAAATTTACAGAAAAGTTGCTGGAATAGTGCAGAACACTCTCATATATCTCATATATCCTTTACCCAGTTGTTTTAAGTTTACCACATTGCACTATTTCTTTCACCCTTCCTTTTTTCTCTGTCCCTCTCCCTCTTTTTCCTTCTTTGTCTCTCATGTTAATATTTTTTCTGAATCATTTGACAGTAGGTTGCAGATTTGATGTCTCATTATCCCCAAATACCTCAGTGTATATTTCCTAAATACAATAATATTCCCTTAAATAAGCACAGTTTACTCATTAAAATTAAGGAAACATTGATGCATTATTATTATCTAACCCACAAACCCCATTCAAAATTCACCAGTTGTTTGTGATCTCTATAGAAAGGATGAAAACAAAAGAAAGCCAATAAAAGGTTAGTGCTCTCCTTACTTTTTCTGTTTTAGCTTTAAATATTTTTTGAACTAATTAAAAAAACTTTTTTTATTGACTTTACAGAGAGAGGAGAGGGTGACGAAAATGAGAAGTATCAACTCATAGTTGCTTCACTTTAGTTGTTCATCTGTTGCTTGTCATACGTTCTTTTTTTTCTTTCTCTCTTTTTTTTGTCATATGTTCTTTGATCCAGCAAGTCTAGGGTTTCCAACCAGTGACCTTAGTGCTCCATGTCAACACTCTATCCTCTGTGCCACCACAGGTCAGGCTGTTTTAGCTTTTTAACTAGAGTATAATGCACATTTGGACAGTGCATCAGTTATAAGTGTTTGACTCAATTAAATACCATAAAGTTAATACACTGATGTAATCACCACCCAGGTTAAGAAGTAGAACATTATCAACTCTCTAGAAACCCTTCTTGCCTCTATGACCTCATCCCACCAATTCCTAGATCTTTATTGTTTTTTCCAGTTTTTAAACTTTATAGAAATGGAACCATGTTCTTTTATCTGTAATTGCATTCATTCAACATTATATTTGTGATATCATTTTTCTAAGTTCCTACATGTAGCAATAGTTTATTTTTTATTTGTGTATGAGGATTCCACTTTCTGACTATACTATGATATATTTATTTCTATTGGTGCAATTTCAATTATTTCCATTTTGATTATTGTGAACATACTTGTAGATGTTTTTAGTGTACATGTTATAAGTATTTCTGTGGACTATATGCCTAGGAATGAATAAAGTTATGTGAATGGCCAATTTAGCTAATGCAACTTTCCCAAAGTGATTGTAATCACTTACAATCCTATCAGCAGTGTGGAAGAGTTCCTATCAGATGGTTTTGCACAATATCTTCATTCTTTTTTTTTTTTTTTTTGATGTGACAGAGACAGGGAGAGGAACAGACATGGACAGATAGACAGGAAGGGAGAGTGCTGAGAAGCAACAATTTTTTGGTGCAGCACCTTAGTTGTTCATTGATTGCTTTATCATATGTGCCCTGACCGAGGGGCTATAGCAGAGCAAGGGACCCCTTGTCAAGCCAGTGACCATGAGGTTATGTCTATGATCCCACGCTCAAGCCAGGGACTTTGGGGTTTTGAACATGAGTCCTTTGCGTCCAGTCCGATGCTCTATCCACTGCCCCACTGCCTGGTCAGGCTTCATTCACTCTTGATACTGTCAATCTTCTGTATGGTATCCGTTCTGATGAGTATGTCTCAGGTGTTGCAGTCATTTATTTTTATTTTTATCTCTTTGAGGATTGGTAAGAGAGCACTTTCCATATGTTCATTAGCTATTTGGATAGCCTCTTCTATGGAGTGCCTGTTCAGGTCCTTTGCTCACTATTCTCTTGGTTTGTCTTTTATTTCTTATTGATTTATGAGAGATTTCTATGTGATCTCAACACAAGCCCTTTGGCAGTTGTGCATATTGAAAATATCTCCTATTCTATAAGTTGACTTTTTATTTTCTTATTGGGGTCTTGGTTCTGTGATTCTTTTCCTTTATGGTTTGTGCTATTTTTGTGTCCTATTTAAGAAATCTTGCCCTGCCCTCAGGCCTTGATGATATTTCCTTATGTTATCCTCTAAAAGCTTTGTTGCTTCCCTTTCACATGTAGATAGGCAGTTCATCTGGAATTGATGTTTGTGTATAGTATGGATATCTTTCTGACCTCGAGCCACTTATTGAGATGCTTATCTAACTGCTTCATAGTGCCACTCTTGCCTTAAATCAAATATTTGTGTATGTGTGAATTTGTTTCTAGACTTTTTTTTTTTGACAGAGTCAAAGAGGGACAGATAGGGACAGACAGACTCAAAGAGAGAGAGATGAGAAGCATCAATTCAAGCCCTTTGGCACCTTAGTTGTTCATTGATTGCTTCCTCAAATGTGCCTTGATGGGGGGTGGCTACTGCAGAGCGAGTGACCCCTTGCTCAAGCTAGTGACCTTTGGGCTTGAGCCAGTGACCATGGAGTCATGTCTGTGATCCCACGCTCAAGCCAGCAACCCCACGCTCATGCTGGTGAGCCAGCGCTCAAGCCAGCGATCTCAGAGTTTCAAACCTGGATTCTCCATGTCCCAGTCTGACTCTCTATTCACTGTGCCACTGCCGGTCAGGCTCTAGATTCTATTTTGTCTCTCTGTCTGGTTTTGCACCAGTAACATTAAGTAAAATTGTGTTAGTTACTAGAGCTTTTTAATTAGTCTAAATATCTGGTAGAGTGATTTCTTTTATTTTTTTTATTTTTATTTTTTTTTATTATTTTTTTTTTTTTCCATTTTTCTGAAGCTGGAAACAGGGAGAGACAGTCAGACAGACTCCCGCATGCGCCCGACCGGGATCCACCCGGCACGCCCACCAGGGGCGACGCTCTGCCCACCAGGGGGCGATGCTCTGCCCATCCTGGGTGTCGCCATGTTGCGACCAGAGCCACTCTAGCGCCTGGGGCAGAGGCCACAGAGCCATCCCCAGCGCCCGGGCCATCTTTGCTCCAATGGAGCCTCGGCTGCGGGAGGGGAAGAGAGAGACAGAGAGGAAAGCGCGGCGGAGGGGTGGAGAAGCAAATGGGCGCTTCTCCTGTGTGCCCTGGCCGGGAATCGAACCCGGGTCCTCCGCACGCTAGGCCGATGCTCTACCGCTGAGCCAACCGGCCAGGGCGAGTGATTTCTTTTATTAAGAGATTGCCTTGATTGTTCTTTGCTGCAAATTTATTTAGATTTCAGATTTGTTCTTTCTTGCCTGTACATAGATTTGCTTACATTATATCCTTTTTCTCTTTTTAAGAGCTCAATTCAGTATTTGCCCTTAGTAGTGGCCAGAATATTTGCGTAACTATAACTGTAAGGGAGGCTTGAGAAATAAAGTCTTCAGCCAAAACTATTACTGTGGCAGAAGAGAGATGAGATACTGAAAGATAGCAAGCAGCCTGACATACTGTTTGAGATTTCTTTAAATCGGGTGCAGTCTCATACTTTATATCCTTCCCCTGCCACCTCCATTGTGGCTGACTTTATACTTTGAAACTTCTCTGACTTTCCTCAATTACATATTTCCACAGCATGATAACATAGGTTCTGCAGATGGTTCCTTCTGTGTTCCATAGACTGTACATAATGACTGGGAACTATCCGGCCCACAGGGGCAATGGATTAATAGTGTATATTTATACATGTGACCTTAATTACTTTTGTATTACAAGGGTTCTGGCTATTCCTCTATCAAATGTTTTTGCATGGATACAGCATCCATAGATACATGGATACTGCACATGCGAAAATTGTGTGTAACATTTTATCTTTGTTAGTCATAGATTTTTCTTATTTTCTTACATTGTCAAAATGATCTGTAATTTTGTAAGTTTATTGCAATTCAGATACAAAAGAGTAAATAATTTCCCAGGCAGGAAATTGGAAAGAAAATATAATGGAAAGGATTGGAAAATTTTGTAGGATTAAAAAAAATTTTTTTAATTGTAAGAAAAGAAATCACATAAAATTTACCATCTTAACCATTTACAAGTGTACAATTTAGTAATGCTAAGTATAATCATATTGTGCAGCCTGTCTCTAGAATAATTTCATCTTGCAAAATTGAAACTCTAGAAAAAAAGAATGAAGTTGGAGTTATCACATTACATGATATCAACCTATACTACAAAGCCATTGTAATCCAAACAGCCTGCTGCTGGTATAAGAAAAGGTATACAAATCAATGGAACAGAACAGAGAACCCAGAAATAAAACCACACCTTTATGGTCAATTAATATTTCACAAAGGAAGCAAGAACTTACAATGGAATAATGACAGTCTCTTCAATATATAATGTTGGGAAAATTTGGCATGTACATGCAAAAAAAAAAAACTAGACCACCAACTTACACCTTACACAAGAATAAACTCAAAATGGATAAAAGTCTTACATGTAAGGTGCAAAATCATAAAAATCCTAGAAGAAAACATAGACAGTAAAATCTCAGACATCTCTCATAGCAATATTTCTGCTGATATATTTCCTTGGGCAAGGGAAACAAAGGACAAAATAAACAAATGGGACTACATCAAGATAAAAAGCTTTTGCACAGCAAAAGAAACCATCAACAAAATAAAAAGGCAGTTCAGTGAATGGGTGAAAACATTTGCCAATGATACATCTGATAAGGGGTTAATTTCCAAAATATATAAAGAACTTACACAGCTTAACACTGAGAAGACAAAACAATGTAATTAAAAAATGGGCAAGGGATCAGAACAGACAGTTCTCCAAAGAGGACATTTAGATGGCCAATAGACATATGAAAAGATGCTCAGTGTCACTACTAATCATCAGATATGCAAATTAAAACCACAGTGCCATATCACTGTGCCAAAATGGCTGTCATCAGTAAGTCAGCAAACAAGTGTTAGCAAGGATGTGGAGAAAAGTGGACTCTCATATATTGTTGGTGGGAATGCATACTGGTGCAGCCACTGGAAAACAGTATGGAGTTACCTCAAAAAAATTAGAAATGGAACTACCTTTTGACCCAGCAATTATACTTTTGGGAATATATCTGAAAAACCTGAAATACTAATTTGAAAGAATATTTGCACCCCTATCTCTGTTCATTGCAATGTTATTTATAATAGCCACGATTTGGGAACAGCCCAAGTGCCCATCAGTACATAAGTGGGTAAAAAAGCTGTGGTACATTTACACAATGGAATACTACTTGGCCATAAAAAAGAAGGAAATCTGGCCCTGGCCGGTTAGCTCAGTGGTAGAGCGTCGGCCTGGCGTGCGGGAGTCCCGGGTTCGATTCCCGGCCAGGGCACACAGGAGAAGCACCCATCTGCTTCTCCACCCCTCCCCCTCTCCTTCCTCTCTGTTTCTCTCTTCCCCTCCCACAGCCAAGGCTCCATTGGAGCAAAGTTTGCTGGGCGCTGAGGATGGCTCTGTGGCTTCTGCCTCAGGTGCTAGAATGGCTCTTGATTGCGGCAGAGTGATGCCCCAGATGGGGAGAGCATCGCCCCCTGGTGAGCATGCTGGATGGATCCCGGTCGGGCACATGCGGGAGTCTGTCTGACTGCCTCCCCATTTCCAACTTCAGAAAAATACCAAAAAAAAAATTATCTTTTTGCGACAGCATGGGTGGAGCTGGAGATCATTATGCTAAGTGAAATAAGCCAGTCAGAGAAAGATAAGTACCATACAATTTCACTTTTATGTGGAATCTAATAAACAAAATAAACTAATGAACGATGAAAACAGACTCATAGATACAGAGAACACACTGACAGCTGTCAGATGGGCAGAAAGTTGGGGGACTAGGTGCAAAAAGGTGAAGGCATTAAACAGAAAACAAAAGATATATATATGACAAAGAGACATGGACATCAGTATGGTGATAGCCAGCGAGAAAGGGGTGGAGGAGTAGGAGTAAATAGGCAAAGTGGTAGTGGTAAATAGGGACAGAAAGAGACTACTTTGGGTTGTGATTGCATGATGCAGTGTGCAGATGATGTTTTATTGAGTTGTACACTTGAATCCTGTATGGTTTTTAACCAGTAAACCTGTATGGTTTTTTAACCAGTGTCACCTCAATGAATTTTTTTTAAAGTGAAACTCCCATTTTTTTTCTTTTTCTTCACCCACCCTCTGGCAAACACCCTTCTGCTTTCTATCTTCATGAGTTGAGTTGTATTACTCCAGGTACTTCTTATAAATGGAATCATACAACATTTTTACTCTTGTTCCTGGCTTATTTCACTTAGCATACTGTCTTCAAGGTTCAGTCATGTTGTGGCATGTTCCAGAATTTTCTTTCTTTTTACAGCTGACTGATATTCAGTTGTATGTACAGACAACATTTTGTCCACTCATCCATCAGTGTTCAAACTCTTAAGAGATTTCACTTCTTTTGTATATATATTCAAAACATATTTGTGAATTTTTCCCTATTAACATGAAAAAGATCCAATTAGACTTAAAATTAAAAATCTTTTTAAAAAGCAAAATTACAAATAAATGATTTAAAAATATAAATTTTTTGAATTGTCACCCTACTTTTAAAGACTTGAGTTGCTTAATTTGCTATTTTCTTTTTATATCTTTGTAAATGGGTAGCATATTACCAAGAGTTTTAATTTTTTTTTTTTTTTTTGTATTTTTCTGAAGCTGGAAACGGGGAGAGACAGTCAGACAGACTCCCGCATGCGCCCGACCGGGATCCACCCGGCTCGCCCACCAGGGGCAATGCTCTGCCCCTCCGGGGCCAGAGCCGTGACCAGAGCCACTCTAGCGCCTGGGGCAGAGGCCAAGGAGCCATTCCAGCGCCCGGGCCATCTTTGCTCCAATGGAGCCTTGGCTGCGGGAGGGGAAGAGAGAGACAGAGAGGAAGGGGGGGGGGGGGAGAAGCAAATGGGCGCTTCTCCTGTGTGCCCTGGCCGGGAATCAAACCCGGGTCCCCAGCACGCCAGGCCGACGCTCTACCGCTGAGCCAACCGGCCAGGGCCGAGTTTTAAATTCTTAATCATTCTGTTGTTACATGGGGACAAATTTTAGAAATCCTTCAGAAAATAAAATTTTATTTTAATAGTAAATTTGAACTTTGAAATTTTTGGAAACAGTTTGTGGGAGCTGGTATTAAAATAGCACTGGACCATCTATATAGAAGTAAATGTTGGAGTAGAGGAAAATGAGCAGATTTGAAATAAAATTAGACTAATTGTGGATTCTTGTTTCACCCTCTTCACCTTTGACTTTGGGTAGGTCACTTAAACTTTCAAAGATTCACTATCTTTATCTGTAAAGTAAATATTTATAGACCTGTGAGGACCAAACAAGTGATTGTTTCTGATTGTGCTTTTAAGAATATTTATTCCTCTATTATTTTAAAGCATTAGTAAATAAATTTAGTGATACTACAGTTTTGAAGGATAGCAGGAAATAACTTTAATACCTTACTTAATCCAATAGAGTAGTACTTTACCTCAAATTAATATACATTAGATCCTCTTTATAATATCTTTGGAAATTATTTTAATTCAACTGAAAGGGAGAAAATGATGCTAAGGCACTGAACTTGGTTTATGGTAAACTGAATTGTTGGTGTGGAATCAACTATTTTTATATATGCCCAGGGGGAAAATCTGTACAAAGTAAAAGTCTTGTATTTCCTTCTCAAAACTGGAAAAAATTCTTTACATCTTATAAATACTCCTATCCAATTTTAAATTCTTTGAGGGCAGTGACCTATTGTACCGCCTCCAGTGCCAGGCATTTAAACACAGTAAATGCTCAGGAGATTTTAGTTCAGTAAACCAAATGTTAACAATCAACCATATTGTAAGTAAAAAGGGGGCCTTTTTGTCATTTCTTCCTTTTTTTCCCTCCTTCCGCTGTGTTATTCTAGACACCTATGCACCACCTACTATACCTACCATCTTGTACCTTACTAGAATTATTTTTTGCTGTAGTTTTTGCAAGATTTTCAACCAGAGTCTGAATTTAACCATTAAAAATATTATAGTAGAAAGAGAAAATTATTCTTATATAACATTTGGCTAAAATATATTTGTATTATCTTAAGTTGAAGTGATGTTTCACCACAAAAAAAATATTTTATATATCACAGACTTTTTCCTCAAATATGAATTTTATGGCATTTTGTGTTTTACTGATATATTACCTATAAAGGTCAAGGTATTCATAACCTTCCCTGACTTAATCTGTTTTTAATCATTTTTAGGGTGAATGAAGACATGAAATTAACTGATTTAGAACTAGGAAAGCTGGCAAATAATATCCAGGAGTTATTGTATAGTGCTTCAGATATATGCCATGACCGAGCCGTCAAATTTCTCATGTCAAGAGCAAAGGTTAGTTGTTTTGATAAAGTTTTAGATATTTTGTATATTGGGTAATTATTTTGAAGATCTGGAATCATACCCCTGCTTATGTCCCTATGTTCCCCATAACATGTATTATATTTTTAATACTTAATAAGGTTAAGGTACTGGTATGGCCTATTAGGAAGATATTAAAATAATTGAAATAAGAAATAGAAAAACTTATTCAATGCTCTTTTCAAAGAAAAGATTTAATAAAAGAGTAATTTTAAAATATACCTTAATAATTAATTTGAAATTAATGCTGTTTTATATGTGTATAAAACTAGTCAAATAATTTGTTAATAAAATTAGCTGAACTCCAGTATTGTGGAATTTTTCTATGATGATCTCAATTTATTTGAGCTTCTGTATTTTAAATTGGTCAGAATGAATTTTAGACATCTTAAGTTTTTTATGTTCAATTTCTGAAACTAAACTATTGGAAAGTTTAATTAAAATGATTTTCAAATAATTTTTATGAATTTATAGAACTATATATCATAAAAATAATATAATAACATTTGTAAAACTGAATGGTTTTATAGCACATCCATATTTGGTATTATACAAACTGTCATGATTTTTGTGTTATCTTTAAAATTTAGGATGGTTTTCTTGAGAAGCTAAATTCCACGGAATTCATAACACTTTCTAGATTAATGGAAACATTCATTTTAGACACTGAACAGATCTGTGGAAGAAAAAGCATGTCGTTACTTGGAGCACTTCAGAGCCAAGCTAATAAATTTGTAAACAGGTTTCATGAAGAGAGGAAAACCAAACTCAGGTATCATTACCATGTCTGTTCTATTCTTAAGTTTTTTTTCTTTAGTATTTATAAAATACAATTACATTTAAAAGAAGAAACTTAATTGACTGGCCAACTAAAACTCCTGACAAGATTTTTTATTTTTTTATTAAAGGCAGGTTGTGGAATTAAAATTATATTTCTTGACTTTCAAAGTAGAGTTAGAATGTTTATTTCCATTGGAGTGTTTACCAGGAAGATTCTTAACAGATTGCCTTTCCTTTCTCACTCAGTGTGAAGTTAATTATGTTTCATCACCCTGGTTAGGCTAGTAGATATAAAAAGAGAGATATTTTCTGAAAGTATTCATTACTGTTTATGAATGATTTCAGTTATTAAGATGTTCAGCACTTCTGAGTTTTATGTACTAACAATAGCTAATGGCCATTACTGTTTAAAAACTCAGTGCATTGTATTATGTGACATCTACTTGAATTTAATTTATTTGTAGTTTTTATTATTAAAAGACATAACAAAAGTTTTATGTACTTTTCTCAGCTCTTTTCAACCAAGGAAAATGGCATTAAAATATTATTAAAGTTTATCTTTCTGCTTACTTTTGAATAGCCTCCTCTTAGACAATGAGCGCTGGAAGCAAGCTGATGTTCCTGCAGAATTTCAGGATCTTGTTGATTCTCTATCAGATGGAAAGATTGCTTTACCGGAAAAAAAATCAGGAGGTATGTGTATTTTTTTCATGCACACTCTTCCAATTTTGTATTTGTTTATTTTGTAGGAATGCTTAATACTTATTTAATTGACAATGCCTCTTTAAAAGTCTAGAACTAATACTCCCAGCTAAGTTAGTAGTAATTGACTGGAAAAGTATTTGTGGTAATTTATAATAAAAATTTCAGATATTTAATGAGTGCTAATCATATGCCAGACAGAGGACAATGTACTTTTTAAAACTAAAGTTTATTCTCTCAACAATCTGTTATGAAGATACTATTATTATATTGTTTAATAGTGAGGAAGTGAGGAGGCATGCAGCTTTGAAGGGTTAAGAAATTTTTTATAAATGTGATGAGCTGGGATTTGAAACCAACTTTCTATAATTTCATAGCTATGTTCTTAAACCATCATACTGTATTGTTTAGAGACATATATTCATTCATTCAGCACTAGTAAGCTTCTGTGTCAGATATTGAAACAGGGATAGCAGTTATAATTCTATTTTAAAAGGATTAAGTCTAGTGAAAATATATATTAGCAAGTAATATAGTATGATACAATATATTATTAGCCGGTAATATAGTGTGATATGATAGAGAAAACCAAAATATTAAGAACCGTAGAAAAAGACAACTATGAAGGAGACTGAGAAGGAAGAGCAGAGAGGAAGGAAGAAATCCAGAAGAACAAAGAAGTAAAAAAATTAGAGTTGCAGGAAGAGAATTGTTGTTGGAATCAAATATCAGTTGGGTTTCATATGAAAGAGACACAACGGCTAAAGTAGACTTACTATGTGATAATAAGGTAAACTTATGTACAGTTTCTCCTGTAATACCAGATTTGAAACTATGAAGTCCTGGAATATTTTTAATGAAGGAGACAGTTGCATTTTCACATTTTATGCATTTAATGAAAATTTAATATTTATATAGAAATATTTTTAAATTGTATACTTACGTTTGCACAAAATACAATTGTACCACAAGAGAAAGACAGTAAAATACAGATAGTGACCACTAGTTTGACATGTAGATCATCTGCAATCTTAGTAATTCAGTAGAGTGAGTGAATCAGGTTGTTGCTCAGTGTTCAGTAACTTGAAAGGTGAGGAAAGATAAGGATACACAAGTGTAGCCTTTTTCAATAAGTTTGGCTGTGTAAGAAAAGTGAGTGATGAAGTGAACATAAGAGGACATAAGAGAAAATGGAGATTGTTACCTTAATCTACTCAGGGAAGTTGAGAGAAGAGTTTTAAGGTAAGAGAAGCTGAGTTATATTTTTATGCTTAACAGAAAGAGGAAGAAAGTTAATTTAGGATTAGAATGACAGTGATTATGGAGCAGTAACACTGGAATTAAATCCAGAGTTCAAGAGAAAGGTTGTCTCTTCTACCACTGTAACAAAAGAGAATGGGTTAAAGCAGGTGTAAAATAGATTAATCCATATAGGGCAGAGAGAGGAATGGAAAGAATTAAGTAAATTTCTGTCATCTAGTGGCCATTGTTGGTAGATAATAGTGTTGAGTGGTGGTCACAATTTTTAAATTAATTTTATGATATTAGCAAAGCGAAAGCATTCAAGTAACAAAGACTGAAAGAAAAATAAAACACTAATCATTCTAAATCACAAGTTTAAAATTACAGGGTTTATCGATTATCTACTTACTCTCTCAAGCTATATTTGATTGACTTCCATTGAGTGAGGTGCTGTATTAGATAACTAAGACATATTTTCTGTCCCTGAACAGCTGAGTCTTGCAATCCACTGTCATGCACACAAAATTATTTTTTAATTAAAATGATATAGTGGGACTGAATTAACTATGTATTTTTTCTGCAAAGTGAACTATTTATTTTCACTTCCTGTTTGTAAAGCTATAACAGTAGAAGGTTTCTCTACATAACCTACTTCTGTTCCAGTCTTTTTTTCTTTCCTCTGAGAAGAAAGTATATGCTATCAGAAGTCCATTAACTTTTTACTAGTTCTTACCAAGTTAAGGGTCCTTGGTTATTGTTTATTCACCATTTATTTACTGAGTGCTAGGCATTGGAGAAATGAATGTTAATGGATAGTAGTTAATATTGATGCTATACAGTTGTTCTAAGTATTTTAAATTGTAATCTCATTTACAGGTCCATGAAGTATTTACTGTTAATATTCTTAATTAACAAATATGGGAATGGAGGCACAAAGAGGTTAAGCAACTTGCCTAAGATTCCATAGCTAGAAGTGACAGAACTGAGATCCAGATTCAGGGAGACTGACTTGATGGCTCTTTTTATTAACTGCTGTGCTATGCCACGTCTCAGCAATGTGGAGTATTTGTTAATACACAGTCCATGTCCTTAAAAAATTTAATCTGACATACAGAATGAATTGTGATGAGAAATTATATCACACAGAATTTCTTTACTTTAAAGAAACTAGGAAGTAGCATTTAATTTGTCAACACAAGAATGTCCAAACCTTTAGAGAATTTTTTTTTTTTTTTTTTTTTTACAGAGGCAGACATAGACAGGGACAGACAGACAGGAATGGAGAGAGATGAGAAGCATCAATCATTAGTTTTTCGTTGCGCGTTCTTAGTTGTTCATTGATTGCTTTCTCATATGTGCCTTGACCGCGGGCCTTCAGCAGACCGAGTAACCCCTTGCTGGAGCCAGCGACCTTGGGTCCAAGCTGGTGAGCTTTTTTTTTTTCTCAAGCCAGATGAGCCCGCGCTCAAGCTGGCGACCTCGGGTCTCGAACCTGGGTCCTTCCGCATCCCAGTCCAATGCTCTATCCACTGCGCCACCACCTGGTCAGGCACCTTTAGAGAATTTTTATAAGAGCTTATTTGAGCCAAACTGATGGCATGGTGGGAAACATGATTTTAAATGCTTCGGCAAATAACAGTTTTGCAGTTCTACATTTGGAATTAAGGAGGGAAATATAAGAAAGATTGCGTGAAAGTGAGAGAAAGCAAAGTATAGGATAGTTAAGATCAGGGGTCCCCAAACTTTTTACACAGGGGGCCAGTTCACTGTCCCTCAGACCATTGGAGGGCCGGACTATAAAAAAAACTATGAACAAATCCCTATGCACACTGCACATATCTTATTTTAAAGTAAAAAAACAAAATGGGAACAAATATAACATTTAAAATAAAGAACAAGTAAATTTAAATCAACAAACTGACCAGTATTTCAATGGGGACTATGCTCCTCTCACTGACCACCAATGAAAGAGGTGCCCCTTCCGGAAGTGCGATGGGGGCCGGATAAATGGCCTCAGGGGGCCACATGTGGCCTGCGGGCCGTAGTTTGGGGACCCCTGGTTAAGATTATGTGCTCTTTTGAGGATGGTTATACTCTTTGGGTCTGAAAAAGGGACATTTTAAAGGTGTGTTAATCTAGATGCATGAGAACACTGAACAGGTTCTACTTAGGATAAAGATAACCTTTTACTAGGAAAGTTATAGGCCTGAGGCATAACTACCCACTATGACCTGTCCATTTTGGATTTTATGATCAGATCACTCTGTGAGATTACTTGTACTTGTACATTGCCCCTTTTTTTATTTACAAATATCTTGGAGGTCAAAGGGGACTTGAAGCTTAAGGAAGTATGACTTACCCATGGTAATCTGATTAGTTTGGCTGATTCAGGACAATAATCCAGTCCACCTTTCTTTTCACCTCAACTTGATAAATTTTATTTTATAATGATAAACATCATTTGCTGAAAATAAAGTAACTTCTGAATTAAAATCTTGAAAATTAAATATCTCTCCATTGAATATGGGAATTAAATTGCATTTTAAGAATTATAATAAAGAAAAGACAGCCAGTTGAAATATTAGCCCCACCTTTCCAAATTAATAACATTTTTTTTTTACTACCTACTGATCATTTACCATGTGCCAGACCTAGAGGATAGACAGTGTAATTGACAGTACTGGAATTCAAATTGTAATCTCTCTGATTTAAAACTCAGTATACTCTTAACTCTGTGCCAGATTATGTCCTGAGAAGTAGATATTTATTTTCAGAAATGAGACAGTTTCAGGCCTAAGTAGAAAATATCTTACTCCATTTTTTCCTAGTTTAAATTTTTCTCCAGTATTCTGTTTCATCTTGTAACTATGTCTGTCTTGCTTATTTGCTTTACTCCCTGGCTACAGAAGAAAGGAAACCAGCTGAAGTTCTCATTGTCGAGGGACAACAGTATGCTGTTGTTGGGTGAGTGACACATTTTTCTTTATTAGTTGAGTCAATTATTTAAAACATAGGTCTTCTAGTTCCTCCTTGATGTGAATTGGAAATTTCAGGTTAATAATTTAAAACTGTACCAAGAATTGAAAGGAAATTTTATAGATTCCTTTTTATTTTCTATAGTTTGTAGTCTGTATCCATTAGTAACTGCACTGGCTTAATAAAAAAGAGGTTGTTGACTCTCATGTATCAAGAAATCTAGCAATACCTGACCCAAAGATGGTATAGTGATTCCGTAATATTATCAGTATCTGAAACTGTCTTTTTATCTGTAGCTTTTTGGTGTGTAGTATATAGCATAATAGTTGAATCTGTGGGTGCTGGATTCAGATTGCTTAGGTTTGAATCCCAGGGTCTCTGTTGCTCTTTGGGACCTTGGGCAATTACATGATCCTAAAATTGAGTGCCTTCTTAATTTTGCACCCTAGGAATCTCTCTTGACTCAGCCTAGTGAGTTCCTACTCTGCTGAGCTTGTAGATAGAAAAATAATTTAGCAGTTACCAAGATCAGTATTGTTTTTATATGCCAAATCAGTTTGACTTTTCTTGTTTTGACTGCCTCCTTAATCATCTTTCTTTTCTTATAGAACTGTATTGTTATTGATAAGAATTATCCTTGAATATTGCCAGTGTGTGGATAATATCCCATCTGTTACTACTGACATGCTTACTCGTCTGTCAGATTTATTGAAGGTGGGTATGATTTTACTCTGTTACAGAAACATAGGTGGAAGAAGTAATTCTTTAGGGTGTGACATCTTCCAACTCTTAAGATATTTCAAGCTTAAGTTATCTTTAAGACATTAATTTGGTGACATTTAATTATGGTTGAATCATATGTAACTGGAAGAAGGCCATCAGCTTCCTTCTCACTCTGCATTTAGTGACTCCTCATTGTACCCATAGAGTTGTTAATGACATTGGAGACAGGAGATGATTTGTTCGTTAGGTGCTGAGCATGACTGAGGCCACTTAGGTCAAGAAACCTGGACTGGTTTCAAATATGCATGGAAGGAATTCACTGAACTTTACAAAATTCATCTCACTAAGGTTAGAGATTTTTCTTAAATCATTCTTTCAAAACCATTGATGTAAAATAAAAATATGGTGATAATTTTATTCAGCCATTTCATATTAACAGATATTTTTAACTGCTGACATAAAGAAAAGATTTCACTTTTTCAAATGTCTAGTCTATCAATTAATTCTATTCCAAAATTGAATAGTCATATTTTAGTCCAGAAAAATTTTGTTACCCTTTTGAAAATATGACTTTCCAGTAAGAATGACTGAGGAAAATGGCGAACTAGTTCTGTGAATAGAATTTAAAGGTTAATTTTTGAACATTGATTTTTAGAATTTCTCAACTTTTTTCAAACTAGACAGTAAATACTGTTATTTAGGAACACCCTTCCCCTCCTTTTTTTGGTCATTTCGTAAATAAATCCTAACTGCTCCTACTGGACAATTCAGTTGGTCATTGAAAGAGAAGGAAGAGGCATGCACTCTGTAGAACTGTAACACATTGCCAGCACATGACGAATAGTTTTTAATAAATGGATGAATTTTTTTTTCTCCTTCCTTTGTTAGTACTTCAATTCAAGAAGTTGTCAGTTAGTTCTTGGAGCTGGTGCACTGCAAGTTGTTGGACTAAAAACAATAACTACAAAAAATTTGGGTATGGATTCTTGAATTTAATTCACATGCTGTTACTATACTTACTGTATTTTTAGTATACCTGATGTGTTTGTGGTTCTAACCAAAGGCTCTAAAAGTAGCAAATGCTACTTCACTCTTTTAAGTATCACTATAATTGAAAAATGAATTTCTGGGGAAATATTATGAGGAACTTCCACTTTAACAAATATGTTATTTTTAAGTTGCACCCAGTGGAAAATGTTAGGATGTATTATGTATGAAGTACTTTGGGGTGAAAGGTATCTGAATGTCATAAGAGAATCAGTTGTGCCATCAGCTTCCTCATGCCAGTAATACTCACAACTTGAGTGCCTGTGGAAAGTCAGTGTGTTTGTTACATTATTCAGTATCAATGACTTTCTTAAACAAAATGAAATATGTCACAGTTGTTTTCATTTATGAAATAAACTGGGGCCAGTATAAAATTAATTGATGTTTTTTACTTAATTTGATAAGTCAACTAATATCCTTTTTCTGTTTCTTTATGATATATCCACTGCCTGGATTTTCAGCTCTTTCTTCACGCTGTTTGCAGTTAATTGTGCACTACATTCCTGTGATCCGAGCTCATTTTGAAGCTCACCTGCAGCCAAAGCAATATAGCATGCTTAGGCATTTTGATCATATCACTAAGGTACTTTGTCATATATTTTCTACTGGGGTTTCATAAATTTAATTTCTGAATTAAGTATTTTTTAGATGTATCCTAAGGACTTTACAATGTTATTTCTCATTACAGGACTATCATGACCACATAGCTGAAATATCAGCTAAGCTTGTAGCAATAATGGATAGTTTATTTGACAAGCTGCTATCTAAGGTAATGGTGTATAAATTATCTGGCTTCGTTTAAAGGCATTGTGACTTTTTCATAGCTAACAAATCAAATTCTTCAGGGATTAAAAAACCCCAAAATATTCAGATTGCCTATATAATTGATATTCATCTTCTAAGGGGTCCAGGGAGAGGGAGGGATGATATCAAAGATGATAGAAGCACTGTATAGAACTAATTTTATATTTGCTGCATTTACAAATATGTATCATCTTCAAAAATGGTATATAATCTGAAAGCCTTCCAGAGACAAAATTCAGAGAACAAAGATCAAAATAGAGAGAAAAATAAATAAGTTATTTGTGATAAAGTGTGGCACTTTATGAATACAGAGTCTGAGGTGCTCTATTATTTCCCTCATAATCAGTTTCAATGTTCATTTCTTGTTTGCTTCCTTTTCCTTGTAGTTTATTAAAAGCAGCAATGTTTTCTTTCCAAAGAATTCTCAATTACACTGGAATGGTGTCTTCAGAAAATTGTCACTAAATCAGCCCCAGTCACTTTTGCCTGGCCTATCTCTCATGCTTTTCCTTCCCTCAATTTTTCAATACATAGGGAGAAAGCAGAAATTTAATAACTTGAAAGTTTGAAGGATCACTTATTCTTTTGCTCAAGATCATGTTTAGAGTATGGTTATAGAGCAAGGCACTTTGATATGCTTTTCCTCCTACTTGTATCTTTCAGATTCTAAGATTGCAGAAGCAATAGGCACCTAAAAATCATAAAAGGGCAAAATAAAGAGGTACCCAGTCACACACAGACATGTGCCTGAACCTTGCTGGTGACAGTGAGAAGGGAGTGCTTGAAGAAATACTTAATTTGTTTAATAGTTCTCCATTGTTTTGGTCACAGGAACTCTTAACACTCTTAAAATAATTGAGGACCCCAGAGCTTTTATTTATGCAAATTGCACCTATCGGTATATACCATAATGATATTAAAACTAAGAAAAATTTAAAACACAAGAATATACAAACATATTCCATTAACCTTCAAAATGATGATGTCATCAGAAGTCATCTTAAAATCTCCATTATTCAATCATGAGAGAATAAGAGTGAAAAAGATAATAACATCTTACTGTTATTATGAAAATCACTTTTACTAATAAAAAGTCTCTGACTCCCAGGTATACCCAGACTACACTTTGAGAACCTTTGGTGTACAGTAGTTCATAGATTACACAGATGTTTTATGTTTCCCTTTTAAGAAGCTTAAGGAATTTATAATCATGTGCAAACATACCTATATTATGCCTATTAAATTAGTTTCTAGTTTTGCAGGGAGAAAAATTATTGTTGTTTAGAAATTCTCTATTTTCTTCATGGTTACCAAGTACAAGCTAAATTCAAAAGCAGTTCTGTTCTACTAGTTTCCTTTTTGATACATGGCATTCTCCTGTGTACCAAAAATCTATAAATAATGTGTTGTGACTACCCTCAAGAAGTGTATTATCTAATATGGCAGAGGACTATAAACACCTAATGATGTAGAATAAGGTAAATGTTAAATAGTGAAACTAGTAATAAGCTGTGGACCATAATGAAGGAAATCCAAGAAAGTGCCAGTACTCTTTTTTTTTTTTTTTTTAAAACAAAGACAGAGAGAGGCAGAGAGAGGGATAGATAGGAACGGAGAGAGATGAGAAGCATAAATCATTAGTTTTTCATTGTGACACCTTAGCTGTTCATTGATTGCTTTCTCATATGTGCCTTGACCACAGGCCTTCAGCAGACCGAGAAACCCCTTGCTCGAGCCAGCGACCTTGGGCTCAAGGTGGTGAGCTTTTTTTTTTTTTTTTTTACAGAGACAGAGAGTGAGTCAGAGAGAGGGATAGACAATAGACAGGGACAGACAGACAGGAACGGAGAAGATGAGAAGCATCAATCATTAGTTTTTCATTGCGCGTTGCAACACCTTAGTTGTTCATTGATTGCTTTCTCATATGTGCCTTGACCGCGGGCCTTCAGCAGACTGAGTAGCCCCTTGTTGGAGCCAGCGACCTTGGGATCAAGCTGGTGGGTTTTTGCTCAAACCAGATGAGCCCGTGCTCAAGCTGGCGACCTCGGGGTCTCGAACCTGGGTCCTCTGCATCCCAGTCCGATGCTCTACCCACTGCGCCACCTCCTGGTCAGGTGGTGGTGAGCTTTTTTGCTCAAACTAGATGAGCCCGCACTCAAGCTGGTGACCCCGGGGTCTTGAACCTAGGTCCTCCGCATCCCAGTCTGACGCTCTATCCACTGTGCCACCACCTGGTCAGACAATGCCAGTACTCTTAAAACCCTCACTTTATTCTCTCATTTGGTCATCCAGAGTTTTTGAACAAGAATTGAGACTAGCTAGACTTTTTCCTGTGACAGTACATTTTGTTTTATTTTGGCAAAGAAAAATGAGGATTATTTAATGAGCTTCCTATATATTCATCACCTGTATTTAATAGCTATTAACACTTTGCTTTTTTTGCTAAAATATTATATAATATATTTGAGGCTTTATAATACTTCATTCCTAAATACTTAAGTTTGTATTTGTAAAAACTAAGGATACTTTCTTTTATAATCACTCTATCATATCAAACCTAACAAAATTAACAATAATTTCTTAATATCTTTTAATACCTATTTCTATTTGAATCTTTCTTTTTTTAAGATTTCATTTATTGATTTTACAGAGAGAGGAAAGAGAGAGGAAAGAGGAACAAGAACAATCAACTCAGTTATTTCACTTTAACTAAAGTTCATTGATTGCTTGTCATTTGTGCATTTGACCAGGCAAGTCCAGGGTTTCAAACCAGTGACTTCAGCATTCCAGGTTGATGCTCTATACACTGTGCTACCAGTGCATAGAGCAGGCCAGGTTCTATTTGAATCTTATCAATAGTACCAAAGTGTCTTTTTACAATACTTTGTTGGAACAAAGACTTCTACATGATCTGCATATTGCATTTAGTTATTATGTCTCAAGTCTTCAAACACACCCATTCCCATATTTTATGTCTTTTTTTTGAATGTCAAGAATGTGCCTATGCTGTTGCAAGTTAGTGTTTTCTCTACTACCTTCCCCACTGATGATTTCTCCTGTTACCCTGACATGTTGTGTACTCCCTTTGTTAACAAGTGTCTTTTTGCCCTTCCCTGTTTACTATTTTTTTTCATGGACTGCCAAGGAGTGTGGCCCTGTTTTTTTTTGTTGTTGTTTGTTTGTTTTTAAATTGATTTTAGCGAGAGAGAGAGAGGGAGAGAGAGAGAGAGAGAGAGGATAACGTCAATCTGCTCCTGTGTGTGCCCTGACCAGGGATCGAACCAGCAACTTCGGCGCTTCAGGATGACATTCCAACCAACCAAGCTATCCAGCCACTGTTTTTTATTCATACCAAGATAACAGACAATGGTTAGTTTGGATTAGCCTTTTGGTTTTTAGCTTTTTATTTTTATATCTGAAAATTTAATTTGAAGAAAGAAGGATAACAATAATATAATATAGGCCAATTCAAAGAAGCTAGTAAGTAAGGGTACATTGCTTGAGTAGAATGAAACATTAACATATAACTGTGCTACTGGCTAGTCTGATGTCCTCCATCAATCATTCATCATTCAGTAAGTTAAATCATGTTAGGTAACAGGGACACATAGGGGTGAAGAAGCCTTCTATCTTGTCCTCAAATAGTAAATATTTATAATATTATATATTACATACTTACCTAGTAGGAAAGTTATCAATAACTATAACAGAAGGTAGAATACATAAAGTGTTGTAAATAAAAAATCAATATAGTGCTGTTGGAGTTTTTAATGCTTTGGAGGAGGTGTTTGTTAGCTAGGGAGGGAGACCTGGGAAAGCTTTCTGGGTGAGGCATGCATAAAAGGTTTGCTTTTAAAAATAGGTATGATCGCCTGACCAGGCGGTGGCGCAGTGGGTAGAGCGTCAGACTGGGATGCTCAGGACCCAGGTTTGAGACCCCGAGGTCGCCAGCTTGAGTGCGGGCTCATCTGGTTTGAGCAAAAGCTCACCAGCTTGGACCCAAGGTTGCTGGCTCGAGCAAGGGGTTACTCAGTCTGCTGAAGGCCTGTGGTCAAGGCACATATGAGAAAGCAATCAATGAACAACTAAGGTGTCGCAATGCACAACGAAAAACTAATGATTGATGCTTCTCATCTCTCTATTCCTGTCTATCTGTCCCTGTCTATTCCTCTCTCTGACTCTCTCTCTGTCTCTGTAAAAAAAAAAAATAGGTATGATTAGGGCAATTGAAGTTGAGATGTAGAGATACTCTGAGGTACAGCAAGAGCAGACATGTTGGTAGGAATCATAAGAAGAAAGTTTAGTGTCAGGGTTTTAGAGTCAGGTAGACCTAAGTTCAAGTGACATGTTTATCACATATTAGCCATTGAAGGACTTTGAGAAAATTATTAGTTTCCTTAAGCTCCAGTTTCTGTCTCTAAATAAGGATTAAAATAGAATCTCATAAACTTGTGAGGATTATTGAGATAGTATATATAGTAAGTGTGTCTGACTATATAGCAAGTTCCAGTAGATGTTGACTGCTAATGCTTGTGTCATCAGTAACGAAGGTAAAAACAGTGCCATTTAGCTGATGTATTAAGGTGGATGAACAGAGGAGTGGGAGATACGTTGGGAAGGTAGTAGAGAACTTTACCAGTGGAAAGTTAAGCAATTCAGGTCAGGCTTATGGAGGTAAATTTACATCCAGTAAAATTCATTCTTTCTAAGTATGATATATGGTTCTATGATTTTTAAAAAATATATACAGTAGTAGAACTACCACTGACAGAACAGGCCCTGGCTCTGCAGCCCAGTTGGTTAGCATCGTCCCAATACAGCAAGGTTGCAGGTTTGATCCTGGGTCAGGACACATCCAGGAATCAACCAATGAATGCATAAGTAAGTGAACAACAAATTGATGTTTCTCACTCCCTTCTTCTTTCTCTAAAATCAGTAAATTTAAAAAAGAAAAGATACAGAACAGTTCCATCACTGTTAAATATTTCCTTAAATACTTTTGCAGTCAATCCTCTTCTCACATCTCAAAACTTTGACAACCGCTTATCTGATTTTCATCAGTATAGTTTTACCTTTTTCAGAATGAGCTATAAATGGAATTACACAAAATGTAACCTGTTGTTCCAGGCTCCTTTTATTTATCATAATGGTTTTGAATATCATGGGTGTTAGAGCATATATTAGTAGTGGTTTGTTCCTCTTTATGTGTTTGTATCATTATTTGTTTGTTTATCCATTCAACTGTCAATAGATCTTTGGGATGTCTCCGGTTTTAAACTTTATGAATAATGCTATTATAAACATACATGTGCACATCTTTGTGTGAGCATGTGCTTTCATTTCTTTTGTGTAAATACTTTGGAATAGATTGGTGGTTGTATAGAAATGTAAAACTTTATAACTAAAAAACTGCCAAATTATTTTCCAAAGTGACTGACTATACCATTTTGTCTTCCTTCTTGTGATTTTTATGAGTTCTAGGTGCTCTTCATCTTCACCACCACTTTTTATTGTCTATTTTTAATGTTAGTCCTCTTAGTAGGTTTGTGCCAAGTGATATCTCATTGTGGTTTTAATTTATGTGATGTCTGATAAGTTGAACACCTTTTCATGTGTTTGTTTGCCATGTATATCTTTTCTTCAGTAAAATGTATAAATTTTTTGCTCAATTTTAAAAATTGGGTTTCTAAATCTTTTTTTTTTTTTTTTTTTTTTTTTGAGTTATGTGCCCTGGAACAAATTCTTTATCAAATACGTATTTTTAAAGTATTTTCTCCCAGTCCATGCCTTATCATTTTCTTTACAGTGTCTTAAAAGAACAGTTTTTAATTTTGGTGAACTTCAGTTTATTTACTTTTTTTCTTTTGGTGTTCATGTTTCTTGTGTCCTGTCCTAAGAAATTTTTGTATATCCCAGATTACTAAGATATTTTCCAGTGCTTTCTTTTAGAAGTTTAGCTGTTTTAGGCTTTATATCAATAAGTCTGTGATCCATTTCTAGTTGATTTTTGTACATATAGATGGCCCTTGAACAGTGTGGGGTTTAGGCGCACCCACCCTTGGCACAGACAGAAATCCACATATACCTTTTGACTGCAAAACTTTAACCACAGTCAGACCTCCACATGTGCAGATGCCCAACCCAGGATGAAAAAGCCTTGAACAAACCAGGATTTGATTTTATTTTTTAAAAATGTTTTAAAACTTAATTATTGATTTTAGAGAGAGAGTGAGGAAGGGGGAAAGAGAGTGAGGAAGGGGTAGAGAGAGATAAAAAATCAATTTGTTGCTCTAACTAGTCATGCACTCACCGGCTGATTCCTATGTGTGCCCTGACTGGGGGTTGAACTCACAACTTTAGTATGTTGGGGTGACACTCTAACCAACTGCACTAACAGACCAGGATAAAAATCTGCTTATAAGTGGACTTCCTCAGTTTACAATTATAGTACAAAGTATAAGTCAAAGCACTTTTTTTTTAGATTGTTCTAGCACCTTTTCTTGAAAAGATTTATCTTTATTGGCACTTTTGTGGAAAATCAGTCGACTATTTTTCTGTGGGTTTACTTTTGGATTCTCTTCTGTTCCATTGATCCATATGTCTCTTAACTACTACAGCATTATTATAAGTCTTGAAATCAGATAATGTGAGTCCTTGGATGTGAAGCCTTCTCATTATTCCCACCCCTCCTCCAAGGGTAGCCAGTCTCTGCTTTGATTGGTGTAGGATCCTGGGCTTTAAAGTGTTTTTCTTTTCTTTTCTTTTCTCTTCTCTTCTTTTTTTTTTTTTTTTTTTTATGAGTTTATTTGAGCCAAAACTTTTGACAATTGCCAAGAAGCAAGATCTCAAATGGTCCTTAAGATATTCTTCCTTCCCTCTGGAACATGTGTGTTTTGTTTCTACCCCTCACACACTGACTCTTGGATGAAAGAATTTGGTGCTTCTTCTCAGAGACTTAAAATTTTTGCTTTATATAAGAACAGAGTTTGAGGAAGTGGGTGGAATTTGTTGCTTTTCACTACTCTTAGTTTACTGCTTGCCTGCGCAACTGGAAGTGATTCTCCATGGTCCTCTGTTGCTTGTGAGCCCAACTGAAGACACAGGTGAGTGAGTGCGGACTCCCCTGTGGCTCTGGTTCTCACTCACTTTGTGCTCGTCCCTCTTTGGCATTAGTTCCTTTGGTTTCTGTTACCTCTGTTCTCTGATGAATTTAAGAAAAGTTGGGATTTATAAATTACTCCAGGGTTTTCTTGTGGTTAGGTTAGTAGTAACATGCTCTTGCAGCTTTCTAAATTTTAAACAGAAGTAAAACCCAAAATGTTTTAAACTAATGAGTTACATGACTGCATTTTAGGATTAATCTGATAGTATGATGTAGAATGGATTTCAGGTATGTCCTCTATTTGGAATACTTTTATGTAATGTGTGTGTGTGTGAGAGAGAGAGAGCGAGAGAGAGAGAGAGAGAGAGAGAGAGAGAGACAGAAAAAGGTACAGATAGAGACAGACAGACAGGAAGGGAGAGAGATGAGAAGCATCAATTCTTTGTTGTGGCTCCTTAGTTGTTCATTGATTGCTTTCTCATATGTGCCTTGCCTGAGGTGGGGTGGCTACAGCAGACTGAGTGACCCCTTGCTTAACCCATCGACCTTGGGCTCAAGCTGATTAGCCTTGCTCAAACCAGATGAGCCCGTACTCAAGCCGGTGACCTCAGGGTTTTGACCCTGGGTCCTCTGCGTCCCAGTCCAACGTTCTGTCCACTGCGCCACCGCATAGTCAGGCTACTGTTATGTAATTTTTAAAGAACTTTAAATTTTATTTTTCAGTTATAGTTTACATTCACTATTCTTTTGTATTTGTTTCAGGTATCTTGCCTAGTGGTTAGACAATCATATGGTTTAAAAATTCCCCCAATATTTTCAGTACCCACCTGGCATCATTCATTGTTACTGCATTATTGACTATATTCCCTATGCTGTACTTTATGTGCTATGACTGTAACTACCAATTTACTTCTTAATCCCTTCACCTCTTTTACCCAGTCTCCCAACCTCCACCCCTCTGGCAGGCACCAGTCTGCTCTCTGCATCTATGACTCTGTTTCACCTTTACTTAATATTTTTCTTTTGAAGACTCAGCAGCCCAAGCGTGGGCTACCACGTGTGAAATACTACATGGTAGCCATTTCTGCTACTGATGAAATGTCCATCATCCATATTCCTGTATCATGCAGTGTCCAGTTTCTGGAACACCAGCCAGCTTTTAGACAGTTCCTCAAAGGGACTTTATTTGATTCATCTTTGTATACTCCAGCTAGCAGAGTATCTGACCCATTCATTCAAGTATACACATACATATATATACACACACACACACATACACATACATACCTATGTACTTATATGCAAACATATGTATACATACACACATCCAAGAAAATATTTATTCAGAGCTTACTATATGCCAGGTAGTTTTAGTAAATGTTGAACTAATGTCTTAAAAATGCTACAACATTTTTTCAGTTGAGAAGTATTGAAGGCCTCGGCTAGGGTGGTGCTTCTCAACTGAGACAGTTTTGTCCCATAAGGACATTCATAATGTTGGGAACATTTTAGGTTGTCACAGTTTGGGAACTGGGATGATATGGTAACTAGAGATTAGAAGCCAAGGACGTTGCTGGATATCCTGCAATACGCAGGTAGCTCCTGCAACAAAGAACTATCAAACCCCAAATGTGTCACTGTAGAGGTTGAGAAGCTCTGGCCTAGAGTGCTAATGGGCAAAATAATTTGAAAGTACATTTGGTGGGACTTAGTCACTGATTCAATGCAAGGAAAAAGATACAAGGAAAAGGAGTAGTAAAAACTGAATTGAAGATTTCAAGTCTGGATGACCAGGATTGTAATACCAGCAACAGTAATTGGAACAGGAAAGAAGAGCAGGTTTGGGGAAGATTGTGGTCAACATAGTTGTGGAATGGGACATCTAGGAAATGTGTGATTTAAACTCAGTAAGGTGGTTCATGACTAGAAATTTATTAGAAGTCATGAGATTGATAGGAGAGAAAAGAGGGGAAGATAAGCAGGGAGTAAACCCTTGAAGAAGCTTTGCACTTGAGAGGCAGGAGATGAAAAGAGGAAGGTCAGGAGGGAGCGCCCAGGAAAGCATTGTGCTGCATGAGGGTAAGGTTTCAAGTGAGAGAGTGTGAAATGCTGCAGAGCAATGAGGAAAGGAGCTAGAAAAATAACTAAATTTGGAAGTTAGGACAGCTTTAGTGATTTTCCTAGAGAAATTTCAGAAGGTTATTATTAGTGGGGGAAGGTGGCTTGGGTAGTGGCAAGTACCAAATTTTAAGAGTTGAGAATAAAGTGGTACAGTATTAAGTTTAGGTGACTGAAGAAATGTGATGGTGAAGGGTGATGGTTAGATGGGGAAAATACTATCTTTAGAAAAAGTAGGGTGAAAGAAGGTTTTGAGGGGTACACTACTGTAGTTTCCTAAGGCTGCCATAACTTACCACAGTCGGAGTGACTATGACAGAAATTTATTCTCTCATAGTTCCAGAGGCTAGAAGCCCCAAATCAAAGCATTGGTAGGCCTTATGCCCTCTGAAGGCTCTAGAGAAGAATATTCTCTACCTCTTTCTAGCTTCTAGTGCTTGCTATTTATTGTTAGCATTCCTGGCTTCTAGGTGCATCACTCCAATCTCTGCCTATGCCCTCACATGGCCATCTCTCCTCTGTGTGTGTCTGTGTCTAAATTTCCCCCTCCTTTCTTTTATAAAGATACCAGTCAGTATATTTAGGGCCCAAACTAATTCAGTATGACTTCATGAGGTTCCAAATAGATAAGAATTTTGGGAAGATACTATTCAGTTCAATACAGGAGATAGTTAAGATAAGGGGCTGTTACCATAATGAGACGCCACTTCATACCCATGAGGATGGCTAAAATAAAAATAACAGATAATAACAAATGTTGCTGAGGACATGGAGAACTGTACTCTCATATACTTCCAGGTGGGATTGTTAAGTGCAGCCACTTTGGAAAAATTTCTGGCATTTCCTCAAAAAGTTAAACATAGAGTTACCATATGACCCAGCAGTTCCACTTCTAGATATATACCCAGGAGAATTTTTAAAAATCATCCACACACAAAAAAAGCTGTCCATATATGTTCATATCATTATTATTCATAATAGCCTAAAAGTGGAAGTAATCCAAATGTTCATCAGTTGGTGACTGGATAAACTGCGGTATGTCAATATGCAGTGTACAGTAGAATATCATGCAGCCATAAAAAGGATGAAGTACTGACGCATTACTGCACCATGGAGGAACCTGGAAGGCTCTGTGCTGAATGAAAGAAGCCAGTCATAACAAACCACATATTGTATGATTCCGTTATTGAATTTAGTGGTTGCCGGGGTTAAGAGGAGGAGGAATAGGGAGTGAATGCTAATAGAAGTGGGGTTTCTTCTTGTGGTCATGAAAATGTTTGGAAATCGGTGGTGATGGTTGAATAACTATGAGTTTACTAAAAAACAGTTAATTTTACTTTTTAAAAGGGTAAATTTTATGGTATGTGAATTGTCTTATAGTTATTATAAATAAAATTAAGGGGATGTTTGATATATTTCTAGACTGAAGAGAAGCAAACCCTTGGGTGCTTGTCTTCATCCAGTCACATGGTAATTTCTACATGATTCTGCTGCAGCTGTATAGTGGAGCTTGTCATTTTAATAAACTAGATGATTAGTAAATCTAAAATATATTTAGTCCAAATAAGCCTTATAAATAAAAATGGTATATAATTTAAGCTGTGAATTCTAAAATGTGGGCTAAATGATAATTATCTAAATCGTATCAGGTGGTTGTTCCAGATGTAAGAATAATAGAAGGAATTCACCTATGTTTAAATTTTCAGTGTAGAGCATTGTGGAAAAAGTCTTCCCTTAACCTTAGTTAGGATAAATATATATATAATTGTTATATTGGCCCACCTACAAAAGAAAAAAAAACACATTTTAATTCTACCAGAGTGATACTGATTTCAGATATGATCATGTTGACACATGTTTTAAATAGAATCTGATCTGTTAATTTGGAGGGCCCGCTTGAATGATTCACCATTATATTTTGAGCCATTTTAATAGCTAACATTTTTTGAGTACTTGTCATGGAGACAGTGACTACTTGGGGTAGCAAACCTGTCGTTTGGTTCCTGTTCCTCACATGGGGCACCATTTGTCATGGCAACAAAAACTTCTCAGAGGCCAAATGAAATGCACCAGTGGGCTGAGGGGAGGCAACAGTCCCGGTCAGCAGACTGAAGAACTGAAGCCCTGTCTCCAGCCATGCTCAGATATTTGTTAGCCAGTACAAATAACTCAAGGAAGCAGAAAGAAGTTTTCAGGGGGTGAAATAAAGGACAAGGAACATGCTGACTCCTAATCTCTGTTCTGAGAGCCTAAACACTTTTTGTTGCTAAGTCTTATCCTGCTATTTTGCTGTTTCCAGCATGCACTGTTTCCAGTATACAGGTCAGAGAGGCCCCTGGACTCCCGTCTGCTCAAGGCTTTTGTCCTAGGGCGCTTCACTATCTCTAATTGTTACCTCACAGCAAGCCCTTTGAGATACAGAGAAATGAAGTAACTTGCCCAAAGTCACATAGCTAAGATGGAAGATCTGGAATTTGAACCCAAGCAGGCCATCTTAAGGAAGGCAGCTTGTGGTCTTAGCCACAAGGTTATGTTGACTCCCTCAAAGTGGATTAAGATGTTTAAAAAAAGTTCTTGAGATTTGCACGAGTAGCTCAGATCAGTTGAAGTGTGAGCTTGAGCACTATTATCAGAGTTAGACGTGTAGGGGCAGAAAACATTTGTCTTTGGGGACAATATGCAATTCAAAAGAACATAATTCTCATTATTTTTCCCTGCCAGTATGAAGTGAAAGCTCCAGTTCCTTCTGCCTGTTTCAGGAATATTTGTAAGCAAATGGCAAAAATGCATGAAGCTATAATTGATCTCCTTCCAGAAGAACAAATACAAGTGAGTAGTAATTTCTAAAACTACTTTTTTATATATAATATATAATATGCATGTAGAAATAGAGTGTTTTACATAATTTTGGCACAATTCAGCTTAGCTCATATTCTAATATGATTTTTATTTTTCCAGTTGTTATATTGACTTAGGGAATGTGGAGAAAATGTCTGATTTCAAAGTGCCCCTTACTCCTACAGGTCAGAGTAATAATAGCTTTGTTATGTGGTCAGCAATTCTAGAAAGCACATTTTCCTTTTGTCTGTTGAGTTTCAGAGATCCCAAATTCTGCTTATATCATGCATTATATATATTATTAATTTAAAAATCAGAGTTGGCATTTATCAATGAATATAAATTATGTTATGGTGATTATAGTCCAGATTGGATAGGGAAGGAATTAGTGATAGAGTTAATAATGAAATGGCACATAAAACTCAATCTGTATGTCTTATCATTAATGTTTATTATATCAGCATAAGTAATCTATAATGGACACAAACCAGGAAGAAGCAAAATGTGTACTTTATCACCTCTCACCTCTGAAATATCCACCCACTGTCTCCTGTCTTCCTCTGTAGAATTTTCCTCACTCTTTTTATTTTAATAAGAGAAAGTTCATTTAGTAAGTCAGAGGTAGAAGCAGAAATGGCCACAGAAAACAAGTTAAAGAGGCAGAATAAGGACCCTTGGAGCTAAGGAGAAAGAAAGAGACAAGAAAAACACACCTGAGAGATGGGGGTAGGGAAAGCCGCTGGCATGCTCCTTAGAGAGCCACTTGAGAGGGAGTGGGGAAAGAATGGGGGCAGACCCGAGAGTCACCCTTTTCACTCTTCACTGACAGTCCTACTCCCCACTTCCTTTGGTTCCCTCTTCTAGTACTTAAAGGTTCCAGTATTCTTTTATTTCCCATCTTTTTTACCCACCTTAACTTGTTCCCTCTATAGCATGTGATGGCATTCAAGCTAGTTAGAATGATACAAAGTTACAATACAGTCCTAATTGTATGACTTAAAAACTTAACTTTCACTAGGATTTTTGCTATTCATACAGGTTTGTTACTTGTCTCTGATTGGTTCAATGCATGAATGATGTTTGAGAACAACGGGTAGGTTTCTTAGTGACCCTTGCCTACTTTGGCTCCTGCTAGTCTCCTTTGCCAGGCCCCTTCAGACTCCCATCTTATATTGCTGTTACCCTTCATGCTTCCCTAGGTTTTCATTGGTCGTACCAACCTCATAAATTGGGGCTTACTGAGGACTGAGGAGGAGCCATAAGACATGGAACACCTACTGGGGTCTCTTTTTCTGTCTCATTTCTTCCTAGCCAAGCCATCCTTTTCATTCCACATATAGGATCCCTTACCTCTGACTTTCTGACCTTCTGGATTGGCCATCTGAGTTCTAAATCTAGAGCAAGGTTTAACCAGGTTAGGGAGCTGGGCATACAGGTATTTCATGTGTTTTTATCTACATCATAATTTAAAGGGAACTCTTGTCAAAGCTGGGCAAAAAGATAGATTTTATTTCAGTACTGTCACTTGAATGGCAGTAATTCCACAAAACATTTCCATAGATGGCTTTATATATGCTATTCCACAAACCAGTTTCCATAGATTGACTGTATATCACTTCAGGTCAGGTATTTCCCAAAGAAGTGTCGGGCCATTGCATTGACAAGTGTGCCTGCAGGGGCGATAAAGCACTGTCAAGCCACTTACCAGGCTGGAAGGACAAGGGTGTCTTTTGCCTCTACTGTTGAGACTTTTGCTTTCTCTTATCAAATTCCTAGTTAATGTATTGCAGAATTCTCCATTTCTTTTTATTCTTTTTACTTGTCATGCTCTATACCACTTATACATATATCTTAGGGGACTTCTTCTAAGGGGCAGAAAGGCAGTGATAAGTTATATCCCTAAAAGAAATAATACTGAAAAGGGAAAGAACAGCTTTTATCCAACTAAGGACAAAAACTATACTGAATTAGCAATGAAATACTTTCAAGGGAGCATTTTAGAGGTACATGTCAAAACAAAGTTTATTTTAAATTTTTTTCTGAGTTGATACTGAAAACTGCAGATATTTATGTCTTCTATTTCAGTAGAGCTTCCAGAAACTTAGTTTTATTTCTTTTCCAGATGTTATTTTTAAGAATTAATGCAAGTTACAAACTCCACTTGAAAAAGCAGTTGTCTCATTTAAATGTGGTAAATGACGGAGGACCTCAAAATGGGTATGTTTTCACAATATTTGTACCACACACTGCTGTATGGAATTGTTAGGTTTCGTTCGTTATCCTGTCTCTTCCACTGTGATCATACGTGGACCTAAAAATTATCAAATCAGCAACCTTTTGCTTTTTTTTTTCCTATAGAGATGATACATGTCTGTCTGTTTATCTATGTTAAATTGTTTTATAAATGGTTACTGAACTGAACTTATATGCCCATTTTGAGGTAGTGTGGGTTAGTAGCACCTCCTCAAGTTTACCCAGTAGTCTTCCCCTATCCAGATAAGACTCAAAGTCCTGCTTTGTAACTGTGTTACCATGAGAAAGTCAGATAACCTCTGTGCCTTATTTATAAAGTGAGT
This sequence comes from Saccopteryx bilineata, assembly GCF_036850765.1. Lineage (NCBI taxonomy): Eukaryota > Metazoa > Chordata > Mammalia > Chiroptera > Emballonuridae > Saccopteryx > Saccopteryx bilineata. The sequence continues at coordinate 120,228,227 of NC_089492.1, read as the reverse complement.
ATAAAATCTGCCTAATTCCTTCATAAGGTTTCAAAAAATAAGTGTAAATATGTACATATTTTATCATAATCCACTAAACAAATTTTATGTATTAATGGTGAAATAAATCATGTAGTATATAAGAGAAAACATAGGATTTAGAATTGAAAACCTGGGTTAAGTTCTGCCACTTATTAGCTATGTAACTTTGGGCAGATCACTTACCCTCTCTGGGCCTTAATTTTCTTTGATTTGAAATAGAGGTGATGGTAAAAAGTTCTGTCACAGGATTTTTGTGAACAGCAGTGTAGATAAAAATATGGAGGAAAAGGCTGGCTCAGTGGTAGAGCGTCAGCCCAGCATGTGGATGTCCCAGGTTTGATTCCCAGTCAGGGCACACAGGAGAAGCGACCATCTGCTTCTCCACCTCTCCAGTTAGGGGATATATGCAAAAGTCTGATTCTCTCCTTTATTTCTTAGTTTTTTCTTTTTTAAAAAATTATTCGCTATTTAAAAAAAATTATTTATTTATTGATCTGAGAGAAGAGAGGAAGGGGGAGAGACAGAAACATTGGTCTGTTTCTGTATGTGCCCTGACCAGTGATTGAACCAGCAACCTCTGCATATCCAGACAATGCTCAAACAAATCGAACTGTCCAGCCATGGTGATTTTAAAGTTTCAAAGCCACAGAAGAGTTCAGTTCGTATAAGCACCAAATACCTTTCAGAGACTGTTCAAAAAGAACTGATATTTTAAAGTCCCACTCCACCCTTCTACTTTTATTCCCGTAACTAAATATGGGTTGTTTGGTTTTTTTCAGACCAATAGTTCTGAAGCATCCAATCATTACCTTCTCTTATCTTTGGTAATATAGCTATTTTTAGGTCAGTGCAACTTCCAAGGTATTCCACTAATCTAGAACTTATGTGCTCATTAAAATATTAAAGCCAGACTTCTCCTGTCTCTTACAAGCTACTAAATCAAGGTCTCCTATTTGCTTCTCCCTAGGCCATATCCTTCAATATATGCTTCTTCCTGGGCCATATCTTTCAATATATACATTTAATCAGACCTATCCCTGTTTTTTACACATGCAGCTTTGATATTTGAAGTTTATCTAAGTGTCTTGCCGGGAATGATTTTTCAGGTATAGGCATTAATGTGACAGCTCAGTATAATTCTCGTAAAGTATTGTATTATCAGTGCTCTGATTCTATTAGTCATATACCTATATTCTCTAGTGACAACGGATCAGAGAAAGTTTAGCCTGTTATTTTCTCTATTTTATTTCATTGTTTTAAGATAAATTTATTTTATTGAGCAGCATTATGAAACTGAGTCTAACCTGCATTAAGATTTATTATTGAAAAAGGAACATTAAATGATCTAACCATGTAACAGGAGTACTGCTAAGATATGACATTTGGTCCCTAGGAAATCTGATTTTTAAGTAACAGTCTGGCCCCGCTAGGGTAGGCTTGACTCTGAGCATTGCTACCTTGAGTAGAAAGTGTGAGATTAAAAATAATTTCTCTCTGAATGTTTAGGTTGGTCACAGCAGATGTAGCTTTTTACACTGGAAATCTTCAAGTCTTAAAAGGCCTTAAAGATTTGGACCTAAATATGACTGAGATCTGGGAACAGAAGAGGTGATGACATACTGGAAAACTGGGTAGCCTATCTGACCATGAGATGTACACATTTGTGAAGAAAATATGGATGCCTGTGACTCAAGAACTGAACCAGGAACCCAAAATGAACTAGGGGAGGAAAGGGGGAAAGGAAGGTATCCGTGTTGGGAAACTGGATTCAGTGCGATCTACAAGGAATGTCAATATTGTGCGTCCTTCAGTGATTGATCTGAAGTAACTGATCAGGTGTCTAACATTTTTCATTCTCTCTGGAAACAGACTCAGGTTTCTTTGGACCAAATCCAAAAGAACACATAGCTGTAACACAGCTGTAGTTGACTAGAATGCTCTGTATACTTTATATTAAAAAAATGCTTTGCATTTCTTCCAGTGCAATGAAATTCATATGGTGTTCCACCTTATTTAATGATGGTACAATTTAAAATATTAAAATCTTAGTCAACCTCTGTAGAAAGTTTTCTCTATGAAGGCAAAGCTGTTTGAAAAATTATTTTTTTACAGATCTTTCTATAAAAGAATAAACATCTTTTGATTGCTTGGATTTAGGAATTCAATTTGTTTCAGTGACCACGTCAAGTTTCAGGCTTTGTGTGTTGTATATTTAATCTACCAGCCCTCTGTGTCAACTGGGTGAAGCCTTCCACAATAGTTTAAATACTTGAAAGGACGATCACAAGTAATAATTTAAATACTTTTCAGAAGTGGTATATGAAAGCTTGCAGTTTAATAGTTGTATTTTTATAAAAATACCTATGGTTTTTTTTCCTTTTTATTTCTAGCAGATATAAGAATACGTTTTCATATATTCTGCCTACTTATGAGTTTTCATTCTCATATTTAAATCACGTATGGAATATGGCTCCTTTAGGTTCTTGTTTTTAAGTTATTTTCGATGTGTATATATGAACAAAGACCAGGGAGAAATAGAAAATATAGCCTGTTGTGCTGGGGTCAGAATATAAAGTGTTGAGTAAGTTATTTAAAGACTTTTATAATACCTACCTTAGAATTAGAATCAGCAGCACTCTACAAATGAAAGTGCCTGTACCTCACCTCACACCAGGAATCTTGCCTAACCCCATCAGAGTGCCTAACTTTGTGGTGATTATATACAATGAAATACTTTATTTTGTGATTTTTGGTTTTCTAAAAGGAAAGCCCGTTTTCTTTCCTTTATTATTACAGAGGCATGTCATTGGTTCTTAAATGTTGTCTGAAATAAAGCTGTAAACAATTACCAGACTTTAAAAGACTTTTTTAATAGTATAAACTTTAAACAAGCAGCCTACTCAAAAACAAATATAGAAGAATTGGAAAATGTAATTGATACTTAGAGAAAAGCCAGATTATACTACCAGTAGACCTCATTTGAAAGGTTATTCATGAACACTTTTCATTGACAACAAGCAAGCTTCAAGAAATGAAGCTTCAAGGAAAGGGAATTTTTTTAAAGTTATACCCCCCACCCACGCTACCAGAGAACAGGATGTGAAAGAAATGCCCTAGCTCCACCCACCCCAGCTCTTCAGCTAGGAAAAGAAACACTACTTTTTTCCATAAATGGAGAGTCTGTGGAAAGCATGGCAGGCTTCCCAGCTTTAGAACTAAATGAAAGGTACTAAATACCTTCAGGTTTAATTCCTATGGAAATAATGATGAGGTTAAGTGTCTTAGAAATGCTAAAACTTGAGTTTTTAGATAACTGGCCAGTGAGTATAAATATTCTAAGAATACATATTCTAAGAATAAATCTTCCAACTGATACAGTAAATAATTAGCAAGAGTATTCCATTTTTCTTTACCATTTCATACAGTTAGCATTGAAAAATATTAAGTGTACACATGTATTGCTTCACAGCTTTATTTCTGAAATCACAAGCAATTCAAAGTGATCATCACTGAGGCCTCTGTCAAGAGATACCCCCCCATTTTAAGATTAAACAATATTGCACTTTAAGATGAACTTTCAGGTTCCTCTTCCAAGAAAAAAAGTATTGCTTCCATCTGTGCTTTTCTTAGACTAAAATAAAAGCATACTGCAGAAAACTCTACTTTGAAAATTAACACTGCAGGGTACAGTAACATAGAAAGTACCTGCCTATTTTAGAATCCTAGAGAACATTTTATTGTAAGAAACTAGCCCATAATTATTAGTACAAAGTATTTTCTCATTTCAGTGGTCCAAGATACGAAGATTCCCAGATACAATCTTGTTCTCTAGTACTGCTCCAGGTGGGATGTCGATTCGGTCGCCATGATTTGCGATAATGATAACCGTTCCCTAAGTGACAGGGAAACAAAAAGCAATCATGTACTTGAAACTGAAGCTGAAATGTAATTGATTTTTCTTACAGTTATTAAGTATATGTAGGACTCCATTTATGTGGAGTTCTAACTACTTATAAAACATTAAACATGAAAAACAACGTTAAGGAAAATGGTAATGTAACAATCCTGGCAGTGGCTCTGGATTCCCCGCCTCTTTATCCGAGGTGGTCGCAGGAGTGGGGACTGAACTTACTGCCACATCATAACTGGCCCTTCCAGAGTGTGCTCCTTGCAAGGCCACCAGCATTATCTACCTTCATAAAGAAACTAAAGGGTGCCTAGTTTATATCACATATTGGTTTGGGGTTTTTATTAAGAATTGTTTACTGATCATTTTTTTTATCTTAAGTGAGACTGTTTATAGATAAGGCAGTATCAACAATAAAGATATATATATATTTTTGTCTTTTCAAGACCTTCATTTAAGTAGCTTTAATAAGATCTTCATTTAAGTAGCTTTAATAAGATCTTCCTTTCAGTAGCTGAAATCTAGGTGTGGGATTAAAAAAAAAAACGATTAGGAAAAAGCTGTTGTCTCTTTTTTGGTTCTTAGCTTTAATACTTGTACCCATAGTCATCCTTATTTCTTATGCTAGGCTAGAATGACGGTTATAAAAGTTCCAGTAACCTAGTACTACAATAATGTGAATGACTACTGTTTATAATAGTTGATGACAACAGATGATTTTAATAGGAATAGATTATATTCCGTATAAATGAAGTTGTCATTTTTTCTACTTTCATTTAGATCCAAATAGTCATCTTTTGTGAGCTAATGTTAATTTAACAGTGATTCTGCCCTGGCCGGTTGGCTCAGTGGTAGAGCGTCAGCCTGGCATGTGGGAGTCCCGGGTTCGATTCCCAGCCAGGGCACACAGGAGAAACGCCCATCTGCTTCTGCACCCCTCCCCCTTCTCCTTCCTCTCTGTCTCTCTTCCCCTCCCGCAGCCAAGGCTTCACTGGAGCAGCGATTGCCCAGGCGCTGAGGATGGCTCTGTGGCCTCTGCCTCAGGCACTAGAATGGCTCTGATTGCGGCAGAGCGACGCCCCCTGGTGGGCGTGCCGGGTGGATCCCGGTCGGGCGCATGCGGGAGTCTGACTGCCTCCCTGTTTCCAATTGGACTTCAGAGAAATATAAAAATAAAAATAAACAACAAAAAAAACCAGTGATTCTATTTTAAGACTGTCATACTTCAATAAAATAGTACCAGTTCAATTATTTATTAGTGTTTGCTTTTCATTTGAATGTTACAGGCCACAGAATTACAACAATTATGATTGTATTTTAACTATGTTGTATATCTAAGGAAAACTATTAATAATAAATATTTCATTTTTAAAATTATCTGTATCTTATAAAGATATGGTATAGACTAGGAAGTATTCCTTAAAATAAAGGTAAATTTAGGACTAGAAATCGAAATCTGTTTTGTAGAGATAAAATCTGTATTTTCATAACAACACACCTTCAATGAAACATTCTTGCCAAATGTCACATCTCCTGAAACTGTGAGGTGATCCAATTCAAGCATATCCGGTATACTTTCAAATCTCCTTAGAAAATCCTGAACCTGAAGGGAAAATAGAAGCATACAAATTGTTTCAAAAATGGGTTAGGGACTAAATTAACAAAATAGGTTAACTGAACTGTAAAACTTTCTGTTTACAGCCATGCTCAGGTCCTTTGTGGGAAGAACCTATTTGTTAATAAGCACCCACTATGCTAGATCTAGAGACTAGGAGATAAAAACACCGTCTCTATAATACAGCTGAGCCGATGTGACATTAGAAAAATAAAAAGATAACCAACTAACATGCTAAGAGCCAGATAAGCAGTTCAGATAATCTGGAGTTAGTTGGAAAAAGAGATCACGGTCTGAAGCAAACTAGACTGGAGCTGGGCAGGATTTCAGAAGAAATGGAAGAGCAATTGCACAAATTGCCGTTATAAATGATCGCTGTCTTGGCCTCTTATTTCCTTATATTTATAAGCACTAGAAATTGTCCTATATGGACTTGTTTCCTGTTTTGCTGAGAAAAACAAAAGCAATCAGAAAACTTCTACTGGCTTCTACCACCACTGCTGCCCCCCACTCCACCGTGTCCCCTCACCCATTACTCTGTCCCTCCTAGTACTGAGGTTGGACTGTTTCTACTCCAACTTAAGACCAGCCCTTCAAGAATACTTTCCAGCAATTCTTTTCCCCTCTTCAATGGTTCTGTCCCCTTGATTGCATCAACCCACATCAATTTATAGACATGTTATAAATTTTCCTATCTTTAAAAAACAATTAAAAAACCTCTCAAATCTTATATCCTTTTCTTATTGTGGCTCCACGTTTGTTTTTCTTTAAGGCAAAATTTTTGAATAAATTGTCTACATTCATATCTCCAACAATCTTAAATACATTCCAAACTCCAAAACCTCTAATCTGATCATCTAATGGTGAATTCTCATTCTTCTTACTTGAATCATCAGTAGTTCTTGACAAAGATGATCACTCCCTCTTTTCTTCATTTGGCTTTCAGGACATACACATTCATGGTTTTCTACCCAGTTCCTAACCTGAATTCCTTAATCACCTTTGCTGCTGTTTCTATCTTAACCCCCTTCTCTAAGCCAGGGGTCTCAAACTCAACTCAGCATGTGGGCTGCAGAGCAAGATCACAGCCGTTCAGCGGGCCACACTAGGTCTACAAAAGGCAACTGTTACGCAACACTTTTCTCACTGCAGTTGAAAACAAAAAAAAAATCAGTACAACAAGCACAATCGTACATGCAGTTTACTCAGTGTCACAAAACGACCAGAAACTGTAGTTCACATCACAACTGCTGTTAACTAAGCTAATATCTAGCTAGGATGCTAGAGAAATGAAAAATACAAGTAGGCCCCTAGGCTTACTTAATTTTATCCAAAATATTTTGAACTTCGTGGATTAGTCTGCGGGCCGCACAAAATTGTTCGGCGGGCTGCGAGTTTGAGACCCCTGCTCTAAGCCCAGGAGTACCTCAGGGCTCAGTTCTTGGACCACTCACCTCTATATCCCAGTCACTCTGTAGGTGATCCTTATCTTACGGCTTTAAATACCAGTTCTAAACTGACAATTCTCAAATTTACCTGTCTCTTGTAGATCTCTGTTGTTCTGAGCTCTAGACTTATAAATTCATCTTCTCCATTTGTGTAATAAGCACAGTACATCCAAAGTTTAACTCCCCCATTCTGACCCTCCTAAGTCTACCCAAGCCTTTCCCCACCTCAGCAAATGGCATTCCATGCTTCCAGTTGCACAGGCCAAAAACTTTGTGGAGTCTCCTTATTCTTTTCTTTTACCCTCTCATCTAGCCCAACAGCTAATCCTATAGGTACAACTTTCAAAGTATCTCAGGATGTCAACATGTTTTGCTATTTCTGCTATGTCTGTCCTGGTCCAAGACACCGTTTCCTTTCACCAGAATTCCTGCAACAATCTATTCCGTCTCCCCGATTCACCCCTCAGCTCATAATTCACCAATGGCTTCTCAGCCACAAGAGAAAAAAAAGCTGCACTCCTAATACTTTATTACAAGGTTCTCCATAATCTGTCTACTCCCAGTCCCTTACTTTACCACTGTGCTCCCTGCCATCCTGTGCTCTCGAATGTCCCTAAAACATGTTCCTCAGAACAACTAGCCACTGCCCACTGAGCCCCTCTTCTCAAATTGAGGCAGTTAAAGTTATTATCTCCTGCCAGGGATGGAAAGGGAAGTGAAGGGAGCCTGAGGCTAGGTGAAATATATACTGCTCACCAAAATTAGGGGATATTTTATTGCTTCATATTAATTTTTTAAATATGCCCTATTTTCGGTGAGCAGTATAGTTGGTAATCTCATCTCAGGATTTTCCCAGCCCTACCAGGATGATAAAGGAGGCATGAAATAATAGGGAGACTCCTAAGATACCAGATGCTATCCTGGAAACTCCAGCCCAGCGACAGGACCCAGGATTTTTGCCCATCAATATATAAGGCAGTACACACATCCACACCGGGTGGCACTAAACCACAACCAGGACTACAGCAGACTTGGATGGCACAGCAGGACTGACTCTACAGGCCAGACACAAAGGCTCACCCCATCACTGCCTTAACCTCTCAACATTTTACATGAGTCATTTTTTTAGATTCCATTTATCACGTTAGGGTGGGGTTGACTGTACTTGCTACTCCTCCTGCCTAGAGTATTTTTCACTGCAGACACCTGCATGATACATTCAATTTCTCAGTGAGGCAGCCTCTGACCACCAGTGTAAAATGACGCCCCATCCACTACTTCCCTATTCAAGCTTCATTTTTCTCCATGGCATTTTTACCACTTGGCATACTATACATTCAATTTATTTGCTTATCATCATCCTTACCCCACTAGAATATCCATGAAGGCAAGGATTTTAGTCTGTTTTATTTGTTGCTAAATACCTAGGTCCTAGAACACTGCCCAGCATGGTGGGGGCTGTATTTGTTAAGCCAGAATTAATATTCTCCTCCTGGTGGAAATAGTAATAGTCTTAGAAAAGACATAAGATAAAATGTCCCAAAATGTAAACATTCTTTTCTCCTTTATGGTAATCAGGTTCAAAAGTGAGTTACATTTATATATTTTATAGTCAATTCCCCTTAAAAGGCACAAAAGATATAGAAATATGATAGATCAACAGCAGGCTGTAATCAGATTCCAATTCACTTTATAATTACGTACCTTTGTAAAAGAACTGCCTAATTTAACCAAGGGCACTGTGGGAAATTCCCGCTTTTCACTCATTGTCAAAGATCCTGCGTTAAGGCTATAGAGGTTTGACATCACAAGCAAGAGATCTGATGTGGTTTTGACAGGCAGAAACCGGCTTCGAGGAACATTGATACCAAGAGAGTTCTCAAAACTTTTAATGGCAGCCCCCACTGCAGTTTCTAACTGAATGACATTCAGGCCTCCATCCAAAGTCTGTAAGAAAGGGGGAAGGAGAAATACAGGTTTTAACAACTTAGTTCCATGTTTGTTAATATTTGGGGACTAGTTTCAGATATTCATTGAAGGAAACAATTTTGAGAACTGACTTATCAAGCACTTACCATAAGCCAGGTATTTACATATGTGATCCTTTTTTCAGATCACAGCTCGTCTGTCCAGTAATTCTTCCATTTACTTATAAAGAACCAAAGGTTCAGAAAACTTATACAAGGTGCTTGTGGCCAAAAGGCCTATAAGTATCAGAGCAACAAGTAAACTGAGGTAGGTCCCCTCAGTTTACTTGTTTTGGGCCCAATGCTCTTGCTACTGCCACAGCCCAGGGCCAAGTTAGGACACCATGGCTTGGCATACTAGAGGGCTGGATATAGACAGAGACAGGGCCAGGAACTAGAGAGACTGTGCAAAAAAGGAGTGACCAATGCACTTGACAGGCCTGAAAGAATGGGGAGTGAGTCTGAGTGTAGCCTACAGTGATCTCGGGAACCGGGGAGCCCAGCGAGCCAGCACTGTGGCTTACCTTTGGATTCACAATGATTTCCATGTCAATAGCATTCTGCTCCTGCAGTCTTTTAACTGCTGCAAGAGAGATCCAGAGGTTGTTTGTGTTAAATATTTTGAACTTTGATACAGACTTGAATTCATCAACATGTGCTTTTGGCACCTGAGCGATTTCCACCAGTCTCAGTTTGCCTTCATACTGAGTGAGTGTGCCACCCTAGAAAAGGCAAAGAGTGGTGAGTGCCCCACATCTCTCCCAGCCGTATCCATCCCGACCACACTGATTAGAGCCGATGTTTTATACTGTACACTCGCCCTCCTGTCCATGATTTAAAAAAAAAAAGCCCTGGGAGTAAATCACAGTATTCCTCACATTCTGAAGGTTGGCTACAGGAACAACCATTCCACATACTCCCAAACTGCCATCCATCACCAAATAGCCAGTCTGACCACCTCAGCCCCTGCTCTGACTGACTCCAGGATAAGGGGAAAAAAGGGAAGACAGAGGCACAAGTGGATGATACGTGACATCTGTGTGGCCTCAGCCTAGAGATGTTCTTCTAATCCTGAGGCCACAGCACTGTGAGAAGGGCATTCACTCATATGTGGGTGGACACTTAGACACAGAACCCAACCCAGGGACTGACCATTTTAGTATTCACACACTGCTCACTTTTTGTATTCCCTGTGGGTAATTAGTAAAACCTTGTATATCATTTCATCAAAGGCCAAGGGTCACCACCACTGAACATGCAAATTTAAAAATCAAATTATTAAATGGTGATGGAAGGAGACTTGACATGGGATGGTGGACACACGATGAAATATGCATATGATGTATTATAGAATTGTATACTTGAAGCTTATATAATTTTATTAATCAATGTCACCCCAATAAATTCAATAAAAATAAAATTTTTAATCAAATTTTTGCTTTGCACCAAACAATTGCATTTTTGCAATTATAGAGATATGGCAATAAGACTTTTACAAAAATATGGACATAAATATTGTAGAAATAGAAATAGTAAATTTTCATTAAAGAAACAATGACTAAAAACACTTAAGCATCAACTAGAAGAATACCAAAAGTTTGAACAAACTTATAAGTGCTGTCACGTTTCAGATTTCTGTTACAAATATACGAGGGTCCTCGGATTACAACACGGTTCCATTCCTATGACAGTGATATAACCCAAATTTTGGGGTAAATCGAAACACACCCTATCCTAACATAAAGAACACTTGTACTTTTAATAGTCAAAATGGTGTAGGTAAGTGCACTGGGAGCACCAACTCCCGCACTCATACCCGGTCACTGCGTATTCTTACGCTGCGCACAACCGAACTAGTTCCCTCTGTCTGTAAGCACAACTCTAACAGCATAAGCTGAAACGCTTACGTCTCAATTTTTTAAAAGTTTTTATGGGAGTGTCATAAATTCAAAACGTATATCAAGAGTGTAGTAACCCCAGGACCCCCTGAATGTGGAATTGTTTTCAGTTAAAATTGCCCATATAGATTATTTGTAAAATAAAGATGATTTTAGTATTAAAAACCTGGATTTATACACACACTGTTGTATCAGATAGAACTTAGGGCACTCTACAGAATACCATCTCCCTGTCTTACAGTGATGTTATCAAGTGAATAAAGTGTGTTCTGCTTCACATAAAAACTTTCCAGTGCAAAGAAAATGTCTGAGCTACAAAACCTATGAAACTTGTGGATGTGAATTCCCAAACGGCTTCCTCTCAGTATTTACCTTTACGTCTGCACGTGTTTTATTTGTGACTTCCATGACAAATTCACAGCGTTTTCCATTGGGTGGGTTCATTAGATGATTAAGAATATAAAGATCCACTGTGGCACCCAGATTATCTATGTTAGACACAAAAATATACTCTTTGCCTTCTCCTATGAAGATATCAAGCAAACCCGAGTTGTAGAAACTGGCGTAGATATCCCCGTGACCTGGAGGGTACCAAGCTTCTGTATTTTCCCCTGAGTATGATACATCCTTAGCTACAGGCAGTAAAGATTCTTTATTAATTCTTGGGTACCTTAAAAAAAAAAAAAAGTAATTTTTCAACGTCAACTCTGTAGAGCATTCCAGACCTTTAAGAAAACTCATTTAAGTTAAATACTTCACTCATTTTCAGTCTATCTTAAGTAAGCAATTGGATGTGAATCCATTTAAGAAAATCTCACCTGTTGTCCAAAAATCAGTTTCCTAGACAGTAATATCTACTGCAAAAAAAATTTTCCCATGGTCATACAGATGGGAGGACAGCTCACATTTTTAAGGTATTACTATGTTTTATGACTCCAAGAGGGGAAGGTATATTTTCTCAAACTGATTTGGGAAAACTGTCCTTTCTTATAAACAGATATACTCAGAAGTGCTGCTCTTTCCTTCACAGGAAATCAACAGCAGGCTGGCACGCAGGGAAGCCCGCTTCTACTCCTAAGGAGAACAAGGGTAGGGCTGGCAGCGGGGGAGGAAGAGCCAGCCCTCTGACAGACTAAAGGCCAATTGGAATATGGAGGCAGAGCACATGTGTTCTGAGTCCTTCGAAAAACAAACACCACCAAAAAATTAAAGGTGCACAGAAATATCCCTTCGTACAAGTTCACACAGACCTGTGTCTATCCTTAAATGGAAGCCTTCTTACCTCAGTTGCCTGGCTTTATCACAGTTCATCATCCTAATTCCTTTTTTCTTATTCTCCCTTCCCCAAAGATTTTCCCCAGAATTTATTAAATGTCCTCCGAGCCTGTATTAGAATGTTAACAAATTTCTTCCATAGGAAAAAGCAGGGTATCAATATTGAGGAGTATATTAAGACTTTCATAGCCCCACCCGGAGCCAAAATATGCCCCCAGAAAGCAAAGGCCTAAGCTGTCCTCAAGTATTCTGGACACAGAACAGACTCTGAAGCAGATTCTCTTTTAAGAATTGGAAGTTAGCCCTGGCTGGTTGGCTCAGTGGTAGAGCATCAGCCCGGAGTCCCGGGTTCCATTCCCGGCCAGGGCACACAGGAGAAGTGCCCATCTGCTTCTCCACCCTTCCTCCTCCTCTTCTCTCTGTCTCTTCCCTCCTGCAGCCAAGTCTACATTGGAGCAAAGTTGGCCCGGGCGCTGAGGATGGCTCCATGGCCTCTGCCTCAAGTTTTAAAATGGCAACAGAGCATTGCCCCCTAGTGGGCATGCCAGGTGGATCCCTGTCAGGCACATGTGGGTGTCTGTCTCTGTCTCCCCGCTTCTCACTTCAGAAAAATACAAAAAAAAAAAAAAAAAAGGAAGTTACAGAACCACAGTGATTATACAATCACATATCTATCAAGTGGCCTCTAAAGGCATCAAACACTGGCAAATGTGAGTCATTGGCATATGTACATCTTGAGGCTGCTCGGTTTAAACAAAAGAAGTTTTTTCTCAGGAGTAACACCCCACACAGTTAATTTTTTTTATCCTTGTACCTGCTTTGATTAAAAGTGTAGATTTTCACTCGGCAATGACTGTACTTCTGTAGTATTTTTTTTGTATCTTCATCTGTGTTAAAAGAGTTCATTAAAACAAGAGGAACATCTGTATTGTAGGTTTTGTTCAAATGCTAGGGAGGAAAATGACAATCAGATTACCCAGACTTACTTTTCTTTTATGTAAAGGTATAAAATTAACTCTTAATTGTTAATCACAAAAAGTCCAAAACATTATATAATTTTGAAATAAAAAAACTACTTAGTATAAGCCATTTGTCAAGCAATTCACCATGTACTTGCTCATTAAATCACAACTCTGTGAAACAGAAACTATTGTCTCAATTTTGCAATGGCTAAACTGAGGCCCAGAGAGGTCACAGGTCAGCAGCAGAGCAGGGACTCCCCACCACAGTCTGACTGGAGCTGTGTGCCCAGCACAGTGCCCTATAGTCTCAGCAAGTACTGACTAAATATAGTGTGTGTCCAGAGCACTGTGGGGATGAAAGGACAAATGTTACAAAGACATAGCTCCCTATTCTCAGAATTGTGTCAGAGTTGTGAATCATACCCCAACTGAAATCTTTTCATTCTCTAGAAAGAGCAACACAGAGTGGGAAGAAAACATGGTCTTAGAAGTCAGACTGTCCTATGTTCTGCACTTACTAGGTAGGGAAACTTGGGCAGTAAATTAACCTCTCTGTGGCTTGGCTTTCCTCATCTATAAGATGGGGATGGTGACAGTACTTATCTTACAGAGCTGCTGAGAGAAGCAAATGAGTGGATTCGTGTAAAGAGCTCAGAATAATACTTGGTGTACAGTAGTACGTCCTGGATAAATGTTAGCCATGCTACTGCTAGTGGTTGTTACTGTAGTTGCCAGCACTATATTAGAAACTAGGGATAAAGAGATGAAAAAGATAGGCCACTGCCCCTGAAGAGCTTATGGCCTATGATTAATGACTTTACTGTAAGAGGGAAGCCAAGGACAGTTCTAAGCATCCATGGCATCCAACCAGACACGTGAAATTCTCCCAAGCCTCCCCAAAGGGGTTAATAAAGCCGTATCATCCCAGCTGCGATGAAGGGTGCCACCAGAAAGGAAGGGGTGGGGAGAAGCGGAGGGGAGATCAAAGAAGAGTCCAAACAGATCCGGACATTTCAGCACTCACACATGCTATTTAAACATCAAAAGATTTTACATCACCCTACGGATGTACCCTTAGGAACATCAAACCTTTTTATATACTACTAAAACATAGACTAAAGATAGCAAGCTCCCTGGGTAGCTCAAATCCATATGTGTTACTTTATAAAGTAATGCTTATAATAACCTAAGAACTAAAAGCAATTTTAGTAGCTCGTGAGAAAGATGAAATGTTACTCACTTCAATTTGCTGAACAGTCAGATCCAAAAAGGTATTCTCATTCCTCACACCGATCAGACTTTTTGGGCCTTTGCAGCCCATGCTGGTTCCCAAACCGCCATTGAGTTTTACCACCACCAGCTTATTTAGCACAGAAGATATATTATCAGGTAAGCCCCTGGCCTTTATCTTTTCATAGGGTTGAATCTACAATTTAAAGAAGAATTATTTCATTTACATAATGTCCTCAAGATTCATTTCACGTTCTTTTTTTCCCCACGTTCTTTTTTTTAAAGGTGGCTTATATGTTTGAAGATATCCCAATATAATGTTTTTTTCCAGAAAAAAGGTCCATGTTTAATAACGTTTACTTGTGTGCATTCAGCGTATCAGGAGAAGGAGGAATGGTATGAAGGACTAGAATACAGATATAGATCGACATTCTGTGGCAAATTAAACCTTATTTATTCCATTTGTAGATATTAAATAGAATATAAGTTCTGAAGTCTTAGTTTATTAATCAGAAAACTGATTCCCTTTATTTGAATTTAATAAACATAGCAAAACAAACTTAATTTAAAAGAAAGATTAAAAGGGTGAAAAGAATACTACAAACATAACCACAGTTCTAAAACTATAAATCTAAGAAAATGCTGCTCTTCAGATATATGAGAAAACAATGCAGAATGGCAGGACTTGGGTTTCAGACACTGTTCAACACCCATGTCCTGAATTTGCTACTATCTCTGAGGGATGGGCAACCTGTTACTTCAAGACAAAAACTTTATAAAAATGTAAACAATGTAAAGAAATTTCTTCTTATTTAAGTATGTAGTCAAAAGTTCAACAGAATGGTGCCTTTTTCAGTCACTCTCTAGACACAGTGCTAATAAAACTTTCTAAACTATGGAAATGTCTAATAATTTGTGCTGGCTACATGTGGCTATTGGGGACTTGAAATGTGGCTAATGCAACTGAGAGGCTGAAGTTTAATTTTACTTAAAATTAATGTAAAATGACAAGTGACTAGTAGCCTGTGTGGTTCTAAATGGTCAATTAAAAAAAATCAACCAAGAAATCAATTATTATTCAGTTCATTCTACCAGAATTGTTTTCTTCAATATAATATTTTTTCACTTCAATAAGCGAATCAGAAAAAAACAGGAACTGCAGGATTCCATACATTAGTGGGACATAAAAGCGAGACTGAGAGGCATGAACAGGAGTGTGGTGGCTATGGGGGGTGGGGGGAGGGAAGGAGGGAGAGGGGGAGGGGAGGGGGAGGGGTACAGAGAGAACTGGATGGAGGGTGGCAGAGGACGATCTCTCTTTGGGTGATGGGTATGCAACATAACTAAATGACAAGATAACCTGGAAATGTTTTCTTTGAATGTATGTACCCTGATTTATTGATGTCACCCCATTAAAATAAAAATTTATTTATATATAAAAAAAAAAAAAATATTTTTTCACTTCAATAACACTGACACATCACATCACAAAACATTCAACCAGACACATAAAAAGATGAGCTAAAACCGGATTCCTTTTTATCTTCACGAGTCAACATTTCCAATGCATTGTAATGCAAAGAATATACTGATGATCAAGTTCAGAATTTAGAATCTCACCAAATAATCTGTATTCAGCTTTAGTCTAAGCCTCAGAAAGACCAAATGCCAACTCCTACACTTAAACACCTTTTCAGGAGTCCCTGAACTCGTGATGATGTAGGTTCCCTATTGTATCATTACAACCTCAGCTACTCACACCAGGCACACTGTTGGGCTTAATTGGCAATATTTGAATATTGTTTCAAATAGAAGTAAACATTCTAGATATAACTTGAAGTGAAAAATTCCATGTAACATTTATTATATGTCACATTTACTAAAGTACAGATGCTTATTATTACATAAGTAAAAATGCTATGTTAATAATCTTAACAGCTATTAGTTTTGTATACAATAGCTGCAAATATTTCAGTTAAATTTAATTGGAAACAAATTGACAGTAAACATAAAAATGGAATGCTAGCTATCTTTCGGGAGAATATAATTTCCTTTTTAATCCTACAAATGTTTATATAAATTTAAGTAATAATATCAGACAAAATAATGTAAAATGGATACCTTAATTCTTTTTTTTTTTCCATTGACTTGAGAGAGGGAGAGAAAAACATCAACTCATTGTCTCACTTAGTTATATATTTATTGCTTCTCCTACATGTCCTGACAGGGGTGAGGGTGGGGGTGGGGGTGTAGTGGCAGGTTGACACTTTATCTACTGAATCACCTGGCCAGGGCCCCTTAATTCCAACCTTAAAGAACTGTTTGGTATATTAACATTCACAGCATTAAACAAAGTGAACCAAACCATTTTTAGCTATTTAATTCCATTTAGATCATAAGGTCTTCAAGAAATAGTACGAATAGAAATTGTTCACCTCCTGTGAAGGTGAATTAAAAACAAAATGTGGGCCCTGGCCGGTTGGCTCAGCGGTAGAGCGTCGGCCTGGCGTGCGGGGGACTCGGGTTCGATTCCCGGCCAGGGCACATAGGAGAAGCGCCCATTTGCTTCTCCATACCCCCCCCCCCCCTTCCTCTCTGTCTCTCTCTTCCCCTCCTGCAGCCAAGGCTCCATTGGAGCAAAAATGGCCCGGGCTCTGGGGATGGCTCTTTGGCCTCTGCCCCAGGCGCTAGAGTGGCTCTGGTCGCGGCAAAGCGACACCCCGGAGGGGCAGAGCATAGCCCCCCTGGTGGGCGTGCCGGGTGGATCCTGGTTGGGGGCATGCGGGAGTCTGTCTGTCTCTCCCCGTTTCCAGCTTCAGAAAAATACAAAAAATAAAAATAAAAAATAAGAAAAATAAATAAATAAATAAAACCCAAAATGTGGCCTGACCAGGCAGTGGTGCAATGGATACAGTCTACCTAGGACACTGAGGACCCATATTCGAAACCCCGAGGGAGCTGGCTTGAGCGTGGGATCATAGACATGACGCCATGGTCTCTGGCTTAAGACCAAAGGTCGCTGGCTCGAGCAAGGGGTCACTGGCTCAGTTGGAGCCGCCTCATGGCACATATGAGAAAGCAAGCAATGAGTTGCCAGAACTACAAGTTGATGTTTCTCATCTCTCACCCTGTGTCTGTCTCTCTTGCTAAAAAGAAACAAAACAAAAAACAAATGTGTTTTATTAGAACACTTTAAGAAGATAATTTCTTTTGACTGAGTCAATGGAGCCTAAACAAATTTTTTTCTTGTATCCCAAAAACTTATTCTAGAATGGTAATATAAGGTCTCAGCCTCATAATGATTTTAACATTAGGTCATTTGGCCTTCAGCCAAAAGATGTATACTTGAGTTTAAATTTTAAATTTAATTCTGAATTACTTTTCAAATATTTGGTGTGACATAAAATGAGCTAATCTAGGCATAATATTAAGCTCCAAAGACTTTTGGGCAGAGGCCAGGCAACTCACAAGTAAAAGACTTATTTACCATTCAGTTCTGTGCCCAGGATTTTCTGTGAAGAGCCACATTTAGAACTTTGCACCCAAGTTAATTAAGTGGGCAAGGAATTGCTATATTTCTACAAATGTCTAAGAATCACTGTTCTTTATGTGGTGCTTTCAATAATACCTACTTGTCTTGTTATACCTAACCTTTAAAGCAGCTAATCCAATACAGGAACTGGCTGTTAACAGCAGGACTCAGAGAACTATGGAGGGAAAGGGAAGAAGAGTGACAAGATGTGTGGTAACAAGGTATGACAAGGGAAGAGATGTGGCAAGTTAGTGTTGCTGCCAGAAGTTTCTTCTGGAGGTCTTTCACTTACGGCAACTAATACCCATAATCCTCCAACCACCCACACACGCATGCACAAAGAAAAATATCAAGTTTGATTTTGGCAAGCCGAGACACTGTTCGTCTAGTTTATTACACAGCTTAAATGAAGTGGTAAGCACAACTTTCCATCATGTAAATTACCCTATATGCCAACAGAAGTTCTCTCTGTTGGTCATGCTGTCCACACCCTCACCGGAACCTCACCAAGCAGTCCCATAAGCACAGCTGCACAAGCCAAGGAGATCTGTGTTAGGAAGTTGCTTGGCAACAGCTGAAGTTACATTGGATGCACCTACCAACAGACATTTTTTTTTTACTCCCACTTTCCCCTTCTCAGCTCCCTCAGGAGAATGCACAAAGACAATTTACTCAGACAAAGATGGATGATGTTCAGAAACAACATGGAGTGCCATGCTCTGCCTGATACGGCCTCAGCGTTAATCTGAGTGAATCACATCAATTACTAGTGTGACCTTTGTGCTTTCAATCCTAATCACCCTGTTTCTCTTTCTTCCACACATGAATAGAATTCCGTGTTCAAAGAAGAGCTCTCGTACAACTAAATATACAGTAAGGCAACCCTGAGAGGTGAGGTGGGCAAACCTCATGAGGCTCCTTGCAAAATGTGCGAGAGGGGCTAGGCCATTCTTGCTTTCTCACTGGGATAAAAAAATTGGCCAAATACCCAACTTCCTCTGGGGAATGAACAGAAGAAAGTAGTCAGCAATCTAGTAAAGAATATGAAGTTTTAAATAACATTCAGCCCTCTAGGATGTGAATCTAGTTTTTCTGCAGAAGCTAATTTTTTAAAAGATCTTTTAAAAACTGTCCACCAGGATCTCTATTTTGCCAAGTCTGTTCACAACTTAGTTTCCAGTAAGAAGAAAAGCTGAATTCATCACACAGTCATGGACACACTGTTCCCATTAGCATTAGTATAACCCAGTTCTTGGTAACATATTTGTGCTATTCCTGGAGATGGTGCCAAATATCCCAAACAAGCTAACAGTACCTGCTCTGTTATGGTTCACAAGAGTATGATTACTGCAACCTGAAAGATTTTGTTTTTTTCAACAAAAGCAGATTTGCTGGAAAGAACGATCTGTGTAAACAGACAAACAAGTTTGGAATAACACTCCTTATGTACAGGAAGTATCCCAAGAACACTGGTTTAGTCCTTCAACCCTTACTGCAGTGTCTGTGTGCCAAGTTCTGTGCTAGGCACCTTCACATACTGTCTCATTTCACGTTACTAAAGGGTGTGATCAGAATCCAGGTCATTTGAAAGCTCCAACAGATTAGTTTCATAACAGAAAGTCAGACCTAGACCAATGATCTCTTTTTCATTAAGGGAAAGCTGACAAATCCTGTATATTAGCACATGGTCCACCAACAAGTTAAAAAACCCTCTCTGCCACAAAGCTGAGCTAAACTCCTATTTCATAAAGCTAATAAAAGCCATCATACACAAAATGCCCTCAATTTTCTGCCAACAGATCCCCAGGACCCTCGTGCATCTCCATCTTTGCTTCTTCCCCCTTCCTTCTGGTTACAAGAGCTGTCTCCTACCCTAAGGAAATCTCTCCACCAGTGCCCACCTGAAGGACCCCATTTCTTCAATCATCCAGTCTCATCTTCACCCCTTCCCTCTTCATTCCTTCCCATCAGCATAAACACATTCAAATATTTGCCATCTAAAAACCAAAGAAAACAGCAATGCATTTGCTCATTTCTTCCAACACCACTTCCTTTTTATCTTCATCTTCCTTCTTAGAAGTAAAACTTCTTGGAAAAGTCACTACATTCACCTCTACTCCTTCACCTTCCTTATACTCCTTCATCCAGTACAATCTAGTTTTCCCCATTATTCAATGAATTACTCTTAACAAGGTCATCAGCATCCTTGGAACTACTAAGTCAATCAATAATATTAATACTTCTTGTACTAGCGCGCTCAGCTGCATTTAACACAATTGATTGCTCCCTAAATTGTAAAATGTTCTATTCCCTTTGACTGAAACACCACATTCTATTTTCCTCCCCTTTCTGCCTGATCCTTTTCAAACCCATTCTAAGTAGACTCCTTGTCCCTGGCAATCTGCTCCAATTCCATGGCTTCAATCACTCCTGTCTCAGAAGCCTACTCACATCTGATCATTGACCAAGTCCTGTCAGTCTGCTATCAGTCAGCACCCTGCTCACCTCTCCCATGCTACTGCGTGGTCTCTACAGTCTCCTTACCCCCTTCCTTGCAGGTGAGCAGGCTTTTTAAAAAAAGAGTATGAACATGTTTTTCCCCTTACTACACCCCCCCACACACACACACACACTGACATGGCAAGGCAGAGTTTTTATTTTATTTTAAATATTTTATTTATTGATTTTTAGAGAGAGGAGAGGGGGGGGGAGGAGCAGGAAGCTTCAACTCCCATATGTGCCTTGACCAGGCAAGCCCAGGGTTTCAAACCAGCACCCTCAGTGTTCCAGGTCAACACTTTTTATCCCACTGCGCCACCACAGGTCAGGTGGCAAGGCAGAGTTATTAGCTGCCTACCCCAACATCATTTTTCTCTTCTACTTTAGAATCCCAATTTTCATCTGGGCACACCACCACTCCAAATAAAAGACTACTTTTCCCAGCCTCCCGGTAGCTATTTGTGCCAAAGCTCTGATCAATATGATTAACTGGAAGTGAGCTGGAAAACATCCAGGAAGTTTCTGTGAAAAAGAAGGGAATGTATCCTTCTTCCTCCTTCCTTCATTTTGGAATGGAGCTACAATGACTGAGGTCTACTAGGTGGCTGTGTGGACACTGAGAAGATATGCTGAAGACGGCAGCTGGGCAAGACTGAGAAGCCCAGGTTCCTGGTGACGACCAAGCTGCATACCAGCTCTGGATTCTCTTTCGAGATTTACTTTGTTATTTTGAGTTTCACTAGTAAATGTAGCTGAATCTAAACATAAATGGAAGACACAGTTTTCAAGGTCCTTAATGATTCAGGCCTTATGCCTCCCACCCTTCCTCCCTATCTGACACACTGTGCTCCAGGAACATGGGTAAGCTCCCTAACACGCCCCATTGCGTTTGTGGTGCTCTGCACCCCCCCCCCCATGCAACCTCACGTCATCAGTTCCCTTTTCTTCATCCTCCACATCTCAAGGTCAGAACAGGGAGGCACTTTATGAGATAGCAGACACTTATAAAAATCAGAAGTTAACCAATGCTCTTTCAGAAAACTGCACCTCCCAGAGACAAAACATTTTACATATAACTGACTTCACTACAGTGGAAATTTCATTTACAGAATATAAAAATAATCTTTATAAAAGATGACACCTATTTCCTAGTGCCATCTTTATTTATTTTTTTGCTTTATTGCAAAAAATTAACTAACTTTTTCCAAACAATTTCAATGGGAAGACTTCTGTTTGGTTTGAATAAGAAGTTAGCACTGTGATGTAGTTTGAGCATGCCATCTTTATTTGCCACTCCATTTTGACTTTTCTTTTTAATCTTCACTAGTATTGAAAACCTAAACTCTCTCCAAGGTAAGCTCTCACAGCTTGTTCTGTCAATAAATGCAGACTTGTGCTAGAAACATCAGAATTCTCCAAGACTGTGTGAGCTCAAAGGATATTTCCTGTATCTTCAAAAGTCAATAAGGTCGTCCCTGGTGAAGTCTGCATTACTTATGCAGGACTGCACCATCTCCAATGCAAGGCTCCCAGATGCTGACGGGGATGAACAGTGACATGTGGCACTCGCGATCCTCTGCAGCAGTAGGACCAGACGTGCTGGCTGGCATCACAGATACTTTCTGTGGTCTAAGCACCAACACTTCTCTACCTGCATAAGTTTGGCTTGGCTTAGGAACATTATCACTTCAAAAACATTTTCTTGCCTGACCAGGCGATAGCACAGTGGATAGAGCGTTGACGTGGGACACTGAGGACACCGGTTCGAAACCCCGAGGTCACTGGCTTTAGTGTGGGCTCATGTGGCTTGAGCGCAGGCTCACCAGCTTGAGCATGCGATCACAGACATGACCCCATGGTCGCTGGCTTGAGCAAGGGGTCACCAGTGGCTCAGCTGGAGCCCTCTGGCCAAGGTACTTATGTGAAGCAATCAATGAACAATTAAAGCACAACTATGAGTTGACAGTTTTCATCTCTCCTCCTTCCTGTCTGTCTCTCTCATTTGAAAAAAAAAAAAATCAGATGTTCACTAATAATTCTTCTTTAAGGAAACCAGCAGGCACAGGAACCAGCAAGATGAAAACCAGTAGCTGGCTGCCCTGAGAAATATCTGAAATTGCAAGGACTTACTAAGGGGACTGATGTAGCTTGTTTCCTCCATGACCCAATTCAAATCACTGTAATAAACTATTTCAATTCCAGTGTGAATGGTATCATTTGACAAAAAGGACTTCAACAGTGAATGAGGTAGTATAGTACAGTAGCTGAGCACGGGCTTTAGTGCCAGGCTGCCTGGGTTTGAATCTTAGGCCCCACTGCTTAAGCAAATTATTAACTGCTCTAAGTCTTTTTCATTTACTTCAAAAACTTATTATGAGAATAAATGAGATAATGCATACAAAGTGCTAAGCAAAGTAGGTGGCCCACAGTAAGAATTCAAATGTCGGTTGGCATTACCACTACATCACTGATTCAGACACACTTTCTTACCTACCCCAGCACCCCTGCTCCCAACATTTAACATTTCTGAAACCAAGATGCATCATATAACCAATGGGATCCTAAAATTAATTGGTTGCCGTTTTTTCTTTCTTAGCAGTACATAAAAGGTAAAACTGATAATCAATGGCATAAATTTGATAAAATATGGTACTGAATTTCTCTGTTCCAAGTCACAAAGCAGCTTAATGATCTATCAGGTATGGATGTCACCCAAAGTCTCTTGCTAGTTATGTGTAGCTTGAGAATTGTTTAAGACAAGGAGCAACACACTATGCAGGCGTTCCCAAACTGCGGCCCCCTAAGGCCATTTATCCAGCCCCCACTGCACTTTTGGAAGGGGCACCTCTTTCATTGGTGGTGAGAGGACCACTGTATTTGGCAGCCCTCCAATGGCCTGAGGGACAGTGAACTGGCCCCCTGTGTAAAAAGTTTGGAGACCCCTGCAATCAGGCCTGCCACCTGCTTTCATAAACTGTTACTGGAACTCATTAGTTCCCATGTCATCTGTGGCTGCTTTTAGGATACCATGGCTGAGTTGAGTAGGCATGACAGAGGCTGCATAGCCTTCAAAGCCTAAAATATTTTCTATCTGGGCCTTTACAGAAAAGATCTGTAAACCCTGGTTTAAGACAGTCCTCTGAAATGAGAAAAATGCAAGTTTTAATAATATTTCTGCCTTTTCAAACGATTCTTCTCCTAAAATAGCTCCATACTGCCTGACAACAACCCCACAGGACGGCCGCAGAAAGCAGGATCTACTGGAAGCCATGCTGGCCTTGTGTTTCCACTGGCAAGAGCAAGCTATAACAGTCCCCAGGCTTTATATCTTATCATATTTGTCCAGGAAAGTATTATAAAACTACAGAGGTGTAACTGGTAGCAGAGCTCAAGAGATTTTAATAGAAAGAAAACTTAAGATTAAAAAGGTCTTTTATCCCCTTTTATGAGGTATCTAGAGTAGTCAAATTCATAGAGACAGAAAGCAGAATGGTGGCTGCCAGGGTCGGTGTAGGAGGAAAGGGAAATTGTTTAATGGGTATAGAGTTTAGGTTTTGCAAGATGAAAAAGTTCTGGAGATTGGGTGCACAACGTGAATATGTTTAACACTACTGAAATGTACACTTTAAAAATAGTTTATATGGTAAATTTTATTATGTGTTTTTCCCACAATTAAAATTTTTTTTTTAATGTTTAAAGTCTTTTGTGTGGGTGTATATGTTCAGGCACACATCTACTTTGTCAAGGAGTCCAAGAAGCATGTAGCAAACACATCACTTCCTTTCGAAGCTGTCTTATCCCTGAGTGAATCTGGTACCACCCCGCTTCTTGCTTCAGGCACTATCAGCTTCTATGACTGCAATTATTATACTGCCCTCCAAATTGTGTTTTCAGTGCTTCACATCTCTTATATGGCTACAAACTCCATGAGGGCAGAAACTGCAATGTTGGATTCCACTACCACATCCATCACCTGTGTCAGGCTCACTGGCGGAACTCAGATATTTGTTGAGTAAATAAGTGAATAAATAAACGGGACAAATAGAGTTAATAATAAATAAATTCTATTTTCTGGAAATTATTTATTGTTGTACTTGGATAAAAAGCTTATTTGTTTCATTAAATACTAAGTTTAAAGCAAAAGTGGTTTCATTACTGATTAGACACCAAATTAGAAACACTCATTTTAATTTTTTTAAAAAAAGTATTGGCCCTGGCCGGTTGGCTCAGCGGTAGAGCGTCGGCCTAGCGTGCGGAGGACCCGGGTTCGATTCCCGGCCAGGGCACATAGGAGAAGCGCCCATTTGCTTCTCCACCCCTCTGCCGCGCCTTCCTCTCTCTCTCTTCCCCTCCCGCAGCCAAGGCTCCATTGGAGCAAAGATGGCCCGGGCGCTGGGGATGGCTCTGTGGCCTCTGCCCCAGGCACTAGAGTGGCTCTGGTCGCAACATGGCGACGCCCAGGATGGGCAGAGCATCGCCCCTGGTGGGCGTGCCGGGTGGATCCCGATCGGGCGCATGCGGGAGTCTGTCTGTCTCTCCCTGTTTCCAGCTTCAGAAAAATGAAAAAAAAAAAAAAAAAAAGTATTGGATTAACATATGTTAAACACACATTTGATAAAGAAAACCTGAATTTAAGACTTTTCAATGGTAGAGTGTGGGCCGGGTGTGTGGATGTCCCAGGTTCAATTCCTGGTCAGGGCACATAAGAGAAGTGACCATCTACTTCTCTACCCCTCCCTTTTCTCTCTCTCTCTCTTTTCCCCTTCCACAGCCATGGCTCCACTGGTTCGAACAAAGTTGGCATTGGGTGCTAAGGATAGTTCCATGGCCTCTGCCTCAGGAGCTAAAAAAATGGCTCCATTCCAGAGTAATGGGGCAAAGACCCCAGTTGGGCAGAGCATTGCCCTCTAGTGAGCTTGCCAGGTGGATCCTAGTAGGGTCATATGTGAAAGTCTGTCTCTCTGCCTCTCCTAGTCTCACTAAAATATAAATAAATACATACTTTGCTTTGTAATGTTCACAGGCCATAATATTAGTGTAGTAATTATAAATAATCCCTCCGTGATAAGCAAATAAAATGAACAATCACATCATGAACATTATAAGCTAAGCCTGGAAAAGTACATTTCCTAAGAAAGTTCTTTTGATTTCTTCTACCTATAATTATAAGAACACGAGGCAAACTATCAAATCAAGTACATATTTATATTTTGCCAGCTATTAACTCCCACATCTTTGGAGTGTTTTTAAAAATTAATTTTAATGATTCAATGGTAAATGTTACTGAATCTGTGGACATAAACACAAAAGGGCAATTTTTCTAGGAGTGGAGGGAATCAGCTGTCCTACTCAGACACTAAGTTCTATTCCTGTATTAAGTCTTCACATGTCCAAAGTCAAAACTTTATAAGAAAAAGTGAGGTCATTTCAGAGAACAAGTCAGAAATCTTGACACCAACACTGTTCTCTAAACAATTACACTCATTAGCACCAACTCAGTAACTCATGCTCAGTACCCTTTAATACAATCTGCTACTTCAGTTACAAAATCAGATTTAGTAAACATCCCGGCAAGAACTATTACCAGGAGCCAGAATCATAAAAGTCGCTTATTTTCATCTTAAGTCTCGTGGTTGCCCTCCCTGGGGAGCTAGCCTTGAATACTGTACCTTTTTGTTACATGAAATTAAGGATCACAGCAATTCAAAGTACAGTAAACAATTACTATAAATAATAGTTCTTGATTAAATATTTCAAGCAACAATTAACAGCCAATAAAAAATAAAATTTTAAATAAAACTTTTAAAGTATTATTTATCTGAACTGTTAAATATTTTTTAAAAAATTTTATTTATTTATTCATTTTAGAGAGGAGAGGGAGAGACAGAGAGAGAGAGAAGGGGGGAGGAGCTGGAAGCATCAACTCCCATATGTGCCTTGACCAGGCAAGCCCAGGGTTTCGAACTGTCAACCTCAGCATTTCCAGGTCAACGCTTTATCCACTGCACCACTACAGGTCAGGCATGAACTGTTAAATATTTTTTAAAACAGTAATATTCAATGCCTTCTGTAAAAATATTATGTAAAACACACCAACAATGTACCATCTGTGATTTCCAATTCCATTTCTTCAAAGTGAACCAAGAACTTAGTCATCTGTGAAACAACCTATATGCAGAAAAAATTATTCTAGACTTACAGTTTCTGCCATCTTTCATATTATCCCACCCACACCTATTCAACAGTTTTGTTTTTTTAATAAATGTAGTGAGACCAACAATAAAATAATTTGTAGATCTCTGTTCAATGTTAACTTAGATAATATTAACTCATAGAGGCCTTTCCTTTCTCTGCTTATCCTGTCTAAAGTATTACCTCTATTCTCTCATTTTCTGCACCCTGATCTTTTTTTTATAACCATGTCACTTATCACTAAATACATTATTTATCTTTTTTTTCTTTCTTTCTTTCCTTTTTTTTTTTTTTTTTTTACAGGGACAGAGAGAGTCAGAGAGAGGGATAGATAGGGACAGACAGACAGGAACGGAGAGAGATGAGAAGCATCAATTATCAGTTTTTCGTTGGGACACCTTAGTTGTTCATTGACTGCTTTCTCCTATGTGCCTTGACTGCAGGCCTTCAGCAGACTGAGTAACCCCTTGCTTGAGCCAGCGACCTTGGGTCTAAGCTGGTGAGCTTTTTGCTCAAGCCAGATGAACCCACGCTCAAGCTGGAGACCTTGGGGTCTCGAACCTAGGTCCTGAGCATCCCAGTCTGACGCTCTATCTACTGTGCCACCACCTGGTCAGGACATTATTTATCTTTTATTGTCCATACCTCCACTAGGTTGTAAAATAGAAACTATGTAGATAAGAATAGGGCTTTACCAGTATGGCCCTCTAATATATAGCTGGCACTAAAAAAAAAAAAAAAGCAAAAAAGAAGCTGTTAACTCAATAAATTAATATGAATTCAAGTACAAATGGGCACAGTCTTTCTGAAAAGCAATTTGAAATAGGTAACAAGACTTTCCAAGTTTTGCCATACTCAGTAACTGATGATCAAAAAACTAATCCTATAATAGTTATCAGCCATCCTTCCTATAATTTCACCCATTTTAATACTCTAATGCCAAGAACACCCTGAAAAGCCTCCACAGCTCACTAAACTTTACATCACACAATGATCACACACCAAACCTTTAAATACCTACATCTCCACACAGTATAAGAATGGGCACACAATTATTTTAATAGCTAAAATAGTCCTCTGAAACAAGGTCAACTCCTTACATCTGTCTTGCGTTTAGTAGGTTATAAAATTTATTAACCTATACATAGTTGTGGGTTAAAGACAATTCTACATATATCCTATAGTTTTCATTATGTGGATACCCTTTAATAAAACCCACCAAACAAAATATTACAGCTAACCATTTGCATAATGGAGGGCATTATGTTGCTTATTATCACTGACCTGACAGAGAGTATAGACCTCCTGTAATGCGGAAGGTTTAAGATTTAGCTAAATCTTATCTCTGCAATAAAGAAAATTTGCTGGGATAGACGAGCTTTATTTATTACAATGAAAACTATCAACTACCAACATATCTACTACAAGAGAATTATAGGGATGTAAACTATGGTTCTGCTTTGATGGAAAATTTTGCTAAAAATATATAATGAAGTGTATTTCTTACAATTATAAATGAAATATATATCAAATTAAGTACACTGATAACAAATATATTAAAATATATTCACAACCACAGAAAAATAACAGAACATAAGTGTGAAAGCTACAGAATTTTTAAAAGAAATAGCATCTATAATCTTAATAAAATTCTATTTCTACTGTGCCCAGGACAGTACCTAACATGTAGGAGGTACTTAATAAATATTTGTTGAAAGCATAATAGCAAACTATAAAAAAAACTGTTCAATATACATTATCAATATATAGAAAAAAATGGCAAAAAGGGTCAGTTAATCAAAACAAACAAAAAACCAGGAAAACTTAACATTAATAACCATTTCTCTGAAGATGACCAAAAGCTGTAAGAAATCCAAATTTCCTATGTAATTTGGAGTTTATTTAGGATTTAAGAACTTAAAGCACAGACACTCTGCACCTGTCTACTAAAAATATATTACAACTAGTCTGCTGTAAAAAGCTAAGAACTTCCCATCACCTATATTTTTCCAGCATCATCTTAGTTCAGCCAAAGTGATTCCTCCGAATTGAAAAGTAAGTTGCAGACATGGTCTCCTACTTACCTTGTCTACTCTCATCTCCCACTCATCTCCATAATCAGTTTTGACTGTGATGAGGAGTTGTATGAATTTTATGATGAATAAAACTTGAGTTCAGTAACTTTATGTAATGCATGTTTTTTAGTTTTTTGTGTTGTTTTTTTTTCCTTTCAAATTTTCGGCCCCAAAATTAAGGTGCTTCTTATACATGGGGGAATATGGTAAGTCTAGAATGATTGTTCTGCATATAAATTGTTTCACAGATGACTAAGTTCTTGGTCCACTTTGAAAAATGGAGTCGGAAATCAAAGATGGTATACATCATTGTTGTGTTCTAAAGATGACATAGATAGAGTTCTCTGGTCAGCAGATCCATACCATACCCAAGGAAAAGACCTTTGTGAATGAATATGCACTTATTTGTAAAATTGAAACAGTTTATGTAGCATAAAATTTTTCATTATTCTGTGCTTGAACTTAGTTTATAAATTAACTGTCTTCTGTCCAGGATGTTTTAGATAAGTAGGCTTCTGATATATGGACCAAGTGTACCAGGGGCAGGAGTAGCTGGACAGTTGGGAAGTTCAAACAAAGTTAGGGATGATAAGGTGATGTTAGAACTGAGACTTGAAGTAGGAGTGAGAGTTTGCCCAAAAAGGCAGGTGGACATTTCAGGGTTAAGAGAACGTGGTCTATAAAAGCCCAAGGCATGAGGAAGTAGAAAGTGTTCTGTTATTTTCCTGTGTTGTTTTTTACCTTTAGCTTTTATTATTATGTATATTTTCCTATTTATTTTTTTAATTTTTAAATAATATTTAGAAAATTAACTTTAACAGGGTGACACTGATCAATGAGGACACCGGTTTCAAGTGTCAGCTTTTATTTATTTTGTTTTGAGTTTGTAAGGAAAATTGTCAACATTTTCATTAATTATTTTGTGTTTCTATTGACACAGCAAGAAATTTAAAGATGGAATATAAGTAACAAAATCAGCTTGGATAGCTACATGTTTCTGGTTAAAAGCAATGTATCTTTGCAACTTTTCTATAAAACTATTCTAAAATTAAAGTTTATTTAAAAAGACATCTTATAAATTGCTTCTCACTTATTCAATTCTTACAGCATTTTGTTTCTTATTCAATATTTTTATTTCTCAAAGTCCCATTACCCACTGACCTTTCATTAAAAACTGTAGCAATTTCCAAATTGCTGAAGAGACCTAAAATTATAATACTCCCATTACAATTGTGTACTTTGAACCTGGTAAACTAGAGAAGAGATGACAATAAAAGAACTGGGAAAAAACCTAAATGACAAAAACAAACAAAAAACAGATGGCAAATGATTCTACAAAGTAGAAGGTAACTATTAAGAGAAGGTACCAACTGCTCCCAACACCTTACTGAACTCTAGAATTCTTTATAGAAATTCTATGAAGTGAAAAGACTTTAGGATTTTCTATCAACTGTAAAAGGCATAATAAGTATATGCATACGGTAAAAAAAAAAAAAATCTAACACTACATATAAGGTAAATATTTATCACCCTTTTATAGAAGTCAGTTTAAAATCAGTTAATCTTGTGAGGCATCGGCTAAGGTAATAGTTTTCAAAGAACAATCCATTTCAGTATGGATTAGAAACGACAAAGGTACATGACCCAGGGAATTAAGTGGAAAAGAGATCAGACAGAAGAGATGGGAGGGTCCTAAAGCCAACCTGCTATGTGACTAGAACTAGCTTTTTACTAAAATCACATCTTGCATATCTCCTATAACCAATCTTCCTATTATTCTGTGAATAAGATGCTTCAAAATAACTGATACTCCTAAATTACTTAAAAAATAAAACTAAATCCTCTAACACCATCATGTTTATGCTGTATACTAGCTTTAAACTCTGCAGTACTAAATAACCAGGGTAAAGTAGTGTCAAGTACATTGTTAGCTTAAATATACTATGTAATTCACATTGCAGCAGCAGCTTTGGAAAAATGGGAGGGGAGCAGAGGCTATAAAAGAAGTTCTATGGAAGGTTAAGGCAGATGTGAGGTGGGGGACAGAGTAGACAAAGGGCTAATGGAAAAGCCCGATGACATAAAACTGAGAGTGGAGGTTAGGCTGACCTTTTCCTTTGGGGAAGTCTGAATGAAAGAAAAGGCAGTATTTCAGAAAGATACATATTTGCTTAGCATATTTGTGTGTTTGAGGGAAGGGGAAACCACAGCCTTGCGAAGAAGCACAATTTAAAGCTGCACAGGGAACTGTTGGAGATGATGGAAAAGTTCTATATCTTTATTATGATGGTAGTTAGGCAACTATATGCCTTTACCAGAACTCATAAAACAGTGCACTGAAAAGGGTAAATTTTACTATATGTAAATTATACCTCAATAAAACTGACATTAAGAAAATAAAAACTGGAGGGGTAGCAAGATGGTGATGGAGCAGGCGGACGTACCAACTTCCACCTCCCAGAACCAAAGTGGATTACAACTTAATTTTATGAACCATCATCTGGAAAAACCAACTTTGAACTAAACAAAGAGGACTCTTCAACCAAAAAACACTGAAGAAGCCACGTTGAGACTGATAGGAAAAGTGGAAACGCGGAGATGGCTGCCCAGCTCCCCAGAGCGAACGGCAGCCGGGAGAGACTCGCGTGGTGGGAAGAGACTTTAGCGGAGAGGGGAAGATCCTGAGCCCCAGGAACAAAGCCCCAGCCTGCAGCCCCAGAGCCTAGAAGAGGCATATGGACAGTATTTAGCTGGAAACAAGTCAGGATACTGTATGTGAGAAAGAGACAGATTTCTCAGACCCAGCATTCTTCTTAAAGGAAACGCGCAGAAAACCTCTCTCACAACCACTCACCCGGGGCTCCAGGGGATGGGGAGAGAGGAGAGGACCAGAGCAGCAGGAAGAGAGTGTAATCTAGGACAGTGGTCCCCAACCTTTTTTGGGCCACGAACTGGTTTAATGTCAGAAAATATTTTCACAGACCAGCCTTTACGGTGGATGGATAAATGTATCATGTGGCCAAGACAAGCATCAAGAGTGAGTCTTAGACAGATGTAACAGAGGGAATCTGGTCATTTTTTAAAAATAAAACATCGTTCAGACTTAAATATAATATAAATAAAACAGAAATAATGTAAGTTATTTATTCTTTCTCTGCATACCGGTACCAAATGGCCCATGGACCGGTACTGGTCTGTGGCCCAGGGGGTGGGGACCACTGATCTAGGAGGCACAAGGAGAAACACTTTGAGGGACAGCCACCCTAACCCCTGGGCTGACTCACTCCCCAAATCTGAAGAGAATATTATTTCCCCTTGAACCAGCAATACCAGCAAAGAGAAAATACCAACAAAGGGAAGCAGGACACCAGCCAAACAAGCTCTCCCCGGCACTCAGAGCACAGCCACTTAGAAGGAGGGAGCCTCCAGGACTACAGTATAAAGTGTTAGGGTCTGACCTGCAACACCCCCATCCACACTGCTGAGAGCTTGCTGGAGGGTAGGCGGTGGTGGGATGTGGAAGTGTGGTTCCGTCGGCGGAGCAGAAGCCAGTCCGGCCACTCCTCAGGCCTGGCATGAGCTCAGTCTAGCCCAGTGGGGGACGGAGTGGACACGTGACAGTGGTCCCACCAGGCTGCGGGCTGCCTGCAACCCTGCCTCCAGGCGAGAGGCAAGAGCCCAGTACAGGCAGAGATCTGCTGCTAAGCAAAGGCATGCAGGCACGCAGCCTCGCCAGAACTGCAGAGCTCAGGCTTGGGCCCTATGCATGAGCTGGCTCCACCAACAGGGGTGAGGTGAAAGGCTGGGAAAACATGGAGATCCAGAGGTCCACAGCTGAGCGCTTACCCCCAGCGCCACCTGACCTGTGGAGCATAGGCTTGCAGCCGAGGCGGAAGCCCGGGAACAGGTGGAGACCTGCAGCTGAGCAAAGGTGCTCACCCCTGCCCTTGGTTCCGAGGCTTATGGCCCGCGCGCAGTGCACAACCACACCTGCGGGGGGCAGGACGAAGGCCCAGGCCGCTAAGGCTTGTAGAGTTGGGCACATGATCACAGCCCTTCCACGGAGGAGAGTCGGAAACCACAGCAACAGACAACCGCAGCAGGCCGGCACCGGCAATGCCCATACTAGAACATCCTAGGCAGCGGCGGAGGGGGTGGCAGGCCTGCAGACAGACCACACCTAGGGAACACAGAGGCCACACCCATTGGACTCCAGTGGCCAAACCATTCTTATATACAGACAAAATGGGCAGGCAGAGAAATGCAACCCAAATGAATCAAAAGAAATCCCCAGAGAAGGACCAGAATGAGTCAGATATAACCAAATTACCGATGCAGAGTTTAAAATAATGATTGTTAGGATGTTCAAAGAGCTTAGAACAACAATAGATGGTCATTACAAACACCTAAATAAAGAGATAGGAAATATAAAAATGGAAATTAAAATAATAAAAACGAATCGGTAAGAAATGACAAATACAATATCAGAATGGAAGACCACAATGGAAGGAATTAAAAGCAGCATGGATGAAGCTAAGGATCGAATCAGCGAGTTAGAGGACAAGATAAATGAAGGCACGGAAGCAGAGCAGAAGAAAAAAGAGAGACTCAAAAAATCTGAGGAAACTCTAAGAGAGCTCTGTGACAACATAAAGAGAAATAATATCCGCATCATAGGGGTTCTTGAAGAAGAAGAGAAAGAACAAGGGATAGAAACTTTGTTCAATTAAATCAGAGCTGAAAACTTCCCTAAATTGAGGAAGGAAAAAGTCTCACACGTTCAAGAAGCACAGAGAACTCCATTAAAGAGAAACACAAAGAAATCTACACCGCGACACATCATAATTAAAATACCACAGCTAAGTGATAAAGTATTAAAAGCTGCTAGAGAAAAAAAGGCTATATCACCTATAAAGGAACCCCCATAAGGATGACATCAGACTTCCCAACAGAAACACTTGAGGCCAGAAGGAAATGGCAGAAACTATTCAAAATAATGCAGAACAAGAACCTACAACCAAGACTACTTTATCTAGCAAGGTTATTGTTTAAAATTGAAAAAGAAATAAAAAGCTTCGCAGACCAAAACAACGCTGCAAGAAACGCTAAGGGGCCTGTTGTAAACAGATCAAAGGAGGGAAAGAATATAGCAAAAGAGGAATATAGCTTTAAAAAATAAAATGGCAATAAACAACTATATATCAATAATAACCTTAAATGTAAATAGATTAAATGATCCAATCAAAAGACACAGGGTAGCTGCATGGATAAGAAAACAGGACCCATACATATGCTGTCTACAAGAGACACACCATAAAACAAAAGATGCACATAGAGTAAACGTAAAAGGATGGAAAAAAAAAATATTTCATGCAAATGGAAATGAAACAAAAGCTGGGGTAGCAATACTTATATAAGGCAAAATGGACTTTAAAACAAAGGCTATAGTAAGAGATAACGAAGGACACTACATAATGAAAAAAGGAGCAATCCAACAGAAAAATATAACCATTATAAATATCTACGCACCTAATATAGGAGTACCTAAATATATAAAGCAGACTTTGATGGATTTAAAGGGTGAGATAAACAGCAATACTATAATAGTAGGGGATTTCAATATCACTAACATCAGTAGATAGATCCTCAAGAAAAAAAATTAACAAAGAAAGAGCAGACTTAAAGGACACACGGCATCAACTGGATTTAATAGATACCTTCAGAATCTTTCACCCTAAAGCAGCAGAATATACATTCTTTTCAAGTGTTCATGGTACATTCTCTAGGATAGACCACATGTTAGGAAACAAAAGTGGTCTCAACAAATTTAAGACGATTGAAATCATATGAAGCATTTTCTCTGATCACAATGGCATGAAACTAGAAATCAACCACAACAGAAAAACGGAAAAATACTCAAACACTTGGAAACTAAATAGCACGTTATTAAATAATGGGTTAACAATGAGATCAAAGAAGAAATAAAATAATTCCTAAAAATGAATGATAATGAGCATACAACAACTCAAAATTTATGGAACACAGCAAAAGCAGTCCTGAGAGGGACTTCACAGCATTACAGGTATACCTTAAGAAGCTAATAAAAGCTCAAATAAGCAGCTTGGCCCTGCATCTAAAAGAACTAGAAAAAGAACAGCAAGAAAAGCCCAGAGGTAGTAGAAGAAAGGAAATAATAAAGATCAGTGTGGAAATAAAGGACATAGAGGCTAAAGAAACAATCCAGAGTATCAATGAAACCAGGAGCTGGTTCTTTGAAAAGGTAAACAAGACTGATGAACCTTTAACTAGACTCACCAAGAAAAGAAGAAAGAGGACTCAAATATATAAAATTAGAAATGAGAGTGGAGAAATAACTGACACAACAGAAATACAAAATATTGTAAGAAAATACTATGAAGAATTGTATGACAAAAAACTAGACAACCTAGATGTAATGGACAAATTCCTTAAAACAATCTTCCAAAAATCAATCTGGAAGAATCAGAAAATCTAAACAGACCGATTACAACAAATGAGATCGAAACAGTTATCAAAAAACTCACAACAGAGAAAAGTACTGGGCCTGATGGCTTCACAAGTGAATTCTACCAAATATTCAAAGAACTAACTCCTATCCTTCTCAAGCTATTTCAAAATATTCAAGAGGAAGGAAGACTTCCAAACTCCTTTCATGAAGCAAGCATTAATTCTTATTCCAAAACTAGGCAAAGACAACACAAAGAAAGAAAATTATAGGCCAATATTCCTGATGGATATAGATGCTAAAATCTTCAACAAAATATTAGCAAACCGGATCCAGCAATATATGAAAAAAATCATACGCCATGATCAAGTGGGATTTATTCTGGGAAGGCAAGGTGGGTCCAATATTTGCAAATCAAGCAATGTGATTCATCACATAAACAAAAGGAAGGAGAAAAACCACATGATAATTTCAATAGCTGCAGAAAAGCATTTGATAAAATCCAGCACTCATTCATGATCCAAACTCTCAGCAAAGTGGGAATACAGGGAACATACCTCAACATGATAAAGGCCATCTATGACAAACCCACAGCCAACATCATACTCAATGGGCAAAAATTAAAAGCAATTCCCTGAAGATCAGGAATAAGGCAGGGGTGCCCCTTTCACTACTCTTATTCAACATAGTTCTGGAAGTCCTATCCACAGCAATCAGACAAGAAGAAGAAATAAAAGGCATCCAAATTGGAAAAGAAGAAGCAAAACTATCATTATTTGCAGATGATATGATATTGTATATAAAAATCCCTAAAGTCTCAGTCAAAAAACTACTGAACCTGATAAATGAATTCAGCAAGGTGGCAGGATAACAATTAATACTCAGAAATCAGAGGTATTTTATACTCCAACAATGAACTGTCAGAAAGAGAAATTAAAAAAACAATCCCCTTCACTATTGCAACAAAAAAATAAGTAACTAGTAGTAAATTTAACCAATGAGGTTAAAGACTTGTACACGGAAAATTATAAAACATTGATAAAAGAAATCAAGGAAGATACAAACAGGTGGAAGCATATACCATGCTCATGGTTAAGAAAAATAAACATCATTAAAATGTCTATATTACCCAAACCAATTTATAAATTCAATGCAATACCAATTAAAATACCAATGACTTACTTCAAAAATATAGAACACATATTCCAAAAATTTATATGGATCCCAAAGAGAACACAAATAGCCTCAGCAATCTTGAAAAGGAAGAATAAAGCAGGAGGTATCCACTTCCTGATATCAAGTTATACTACAAGGCCATTGTACTCAAAACAGCTTGGTACTGGCATAAGAACAGGCACATAGATCAATGGAACAGAACAGAGAACCTAGTAATAAACCCACATCTATATGGACAATTGCTATTTGACAAAGGAGGTAAGAGCATACAATGAAGACAGCCTCTTTAACAAATGGTGTTGGGAAAGTTGGACAGCTACCTGCAAAGAAATGAAACTAGACCACCAACTTACACCATTCACAAAAATAAATTCAAAATGGATAAAAGCCTTAAATGTAAGCCGTGAAACTATAAGCATCTTAGAAGAAAACTTAGGCAGTAAGCTCTCCGAGATCTCTCGGAGCAACATATTTGCTGATTTATCTCCATGGGCAAGTGAAATAAAAGACAGGATAAACAAATGGGACTATATCAAACTAAAAAGCTATTGCACAGCTAAAGACAATAAGAACAGAATAAAAAGACAAACTACACAATGGGAGAACATATTCGACAATATGTCTGATAGGGGTTAATAACCAAAATTTATAAAGAACTTGTAAAACTCAACACTAGAAAGATAAACAATCCAAACAAAAAATGGGCAAAAGAAATGAATAGATACTTCTCCAAAGCGGACAAACAAATGGCCAATAGGCATATGAAAAAATGCTCAACATCACTAATCATTAAGAAATGCAAATTAAAACCACAATGAGATATCACCTCATACCAGTCAGAATGGCGCTCATCAACAAAACAACACAGAATCTAAGTGCTGGCAAGGATGTGGAGGAAAAGGAACCCTCCTGCACTGCTGGTGGGAATGCTGACTGGTGCAGCCACTGTGGAAAACAGTATGGAGATTCCTCAAAAAATTAAAAATCTAACTGCTTTTTGACCCATCTATCCCACTTTTAGGAATATACCCCAAGAACACCATAGCATTGTTCCAAAAGGAGAAATGCACCCCCATGTTTATGGCAGCATTGTTCATAATAGCGAAGATCTGGAAACAGCCCAAGTGTCTGTCAGTGGACGAGTGGATTAAAAAGCTTTGGTACATATATACTATGGAATACTACTCAGCCATAAGAAATGATGAGATCGGATCATTTACAACAACATGGATGGACCTTGATAATATTATACTGAGTGAAATAAGTAAATCAGAATAAACTAGGAACTATATGATTCCATACATAGGTGGGACATATAAATGAGACTCAGAGATATGGAAAAGAGTGTGGTGGTTACCGGGGGGGTGGGGGGGTGGGGGTTGGGGAGGTGGGGGCAGGAGAGTGAGGAGATAGGGGAGGGGAGGGACACAAAGAAAACCAGATAGAAGGTGATGGAAGACAATTTGACTTTGGGTGATGGGTATGCAACATAATCCAATGTCAAAATAACCTGGAGATGTTTTCTCTGAACATATGTACCCTGATTTATCAATGTCACCCCATTTAAATAAAAAATTAAAATATTAAAAACTATTAACAACTAAAATGCTGATTATCTGACAAGGTTTGTTTATCACAATTTAAGAAAACAAAAACAAGAATAAGCATTTCTTAACTATTAGGTTGATGTTTTTACAATATTGTAAAATCTAAACAAACTGATGTATATAATGAAGCACGGTTTTTAAATTCTGTTCCAATCTTCTACCATTAGTGTATCTCTTAAATGGAAATTGTAGCCTGACCTGTGGTGGCCCAGTGGATCATGTGTCAACCTGGAATGCTGAGGTTGCCGGTTCAAAGCCTTGGGCTTGCCTGGTCAAGGCACATATGGGAGTTGATGCTTCCTACTCCTCCCCACTTCTCTCTCTTTCTTCTCTAAAAATGAATGAATAAATGAATGAATAAATAAATAATTTTAAATGGAAATTGTGGATCCTGACATCTCTCCAGTGTAGCCACAGTCAGGGAACAGCCTCTGGCTCTCTCAGGGCTTGTCTTCTGACTCTAGACTTGGAGAAGCAGACACATCACCATATGCTTCACAACTAGAGAACAAGCCACATGCTATGAGCCTATTATTTCTAGCCTCCTACTATTCTCAAAGTTTTTTTTCTCTTTGATTTTCCTTCTTTCCTCAGAGAAGTCTTGCCTCAAGGTTAACCCAAGAATCTAGGTTGATACCAGGAAGTCACTCCTGAGCCCCCACACCAGTTAGGTGTTCCCACAGCACCCCATGGACTGCTGATCGTGCTGTTTTATAGTTAGCTGTTTTTGGATTCATTTCCTCTACAAACTCAAGGCCAAAATACTAAAGAGGACAAAGATGGATTTTTGTAGTCCCAGCATCTACCTT
Organism: Saccopteryx bilineata; assembly: GCF_036850765.1. Taxonomy (NCBI): domain Eukaryota; kingdom Metazoa; phylum Chordata; class Mammalia; order Chiroptera; family Emballonuridae; genus Saccopteryx; species Saccopteryx bilineata. Next base: position 120,189,530 of record NC_089492.1, on the reverse strand, counting down.
GCAGGGAAGAGGCATCCCATAAGTCAGGGGTCCCCAAACTTTTTACATAGGGGGCCAGTTTACTGTCCCTCAGACCATTGGAGGGCCGGACTATAAAAAAAACTATGAACAAATCCCTATGCACACTGCACATATTTTAAAGTAAAAAAAAAACCCAAAAAACAAAATGGAAACAAATACAATATTTAAAATAAAGAACAAGTAAATTTAAATCAACAAACTGACCAGTATTTCAATGGGAACTATGGGTCTCCTTTTGGCTAATGAGATGGTCAATGTGCTCCTCTCACTGACCACCAATGAAAGAGGTGCCCCTTCCAGAAGTGTGGCAGGGGCCGGATAAATGGCCTCAGGGGGCCACATGCGGCCCGCGGGCCGTAGTTTGGGGACCCCTGCCATAAGTGTTTCTACAATGAGATTCTTTAATATAGTAGTTCTTAACCTTCACAGGTCATGAACCCTTTTAAGAAAATCTGATGAAAGCCAGGGGATCTGCTCTGAAAAAAGTATACATTTATCCATGGTTTCATTTATAATTTCAAAAAATCTATGAAGGACTTACAATCCCTGCAGAGACCTAGCAGGCTGAGATGCCTGGTATATTCTAGTCTCATCTTGTCTATACAATGGGAGCAGAGTCAGCTGTCAACATGCGATATAAAATAAGAAAAAGGATTTAGCAAAACATACCCAAGGAATTACAGAACAGAAAGGATTAGAATTATAGGTAGGCAAGGCCCATCCATCTTGTTTTATATAAAAATCCTCCCAGTATCAATCTTACAGGTTCACAGCTATCCTATATTCTTACAGGTTCACAGCTATCCTATATTCAAGATAATGGAGAATCCCTAATAGTTGTATGACAGATGAATAGGTGTGATAGGGGAACCTGACAAACACACTTTTCTCATCCAATTATAAGACACAAAATACCTACATAAGAGATACACTTAGAGAGTATAATACTAAAATAATCTGTATTACGACACATGAGCCAAGATCAAAAAGACTCTCTGTAGGATGAGGGTCACAGAGGGAGGAACAGTGTTATGTTCAAAGAATACTACTACCAACAATACCATGCTACAATTATCCCAAGGAGCTCAACTGTGTGGGACTGGACTGTCCCCTACAGTGGGCACAAGGACAGTGGTTAGAAATTTTGGTCCAACATTACCTGGGGTCTCTCAAAGTCAGTCTTGGAGCTGACGCTGAAGTACTCATGTATTTACCACTACTATTTATAAATTAAAATAATAAGTAACCAGAATGGAATTAAGAATCACAGATTTGTGGTCAGCCTCCTTAGGCATGTCCCCTTCCTGAAATAAAGGTCCTGTAAATAAAAGTGTGTATGAAAAAAGGTAGTCCTAGGGAAAACTACAGACCATTCAATTCAATGTGGAATAAAAAAGTAGGGAATTAGATTTGGCAATATTTGCTAAATTAATATTTGTATATTTGTTTAAATTAGTCATTCTGTATACTAACATTTTAAAACTTTATGTAAAGGAAAAGATAAGGCGTATATCCAGCCATGTCCTCAAGGCCATTCCTCAAATGCCACTATTTCCTTTGTGTAGAAAACTTTTACTTTCAGGATCTCATTCTATCTCTGCATACACATAAAATAAGTCTCTAATGGCTTTACCATTAGCTGACTGCAGCTGGGAAGTCTTCACCATGCTCAGAGTGAACCATCCTGTGTCACATGATGTCAGATCCTTGGCCAAACCAGCTACAATAAGTCTTTCAAAAAGATATGCAAACATTAGCTGTACAATATACTATGATTCATTGTCCAAAAAAACACCAAAAATAAAACTATGTACTTTTACTCTGCACCTGTACATTGTAACTTTCTCAGAATGCCTTGTCATTTAAATATACACATTTCAATGTTTTTGTACTGATAAACTAACAGTACAAAAAGCTGTTATTTTATGAAGCAAAAGAATAAAAATCTGTTGAAGCTAAAATACCATATCGGTATATTCTGTATGCCAATTCTCTGCCTCAATTAAAAATAGAGTTGGCCATTATAATTCCTCCACCCTTTTGAGGACTTCAAAACAAAAACAAAAATAATCATAAATCAATCAGGGACAACTTGTGTTCCTAATTAAATGAAAGGCCTTCTTTAGAAAACATTTTTCACATAAATGAATGTACTTTATTAACACCAGAGGTCACTGCCAGCCACGTGGTAACAGGTTTTAAGTTTGGGCTTAAAAGAACCTGTTAGCCTCATAGTATATTCTTGAGTAGGCAGTGCACCTCCTCACCTCTTTTATCTGTTTCCCATCCTTCCCTATCCCCAACAGGTAAGCTCAAACATAAAACTTGGCCAGGAATAAACTTCACAGCCTCTCTACAAAACAATGAAGTTGTCAAATGAAGCTGTACCTGCTGACTGGGCCTTCTTTGCTCTAGCTGAGCCAAATATCAACAGTACAACGATTGAAATTTCTTTTGAGAGCCAAAGTTTAGCTCGTGCTCAAGCTGGCAACTTCGGGGTCTCGAACCTGGGTCTTCCGCATCCCAGTCCAACACTCTATCCACTGCGCCACCGCCTGGCCAGGCTTGAGAGCCAAAGTTTTTAAACTTAAATTATACAGGTAGGTACATTCCTTACTGAGGTAGCGCCCACACGTGGTATTTTGTGGAAGAGCCACACTCAAGGGGCCAAAAAGCCTCATGTGGCTCACGAGCCATGGTTTGCTGACCACTGACTTAGGTGGCTTCCATATCTTGGCTATTGAAAATAATGCTGCAATGCAACAGGGGTACATCTTTTTGAATTGGTGTGTTTGTCTTCTTTAGATAAATACCCAGAAGTGAAATTGACTGGCTGTACGGCAGATCTATCTTTAGTTTTTTGCAGACTCTCCATACTGTTTTCCATAGTGGCTGCACCAATTAGCAGTCCCACCAGCAGTGCACAATAGTTCCCTATCCTCTACACCCTCACCAATACGTTATTTTTTTAGTTTTTGATAATAGCCATTCTGACTAAAGTGAGGTGGTACTCACTGTGATTTTGATTGGCATTTCCCTGATGATTAGTGACGTTGAGCATTTTTTTTCAAGTCTGTTGGCCACCTGTATGTCTTCTTTGGAGAAATGTCTCTTCATGTCCTTCCCCTACTTTTTGATCAGATTATTTTTTAGTACTGAGTTGTATGAGTTCCTTATATGTTCTGAATATCAACCCCTTATCAGATATACCATTTGCAAATATATACTGCTCACAAAAATTAGGGGATATTTCAAAATGAATCTGAAGCCATAAAAAAAGCAACATTTTTTTTTTTTATTAAACAGGATCAGAAAAGCAAACAAGTCAAAGAAAAGTTGTTTAATTATGCAAATAAGGTGGAAAACCAACTTTCATTGGTGAAAATGCACTGTATAAAGGGCTGAAAGTACTGGAGTATCTGCATGTTCCCTGATCTCCTAATTGTTGTGACTAGTGTATTCTCCAAAAAAAGATTACTCAGACTAATGTCAAATCATTTATTATGTTTTCTTCTAGGAATTTTATGGTTTCAGGCCTTACGTTAAGTTTTTAATCCAGATCTGGCAGGGCTGCTCTACATGCGTACCTCACAACGCCCTCCTAGCTCTGAACTCTCTCTGGATGGGGCAGCCCCGTGTGCGCGTACTGCTGCACTTTGCTAGCCCTGTACCCTCTTTGGCCAGAGCAGCCCCACTTGTGCATGCAGCAGTGCCCCACTATCTCAGCCCTTTGGACATGACAACCTTGCCTGCAGGTGCCACAGTGTTTTGCTATCACCACGCTCTCTCTGGGCAAGGGAGCCCCATGTGCATGTGTGGCCCAGTAGGTGCACTCAGCGGCACCTGCCACACCCACTGAATCAATCTCTTTTTGGAGGAGCCCCTTGTATGCCCACCTGTTCCTGCTGGATCTAGCTATGCTGGATCTAGCTAGGGGATGTGCTCTAGAAGCCTTGGCCAGAGAACCTGGATCAATCTCTCGCCTGCTATCCATGTGCAGGGAAATGTAAACGGTGTTCTCCTGGATAGTTCCTGGACAGCTCCCTAAACACACAGTTCCCCAACCTTCTCTATGTGGTCTTTCCCTTTCTCTTGTTATGCAAAAGTTGTTCAATTGGCTCTCAGTTGTCTCTCAGGAAGAACTGCTTTAACTATAGGTGTACAGTCGATGTGTTCTTGGAGGGTGTGAGTTCAGCTTCCTCCTACACCAGCATCTTGGTCTCCCCTCTAGACAATCACTTCATTTAAATCATCCATTAAGTAAACATTAGATCAAGACACATAATCCCTTGGCCTTAAAGATGAGTATGAAGACAACACAGGCTTACAAAACAACTAAAACTAAATAGGCCAGCTAAGCACCACATGATGGTAGAAATAACCACTAATATCTGTAAAATGCTTCAGTTTTTATGTTTCTAAATAAAGCTTCATAACAACCTGGTGAAGTACATAAAGCACTTGGCATTACTCTCATTTTACACAAAGCTTGTAAGCAGTAGAGCAAGGATTTGAACTTCTGACACCACTGTACTATACACCTCTTCAGTGCAACTTTCTGCTAGGGGCTGATGATAGAGGTAGAGGCATTTGGACTGCACCTCAAAGAATAAGCAAGGTTTTGATAGGTGAAGAGACCACAGCATTCCAAGGAAAGAACATACACAGAAGTCTAGAAATACAATGTATAAAAGGAACTGCTGGATTGCTTCACATAAGGCAGGCAGAGGAAATACGGCTATTCGGGTTGAAAGCACGTGAAGAGCTTTAAGCAGCTGACTTAGCATATATCTGTACACGACCCTAAGAAATCAGATGGTTTAGGAAAGAGAAGGAAAAAAAAAACATAAATGAACCCTTACTGTGCGTTTGGTACTCTTCCAAAGAATTGCCTCACAGTCAGAGATATTAAGTTATGAGGTAGTATTAAAGGGAGATTAGACTTTCGTTAAGTCTTCCGCATCACTGGAAACATGGGTTTAATAGAAGGGAAAATCGTAGAAGGCTATCTCTGTAGTTTCAGCATGAGGGAACAGTGAATGCAAAGCAATATTCCTGTCTGTGTCTGAAGTGATGGTTTTTCCAAGTCCCTGAGTACTCTATCCCTAAAGGTAAAAAACAATGTCCTAAATTACCTTAAATTTTCTTACATTATTATCTAAAACTTACCGAATCTTCTGGAGGTCTCTGGATTTTTCCCCAATCCACAGAAGGTCCCTTTTCTTGCAAAAATCTATGAAATAGCTTACAAAATCCATCGAGGTCTTTTTTAGTGTGCTATGAAAACAGAAATTATTGTTACAACTAGCAGAATACTTAATAATAAAAATAGACATATTATACACTTAAAATACCTTTGAATGAAATTCTTACACTATCAGAACATGAAATCTATTTATACCCCAATTTAAAATTAAAGAAGAAGGAAAAGTTAATAGGAACCACACTTAAAGGAATATAAACCAATAATCTTCCCACCAGTATCATGTAATTTAAATACTATTCAATCCATGGGAATTCCAAATGGTTCTCCATATTTATTCACCAATATCTTTCTCTGCTTCTTTTAAGTGAAAATTAATCTTCATCAAAATAACAAAAAAGAACAAAACATAGCTAACCTCAAAACATTAAGTATAAACTAAAATTTAAAGATGAAAATCTACTGCCTGACCTGTGGTGGCGCAGTGGATAAAGCGCTGACCTAGAACAATGATGTCGCTGGTTCAAAACCTTGGGCTTGCCTGGTCAAGGCCCATATGGGAGTTGATGCTTCCTGCTCCTCCCCTCTTCTCTCTCTCTCTCTCTCTCTCTCTCCCTCCCCTCTCTAAAATAAATAAATAAAATCTTTAAAAAAAATAAATAAAAATGAAATTCTACTGATTTATTAAGTAGAAAACACCCGTCTATTGTGGGACCTTTACTATAGCTGACAAGTAGTATAGTTCTATTAGAATTGGCTCTTTGGAAAAGGCATGCAGGATATATGGTTCATACACTAACTTCTCACAATTCTAACTGAATATTGGTATCCATTTCTCCATCCAATAATACTAAAATACAGAATAAAGAGTAATTTGGCCCTGGCCAGTTGGCTCAGTGGTAGAGCATCGGCCTGGCGTGCAGAAGTCCTGGGTTCGATTCCCGGCCAGGGCACACAGGAGAAGCACCGATCTGCTTCTCCACCCCTCCCCCTCTCCTTCCTCTCTCTCTCAGCCAGAGGCTCCACTGGAGCAAAGATGGCCCGGGCGCTGGGGATGGCTCCTCGGCCTCTGCCCCAGGCGCTAGAGTGGCTCTAGTCCCAACAGAGCGACGCCCCCTGGTGGGCGTGCCAGGTGGAGCCCAGTCGGGCGCATGCGGGAGTCTGTCTGACTGTCTCTCCCCGTTTCCGGCTTCAGAAAAATACAGGGGGAAAAAAAAAAGTAATTTTGTTCTGATTGTTTTAGACTTTAGAAACTGCCTAGAATTAAAAAAGAAAAAGACAATGGTTTTACAATGGCCAAATGTTGAAAATTCTTAATTGTTAAGGAATACTACACTTTAATGTTCTCATTTCATCTTGTGCTTATTTTTAAATGGATGATCAGCAACAGCAATAGCAACTCAGCATGTAGGTGAGTGAAAGCAAAAAGCATTGTTTACTATTTACCTCAAACTCGTGTGATGGTGCTGTGATGAGTATTTTTTCTAGTTCCTTCTTCACAGATAATTCTAGTTCTTGTCGAATGACCTCTTGGAACTGAGAAGCACCATCTTGAGACATTGCTTTGCTAAGATCTTAAAACAAAAATATAAAACCACCAACTGAAAAATGAGATACCCATTCAAACAGCAGATGAGCTATAATTGATTTATTTCTGGTGTTCCAGCAAATGAAAAGGGTTCAATCCTATAGTCTCATCATCCTCTCACAGCATATTAATAGTGTCAACTAGTTAGGAGTACAGAATCACAAGTGCTCAAGTTTGACTATTTGGTATATGTTATATGCTTTACTAGTATATCTGAAACACTTCTGGGAAGATGAGGCAGGTGGAAGTAAAAAGATTAATTAATCTTCATTTGAGCACATAATTCCATCTCTACTAATGTTTCTCTCCTAGCCATTAAAAGTGGAGAAAAATCAGAACAAATGGAATAACATTAATAAGGGTATGTTATATGGAACATGCCCTTACAGAACTGCTGCATCAAAGATAACTGGAGGAGTCCTGCAATTTTGCTAAAGCAAAAGACTCCTCCCGCCTCCAGACCAGATAAAAAATTTAAGGAATCCTGTCCATTTTAGAAAGCCAGCCATTCCAGTTCATACTCCTCACTGGAAGAAGCCCATGAGAGATAGATAATGGTAATTCCAAGGTACCTCTACTTCTGTTACTGGCATCAGAAATTTCATTTTAAAAGAATAAGGGCACAGGGCTGCTTCCTCACTCTGCTCTTCAATTTCAGCCAAGACTTTTTAGTACTAATCTGTGCGCAACAAGGCTATCAGGGCTTTTGGTATAGCTGGGCATCTCTGTGATGGACGGATCCTACTAAAGGTGACAGAAATGCCTTTTAGATGAAAACAAAAATAGTAAATACAGAAAAAGAAAACATCACAACTCCTAGCACCTTGGGGAAAAATGTAAACTCAGATGTTTTATATACTCAAGTACCTAGATAGTAATTATTCTGTTTACTTCTTTAAAAATGAGACAGCCTGACCAGGAGGTGGTGCAATGGACAGAGCGTTGTCAGCCTGGGAGGCTGAAGACCCAAGGTTCGAAACCCCGAGGTAACCAGCTTGAGCATGGGTTTACCAGCTTGAGCGTGGGATCACAGACATGATCCCATGGTCACTGGCTTGAGCCCAAAGGGAACTGGTTTGAAGCCCAAGATTGCTGGCTGAACAAGGGGTCACTCACTCTGCTGGAGCCTCCCCAGTCAAGGCACATATGAGAAAGCAATCAATGAACAACTAAGATGCCACAATGAAGAATTGATGCTTATCTCCTTTCCCTTCTGTCCCTGTCTATCCCTCTGTCTCTCTCACTAAAAAAAAACACACAACAAAAAAACCCACATGAGACAATCAGATTATTCACCTCTCCCTTTATCCTCAACCTTATTTTCTAAATGTATTCGTGAAGCTTATGTTCAAATATTTTCTTTGATAAGTAATTAGTTCTACAAATGTTGGTTAATTAGGCCCTGGCCGGTTGGCTCAGCAGCAGAGCGCTGGCCCAGCGTGTGGAAGACCCGGGTTCAACTCCCAGTCAGGGCAAACAGGAAAAGCGCCCATCTGCTTCTCCACCCTTCCCCCCCCCCTCTTCTCCTCCCGCAGCCAAGGCTCCATTGGAGCAAATTTGGCCCAGATGCTGAGGACAACTCCATTGCCTCTGCCTCAGGCGCTAGAATGGCTCTGGCCGCAACAGAGCAATGCCCCAGATGGGCAGAGCATCGCCCCCTGGTGGGCATGCCAAGTGGACCCCAGTCGGACACATGTGGGAGTCTATCTAATTGCCTCCCTACTTCTAACTTTGGGGGGGGGAAGTTGGTTAATTAATTAATTTATTTTAATGTTGGTTAATTTAGCAGAATATTTCATATACCAACAAGTTCTTTCACTTGTTATCTAGGAAGAAGGAAACATTTATATAGACAGAATTAAAGCCAAAATAATAAATATTTTAAAGAAACTTTTGAGAGCAGAAATTAGTATATTATGTTAACTCCTGAGGCAATTTATTTAATACAGTCTCTCCCTCTCCCTCTCCCTAATATGTGTTAACAAATGAGGTATTTAACATAACTCTTCAAAAATCTTTTATACACACTTTCCATCATATTAAAATCCAAGAGGGGGAAAAAAAGTAAACAAAAGAGAAAAATAAAAGGAAATTTGGTAAGATCACACAATCTAATACTAAAATAGCCATTTTTTAACTGTATTCATTTTGTCTACGGCCATACCACCCTAAACGTACCTAATCTCGTCTTGTTTGTGCTTGTCTTGTCTGTCATCTTACAGGGATAAACAACACAATTAAGTTTACAGACTCCAATAAAACAGCCAAAGTGACCCAAACTGCAGCTTACAAATAAGGTTTTTGTGAACTAAAAACCACCAAGAAACAAAAATGTGTGTTCCATAAACAACCTAAAGATAGATATGTTTCAACCAGTAAGAAGCAATTTGATTATGAACTGTAAAAACCTAGGACAATGCATGAGCTTGTTTGCATAACTATGGTAACTAAAAAACTCCTCCAGTACAAACTAGGTTAATGTGACATCAACCACACATGTTCATCCCTTGGCTAGTTTAGTCATAATTTAAAATCTATCACAGGTTAAGTCCTCCATGCTGCTGCCCATCTATACCTGGGATGTCTCTTCCCCAATCTTTAAGCCAACTCCTATATTAATGTCTAGAAAATAATATGGAAGAAAAATATACTAAACATAAAGCCTCTAAAACAGATGAATTGTTTGTATGTCACAGACTGATTAAAACAGATCAAAATATTACTATATAATAATTTTTAATATTTCTTTTTTTGTTAAGACTCAAAGACATCTATAGACAGACTTGCTGCTTTGTTACTGAAGTTAGATCCTGAAAGGCCAGCATTCACAGTCACATTCCTAAAAAATATAGTCATGGAAACATTTAACTTACTTATATTCTGGGCAAATGCCAAAATGAGATAAAACTAAATGTAACTGCTAAGTTTAAAAATAACTCTAGTAGCTGTCTGAGATTTGACTACATGAGAACAGTCCAAAATAAACCCACATCAAACTTTAGAGACTCTACAGAACAACAGCCTATCGATGTACATGATTTAAAGCCAAAATGCACAGAACCCATGCCACTATCCTATCAAGCCAAGCTAAGAAGCTGGTTGAAAAGCTCACATTTAATATTATATATGATCTTTGTCAGCTGCAGCAAGTCCAACCTTAAAACACTCATTCAAAAAAAAAAACCCAACAAAAATAAACCAGACAGATTCAAACAAATTGTGACAAATAGCCCTAAACGTTATTCCTCCCATTTGTTTGACATAGCACCAAATGCAAAGGAAGAACAAGTTGTGTTCCTTCTACCCCCTCTACAAATATGAATAGCTTACACAACAAAAGAACATTACAACATGCCTATCACTTCTACACCATTCCGTAGTTGTTTCCCTCTCCTTTCCCTGAGGAAAGTACCACTGTGAAGTTCTATTTCTACGTAATTAGAGAATAAGGAAAAGCTTTCAATGAATAAAAAATATTCTAGAATAAAGAATAAATGCTTAATCAAGAAGAGTGTCTATCTTGCACAGACCAGGAGGCACAGAGCTAGACACCATTTCCCTTTTCAGTCACCTTATCCATCCTGAATTTTTAAAGAAAGGTCTGGAATTTCTGGTAGGAAAAGAAGACATTAGAAGCTTTCTTGGACTTAACATTCTCAGGTTATACTTCTGGCAATGATGGCTGAATTTCTAATGAAAGGTCAAAGAATCCCCTAAATAATGCAAAATTTCTAACCTTCTAAAATGTTTTGTCCCTCATTTCCTATCAATAGAGAATTGATTCTCCTTGACTTTAAAAGAGTGAATTAAGAATTAAACATTTCATTACCTCAGTCATAAATCAAAACATTTTTATAGATGAGAGGGAGCATTTAATCTACCTTTAATATATTAACAGATAGGAAAACAAAGCTGAAATAATTAAATGACTTATCCAAGGTCACAGAGCAGGTTTTATGAAACCCAGAAACAAAGCCAGTATATGGCAAGCCCCAGCCCAACACTGAAATGAAAATATCTTGCTCATTTTTCATTTTTTCCTCCTAGTCTAGTTCTTAAATCACAACACAAAATCCCTAAAACGCTCTCTTCCAAAAGCATTTATATCAGGATGTCTTCTTACACTCAATGGGACAAAAAGGAAACTCCTTACTACATAAAACTGGGCTTACTAAGAGTTGTCTTGGTTGACTTAATTAGAATTTCTTCAATTTGGTACAGAACAGGCAGTAACTTTATTTTACAAGTTTCCCCCCACACCTCAATTTCCTAATTCTTTCTTGTTCATGAGAACTAAAATTTCCACACCATGGACTTTCCTCTGTCCAACTGGAGCCAACCATAACAACCAAAAAAAAAAAAAAAATGAGGAAGAGAAAATGCAGTAAGTCAATCTAACAAGTGATTGTTTTCAGGTATTTCACTTCATCCACTTCAGCAGCTAAGAAGTATACATAATAAACTCTTCCCTGACATCATGCAACGGGCATAAATAAAATAACTTTCCTCTCTAAAGTAGAAAGCTAGCTTCCCTAAGCAAAGGCCATGGAAAAGCTGAAGAAAGAATACCAAGAGCAACAAAGAGGGTGAGGAGACTTCTCCAGGCCACCATCCACCATTTATTATTTCTGAATAGTTCCAACCTTCCTTGGAAACTCATTATATCCTCAGAGTTGGAGAACTGGAGAGCTGACTTAATCTCAAACTAGGAAATCACTTGCAATCCATGTAAATGTAAAACTCAAGAATGTAAGAGCAACTGGAATTAACAACATTTAAGTGTAAGACATAGACTAGCTTTATGGCCAGTTAAAGCTAGCCATCTTCTTCTGGAGTCACAACACTACAGTCCTTTAAACTCAGTTATTTATGAATATTCCTCCTAGAAAAGCTTTTCTTCTCTGGATTCCATTACCCAATATTATCCTACGTCATATTCTAACATCTTTGTCCAGGCCTCAATTTCCATTACATACTACTACTCTTTCTTTTTCTGCTCTCTGGATTTCCTAAGATTTTTGTCACTGGACCATGTTTCCCTCAACTATGTATTTCCTTTCCAATCTCTTACTAATAACTCCAAAATATGTGCCTCTCATCCTGATCCTTTTTTCATGATATATAGGCTCACGTCCTCTAGTCTTCTAGACTTTTTGAACCTGGATATTCAACTGGGTACCACAAACTCAACAGGTCCAAATCATCTAAATGTCTGCGCTCCATGGCAGTAACGTTCTTAGTTACTCCTAGGTGACCTCGAAACCTCATAGTTATGGCTTTTCCCACCTTTCCCCTGAACATTACATCCAATCCAGTACTACTTAATTGGATCACAATTCTATTCACTGCATTCCATTTCCACTGCTATCTTATTTTCCCTCATTTTCACTCTACTGGTCATAATAAAAACAGCTTTCTATTTTGCCCATCTGTCACTCTGATCCGGTGGTATCATGCAGAATGGACTGATTCCTGTTAAGCTGCAATCCCAATCACATCACTTCTCTGAGTGGATGGGCTTTCATTTGATCGGAAATATATACAAATTCTTCAGTCAGGCATGTTTTCACAAACCAAGTTGACATACCATTTTGAGTAGCCAAAGCTAATGAAAGAACTAAAGCAGAATGCCTAAAGCAGGCATGGCCAACATATGGCCTGCGGGCTGTATCCGGTCCGTGTAATGAGTTTATGCGGCCCGCGATTAAATTTTTAATATTCTCCACTACTTTAAAATCTCAGCTACTCAGAAGCGAAAGCATCTTTGATTATTGGAAATCGAGATATTTAAGAAGTGACACACGGAAAAGAATGCCGTGTGACTAATCTAGGGTTAACTTCCAATAACTGGTCGAATGGATTTGCGATACTTCTTTATTTTTTAAAAAAATTCCATTATAAAGATTTACAACTTTTGTACTCGTCTGTACTCGATATGAGCTGTTTGACGTTTTGCAGCGATGTGAAATCCACATTCTTTTAGGCAGAGTTTGCCAGTGTGCACCCAAGGTCAAACAATTCATTATTTTTGTAGTCAAGTGTGCTGAATCAAGAGTGGCATTGTAGCATAGACAATAGCTGCAGTTGATAACTAAAAATGTGTCCAGGCTATTTGTAAAATGAAATAATTGTTTTATTTGTGATATAACCCCTTTAAGCTCATTCTCTTAATTAGTTTCGATTGATTGTGATATAGTTTGGATATTTATACGGTATGTAATTATATTTTTATTAAAATAATATTGTATATTAAAATTTTTTCACATTTATTGATAAATTACATAATAAAATTTTATTTACGTAATCGTTCTTGTATTTAACACTTTTTAATTTTAATATTTCGTCCAGCCTGTGAAAAAAGTTTTCTTTCTAATCTGGCCTGGGGGCAAAAACTGTTGGCCACGCCTGGCCTAAAGACTGCAACTTCCTAACTCCATTTGTGACATCTCAGTAATATTTCTAAAACTTTAATGTGCATACATATGACCTGGAGGGCTTGTTAAAACACAGCTCCCTGGGCAAGCTCCCAAAGATTCTGACTCAGTGGGGCTGAATGGGGAGAATATGCATATCTAATAAGTAAATGCTGCCAGTATTGCTTTGCATATAGCTCTTATACAGACCATACTACATGTTAATATGTTTGTGTAGTCATGCATCGTTCTTCTCCTACCCCAGTGCTTTTCTATCAACTATTTTTTGCCCCAAGGCCATGTGCTTAAGAGCAGGCACCAGGCCCAGGTTTTTTAAAGCCTCCCAGTCATTGGTTTAAGCATGAAACATACTGTATTTCCCCATGTATAAGACACAACATTATCAAAAAATTGGGGGTCTAAAAACTGGGTGTGTCTTATACAGTGGTTATAGTTTTTTTACTTGCATTTCCCAGCTTTTTAAGCTTGTTTTTGTGCTGTTGTTGATTTTTTTACTTGCTTTTTCCACTTTTTTGAGCTTGTTGTCCTTGCACTCATTGTTTCACACGTGTTACTGGTATATTATGGTAGGTTATACGTTTTGCCATGTTCTGCTCAGAAAAGATTTTTGTACAGTGCTGAATTTAAGTTAAAAGTGATCCAGTTTGCAAAAGTGAATGGAAATCGTGCTGCTGAACGTAAGTTTGGTCCTCCTCTGAGAAGTCAATCCAAGACTGGCTACAGGAAGAAGAAACCCTACTGAAAATGCCATGGCAGAAGAAGGCCATGAGAGACAAGTCAGCAAAATGGCCTGATTTAGAGAGGGAATTGAAGATATGGATTGAAGAGCTAAGGGCAATTGGAATTTCTGTGTCCACAAAGATGGTTCAGCATGAGGCAAGAATAGCTGATGAAAAAGTTACTGATTTCAAAGGAGGACACAACTGGTGCTTCAGGTTCATGAAACGGAATGGACTAAACATGCTTACACACACCAGACTTGCCCAAAAGATGCCTGAAAGCTATGAGCAGAAGGTCCCTGAATTTCATTGTTTTGTCATTCTATGTTGGAAGACACATCAGTTTAAGTTGGGACAGATTGCAAATATAGACAAGTTCCCTTCATCTGATGTCCCAAGTAACAGAACTGTTGATAAGAAGGGGGTTAAAATTGTAACTGTGAAGACAAGTGGACATGAAAATAGCCATTATACAGTTGTTCTAGCTTGTCGTGTCGACGGAAACAAGCTGCCTCCTATGCTGATTTTCAAACGCAAAACTATACCAAAAGAAGACATTCATTAAGGAGTGATTTTCCACGTTCATGATGAGTGTTAGATATAGATCAGGATGGGATGAAGCTCTTGTCCGAGAATGTTTGCAGGAGACCAGGTGGACTCTTATGCAAACCTACCCTATTGGTGCTTGATCAGTTCAGGACACACATAACAACAAAAATACAAAGAAAATTGCTGCAGAGTAAAATACAAAACTTGCCATCATACCTGAAGGCTTGTCATCCCAGCTCCAACCACCTGACGTCAGCATTAACAAACCCTTTAAAGCTGCCATGAGAAACGAATGGAACCAATGGATGAAGCCTTTGGGGGACAATTTGACACCAGCAGGAAGAGTGAAGAAACCAACTATAGAAGAAGTCTGTACCTGGATGAAACAATCTTGGGATAGTATCAAGATTGAGATCATTGTCAAATCATTTAAGAAGTCTGTACCTGGATGAAACAATCTTGGGATAGTATCAAGATTGAGATCATTGTCAAATCATTTGGAAATGTGACATTCCAAATGCCATAGATGGAACTGAAAAGGAGGCAATATATGAAGACAGTGATTTGTCATCAGACACAGATGAGGACAAGCTAATGGATGGGAGGTTTGACAGTGATGAGAAGTTGTATGAATTTTATGATGAATAAAAATTGAGTTCAATAACTTTATGTAATACATTTTTTTTTCAAATTTCAGGCCCCAAAATTAAGGTGCATCTTATACATGGGGAATACGGTAATACATATGATTCTGACCAGTAAGCCAATGAAGGTAGTTTAACAAATGACTTTGAAGAAAGGCATTCTTCATTGAGAAAAAGCAGCACATGAGAAAGAAACAGTACCTTTTCCAACCTTGGACATAACAAGTATGTGTCCACATCTCTCTCACCTTTAGTTTCTTCTACTATTCAGTGATCTTCAAGGAAGCTGATCCAAGAATGAGATAAATATGCTTAAGGGAGAAGTAAGGAAAGATTGATGCGATCTTTGTACTGAATTAACCAACCCTGGGATATCCTACTTCAAGATTCATGCGATACAAGTCCCTCATTTTTTAAGCCAACTGAGTTGGTACTTTTCTGCTCTGTGAAATTAAAAGCATCCTAACTATTATAAATTTGTTCCAAAGCATACATCTCAAGTGTCATTCAATACTTTTAGAGAAAGGTATGTAGAAAAGAGGGGGAAAACAGAAGTTAATAACCTATGTGTATGAGTTCTAAAATCACGAGAACCGTCCCAGGATAGATCCAGGAAACCTGATCCAACTGCCTCCAGAGGCTCAAACTCTGACTTTTGCTTCTGCTCTTTTGGGAGTGCCATTCCTAGTGCTTTAGGTGGTAGCTTCTGAACATTCAAAGAACCCTTCCTTTCTACCACAACTCTTATATGAAGCTTTTTTTTTTTAGTTTTTTCTAAAGACTTTATTTATTCATTTTTTTTGTTTTTTGTTTTTTTTTTTTTTAGAAAGAGAGGTGAAAGGGAGATAGAAAGACAGAGAGAGAAGGGGGTGGAGCAGGAAGCATCAACTCCCATATGTGCCTCAACCAGGCAAGCCCAGGGTTTCGAACCAGCAACCTCAGTGTTCCAGGTCACCGCTTTATCCACTGTGCCACCACAGGTCAGACCTAAAAATCTAAACTAAGCAAAGTTACCCATTACATGCTCACATGATAGGTCTTTGTACCACTCCTTTATAACATTACATGTTAAAAATCTATTCAATGTCTAATGTAAAGTAGTACAACCATTATGGAAGAAAGTATGGTGGTTCCTCAAAAAACTGAAAATAGAACTACCTTATGACCCAGCAATCCCTCTACTGGGTATATATCCCCAAAACTCAGAAACATTGATACGTAAAGACACATGCAGCCCCATGTTTATTGCAGCATTGTTCACAGTGGCCAGGACATGGAAACAACCAAAAAGCCCATCAATAGATGACTGGATAAAGAAGATGTGGCACATATACACTATGGAATACTACTCAGCCATAAGAAATGATGACATCGGAACATTTACAGCAAAATGGTGGGATCTTGATAACATGATACGAAGCGAAATAAGTAAATCAGAAAAAAACAGGAACTGTATTATTCCATACGTAGGTGGGACATAATAGTGAAGCTAAGAGACATTGATAAGAGTGTGGTGGTTACGGGGGGGAGGGGGGAATGGGAGAGGGATAGGGGGTGGGAGGGGCACAAAGAAAACAAGATAGAGGGTGACAGAGGACAATCTGACTTTGGGTGGTGGGTATGCAACATAATTGAACGACAAGATAACCTGGACTTGTCATCTTTGAATATATGTATCCTGATTTATTGATGTCACCCCATTAAAAAAATAAAATTATAAAAAAAAAAAAAAATCTATTCAATGTCTATTAACAAATTACAACCTCTGTAGGAACAAATCATCTCTATTATTGTTCACTGTTGTATTCCCACAGAGCTTGAGATATAATAAATATACTCAAGTAATGCTGACTAAATAAATAAGGAACCTATTATGATAGTTATGGGCTGGGCACAGATAAGGCCAAACAGAAAGTATGTAAGAGCCATTTCTGATCATGGGAAAAGGAGAGTTAAGAAAAATATGGACTATGTCCTCGGTATCTACAGTCCTTAAGGATTCTCAAGCAGGGGCTGATTATATTAGCCAAGTATTAGAGACACTGTCGAAAATAATTCCAAATTGTTAGGCAATCTAAACAAAATGACCTCTAAATTTTTCAATTTTTTATTATCCTATATACATGTTAACATAATATTTCACTAACTTTAGAAATTAAAATTCAACAATTATTATTTCAGTTTAGCATAACTAGGAAAAATACGGAAAAGTTATAGTCCATGACATTTAATCATATAAAAAAATTAGTTTATTTAATATGCTCAATTTTTATATGGTCTTTTAGTATTAAAGTCAATGTTGATTAATTCAGATTGTAAACTACAGTATGACAGTTTACATTTACATGTTTTTAAATGACTCAGCTTTACATATTTATGAATGCTTAATAAATGCTTTTTGATAACAAAAAAGATACTAGGCTTTTGAGAACTGTTCTAATACTCCAGCACTAAATATGCAGAGTCACTTGCTAACTGAGATTTTTTGCTCATCATACACTGCTTACTTAAAAAAAAAATTTTAACATTACTTCCTGACTAGTAGCGGCACAGTGGATAGTGTTGACCCAGAATGCTGAGGTCCCAAGTTGGAAACCCCTTGAGTGTGGAATCATCAACATAATTCTCAAGTCTGTGGTGTGAGCCCAAGGCTGCTAGTTTGAGCAAGGGGTCGCTGGCTTGGCTTGAGCCCCCAACTCAAGGCACGTATGAGAAGCAGTCAATGAACAACTAAAGTGAAACTACTATGAGTTGATGCTTCTCATCTCTCTCCTTCCAGTCTCTTTCTCTCTCGCTCTCTCTCTCTCAAAAAATAAATAAATAAAATAAATAATTAAAAAAACTGTAACTGTTGGCCCTGGTCGGTTGGCTCAATGGCAGAGGTCGGCCCAGCGTGTGGATGTCCTGGGTTCGATACCCAATCAGGGCACACAGGAGAAGCAACCATCTGTTTCTCCACCCCTACCTGCCTCGCTTCTCTCTCTCTCTTATCCTCCCCTCCTACAGCCAAGGCTTGATTCGAGCAAGTTGGCCCCGGTACTGAGGGTAGATTCACGGCCTCCACCTCAGACGCTAAAAAATGACTCCGGTTGCATTAAAGCAAGAGCCCCAGATGGGCGGAGCACAGCCCCCTAGTGGGCTTGCCAGGTGGATCCTGGTCAGGGCGCATGCGGGAGTCTCTGACTACTGTCCTCTCACTTAAAAAAAAAGTTGTAACTGTTGTAATTTATACCTAAACCAGACTTCTCATTAATAATATCACTTCTGAAAAACAGAATATTCAGAAGAGATGTGTTACTAGTTAGCACCTTGCATTAAATTTAATGGATAAGAAAGAAGGCATGCTAAGGAGCCTATCAAACCCATTTGCTGAGAGGAAGAAAAAGGAATATAATATAAAATTGCCATCAAGGACCAAAAACTTATAGGGCAAGCCTGCCCTGTAATTTTATATATGTGCATTTAGATTACACTTTTAAACTCAGTAAGACTTTAAGGTCAGTGAGTACAGTTCCTTCATCCTGAAAATAAAACAGGGCTGGATATGGGGGGTTAAGGGGAGTTGACTTGCTTTAGGACACAGTGGCAGTGCTCAACTGAAATCCAAACCCTGCCACTTGGTGCCCTGCTCTCCTTCCTGGAAGAAGATCTCCCCTTTCTTGGTTACAGCGCATTTATGTGGTTTGCCATATCCTGGCGTATGCCACCAAATCTGAATGAAAACTGGCAAAAATCCAAATATGTCTATTATGTAAAGTTACAACTACATATCAGAATAAGCATTCTCTTATGCTCTTTAACTTTTCCTTCTATGTAGTTTATTTTCTGGGCAATGAAAAATCAAAGAAAGCTTTTATGCACTCTATAAATATTTTATTACCAAGCTTAAGCACTTACCACTGGCATAAATGAACCCAAAACAGTGCAGAGAATTGTGTTATTCTATTTTCCTGCACTCTTTAGAAGTTTGAAAATTCTAGACAGGGTTATAACATAAAGGAAACATCACATCAGCCTTTGCCAGGACAACAACCAGAGAAAAACCAAACACCAATCACCTCATCTGCAGGTCACCACAGAGTGGTGCTAAAGGCAGTGTCCCCCTACAATAGTATTTTTTACAATTTGGTGATTAATAATTAGTCAATTAAAAATAATATGACTATATCATGGACATGAATACAATGAATAGTTTTTAAGCTACAACTGAAATCACAGAGAAACGGGAACTCTCTTGATTTACATACAAAACATTAACAAATTTCTTAGAAGTGTTTTGGAAAATAAAACATTTTGCTGTTTATGTAAGTTAACTAAGACAACATAGCCAGTTTCTCAATGGTTCTCAAAAACAATCCTTAATTATCAAAATAATTTGGGGGCACAATCAATTTCATTTGGCAATGACTAAGAAAAATAAACAATGGGACTTTTGGCAGAGGAAGAATTTGAGTCCTAGACAATTACTGTGCAACAAATAAAAGGAAATGCCTGTATCACCAATCTAGAGAATTGGGAAACAGCATTCCAATGAAGTATTATCCCCTTTCTCACACACAAGCCCAATCAAAAAACACAAAGTTAACTTTTCTTTCAATAGTTTAGCAAGCCAACTTTCAAAGAATTTAATGTTATTAACAAAAAGATGCATGCCTGGTAGTAGAATTATAAAGGTCTAAGAAAAATGGTTTCAACCAATAGTCAATGTGCCTGAATAATCCATTAAATTACTCAAGATGTCCACAATTCAAACCCTATTAAACCAAGTTTAAATATATTTTAGAAAAGAAACTGTAGGCTGTGTCAAAAGGACACAGTCTTTAGAAAAACTTTTGAGATCCTAAACAATCAAAAAGTGGTATGGGAATTTCCTCATTCACTAAATCCCAAACTCTCAGAGAATCTACCCCACAATTTTATTCTAATATTGCTAGAATTTTCTCCACTGGCATAAATACTAGATATCAAAAGGAACAGCATTATGGAAAGTTAGCATAATCAACTCTTAATTATTTATTTTTACAGATAATCCAGAGTTGGCTTGACTTTGAAATATTTGTTCATATTAACTCTTCAATAATGGATGTATCTGACTTTCTGAGAACTCCTGCACTTCACACAAAAAGTACTAAATACAACTTGGTGAAAACTGGAAAACTACAGTATATTCTTTTACCTAGGACATTTTCATTATTAGGCCCACTAATGTTCCTCACATAAAATTAAGTATACTATTATTTTAAGTTACTACAACTGTCTATGGAGAAAAAATAACACAAAGAGCATGTGTGTGAATCCATACTACATGAAAACACTGTCCAAAAATTCATGTCTTAGAGTAATTTCCTCTTAAAGTTATTTTTCAATTTATCTTCGGAATATTAAAAAAGTGTAAGTACTAGTATTTCTTATTTCTCTAATGTTCCTTGTCAATTTCTTATTTCCTCAGTTGGCTTTCACAAATGAAAATCCATCTTACTAGAAGAAAGAACCAGTCATCAAGAATTTAGCCATTGAGATTATAAGGTCCACAATGGAAAAAAAAAGTTTTCATCAACTCAACTTCTTATTCTGAGTTTCTTTTGGTTTTCCATTCATAACTGTGACTCTGAATGTAATTAAATCCCTCACTTCCCACCCTAGCAGCATAAGGAATCCTAAACCACATCTTTAAAAAACAAGGAGGGTGCCTTAGTCATTGCTCTGCCTCTCGAATCCATGCCATAACCCTCCGGGCTAAAAACATCCTAGTCCAATAATCAGTAATAGGCTAAATTTGGTTTTAGGATTTGAGAAGAACCAGGCCAAGGTCCAACCTCCACAACCTAGCCCAGTGTTTCTCATCCCTATGTTTATCTGAGACCCCTCTAGTTATTAGCTCAGCTAATCCTCCCTGGCCTGCTACCATCTATCAAATAAGCATTCACCAAGAGTCCTAAAAAGAAAATGCCAACAAAAAGGAAAGTTGACAGGCCTCAAATATTTTTCAACAAAGAGATACTCAAATGGCTTCCCCTGAAGTGTAAGTACTTAAATTTAAGAAAATTAAAAGACATGTTTATATAATTTAAATAGATAATGGTCTACTAAAAAGTTTGGTTTTTTTTAAGTTCCTATATTATAGTATAAGCACATAACATGGCCTTAGCTGGCTAGATGACAATAGTCCCTTTACCATTTATAAGATTTAAATCATGTAGGGAGATTACCCCATAGCTCTCAGAACTTTTAAAAAAGCAACACCCAAACAGCATGGAATGACAAACCTGGCAAAAAGTCACAACAGCTCATTAAATCTAGTACCTCGAACTGTGATAAGGAACCCCTTCTCAGTCAGCTAGTACTCATGCTGAATCAGAATTGGGGGCTCTGCAACAACCCCTCAAGGGAAGAAAACTAGCAAACGGAGAAGTAATATCACAGGCAGGCAGGTGACCTGAAGGCAGAATACACCAAACTAAGGCATTATGCCCTAGAACCAGTCAAGAATCTTCCTATGAAAAGGATAAGTGCCTGAGGAACACAGACCTGGGAGATACCAAAAAAAAGTTGAATCTTCTTTTGGCCAAGGAATATATATTGAGAACTCTTCTGTCTATCAACATGAAGTAGTTTTATTAATTGAACATTTTTAACCCATAACTTATGGTTAAAGCACTTGAGAATGAAGATGCCCAGCTTTCCTGTCAAAGCACACTGTCTAGATTTGGGCGAAGAGATACAAGCCAACTATAGCAACCCCAATTTCCAGGAAATTAAAAAACACACATATATAAGACATCTTCTGAACTACAAGTTCCGACCATAAGGGTTACACGAGATATATCAATATGGTACACTGTAAGCACTCAAAATTTTTCTGGAGACTGGACAAACAAAAACTGACCAACTAACTATATAACTATCACTGCTAAGCTCCCCGCTTTGGCCCCACACTTCTTTCTTTGTTGTAAAACATCTCAACTCCCAAATGTTGGGGGCCTGAACACCAAACCTAAAGAGGAAAAATAAAGACCTATCACATCTGCCTTGCTTCTGTTTACTTCTGTTGATGAAATGTAGTTATCCATATGGTGGCAATGCTATCTGAAAGGCCATTGTCATTTTGAGAAACAAAGTAAAAATTACTTGCCATCTAATATGTGACTAGTAAATTCATGTAACTCATCTCATTTCAGCTTCCCAATAACCCTGTGGCATAAGTATTAATACCCAATGTTTATATAAGTAAAAACTGAGGTTCAGAAAATTTAGGCATCTAAAGTCACCTCTAAGCAATAGGGTTCAAACCTAAGTCATCCTTTTATGTCTCTCATCATTTATGTCATCTTAAGAGGTGTTATAAAAAACTACAACCAAAAATGTAGGCTAACCTACTAAAAAGGACATGGAGCCCTGGCACGAGATCTCAGTTAGCATCGTCTGGATGTGCCAACACTAAGGTTGGATCCCGGTTCAAGGCACATACAAGAATCAACCAATGAAGACTGACCAGTGTTGGCGCAGTGGATAAAGCATACATCCAGAACGCAGGGGTCACTGGTTCAAAGCCCCAAAGTTTCTAGCTCTGAGAAGGGGCTCGTCAGTGTGGGGTCACTGGCTTGAGCAGGGGAATCATCCCAAAGCTTGCCAGCTTAAGCCCAAAAGGTCTCTGGTTTGAACAAGGGGACACTAGTTTGGCCCTGGTCAAGGCACTTATGAGAAGCAATCAATGTACAACTAAAGTAAAAGCAACTAGGAGTTGATGTTTGTCACCCTATCTCCCCATTCCTGTCTCTCTTGGAAAAAAAAAAAAAATCAACCAATGAATGCATAAATAAGTAGCACAAATTGATGTTTCTCTAGCTCTAAAATCAAGCTCTAAGAAAAATTTAAAAGAACATGGAAAGTGCTGAGTTTCTCATTTACCATCCAGGACAAATACTTTTAGAGCACCAACAACTTCAAGATACTATATTTCTCCCAGGGGGATATGATTCCATCTTTGCTCAAAGGGAACTGACAGTCTATAGTTGGAGAAACACGCCATTCAGGTAAGTTTTTAATGTAAGAGGCAAAAAGTGTTGGAAAGGACAAGGGTTTTAGACACATCTATACGTATACAAATTTCAGTGCTTACTAGCTGTGAATTTTGGACAAGATATTTACATTTCCTCAGCTGTAAGGGCTCTTGTAAAGTTTAAATGAGACAACATATGAACAATTAGGGGCCTAATAGTTGCTCAGTCTTTCCCCATGGAGTGGCACAACCTACGTATCAATGAGTGGGAATGTCAATTATTCCTACAACAAAGATAAAAAATTTAATGAACAAAAAACATTCAAAAACAAAACTCCCAGTCCTTACACTTGAAAACTAATCGGTGGAGACAGCTGAGTCGTTAGCCAATTAGGTTTATCATTTATAAGAGCAACAGCTAATAACATATAAAGGGTTTACACCTGAAGTACAAAATTTAAACAATGATAAACAGGAGCACAATCATGTTAACTGGGGGGGTGGGGGGGTGGGGGCGGTGGGGTGGGGGGATGCAAAACTGCCAACTTAAAAGGAAAACTACCCTTTAAAGCAAAAGTGTATCACAACTAAATGCAATACAGAACTGAGTTATAGCAAAGTAGCCTGAATAAGTCTATTAGTAGTAATGTACCAATGATAAATCCTTAGTCTTGACAAATGTGCAACTTTCCTATAAATTTAAAAGTATTCCAAGATAAAAAGCTTATTTAAAAAAAAAGTAAATGAAAAGGGAAAGGAATAAATTTCACAGCAATTCTTAGCTTAGGTATCGCTACTTAATTTAAAATCACCTGAAGACTGTTAGCCAGTAACAGTAAAGGCTGTGAAATCAGTCAACGTGCACAATCTCTGCAAGCTATTTTAAAGCACAACTACAGGAACAGCTGGAGTTTAATACTCTTAGCTTTTATAGAGAAGTGACTTGTTCACTTTTACTAAGCATATTCTTGCAAAATACTGGTCTTCTGGTAATTGAATTTTGTTGTTGCTGTTACAAAACCAAGTTTCTAACAGTTACTTCTGCCTTGCTATTTTTGACTAAGAAATTTGTTCAATAAGCATGTAAGTAGTATCTCTCACCACATATAAAGCATAACACAGATTTGAAAGTCTAATGACAACTGAGCTTAGTGCTAAAGGCGGGCATGTGTCCCGTTTTCCATAAAAAGGCAGGCCATCAAATTCTCTTACGTTTTTATACAAAGCGCAGAGAGGAGTTAACAAAGTGATGTGAAATTTAGTAGGGCATTTTTAATTCCCACTGTCAAATGATGGCCTTTACTGACAATTTTTAAAGTACATCTGCATTTATCGAGAGTCACATTAAGTGGTTGTGAACTTTACTAGCTGTGTGTTCAGCAAGATGGCTGAAGCTTTCATACTCTGGTGTCTGCAAGAAAAGGGTTTACTTGCATATCAAAAGGCGAATTCTATGCTATAAACTGGTGACAGAGGTTTAAGATAGCACCAATTTCAAAGTATACAAGGTATACACACATACACGCAATATTACTGCTTAATACAATTGAGAGGAATTCCCTAACCTCTTTTTAATGCGCATGTAGAATTTGGAGGGCAATTTTCAAATTCCAAAGAAACCTTAATCTTTGCAGATTTTAAAGAAGGAAAAAAAATAAACAGCAATGCAGCAAAGTCATTTCTCCTGCTGAAATGACCTCCAGCTTCTATGAGCTACTCCTGGTTTCGCAATAAATGAATCTGAGACTCAAACCAAGTACACAAATGCAATAGGAGCAGAGAACACTAAAGCTTCCCCCAACAGTCCTGGCATAACCCACCTGCCTTCCCTCCGCCTTCCCAGTTCCCTTTTCTGTCCGCGCGGTTACCTTAACTTCGACCAGGAAAAAGAAAAACAGACTAATCAACAGCTAAAATCCTGTTTTACAATCATTTACAGCCACTATCCCGGGGAGCGAGAGTGCTACTAACCTGATTTCAGAGAGGCAGAACTAAACCCAGCAGAGCACAGGGGTATAAATTATACGTATCTAAAAGCCAGCCCAGCAGCTCAAGGCTGCTCAAATGTCAATTTAACAAAAAAGGGTTTCGCAAATGGTATCTCAAATGAACATTCCCACTTCCAAACTACCCACCAACCCTCTCGAGTGCCAGTACCCAAATTCAGAAGAAGCAACCCGCGAGATAAGAAGAAGCGTGTCTTACCTGGTACAAATCTCGACATTTTAGGGTTTATTAAAATACTCTGGTTAGGTATATGTTAATTTCCAGAGAAGTCACGCTATCAGGTAGTGATTTCCTCTCGTTTTAACAACCGACGTGTTCTTTCTCCTCTTCCTAGATTTAGCCACTTAAGGGAGTATTTATTCGAAGCGAATAAAACCGGCTCCAGAAAAAAAAAAAAGAAAAACCTCCTCCACTTCCAAAGACAGAAACTTGGTGCGACCGAGTCTGCTCGTAACTCTTAACTACACTGCGCTCCTGACACAAATGAGGGCCAACTGGAGACACCCAGGAAAGGTAAAATCACACGAACTTAAATTTCATCAATGAAAGAGGCGGATCTACAGCTGCTATTTCACCGCCCCCGGGCCCCCACGCCCTCCAGGGTTGGCGGGCCGCACCCCCCGGCTCTCCTTCCCCTCAACGCTGTAGAGGCTACAGCCAAGTCCACGCAAAACCGGCCAACAGCGGCCCCGGCCCAAGCAGGACGTCTGAGACCGGCAGGGGGTGGCGGGGGGAAGGGAGAGAAGCAACCATTTCTACCCTCCCATAAATATCCTGGGACTAGGAGGTGCTAAGAATTCCCAGCGCGGGCGGGGGCCTCCAGCTCCCCGCCTTCCGTCGCGAGCAGCGAAAACCCAGCCGCTGCATTTTCACGAGGGAGGGAGGGGCCGAAGGCTACATCGCCCCTCCCCCGAGGCACACTAAGGGGAGAACCCTCGTGCTGCTCCGAGTCCGACGGACAGGAGCCCCGCGAGGCCCCAATCTTCCTCGCAGACATTCCAGTCCCTCCTGCCCAGCGCTCGTTCAAACCCCAAATCCGGCCTCCGAGGCCACACAGTGGGCAGAAAAGAAAGACTCTACACAGCTCCGAGTGGGAAACACACCCTCCTCCGGGTGGTGGAAAGCCCGCCCTGGCCCCTCCCAAACCACCACCGAGACCCACCTTCCTCCTCTTCCTTAGCAGCAGGGAAATTAGGGGCGTTTATGGCGCCCCGGGAAGAAGACTCGCAGGCTCAGAGAATGTCACCTCAGAGGCACCCTTCTCTCTCCCTCTCTCCCCTCACACATGTACACCTTGAACCCCTCGCTAGTGGTTGCAGCCCGGCAGTTAACGCCCTCCGCCCATCCAGCTGCCGGATCCAGACTCCTTAAGCCCCTCACTCTCTCCTGAATATTTCCCCACCCCCTCCATTTGCAGCAGCCCCTCTATGCGGAAATGTTCCTACCACGCAGACCGACAGGAGTAGCTGCCAGTCAGGAGCCGAAGCGGATGCATGATTTGACCAATGAGACGCGAGAAAGTGTCAGAGGGCGGGGCGTCTGCGGCTCTACAAAACCCTGCCCGGGTAGGCGCTGCGCCAAATATGGGGATTCCGTGCGTGTGAGTTGCATTTGGGGCGGCCGGGCAGAGATGTTTCACTAGTAAAATACTCAGTTTTCAACAGATACTTCCGCAAGGGAAGGATTATTTTTCAGTTCGTAAAAATGTTCCCGCCTACCAGAGGTTCAGGATAGAAACGTATCCGGCGGATAGAGCCAAACCACCCGACAGCAACTACCGGGAGAGAGCCCAGGCCTTTTCACAAACTCTACTCACAGTGTCTGGTCTGGGGAAATGGAAAAGCCTTGAGGAGTAAGCAGTGGGATATCGGGGGCCCACTAACAAGAGGAGTGATTCATTTGGCCAGTGCCAAATGAAGGCTCCCCCACAAGAACCACCCCCTCCGGTTTCCTGTTCTTGTAAAGATTTCTGCTGTGATAGTCGTTTACTTTCCTGGTCAAAGTGGAAATGCCTTAAATTACCCCTCAAAAAATGCTTACCTCTTAATAGCTTCCTAAGTCCTCATGGAAAGAGGATGCTAAAATACAGAACGTTGGCAATGGCTCGGGACTACGAGAGGGCCCACCCAGCGCCCAACAAAAATCAGTTACCACCAACTCCACCCTACCTGTAAGACTCGGTGTGCCAGTCAGTGGGTGCGTCTCAGACTTTACACCTCATGACTCAGCCACAAATCGTCAGAACAGATGAATTGTCAGCACTCTCTTGGGTGTCTTCAATAAACCGAGTAATTCTAGAAGTTTGGACAGCACTAATCAACCAAGGCAAAGTGAGAATGTTTAAACGCCTCATTCTCTAAACATTTTAATTTTTTTAGTGTCACATATTCATATGGAAATGTTATGAGACAAGTGACACAGAGAAGGCCAGTGATTTATTTGGCATAATAGAGAATGGCCCTCGTTACTATTTTTATTTTGTGAAATACAAAAAGATTATAGCCAAAAGCCTATCACTTATAAAATAATTTCCCCAAATAAAAGCAAAGAAACATCTAAAATCCAGATGCCTATATTTTAATAATGGCATTTGGAGACTGAAGATAATCAGAATCTCCACATCTTTTGTGTCCAGTAGAGAAATTGTTCCAGTATTTATCAGTCATCATTAACACCAAAATAAAATACCACTAAAAGGTTTTGGCCCCATCTGGTTGCTTAGCCTGCAATAAAGTTAAAGGGCAAGGAAGAGTCTTTAATTATACAGTTTATTGTAAGAAGGAAAAGCAGTTACTTTCTACCTTTGCAGATTAAGGGAGAGAAAGTAAGTTTCAATTGCAGCAAGAGCATTTGGTAATACCTAAGAATGACATCTTGATTTATGAGTGATTAGATACTAAGATATGGTACCAAAGGATGTGGTACCTGTATGTGCTGCCTCTAGAAATCTCCAAAAAGTAAGTACCTGTCTTCAGTGGTTAAGTCTATAACTACCCTGATGCTGGCTATTAGAGAATACTACAAGCTGTATTCCCAAATATTATTTCTAAATAGTGCCCTGTAGATGGAATTTCTTTATAGTGTCTTAAAATTTAAGTCTGAACCCCAAAAGATTTTGTAAAAGAATCGTCCACTCCCTTAGAGCCACTAAAAACAACCTCACTTGGCAGATCATGTGGGGTTAGGGAAGAAAGATCATAGCCATGGAGCAGTTTCAAGTCTGCTTAAAAGGCATTTACCTATTTCTCTATATCAGGGGTCCCCAAACTTTTTACACAGGGGGCCAGTTCACTGTCCCTCAGACTGTTGGAGGGCCGGACTATAAAAAAAACTATGAACAAATCCCTATGCACACTGCACATATCTTATTTTAAAGTAAAGAAACAAAACAGGAACAAATACAATATTTCAAATAAAGAACAATTAAATTTAATTCAACAAACTGACCAGTATTTCAATGGGAACTATGGGCCTGCTTTTGGCTAATGAGATGGTCAATGTCCGGTTCCATATTTGTCACTGCTAGCCATAACAAGTGATATGACGTGCTTCCAGAGCCCTGACTGTGCATCCCCCGTCACCGGAAGTAGTACTGCACATGAGCGACACCGCGCTTTGCGGATGCATCCTGTGCTCCTCTCACTGACCACCAATGAAAGAGGTGCCCCTTCCGAAGTGCGGCAGGGGCCATAGTTTGGGGATCCCTGCATATATTTATACATTTAATACATAGAAAATTTATCTTTCTCTGTGTGTGTTTTTAATCCTTTTTTTCCATACTACACTACTATGGAATTTCCCCTTATGGTACATGATGCTGATATCTGCATCATTAGAAATCTGTAGCATAGAGTAGGGGTCCCCAAACTATGCATCCTGTGCTCCTGGAGTACTGTATGTGGTGGCACCGCAAAGTGTGGGGTCGCTCACATACAGTACTACTTCCGTTTTGTTTTTTTACTTTAAAATAAGATATATGCAGTGTGCATAGGTATTTGTTCATAGTTTTTATTATAGTCCGGCCCTCCGATGGTCTGAGGGACAGTGAACTGGCCCCTGTGTAAAAAGTTTGGGGACCCCTGCATAGAGAGATAAATTTACAGATTAAACCTTGGGAGAAATTTGGGAAGATCTAAAGGAGGGTGAAGATGCAGAGGTGGAAAGAAGCATTTGTGCAGGGATGGGTAGAAATAGACTGTAAACTAAAAAGAAGCCTAGAAGCCAGTTTTTTACTTTATCATATGTTACCATCTGAAAATGATATAAATTCTGCCTATAATTTTCTCATTCCTTTTTTCTACTTCCCCATAGAAACTTGAGAAAATTTGGTTTCATTTAACCAGTTCCATGTCATGGCATGTATAACAACCTTACCATATCATTCTCTTTTTCCTTACATAGGAACATTCTGTTAACAACAAGAAAACAATGACCATTGCCCTATTTCTAAGTATCCTTTTCTCTGCCTTTTTAGATTTAGTATTTGGCACAAGTGTCTGGTATACAACACTGAACAAGTATATACCAAATGACCAGTTTATTGCCACTAAATCTTTTTAACTTGCAAAGTTGTATTTTTTTCTTTTTCTGTGTGTGTGTGTGTGTGTGTGTGTGTGTGTGTGTGTGACAGAGAGAGAAAGAGACAGACAGACAGACAGGAACACAGAGAGATGAGAAGTATCAAGCTTTTGTTGCAGCTCTTTAGTTGTTAATTGATTGCTTTCTCATATGTACCTTAATGAGGGGGTGGCCTACAGCAGAGTGAGTGACCCTCCGCACTCAAGCTGACAACCTTGGGGTTTCAAATCTAGGCCCTCTGTGTCCCAGTCTGATGCTCTATCCACTGGGACACCACCTGGTCAGGTGCAAAGTTGTATTTTTTACTCTACTCTTTGAGACCTGTACAACACTTTTAAAAATTTATATTTAGAGTTATTTGTTTCAGTTATTTACACCTAGAATATGAACTTGTCCCAAAGCAAATGCAACACCCTGGTGACTTGACAGTAAAATTAGCTAACTGCCCACCATAGTCATCCAGTAAGGGGTGGTTTAGAAACTGCTAAAGTATAAAATAAGTGTACAGATCAGCAAAGTGTGTGGATTTTCAGGGTTTTTTCCCCATGTCTATCCTACCCTATTCCTTACAAACAAGAAAATAAAGCAGTGCAGTTTTGGAAAATATGTCAGAGACATAAAAATTTCAATGTCATGCCTTGCCCAAAGTGTTTAGGAATGAGGCCAGGTAACATTTATATACTAGACTGTTGCCCATGCTCAATATGGGTTCCCACCTGTACCCACTGTAAATCCTAGGCCACTCACATGAAAGAAAAAATGGAGGCTACTATTAGAAGTTGCCAGTTACTGACTAGATCTAACAATAGGGCATTTCACTTGAATCAAAAGGTAACCAAACAGGGTTAACTGGAAAAAGATATCAAATAATGTCTATGAGAAAGACTGCTAATGAATCAGTAGTCTAAAAAATGAACAGTGTTGCCTGACCAGGCAGTGGCACAGTGGATGGAGCATCGGACTGGGATGCGGAGGACCCAGGTTCGAGACCCTGAGGTCACCAGCTTGAGCGTGGGCTCATCTAGTTTGAGCAAAGCTCACCAGCTTGGACCCAAGGCCGCTGGCTCCAGCAAGGGGTTACTTGGTCTGCTGAAGGCCTGCAGTCAAGGCACGTATGAGAAAGCAATCAATGAACAACTAAGGTGTCGCAACGCGCAACGAAAAACTAATGATTGATGCTTCTCATCTCTCCATTCCTGTCTGTCCTGTCTATCCCCCTCTCTGACTCTCTCTGTCTCTGAAAAAAAATAAAAATTAAAAAAATAAAATAAATAAAAAATGAACAGTGTTTCCAAATACTAGAAGAAGAAAAAGACTTCATTCTTTCCTGTTGTCAACATCCTGTTGTTAATGAATCAGGATGTTTGATGAAATAAGTTATGAATATAAGCAATGACATATCCGTCCATCTGTTCATAGCATGATTTTATCTTACATTGGAAGGTTATATAACTTTTATATCACAACAGTAGCAATTATTTCAAATAAGCTGCCTTAGAAAACAGGGTTGTCTCACATTACAGGTAATTATTCAAAGAGTTGAAAAACCTATCTTCTGAGTAGTTTTAAAAGTCATCAGGCCTCAAGAATGCAGTTTACAACATGAATTATCTTGTTCACATTTATCAATAATTCTCCTCAGAAAATTGTTTAGGAGACAGGTCCTTTCTATGTTGTCTCCTGTTTTTACTGTTCTTCATGTTGCCCAAAGGAGAGTTATGATGAGGATTGGTGATGCCCATGATATTGCTCACTCATGTGCCAAATTTTATCTCCTGACAACCCCCCTTGATAATAGAGGCAGAGAAGTTATTTCCTTTAGTGAACAGGCCCAGGAATAACTATAAAGAAACACCTTGTGTTTTCTCAGGTTTTTAAATAAACAGATCATTATGTAATCATCATTTGGAAATACAGAAAAAAAACACCTAAGAAATAACACATCTTACTAAACTCATAAGATAGAATAATCATTCTTTTCTGTAGTGATATATGTATAGATGATGAAGTTACTTATTTTTAGTTATTTTGAAAGTCTCTTAGAGTGGTAAAATAGAAAAGCATTCAGTTTAATTCTGGTTTTTTCCCCTTTTTCAACCATATTAAAGATGCCTTGTTATACATTCTGTCAAATGTCTTTTGATGATTTTCCAAACATCTCTGTCTCTGGTCTAGCCTATTAAATTTCCTGCCAGTGCCACCACTGGGGAGGAAAGGATAAAGAACTTCTGTTTCCTAACAGTCTTGGGGAATTTATTTTAAGCATTTCACACCCACCACTCTAACTAAATATTAAAGAAAAGATCCTCAGGATTATTCTTTGGATGAGGCCTAAATAATTGGGTAATTATATGTCATTAAATGTGCAATATAATTAGGAAATAAAAAGTAACAGTATTCTTTCCTTTCTAGAATGAAAAGGGAAATGTCAAATTTAGAGAAAACATGACAGGAAAAAAATGTGGTATATTAATACTAAGTTCTGGTTACATTTTTAACTGACTTTTAAAAATTTTTCAACAACGATGTACATCTTTAAAGAAAAAAATCTAACTAGTACCAAAAGGCCCATAATAAATAACAGTACTCTCCTGCCTTACCTCTCTTTATACCATCCCTGTACCCCAGAGACAAACATTTTTCTTTTGACAGTTAACCTCAGTTATCTATACCTGATAATTATATCTAAATGCTTCTATTACTACTATTTCTTTGGTTTCTGAGTTCTGGCATTATGTGTTTTAACTCCCTATTGTAATAGACATGAACTCTGCTCACTCATAACCCCAGCCTTCTTTTTTTCCATTGTATTAGTTTCCTAAACTTTGTAGAGCTATATTACCCAACTTTTTTCTCATCATGAAACAGAGAGAAAATTACAATATTTGTACGGCATCTGGAGTAACCTAGAGGGAATTTGCAGATATCAAATTTAGACATGGTGAGAAATTAATTGCTTTAAAATATGCATGAAAATATAAAAATAAATGCAAAGTAATAGGGGAAATATTAAATATTGAATTTGTATAAAACTCTTGAGATAAAATATTTTCAAATTTTTAAATGAGAAATTTGAAATTGCCCTCATGAGCATAAACTTTTAGAATAGGGTTTTATGTTTGAAATAGCTACAAATAGTTTATGATCAAGACTTTTAAATAAGGGGGGAGATCTGAAGATGACAGTGGAGTAGGCAGATGCAGACTCCCAGCTCAAACCACCAAATGGGATTACAAATTAACTTAGGAACAATCAGTGTGAAAAACCAACTCTGGACTACAAGACCAGCTCTCAAAAACCAAGGATCAAAGAAGAAGCCACACTGAACCTGGTAGGGAGTGCCAAGGAGCAGTGAGTCTCCCTTGCTTACAGGAACAAAGGGGGTGTGAGGCTGAGAGCCCAGAAGGGCTCTCATTCCAAGGAAAAGAGTAGTAAATATCACTCACAGCCATTTGCCTGGGGACCTGGGAATGAGGTGTGTTGAAAGGGCTGGCTTATCTTCCAAAAGGAAAGGGAGGAGAGAGACAAAGATGGTGACTGGCAGAGGAATGCATGGGAGGACATGAGAAGCTGATTCATCCAGTGTGGAGGCAGCCATAGCTGGGGGAGGGGTTGATCCTTCCCCATAACACAAGACTAAAGTGCTTCTGGATTATACATCTCCAGACATCTCTCCAGCTCCAATCAGCGCAACAAGACACAGCTGAAAACAAGAAGTGGGGAGGAGGGTCAGTAACTCAGGTCTCCATGGAGATCTGAGATACACCTCCAGCTACTGAAGTGGAGAAAGCACCCCACCCCCAGAGAGCATAACTGGCAGATAAGGCCTTTAGAGTCTCAGGTTACACCCACTGCATTCCTGGATACAGTTTCAAATAAGCCCCCTGCTGAGATCAGTAAACTAGACTACAAGTGAGAAGAAAACAAACAAATCAAGCAAAATCCAAAAGTGGATTACAAATAACAGCTGATGCCAACCCAAGAAGACCTAGAAATAACACAACTGAAAATTGGAGGCAGACAACAACAAACCTAGACTCAACCAGCCCTACAAACAACACATCCAAACACACAGACATAATGAGAAGACAGAAAAGTGCAATCCAAATGAAACCACAAGAGAAATCACCAGAAAAGGAACTGAGTGATATGGAAATAACCAAACTGCTGGATGCAGAGTTAGAATAATGATTGTTAGGATGCTTAGGGATCTTAGAACAACAATGGATGGTCATTACGAACACCTAAATAAAGAGATAGCAAGTATAAAAAAGGACATTGAAATATTAAAAAAGAATCATTCGGATGTGACAAATACAATATCAGAAATGAAGACCACAATGGAAGGAATTAAAAGCAGGATGGATGAAGCTGAGGATCGAATCAGCGAGTTGGAGGAAAGATGAACAAAGGCACGAAAGCAGAGCAGAAAAAAGATAAGAGACTCAAAAAGTCTGAGGAAACTCTGAGAGAGCTCTGTGACAACATGAAGAGAAATAACATCTGCATCATAGGGGTTCCTGAAGAAGAAGAGAAAGAACAAGGGATAGAAATTTTACTCAATCAAATCATAGCTGAAAACTTCCATAAATTGATGCAAGGAAGGGACTCACAAGTTCAAGAAGCACAGAGAACTCCATTAAAGAGAAACACAAAAAGACCTACACAAAGACACATCATAATTAAAATACCTAAGCTAAGCGATAAAGAGAAAATATTAAAAGCTGCTAGAGAAAAGAAGGCTATCACCTACAAAGAAGCCCCTATAAGGATGACATCTGACTTCTCAACAGAAACACATAAGGCCAGAGGGAATGGCAAGAAATATTCAAAGTAATGCAGAACAAGAGCCTACAACCAAGACTATATCCAGCAAGGCTATCATTTAAAATTGAAGGAGAGCCTGACCTGTGGTGGCACAGTGGATAAAGTGTTGACCTGGAAATGCTGAGGTCGCCGGTTCGAAACCCTGGGCTTGCCTGGTCAAGGCACATATGGGAGTTGATGCTTCCTGCTCCTCCCCCCTGTCTCTCTCTCTTCTCTCTCTCTCTCTCTCCTCTCTAAAATGAATAAATAAAATTAAAAAAAAAAATTGAAGGAGAAATAAAAAGCTTCCCAGACAAAAAAAAAAAACTCAAGGAATTCATTACAACCAAACCAATGCTGCAGGAAATGTTAAGGGGCCTGTTTTAAACAGATCAAAATGGGAAAAGGATATAGCAAAAGAGAAATACAGCTTTAAAGAATAAAATGGCAATAAACAACTACATATCAATAATAACCTTAAATGTAAATGGATTAAATGATCCAATCAAAAGACATAGGGTAGCTGCTTGGATAAAAAAACAAGACCCTTACATATGCTGTCTGAAAGAGACACACTTTAAAACAAAAGATGCACATAGATTGAAGGTAAAAGGATGGAAAAAATATTTCATGCAAATAGAAATGAAAAAAAAAGCTGGGGTAGCAATACTTATATCAGACAAAATGGACTTTTAAACAAAGACTATAGTAAAAGATAAAGAAGGTCACTACATAATGATAAAGGAAGCAATCCAACAGGAAAATATAACCATCATAAATATTTTTGCACCTAATATAGGAGCACCTAAATATATAAAGCAGACTTTCATGGATATAAAGGGTGAGATCAACAGCAATACTATATATAATGGTAGGGTATTTCAATATCCCACTAACATCACTAGATAGATCCTCAAGAAAGAAAATTAACAAAGAAACAGCAGACTTAAAGGACACACTAGATCACACTAGATCAACTAGAAAACTTCTTGTTTTCAGCTGTGTCTTGTTTCACTGATTGGAGCTGGAGAGATGTCTGGAGATGTATAATCCAGAAGCACTTTAGATCTAGTGATTTAATAGATATCTTTAGAACTTTTCACCCTAAGGCAGCAGAATATACATTCTTTTCAAGTGCTCATGGAACATTCTCTAAGATAGACCACATGTTAGGACACAAAAGCAGTCTCAACAAATTTAAGAAGATTGAAATCATATCGAGCACTTTCTCTGATCACAATGGCATGAAACTAGAAATCAATCATAACAGAAAAACTGAAAAATACTCAAACACATGAAAATTAAATAGCATGAAATTAAATAACAAATGGGTTAACAATGAAATCAAAGAAGAAATAAAAAAATTTCAGGAAACAAATGATAATGAGCAAACAACAACTCAAAATTTATGGGACACAGCAAAAGCAGTACTGAGAGGGAAGTTCATAGCACTACAGGCATTCCTTAAGAAGCTTGAAAAAGTTCAAATAAACAACCTAACCTTTCACCTAAAAGAATTAGAAAAAGAACAGCAAGTAAGGCCCAGAGGTAGTAGAAGGAAGGAAATAATAAAGATCAGAGCAGAAATAAATGACATAGAAGCTAAAGAAATAATATGGAGGATCAATGAAACCAAGAGCTGGTTCTTTGAAAGGGTAAACAAGATCGATGAACCTTTAACAAGACTCACCAAGAAAAGAAGAGGGAGGACTCAAATAAATAAAATTAAAAATGAGAGGGGAGAAATAACAACTGACACAACAGAAATACAAAATATTATAAGAAAATACTATGAAGAACTCTATGCCAAAAAAATTAAACAACCTAGCCTGAACAGGTGGTGGCGCAGTGGATAGAGCATTGGACTGGGATGCAGAGGACCAGGTTCAAGACCCCAAGATCACCAGCTTGAGCGCGGGCTCATCTAGTTTGAGCAAAGCTCACCAGCTTGGATCCAAGGTTGCTAGCTTGAGCAAAGGGTTACTCAGTCTGCTGTAGCCCCACGGTCAAGGCACATATGAGAAAGCAATCAATGAACAACTAAAGTGCCACAACAAAAAACTGATAATTGATGCTTCTCATCACTCTGTGTTCCTGTCTGTCTGTCCCTATCTAACCCTCTCCCTGACTCTAGCTCTGTTTCTGTAAAAAAAATAAAAATATAAAGTACTCTTTAAAAAAAAATTAAACAACTTAGGTGAAATGGACAAATTCCTTGAAACATATCATCTTCCAAAAATCAATCTGGAAGAATCAGAAAACCTAAACAGACTGATTACAACAAAAGACATCAAAACGGTTTTCAAAAAACTCCCAAAAAACAAAACTCCTGGGTCTGATGGCTTCACTGGTGAATTCTACCAAACATTCAAAGAAGAACTAACTCCTATCCTTCTCAAGCTATTTCAAAAAATTCAGGAGGAAGGAACACTTCCAAGTTCCTTTTATGAGGCGAGCATAATTCTGATTTCAAAACCAGGCAAAGACAACACAAAGAAAGAAAATCCCTAATGAATTTAGATGCTAAAATCCTCAACAAAATATTAGCAAACCAGATCCAGCAATACATGAAAAAAATCATACATTATGATCAAGTGGGATTTATTCTAGGGAGGCAAGGATGGTACAACATTTGTAAATCAATTAATGTGATTCACCACATAAACAAAAGGAAGGAGAAAAACCACATGATAATTTTAATAGATGCAGAAAAAAGCATTTGATAAAATCCAGCACCCATTCATGATCAAAACTCTCAGCAAAGTGGGAATACAGGGAACATACCTCAACATGATAAAGGCCACCTATGACAAACCCACAGCCAACATTATAATTAATGGACAAAAATTAAAAGCAATTCCCCTAAAATCAGAAAAAAGGCAGGGCTGCCCCCTTTTACCACTCTTATTCAACATAGTTCTGGAAGTCCTAGCCACAGCAATCAGACAAGAAGAAGAAATAAAAGGCATCCAAACTGGAAAAGAAGAAGTAAAACTATCATTATTTGCAGATGATATGATATTGTATATAGAAAACCCTAAAATCTCAGTCAAAAAACTACTGGACCTAATAAACGAATTCAGCAAGGTGGTAGGATATAAAATTAATACATGAAATCAGAGGCATTTTTATACACAAACAATGAACTGTCAGAAAGAGAAATTAAGAAAACAATCCCCTTCACTATTGCAACAACAACAAAAAAAGTATCTAGGAGTAAATTTAACCAAGGACGTTAAAGACTTGTACTCAGAAAATTATAAAACATTGATAAAAGAAATCAAGGAAGACACAAAGAAGTGGCGGTTAGGAATAATAAACATCATTAAAATGTCCCAAAGCAATTTATAAATTCAATGCAATACCAATTAAAATACCAATGACATACTTCAAAGGTATAGAACACATATTCCAAAAATTTATATGGAACCAAAAAAGAACACAAATAGCCTCAGCAATCTTGGAAAAGAATAATAAAGTGGGAGGTATCACACTTCCTGATATCAAGTTATACTACAAGGCCATTGTACTCAAAACAGCCTGGTACTGGCATAAGAACAGACATATAGATCAATGGAACAGAACAGAGAACCCAGAAATAAACCCACATCTTTATGGACAACTGATATTTGACAAAGAAGGTAAGAGCATACAGTGGAGTAAAGACAGTCTCTTTAACAAATGGTGTTGGGAAAACTGGACAGCTACCTGCAAAAAAATGAAACTAGACCACCAACTTACACCATGCACAAAAATAAAGTAAAAATGGATAAAGGACTTAAATGTAAATCGTGAAACTATAAGCATCTTAGAAGAAAACATAAGCAGTAAGCTCTTTGACATCTATTGCGGCAATATCTTTGCTGAATTATCTCTACAGGCAAATGAAATAAAAGACATGATAAACAAATGGGACTATATCAAACTAAAAAGCTTTTGCACAGCTAAAGACAATATGAACAGAATAAAAAGACAAACCACACAATGGGAGAACATATTTGACAATACATCTACAACGGATTAATAACCAAAATTTATAAAGAACTTGTAAAACTCAACACCAGGAAGATAAACAATCCAATCAAAAATGGTCACAAGAAATGAATAGACACTGCTTCAACGAGGACATACAGATGACCAATAGACAAATAAAAAATGTTCAACATCACTAATCATTAGAGAAATGCAAATGAAAACCACAATGAGATATCACCTCACACCAGTCAGAATGGTGCTCATTGACAAAACAGCACACGATAGGTGCTGGTGAGCATGTGGAGAAAGGGGAACCCTCCTGCACTGCTGGTGGGAATGCAGACTGGTGCAGCCACTGTGGAAAACAGTATGGAGATTCCTCAAAAAATTAAAAATCGAACTGCCCTTTGACCCAGCCTTCCCACTTATAAGAATATATCCCAAAGACACCATATCACCGACTGAAAAAAAGAAATGACCCTGGCCGGTTGGCTCAGCGGTAGAGCGTCGGCCTGGCGTGCAGGGGACCCGGGTTCGATTCCAGGCCAGGGCACATAGGAGAAGCGCCCATTTGCTTCTTCACCCCCCTCCTTCCTCTCTGTCTCTCTCTTCCCCTCCCGCAGCCGAGGCTCCATTGGAGCAAACATGGCCCGGGTGTTGGGGATGGCTCCTTGGCCTCTGCCCCAGGCGCTAGAGTGGCTCTGGTCGTGGCAGAGCGACGCCCTGGAGGGGCAGAGCATAGCCCCCTGGTGGGCAGAGCGTCGCCCCTGGTGGGCGTGCCGGGTGGATCCCGGTCGGGCGCATGCGGGAGTCTGTCTGACTGTCTCTCCCCGTTTCCAGCTTCAGAAAAATACAAAAAAAAAAAAAAGAAATGCACCCCCATGTTTATGGCAGCATTGTGTACAATAGTGAAGATCTGGAAACAGCCAAGTGTTCATCAGTGGACGAGTGGATTAAAAAGCAGTGGTACATATACACAATGGAATACTATGTGGCTATGAAAAAGAAGGAAATATTACCTTTTGAAACAATATGGAGGGACCTGGAAACTATTATGTTGAGTGAAATAAGCCAGGCAGAGAAAGAAAAGTATCATATGACCTCACTCATTTGAGGAATCCAAGGAATAATGAGAACTGAGGAATGGAATTGAGACAGAGGAGGGATCAAAGGGAACAGAGGAAAAGAGGCCAGAGGAAAAGGGGATGATAGGATGGGATAAACCTGAAGGGAAGGGTGGAGGGCGCTATGGGGAGGGAGACAAGGAAGATGTTGAGGGGAATAGAGGGGAGGGGGGAGGCATTCGGGGTGACCCTAGGATCTATGTAAACACAATTAATTAAATTTAAAAAAAGTAAAAAAAATAGTCCTGGGGATGTAAAGTACAGCATAGGAAATATAGTAAATAATACTGTAATAACTGTGTAATGGTGCCAGGTGGGTACTAGAAATATTCAGAGGAACACTTTGTAAACTATATGTAAACGTCTAACCACTATGGTTTACACCTAAAACTAATGCAAAATAATATTAAATGTAATCTGTAATTAATAAAATAAATAGATATTTTTAAAAGAAAAAAATACTTTTAAATGATAATCTCTTCACCTTTTTTATAGGCACTGTGGTTTACTAAATAATGGTCCTCAAAGATATCCAATTCTTAAACCCTGAGGACTGTGAATGTTACCCTGTGTAACAGAAGGTTCAAAAATGTGACTAGGATGTGGAGAAAAGGGAACCCTCCTGCACTGCTGGTGGGAATGCAGACTGGTGCAGCCATTGTGGAAAAACAGTATGGAGATTCTTCAAAAAATTAAAAATCGAACTGCCTTTTGACCCAGCTATCCCACTGTTAGGAATATACCCCAAGAACACCATAGCACTGTATGAAAAGAAGAAATGCACCCCCATATTTATGGCAGTATAGCGAAGATCTGGAAACAGCCCAAGTGTCCGTCAGAGGACGAGTGGATAAAAAAGCTTTGGTACATATATATTATGGAATACTACTCAGCCGTAAGAAATGATGACATCGGATCATTTACAATAACATGGATGGACCTTGATAACATTATACGGAGTGAAATAAGTAAATCAGAAAAAAACTAAGAACTATATGAATCCATTCATAGATGGGACATAAAAATGAGACTCAGACATGAACAAGAATGTGAGACCCTGGCCCGTTGGCTCAGCGGTAGAGCGTCGGGCTGGCGTGCGGGGGACCCGGGTTGGATTCCCGGCCAGGGCACATAGGAGAAGCGCCCATTTGCTTCTCCACCCCCACCCCCCCTCCTTCCTCTCTGTCTCTCTCTTCCCCTCCCGCAGCCGAGGCTCCACTGGAGCAAAGATGGCCCTGGCGCTGGGGATGGCTCCTTGGCCTCTGCCCCAGGCGCTAGAGTGGCTCTGGTCATGGCAGAGCGACACCCCGGAGGGGCAGAGCATCACCCCCTGGTGGGCAGAGCGTCGCCCCTGGTGGGCGTGCTGGGTGGATCCCGGTCAGGCGCATGCAGGAGTCTGTCTGACTGTCTTTCCCCGTTTCCAGCTTCAGAAAAATACAAAAAAACCCCCAAAAAACAAAAAAACAAAACAAAACAAAAGAATGTGATGGCAACAGGGGTGGAGGGGTGGAGGGGTGGAGGGGTGGGGGGGTGGGGGGAGGAGGGATGGGGCGAGGAAGGAGAGAGGGGTTGGGGGAGAGGAGGGGCACAAAGAAAACCAGATAGAAAGTGACAGAAGACAATTTGACTTTAGGGGAGGGGTATACAGCACAATCAAATGTCAAAATAATCTGGAGATGTTTTCTCTCAACATATGTACCCTGATTTATCAATGTCACTGCATTAAATTTAATAAATAAATTTTAAAAATGTGACTAAGGATTTAAAGAGGGAGAGATTTTCCTGGATTATTTGGGTGGGCCCTAAATGTAAGAACAAGTGTCCTTATAAAATGTAGACAGACAGAGATTTGAAGACAAAGAAAAAAGCAATGTGATGATAGAAGTAAAAGGAGAAAAGGCAATATGATTTGAGGCTATAAACTAAGGAATGAAGACAGCCTCCAGAAACTGGAACAGGCAAGGAATTGATTTTCCCCTAGAGCCACCAGAGGTAATATAGGCCTGGTAACTCCTTGATTTCAGCCCAGAAAAACCATTTCGGACTTTGGGG
This sequence comes from Saccopteryx bilineata, assembly GCF_036850765.1. NCBI lineage: Eukaryota > Metazoa > Chordata > Mammalia > Chiroptera > Emballonuridae > Saccopteryx > Saccopteryx bilineata. The sequence goes on along the minus strand of NC_089492.1, from coordinate 120,147,831 downwards.
CTTCCAGAACTGTAAAAACATACATACATGTTACAAATCACCCAGTTTGTAGTAATTTGTTTCTTCAGCCAAAGGAAACAAATACAGTCACCGTTCTTGAGAAATGTTGCACAAATGGTGATGAAAACATTTTAAATTATTTCTTTTGCAACCATTCAAAAATGTATAATAGTTGAAATTATAATTAAAGAATCTAACAGTCCTTTTTTACTGGCAAACACAACGATAAAATATGATGTGATAAGGTGAATGGATTTTGACTTCAACTGAACTTTTTCTGCAAGTATTTTAAAATAATGAAGCTTTAATTTGTAAAACACACAAGCATTGTTGGATTAATCAGACTAAAACTACTTTGGATACCATTAAAAGAACACATCAGCTGCACAAATCAGAAGTATCAATGTCTGTGAAGTCAGAGTTTGAGAGCCATCAGAGTTGTACCATCCAGCAGCTCCATCCTGGATGCAATGTGCTAAGCACAGCCAAGGAATTATTCTACCATCTGGATGTCTACTTCAGCAGCCAGGTGCCAAGCTTGCTGTTATTTACCTTGGATAAGAGGCCTGTGGAACTACTGGATGTTTTTCATCATCTACTCCAGTGGTCCCCAACCCCCGGGCTGTGGACCGGTACCGGTCCGTGGGCCATTTGGGGCTCTGCAGAGAAAGAATAAATAACTTACATTATTTCCATTTTATTTATATTTAAGTCTGAACGATGTTTCATTAAAAAAAAAAAATGACCAGATTCCCTCTGTTACATCCATCTATGACTCACTCTTGACGCTTGTCTCGGTCACATGATACATTTATCCATCCCACCCTAAAGGCCGGTCCGTGAAAATATTTTCTGACATTAAACCGGTCCGTGGCTCAAAAAAGGTTGGGGTCCACTGATCTACTCCACCTGTAGATATGCTATTTATCTTGGGCCACCCTCTGATATACAGGCCACTAGTAGGTTGAGGCAACCAGCCCAGGGGATCCTAATATCGTGCTTCACAGCTGTAAGCCATTTGAAGCATAGAATTTTTAAATTCTAGTCTATATTACCCTTCTCATTACTGCTGGGCAGCACAATAAAATGAAAATTTGAAGCAGAGAGCAGTGCTGGAAGAAAGAAGGAGGCCATTCTCAATGATCAGTGACTCTGAACAAAATTTTACAGAGGAAAAGGTTAGGGATCGGCAAACCTATGAAGTTCTGGCTTTGCATGGATCTGTACAGTAACAAATTGAAAACTGACATTATTTGAATAACAAATAAATTTACTTAAGACTACTGTCTGGATATGGAGCATCATGGGCAGATTAAGAGACTTTAGCTGTTTGAGATGTAAGCCTTTCTAACACACAGCAGCATATGATGGAAACCAAATGAAGCCACAAATGGAGTAACAGGACAATGAGAAAGAAAAAAGGATTCAGATAGACCAAAACGTTCCTTAAGCCACATTAGCTTAAGGCTTTTACCAGTTTACTAGTGAGAATAAATAAAATAATTTTAAACTCACATTGATAATTATTTGAAATTTTTGTGTGCATGTATATATGCATATGTATGTTGATATATATTAATTACATATGTCCATATATTTATAATTTATATCCTTTCTTATTCCAAAACGAATTTGAGTCCAAGACATGCATATTCCCACTTAAGTTCATTACTTAGTTAACTGGATATAGTATAGTTCATTTCTACAGTAGAAATTCAGTTGAGTCATTCTCATATAATCTTTTTTGTTGTCTTTAGATAGTCAGATTAAAGAAACCCTTCAGTTATTATTTTTTAAATGATTTTTTCTCAACTTTGTGAACCCAAATGGTAATAGTTTAGATTCTAGGATATAGATATTTAGGAGGTAAACAGAATTCCTTATTTAGATGGGAGTACTAGATTAGGCATGTTATACATTACATGATCAATCTTAAAATCTGTAAATACTGAAGTTTCTTCAGAATAATCCCTACAGCCTGACCAGGCAGTGGCGCAGTGGATGGAGCATCAGACTGGGACGCGGAGGACGCAGGTTCGAAACCCCAAGGTCTCTGGCTTGAGCACAGGCTCCTCTGGTTTGAACAAGGCTAACCCTAACCCTAACCCTAACCCTTGAGCCCAAGGTCGCTGGCTTGAGCAAGGGGTCACTTGGTCTGCCGTTAGCCTCCTGGTTAAGGCACATGTGAGGGTAATCAATGAACAAGTAACATGCCGCAACAAAGAATTGATGCTTTTCATCTCTCTCCCTTCCTGTCTGTCTGTCCCTGTCTCTCTCTGTGTCTCTCTTTGTCTCTGTCACACACACACACACAAAAAGAATAATCCCTACAAAATATATACCTTCAAATAATGTGTTTTTTCTTAATTCATTGGTATTTTTTCTGTTTCGGGTACTGATAACAATGTTGGTTTCTAGGGAGGCAGAAGTGTATATTGGGAAAAGCAGACTTTGGAAAATAGCCTGTTTTTTAAAAAAAATTTTTATTGTGTCTTTATTTTAAGTGTCTTCTGCCACTTAGAACCTGAAAACCTTGGGTAAATTACAGTACTTACAACTCTATGAGCCTTACTTAATTTCCTCACCTAAAAATAACAACTAATTAATACCTGCTTTGCCTCTTACAAGGTTATCATAAAGATCATCTCACTCAGTGTTGGCAGAGTCTGACTAATAATTTCTTGTGTTGCCTTACCATAACATTATCTCATATTACTATTACTTGCTTATTATTACTAATTAAATATCTATCTTTCCCTCTATACACTAAGCTCTTTCAGGGAAAAGACTATATCTATCTTGTACCCCAGAGCATATCAGTGTACTTGGCACATAATCAGCACACAAGAGAAATCTATTGAGTGAATTATCAAATGAGATATTTATAATGAATTTTAAAAGCTATAGAGTGCTATGTAGGTATATATGAGTTTTGCCATTATTTCTTAGGAAATGTGTTTTGGATGGCCAATAGTCAACTTATAAATTTACTTTTAGGGACACTAAATAAAGGAGGCATTTCAAAATGAGTTCTGTGTGATAAAGTGTTTGCAAAGATGGCTATATTCTTCCCAACCCTGTGCCGTGCTCCTTTGCAATATGACTTTGTCACTCCTCTCATTAAGGGATATTTTCTCTACTGGCCTGGTGACTTTCTTCAACCAATAGAATGAGGCAGAAGTGATGTTGTGTGATGTCCAAGCCTTAGCCTCAAGAAGGTTTTCAAAAGCTTTTGGTCTCCCTCTTACAAGGATGCTGCCTGAGACCACCATGTGAAGAAGTCTATTCTATCCTGGAAAATGATAGGCCACATGAAGTATAAACAAGTTTTTCTAGCTGAGGCCCCCTAAACCAACCAGCACTAACTGCCATATGTACTTTGGAGCCCATCTTAGGCTCTCTAGCTCTAGTCAGACTGCCTAATGAGTCAAATGGGCAACATAATGACCCAGGTAAGACCAGTAGAAGAATCGCCCAGCTGAGCTATATCTAAAACTGTGTATTGTTACATAGTACAAGAGAACAGATAGACCTATATATGTAGAGTCAAAGAAAAATCAAACCATGCTCATTTATTCTGTTTAGCCCCAGCACTGCCCTTAATCTTTGCATACTGGGACCATGTTTTTCAGCCAACTTGTTTCTCAGCTCTAAACTCTATTCTCCAAATCCTTATAAGAAAGAGATTTCCTTTGAACACTTTCCTTGTAAATCAATATCCCTTAACTTAGATATCTGCTTTTCAGCTAGTGCTTTTGAGATTCTTTAAATAGAAAAAAAGTTTCAATTTTAAAATGTATTTTAAAACATAATTTAAAATATAATACTTCAAAGTTGTTCTGAGTATACAGGATATTTCTTGCAGTCTTTTAATAGTAAAAAGGAAGATACAACTTAAATGTACCAACAGAAGAGCAGTTAAATTATGATGAATACTTTTGGAATCAATATAAAAAGATATTATTAATCATTGAAAGATATGGTGGTAGTTTATTAATTGACAGGGAAAGATATTCCTTATATCCTAAAGTGGGACTAACTCTGGCTAAATATATATGAATAGACAGATAGGTAGGTAGGTAGATAGATAGATAGTAAGATCCAGTTCTTAAAAACTTTTGTAAAAATAGAAGTTCACTTGGTTGTTATTTAAGACTGGATAAAAATATACCAAAATGTTAATGGTTGCCTCTGGGTGGTAAGATCATAGATGAATTTTATTCTATTCTTTTCAATTATTTTTATGTACTCCTACTATGAACAGGTATTATTTGTGTAATAAATATAAAAATATAGACCTATCCAACATCAAAGAATATACTTATTCACCAATATTAATCAACCTAGTTCCTCATTTATGAGTATAGAAAATCAAGAATCACCAGATATTTAAGGAAAATCAATTGTACTAAAGAGAGGGACAATAAAATTAAAAACTTTTTATGAAGGACATAAAGAAAATTACATAAAACAAAAACAAACTATATAAAAACAATCATCAGAGTACAAGAAACAATGCTTGGGAATTGAAAATGTAATTGTCAAAATTAAACAATTTGATAGATGAGATAAAGGTATAAAGTTCAAGAAATTACTGAAAACATATAGCAGAGACAAAAAGAAAATATGAGAGATAAGTTATAACATGTGGTGTATCAATCCAGGAATTTCAGTATCTACCTATGTCCATTTTATTAAACTGTTGAAACTAGTTGTGTCACAAACATAAAAGTTTCTAAACTCTTCCTTCAATCATGACTTACCAAATAGCCCTTCTCTGCCTCTTGACAACAACTTCTTACTCCATAGTTTTCTGGTTACTTTGGCTTTTAAGACTTAAGTAGTTCAGTTAAAAATTCCAGTTTTACATCCCACACCTTCCACACCTGTGGCTCCAGGGAAAGGGAAGCATGATCTGCTTTTCACTTCTCTTTCTTTCTCCTGGTTATAGCCCCTCAGGAGTTGGGAAACTGGAAGGGAAAAGAGGAAAGAGTGGTAAAGATCTCTTTAGTTCACTGGGTTTGCAAGTACAGTCCTTTGTTAACTGTTGCTGCTTTATTTATTTATTTATTTATTTGAGAGAAGCAGGGAGAGAGAGACAGGAGCATTGAGCTTCTCCTGTATGTGTTGCTTTACTTTTATATGGCAGAGATGCACGTGTTAGCTTTCTAATGCAAAGCTTCTGTGCTTTGTGGAGGCTAAGAGGAGGTTGTTTGCAAGGCCTTCCAGCTATACAGTTTCTTGAGAAACCTGAGAGATCTAAGGCAAACTTAACTTTTTTCACCCTACCTCAGCTCTTACAACTGGTTCTACACACTCTTGTAAACGTTTGCAAACCCTTGCTACAGGATCTTCTTACCCAAAGACTGCTGCTCTCTTAGCTGGCACATTAGCAAAATGGCTTAAACCTGACTACCTTCCAAGGAGTCATTGGCTATGAGAAATCCAACTTTCTTGACAAATCAGTCTGTGTACACACTTCTCTGCTTCCTGCTTTCTACCCTGTCTTCTTTTTCATTTCATTTTTTTCCACTTAAAGTGGTACTAGGCAGATCAACAAGTGGCTACCTATAAAAACATCAACAGTTGAGGTTGATGTTCGTCCCCTTGTGACAAGTAAACTTCAGTCTTCATACCTCATCTGTTTGGGAGGCAGGAAACATGCTGCCTTACTCCCTGTGGAAAAGATGCTGCCCTATAGTTTACAACAGTACTGATGATTTCTTTTTTCACCATCCTTCCTCAATCTTCTAGTTAGAGACTCTGAGAAGATGAGAAGGGTGGTTGAGGTACTGGTTGGAAATAGCCAAGATCCCAACTCTTGAGGCTTTCTCTTTAAAATGAGAGATGCCTAATACCTTTTTATACTCAGTTTGATATATCATGAATTTTGGGGAAATGGAATAAATCCCTTTCAGATCCTTTGATGTGTCAAAAAAAGAGGTTCTAGGAAACAGAATGGAAAAATTCAAGGTGAAGAAATAATTAAATAGTTAAAGAAAATGTAAAGAAAAACAAGTATATCAGATAAATGTGTCCATGAAAAACTAAACTTGATGACCTTAACCATTTTCTTTTTTATACTCATGAATTTCAGAGCACAATTTCATTCATTTATTATTCAAAAAATATTCATTGAACACCTACCAAGAACCGACACTGGTAGGCCGTAGGTTGATATAGTGAACTTGACAGAAGTTTCTAATCTAAGAGGGAGTGACACATCACAAACAAATCCTAATAGAAGAGATATGCAGACTCCAAAAGAGTTTGGAAAGTACTGTATTTTATATATTTGTATATTATAAATGCAGATGAATGGTAGAGGTCAGCTTGAGCTAAGGGCTCTGTCTCATCTTTTACAAATACCAATAGAGATAATACAGGCAGATTCCTCTCCTATTATAGTTGGTAAAGAATACCCAAAAAACCTTGTACATTGAAAAGCCAATGTACAAAATCTCATTCACATCACTTACTGTGAGCTCTGATAGAGGAGTGGCTGAGCAGACTAGAGATGCATGAGAAGAGTATCAGATTTGCAGCTCTGGGGAGAGACATAGTGGAGAGACACCACAAAGACTGGGAATCATAGCATATACATAGAAACAAACACAGGAGGCAGTCAAAATGGGGAGAAAAAGAAATGGGCCTCAAATGACAAAACAGGAGAAATCTCTTGAAAAATAGCTAGCTGAAATGAAGTTAAGCAAATTATCAGATATAGAATTCAAAGTAATGGTTATATGGATACACAAGGAACAAAGTAAGAACTTCAACAAAGAGATAGCGAGCATGAAAAAGGACACAGAAACCATAAAAAGGGACTAGTCATAATTGAAGAATACAATATGTAATATTAAGAATACACTGGAATGGCCCTGGCCGGTTAGCTCAGTGGTAGAGTGTTGTCCCAGCATGTGTATGTCCCAGGTTCAATTCCTGGTCAAGGCACACAGGAGAAGCACCCACCTGTTGCTCTACCCCTCCCCCTCTCATTTCTGACTCTCTCTCTTCCACTCCTGCAGCCATGGCTCAGTTGGAGCGAGTTGGCCTTGGGTGCTGAGGATGGCTTCATGGCCTCTGCCTCATGCGCTAAGAAGATTTGAGTTTCTGAGCAATGGAGCAACACCCCAGACAGGCAGAACATCACCTTTTGGGTTTGCCAGGTGGATCCGGGAAGGGATGCACACGGGAGTCTATCTCTGCCTCCCCTCCTCTCACTGAATAATACATAAATAAATAAATAAATAAATAAATAAATACACTGGAGCAAATAAACAGGTAGGGTTGAGGAAGGGGATTGGATCAGCGATTTGGAAGACCAAGTAAAATAATAACACTCAATTAGAGCAGAAAAAAAAATTTTTTTTTTTAAAGAGTGAGGATAGTTTAAGGGACCTTTGGGACAACATGAAACATAACATCTGTATCATTGGAGTACCAGAAGAAGAAGCTATAGAGGGAGCAAAGGATAGAGAACCTAACTGAAGAAATGATGACCAAACATTTTTTAACCTGGTGAAAGAAAAAGACACCCAAGTCATAGAAGTGCAGAGAGTCCCAAACAAGATGGACCAAAAGAGGCCCACACCAAGACACATATCATATTTCCCCATGTATAAAGCACACCCTTTTTGAAAAATTTAGAGTCTAAATTCTGGATGCGTCTTATACAGTGGTTATAGATTTATTTTACTTGCATTTCCCAGTTTTTTGCACTTGTTTTTGTGCTCATTGTTGTAGTTTGCTTTTACCTGCATTTCCCGCTTTTTTGCACTTGTTGTCTTTGCGCTCATTGTTTCTCACTTGTTACTGGTATATTATAGTAAGTTATGTTCTGCTGAGAAAATGGCTCAGAAAAGATTTTTGTACAGTGCTGAATTCAAATTAAAAGAGATCCAGTTTGCAAAAGTGAATGGAAATCGTGCTTTTGGACATGTTTGGTCCTCCTCCAACTGAGAAATCAATCCGAGACTGGCTACAGGAAGAAGAAACCCTACTGAAAACACCATGGCAGAAGAAGGCCATGAGAGGCAAGTCAGCAAAATGGCCTGATTTAGAGAAGGAATTGAAGATATGGATTGAAGAGCGAAGGGCAATTATAATTCCTGTGTCCACGAAGATGGTTCAGCGTGAGGCAAGAAGGATTGCTGATGAAAAAGAAGTTACTGATTTCAAAGGAGGACACAACTGGTGCTTCAGGTTCATGAAATGGAATGGACTAAGCATGCTTACACACACCAAACTTGCCCAAAAGATGCCTGAAAGCTATGAGCAGAGGGGCCTTGAATTTCATCGTTTTGTCATTCAGTGTTGGAAGACACATCAGTTTGAGTGGGACAGATCACAAATATGAACACAGTCCCCCTTCAATTTGATGTCCCAAGTAACAGAACTGTTGATAAGAAGGGGTGAAAACTGTAACTGTGAAGACAAGTGGACATGAAAAGAGCTATTATATAGTTCTAGCTTGTGCCGACAGAACCATACTGCTTCCTATGCTGATTTTCAAACACAAAACAATGCCGAAAGAAGACATTCCTGGAGGAGTTATTGTCCACGTTCATGACAAGGGTTGGATGGATCAGGATGGGATGGAATTCTGGTTTGAGAAAGTTTGCAGAAGGATACCAGGTGGTCTGTTACGCAAACCTGCCCTATTGGTGCTTGATCAGTTCAGGGCACACATAACAAAAAACACAAAGAAGATTTCTGCAGAGCAAAAACCAAAACTTGCCATCATACCTGGAGGCTTAACATCTCAGCTTCAATCACTTAATGTCAGCATTAACGTACCCTTCAAAGTTGCTATGAGGGACGAATGGAATCAATAGATGAAGTCTTCTGGGGACAATTTGACACCAGCAAGAAGAGTGAAGAAATGAACAGTAGGAGAAGTTTGTACCTGGGTGAAAAGATCCTGGGATAATATTAAGATTAAGATCATTGTCAAGTCATTTAAGAAGTGTAGCATTTCAAATGCAATGGATGGAACTGAGGACAAGGCAATATATGAAGACAGAGATTCATCATCAGACACAGATGAGGACAAGCTAATGGATGGGAGGTTTGACTGTGATGAGGAATTGTATGAATTTTATGATGAATAAAAATTGAGTTCAATAATTTTATGTAATACATTTTTTTTTCAAATTTTGGGCCCCCAAATTAAGGTGTGTCTTATACATGGGAGCATCTTATACATGGGCAAATATGAAATTCAAAGCACAAAGGTTAAAGACAAAGAGAGAATCTTAAAAGCAGCAAGAGAAAAGCAGTTAGTTATTAAAAGGGAGTTCTCATTAGGCTATCTGTTAATTTTTTATTTTTATTTTGTTTTGGGATGACATTGATAAATCAGGGTACATATGTTCAGAGAAAACATCTCTAGGTTATTTTGACATTTGATTATGCTGCATTCTCATCACCCAAAGTCCAATTGTCTTTCGTCACCTTCTAACTGGTTTTCTTTGTGCCCCTCCCCTCCCCAACCCCCTCTCTGTCCTCCCCCTCACCCCGTAACCCCCACACTCTTGTCCATGTCTCTGAGTCTCATTTTTATGTCCCACCTATGTATGGAATCATACAGTTCTTAGTTTTTTTCTGATTTACTTATTTCGCTCAGTATAATGTTATCAAGGTCCAACCATGTTGTTGTAAATGATCCGATGTCATCATTTCTTATGGCTGAGTAGTATTCCATAGTATATATGTACCCAAGCTTTTTAATCCACTCATCCAATGACAGACACTTAGGCTATTTCCAAATCTTCACTATTGTGCACAATGCTGCCATAAACATGGGGGTGCATTTCTTCTTTTCAAACAGTGCTATGATGTTCTTGGGGTATATTCCTAAAAGTGGAATAGCTGGGTCAAAAAGCAGTTCGATTTTTAATTTTTTGAAGAATCTCCATACTGTTTTCCAAAGTGGCTGCACCAGTCTGCATTTCCACCAGCATTGCAGGAGGGTTCCCATTTCTCCACATCCTCGCCAGCAATTATTATGTGTTGTTTTGTTGATGAGCGCCATTCTGACTAGTGTGAAGTGATATCTCCTTGTGGTTTTAATTTGCATTTCTTTAATGATTAGTGATGTTGAGCATTTTTTCATATGCCTATTGGCCATCTGTATGTATTCTTTGGAGAAGTGTCTATTCATTTCTTTCGCCCATTTTTTGATTGAACTATATTCCTGGTATTGAGTTTTATAAGTTCTTTATAAATTTTGGTTATTAACCCCTTATCAGACGTATTGTCAAATATGTTCTCCCATTGTGTAGTTTGTCTTCTTATTCTGTTCTTATTGTCTTTAGCTGTGCAATAGCTTTTTAGTTTAATATAGTCCCATTTGTTTATCCTGTCTTTTATTTCACTTGCCTGTAGAGACAATCAGCAAATATATTGCTGCGAGAGATGTCAGAGAGCTTACTGCTTACATTTTCTTCTAAGATGCTTATGGCTTTACGGCTTACATTTAAGTCCTTTATCCATTTTGAGTTTATTTTTGTGAATGGTGTAAGTTGGTGGTCTAGTTTCATTTTTTTTGCAGGTTGCTGTCCAATTTTTCCAACATCATTTGTTGAAGAGGCTGTATTTACCCCAGTGTATGCTCTTACATCCTTTGTCAAATATCAGTTGTCCATAAAGGTGTGGGTTTATTTCTGGGTTCTCTGTTCTGTTCCATTGATCTATATGCCTGTTTTGATGCCAGTACCAGGTTATTTTGAGTACAATGGCCTTATAGTATAACTTGATATCCAGAAGTGTGATACCTCCCACTTTATTCTTCCTTTTCAAGATTGCTGAGGCTATTCATGTTCTCTTTTGGTTCCATATAAATTTTTGGAATATGTGTTCTATATCTTTGAAGTATGTCATTGGTATTTTAATTGGTATTGCATTGAATTTATAAATTGCTTTGGGTAATATAGACATTTTAATAATGTTTATTCTTCCTAACCATGAGCACGGTATATGCCTCCACTTGTTTGTATCTTCCTTGATTTCTTTTATCAATGTTTTATAATTTCCCAAGTACAAGTCTTTAATCTTCCTGGTTAAATTTATTGCTAGGTACTTTATTTTTTTGGTTGTAGCAGTGAAGTGGATTGCTTCCTTAATTTCTCTTTCTGACAGTTTATTGTTAGTGTATAAAAATGCCTCTAATTTCTGAGTATTAATTTTTATCCTGCCACCTTGCTGAATTCATTTATCAGGTCCAGTAGTTTTTTGACTGAGACATTAGGGTTTCTATATGCAATATCATATCATCTGCAAATAATGATAGTTTTACATCTTCTTTTCCAATTTGGATGCCTTTTATTTCTTTTTCTTTTCTTATTGCTGTGGCTAGGACTTCCAGAACTATGTTGAATAACAGTACTGAAAGGGGGCACTCCTGCCTTGTCCCTGATCTTAAGGAGATTGCTTTTAATTTTTGCCTGTTGAGTATGATGTTGGCTGTGGGTTTGTCATAGATGGCCTTTATCATGTTGAGGTATGTTCCCTGTATTCCCACTTTGCTGAGAGTTTGGATCATGAATGGGTGCTGAATTTTATCAAATGCTTTTTCTGCAGCTATTAAAATTATCATCTGGTTTTTCTCCTTCCTTTTGTTTATGTGATGAATCACATTGATTGATTTGCAAATATTGTACCAGCCTTGCCTCCCAAGAATAAATCCCACTTGATCATGGTGTATGATTTTTTTTTTTTTATATATTGCTGGATCTTGTTTGCTAATATTTTGTTGAAGATTTTAGCCTCTAAATTCATCAGGGATATTGGCCTATAATTTTCTTTCTTTGTGTTGTCTTTGCCTGGTTTTGGAATCAGAATTATGCTCGCCTCATAAAAGGAGCTTGGAAGTCTTCCTTCCTCTTGAATTTTTTGAAATAGCTTGAGAAGGATAAGAGTTGGTTCTTCTTTGAATATTTGGTAGAATTCACTTGTGAAGCCATCAGGCCCAGGACTTTTCTTTGTTGGGAGTTTTTTTGATAACTGTTTCGATCTCATTTGTTGTAATTGGTCTGTTTAGGTTTTCTGATTCTTTCAGATTAATTTTTGGAATTTGTCCATTACATCTAGGTTGTCTAGTTTTTTGGCATACAATTATTCATAGTATTTTCTTACAATATTTTTTATTTCTGTTTTGTCAGTTGTTATTTATCCACTCTCATTTCTAATTTTATTTATTTGAGTCCTCTCTTTTTTTCTTGGTAAGTCTGGTTAAAGGTTCATCAGTCTTGTTTACCTTTTCAAAGAACCAGCTCCTGGTTTCATTGATTCTCTGTATTGTTTCTTTAGCCTCTATCTCATTTATTTCCACTTCAATCTTTATTATTTCCTTCCTTCTACTACCTCTGGGCTTTACTAGCTGTTCTTTTTCTAGTTCTTTTAGAGGCAGGGTCAAGTTGTTTATTTGATCTTTTTCTAGCTTCTGAAGGTATGCCTGTAATACAGTGAACTTTCTTCTCAGGACTGCTTTTGCTGTGTCCCATACATTTTGAGTTGATGTATGCTCATTATTGTTTGTTTCTAGGAATTTTTTTTATTTCTTCCTTGATCTTATTGTTAATCCATTTTTTATTTAATAATGTGCTATTTAGTTTCCAAGTGTTTGAGTATTTTTCCATTTTTCTGTTGTGGTTGATTTCTAGTTTCATGCCATTGTAATCAGAGAAAGTGCTCGATATGATTTCAATCTTCTTAAATTTGTTGAGAGTGCTTTTTTGCCTTAACAGGTGGTCTATCCTAGGGTATGTCCATGAGCACTTGAAAAGAATGTATATTCTGCTGCTTTAGGGTCAAAGGTTCTGAAGATATCTATTAAATTGAGTGGATCTAGTGTGTCCTATAAGTCTGCTGTTTCTTTGCTAATTTTCTTTCTTGAGGACCTATTTAGTGATGTTAGTAGGGTATTGAAATCCCCTACTATTATAGTATTGCTGTTGATCTCACCTTTTAAATCCATAAAATTTTGCTTTATCTATTTAGGTGCTCCTTTTTAGGTGCATAGATATTTATAACGGTTATATGTTCCTGTTGGATTGCTCCCTTTATCATTATGTAGTGACCTTCTTTATCTCTTACTATAGCCTTTGTTTTAAACTTCATTTTGTCTGATATAAGTATTGCTACTTCAGCTTTTTTTTCATTTCTATTTGTGTGAAATAGTTTTTTTCCATCCTTTTATCTTCATTCTATGTGCATCTTTTGTTTTAAGGTGTGTCTCTTGTGGACAGCATATGTATGGGTCCTGTTTTCTTATCCAAGCAGCTACCCTATGTCTTTTGATTGGATCATTTAATCCATTTATATTTAAGGTTATTATTGATATCTAGTTGTTTGCTGCCATTTTATTCTTTAAAATTGTATTCCTCTTTTGTTATATTCTTTTTCCTTTTTGATCTGTTTACAACAGGCCCCTTAGCATTTCTTGCAGCATTGGTTTGGTTGTAGTGAATTCCTTGAGCTTTTTTTTGTCTGGGAAGCTTTTTATTTCTCCTTCAATTTTAAATGATGGCCTTGCTGTATAAAGTAGTCTTGGTTGTAGGCTCTTGTTCTGTATTACTTTGAATATTTCTTGCCATTCTCTTCTGGCCTCAAGTGTTTCTGTTGAGAAGTTGGAAGTCGTCCTTATGAGGACTTCTTTGTGGGTGATAGTCTTTTTTTCTCTAGCAGCTTTTAATATTTTTTCTTTATCACTTAGTTTTGGTATTTTAATTATGATGTGTCGCAGTGTAGATTTCTTTGGGTTTTTCTTTAATGGAGTTCTCTGTGCTTCTTGAACTTGTGAGATGTTTTCCTGCCTTAATTGAGGGAAGTTTTCAGCTATGATATGTTTGAACAAGTCTCTATCCCTTGTTCTTTTTCATCTTCTTCAGAAACCCCTATGATGCAGATGTTATTTCTCTTCATGTTGTCACAGAGCTCTCTCAGAGTTTCCTCAGACTTTTTGAGTCTCTTTTTTTTTCTGCTCTGCCTCTGTGCTTTCATTTATCTTGTCCTCTAACTTGCTGATTCAATTCTCAGCTTCATCCATTCTGCTTTTAATTCCTTTCATCATGTTCTTCATTTCTGATATTGTATTTGTCATTTCTGACTGATTCTTTTTTATTATTTCAATGTCCTTTTTTATATTTGCTATCTCTTTATTTAGGTGTTTGTAATGGCCATCTATTGTTGTTCTAAGATCTTTGAGCTTCCTAAAAATTATTATTTTAAAATCTGCATCTGGTAATTTGGTTATATCTGACTCATTCAGGTCTTTCTCTGGGGACTTCTCTTGATTCATTTATGTTACATTTCTCTGCCTTCTTATTTTGTCTGTGTAAAGGAAGGTTTTGGCCACCAAGTCCACTGGATGTGGCCTCTGTGTTCCCTAGGCATGGTCTGTTTTCAGGCCAGCCACCCCATCTACTGCTGCTGCCTAGGGTGTTTGGGTATGGGCGTTGCTGGTGCTAGCCCACTGGGGCTGTTGCTGTGGTTTCTGCCTTTCCTTCATGGGAGTGGCTATCTGTTGATTTTAAAACAGAAACATTTCAAGTTAAAATGGATCTGCATGAAATATTCAAAGTGAGTAAAAGCAAGGACCTTCACCAACACTACTTTACCTAGCAAGGATATCATTTAAAATTGAAGGAGAAATAACTTTGAGGTAAAAAAAAAAGCTAGCGGAGTTTGTTACCACCAAATCCGTATTACAAGAAATGTCCAAGGGCCTGCTTTAAGAAAAGGAAAAGGAAGAAGAAAAATAGAAGAATACAGTTAAAAGAATAAAATGGCAAAAAATCTCAAAAGTAAAAAAAAAAAAAAAAAAGGAACTCTACAGTAAGACAAGAGAAAGAAATGAATTAAAGGATTGGAAGGGAACAAATTAACTGTCCTTATTTGCAGATGATGTGATTGGCTATATAGAAAAATTCAAAAGATTCTACTGACAGATTGTTAGACTTAGAGAATTTGCCAAATTGTTTGATATAGAATTAATATATAAAATTTAAATGTATTTTACATAGAATTAGGAAATTTTTAGTCATTCATTAGTTCATCAAATAAGTTCTCAAAACCTTGCTCTCTCTCATCTCCTTCTGGTACACCTGTGATATGGATGTTGTTATGCTTCATGTTGTCCCAGATCTCCCTTAAACTATCCTTATGTTTTTAAATTCTTTTTTTCTTTTTGCTGCTGTGATTGGATGTTTTATGTTGTCTTCCAAATAGCTGATGTGATCTTCTGCTTCATCTAATCTGATTGATTCCTTCTAGTGTATTCTTCATTTCAGTTATTGTATTCTTCATTAATAACAGGTTCTTTTATGATTTCTTTGTCTTTTTGTGTGTGTTACAGAGACAGAGAGAGGGACAGATAGGAACAAAACAGACAGGACAAGAGAGAGAGATGAGAAGCATCAATTTTTTTTTGTATATTTTTTTTCCTGAAGCTGGAAATGGGGAGAGATAGTCAGACAGACTTCCGCATGCACCCGACCGGGATCCACCCGGTACGCCCACCAGGGGGCGATGCTCTGCCCATCGGGGGGCGTCACTTGTTGCGACCAGAGCCACTCTAGTGCCTGGGGCAAAGGCCAAGGAGCCATCCCCAGTGCCCGGGCCATCTTTGCTCCAATGGAGCCTCGGCTGCGGGAGGGGAAGAGAGAGACAGAGAGGAAGGAGAGGGGGAGGGGTGGAGAAGCAGATCGGCACTTCTCCTGTGTGCCCTGGCCGGGAATCGAACCCAGGACTTCCGCATGCCAGGCCAATGCTCTACCACTGAGCTAACTGGCCAGGGTCAGAAGCATCAATTTTTTACTGCAGCACCTTAGTTGTTCATTGATTGCTTTCTCATATGTGCTTTGACCAGGGGGCTACAGCAGAGTGAGTGACCCCTTGTTCCAGCCAATGACCTTGGGCTCAACCTGGTGAGTGTGCTCAAACAAGATGAACCCACACTCAAACCGTCGACCTCGGGGTTTCAAACTTGGGTCATCCTAGTTCAACACTCTATCTAATGGGCCACCGCCTGGTCAGAGTCTGTGTCTTTTTTTTATCCTGCTGAAGTTCTGAGTTCCTTGAGGACCCTTGTAACCATTGTTTTGAACTCTGTAACAAGTATTTGCTTGCCTCCATTTCATTTAGTTGTTTTTCTGGAAATTTCTCCTGTTCTTTCATTTGGGACATATTTTTTGTCTCCCCATTTTGGCTGACTCTTTTACTGTTTGTTTCTATGTATTAAGTAGATCTGCTATGTTTTCCAATCTAGGTAGGGTGGTCATATAGTAGATGTCCTGTACAGCCCAGGGCCACAGCCTCCCCAGTCATCTAAATTGGAAGCTTTAGGTATGCCCACCTCACCATGTGGGCTGTGTACACCCTGCTGTTATAGCTAAGCCTTGATTGCTGTTGGCATGTCATTTGATGGGATTGACCTCCAGGCCAATAGGCTACTAGAAGCAGTATTGACTACAGCAGAGAAGCTGCTCTATAGGGGCTGACCCCACAAAGCAGAACTCGCTTTAGCAGGCCTCTGCTGCCTGCTGAGTCCACTCCTTGAATGTGTTGCTCATGGAGGTGGCATGGTTGTGCTCTGGAGCCTTTGGTAGTTACAAGCCATGGTCACCCACCACCTGTGCCCTGCCACCACCACCCTGCATAAGCTACAAAGCAATATTCAGACGGCTGCTACTTCTCCTGGGCTTGGAGGTGCCCAGGAGAGGCCAAGTTGTGAACTGAGTCCAGCTGCCACTAGTGCCAGGCCTGGAGCCACTTAACAAGAGGTATGGGGCATGCTGAGGCCAGATGCTGCTTGTTTGGGGTTAGTGAACCTTTAAGATAATTTAGGAAAGTCAGCAGCATGAGCCAAGACAGGTTATTTGTATGCAAAAGCCACTCAAAGCAGCTTGGGTGGGCCCACAGTTGGGTGGAATGTTGTCATAGGGAATCAGCAAGGTGGGGCAAACAGTGTTGATGGAAACTCAGATAAGGCACTCTCCTGTACATGCAGGGGAAAGGCTCAGCAAAGGAACACTGGCTACTGTCAGCACTTCTGTCTGGGAGAAAGCTGCCCCTGTGGCTTTCATCTGAAGCCAGACAATTCAGTTTCTCCCTTATGTCCCTGGTGACTTTTGAGCTGCTGTCCCAGCTCTGGAGCTTAGAGTCAATGAGTCCAAGTAATTCCATGCATTTAAGAGGAATATCTTGGACTCCAGCAGCCCTCCGTTTGACTCAGCCACAGTCTCTGGTTTTCACAGTCAGAAGTTATGGGGGCTTCTCTTCCTGGCACTGGAACCCTGGTCTGGTGCTCCTGGTATCAGGCTGGGACCCCTCCCCTTGCTCCTCAAGGGGGGACCTCTGAGCTAAAATATCCCTCCTGATTTTTGACTGCCGCATGTGAGTGTGACACCAGCCCATTTTGCATTTCCATCCCTCCTATCAGCCTTGATGTGGCTTTTTCTGTATATCCTTAGTTATAGAACTTCTGTTCAGCTAGATTTCAGACAGTTCTGAATGATGGTTGTTCTGTAGTTTAGTAGTAATTTAGATGTGGTCATGATAGAATGCAAGTACAAGGTTTACCTACTCTGCCATCTTGACCAGAGCCAAAGAACAGCTATTTTAAATTAATATTTGGGCCCTGGCCAGTGACTCAGTGGGTAGAGTGTCAACCCAGCATATGGATGTCCTGGGTTCAATTCCTGGTTAGGGCACAAAGGAGAAGTGATCATCTGCTTCCCCCCTTCTCTCCCTCTTCCCCTCCCACAGCCAGTGGCTCGATTGGTTGGAGTGTGGCCCTGATCACTGAGGATAGCTCAATTGGCCCAAGGGCATCAGCTTCAGGTGCTAAAAATAGCTCAGTACTCGAGCATCTGCCCCAGACGGGTTGCTGGGTGGATACTAGTTGGTTTGCATGCATGAGTCTGCCTCACTATCTCCCCTCTGCTCACCTAAAAAAAAAAAAATATATATATATTAATAATTGATCTTGAATCACTTAATTAGGTTTTTATATTAAATTAAATCCAAATTTGGTGATACAAAATTTTTAAATAGATTTCCAAAGCTAAATTTTATTATGAAAAGTCTACAAAATTCTATTTCTTTGAGTTTTATAATAATATAAAGGCATATTGCCTTGGGCTTTGTTAGTATTTCCTATTACTGTTAATAGTATGAAATTATTATCCTAACCACTTTTGTGTGCTATATTAATTGACATTTTTTATATGTAACTATTAACATTATTTCTCATATTTTTCCTTTTAAAGATCAAATTGACTGATTCTCAAACACCAATTCTTTTTTCCCGGCTTCTTTTAATAAAATATTTAATTGCTCCACGTTATATTTCAGTAGCTGTACTGCCTCTGTCCTCATACACACACACACACACACACACACAAAATGGTTCAGATTCTTTCTCATGTTAATTAGTTAAGCTGCTGACAAGGATTGTATGAACCACCAAGGGAATATACCTATTTTTACTCCTTAACATCATACCTAATATGTGTGTGTATATCTGTTTCTGAAATCCTTTGATATACTCAATTTTGCCCTTTTATTTTGAACTGTAGGCCTTGGATAGGGCCTTTAGTTTTAATTCATTTTCAGCAATTGTTCCATTTTTTATAATATAACAATTTAAAGCTACTTTCAAATCATACATTTTGAAACAACAGAGTTCCTGAGGACTTTTGTGACTGAATCCTAACATGATTTTTTGTGGACGCAGTTTATTGTCTCTGCTGTGACCATAATGTCATTGCCAAAACACAAATCTGATCTCGTAACTCTGCTGCTTAAAAAGTTTCCATGCCTCCCAACCACCTATAGATAAAATGAAAACTTCTTAACGACAGAAAAAGAACCTTTCACTATCTGGCCCTACTTAACGTTTTACTCTTATTTGCACCCCTCTTAAAGTGAAAACAGGAGCTATAGCCACACAGAGGTGCTTGTCAGTTTCAACAATTATGTCCCATATCTGTCCTTTTGCACTTGTCTTGTTATTTCCATTTAGAATACCCTGCCATTCTCTTCTGCTTCTCCACCCCACCATTTTCTAGCACTGTATTCTTCAAAAGCAAATTCAAATTCATTTCCTCAGTGAAACTTAAAACTCGCCAGTTCAGACTGCCTGGCAGAGTCAACTTCTCCTCTAGGGACTAGACAATCATAGTCTACAGGGTAGGAAGAGACAAGAAACAAATAATGAAACATTTGGTCAAGAGTCATCATTTATTCACCTCTATGTTCCCTGAACCTACCAGTTACACAATAAATAAATGTTGAATTGAATTTAACTGAATCATAAAGAACAAGTTTAATAATTGCATTTTCACTTTTAAGAATATTGCCTATGTAGATATTCTAAAGTATTAGGTTCATAATTTGACCTTAAAAAACCCACAAAATGGTTGCTAAAGTTTTATAAATAAACATATAGCTTATAATTTTTAATATATTTTTGCTAAACTCATAAACTGTTTTTGTTTGTTGTTTTTAACTTTAAGTCTGTAAGTCATAGACCCTATGTAAATGTCTCAGGACAATTTGAAAGTTTATAAAGCATAGAAATAATCCTTGAATGAATAGATCAGATACAAAGTATAAAAATGTGCCAAAAATAACCTTTTATCTGAAAAGAACACAGTTTTGTTTTGTAGAAAGCAAAACCCTCATATTTAATGAAGCATTGCAAAAGCTCTCCCCCACTCTGTTCAGCTCCTGAGGCAAAGTCAAGGTTCAGACTGAACTTTGTTTGGAAACTTTGGAACCATGTGTTTAAAGAATGGGAGAGCTTTATCAAGACTTTCTGGAAAAGCATATCACAAGCTTAACATGTGCCTGCGCATGTTAACATACTGCCTGCGCTTCAAAGTAAGTGTCCATGGGCCGGCCAGCTGCTAGCCTTTGGAATACCCCCTAGCTAGTTAGGTCTCAAACTGGGTCACAGCTCTATTTCCCAAAATAAGCTCCAGAAAATTTCTGCTGTCTCCTCTGTCTGTCATATAACTTGTTGGTTCTGTTTTATAAAATTCCCCAATTTTAACCTTAGAGCCAAGTTATTAAAATTTATAAATACGAAAAATACAGATACTAAAATGTTCCTCACTAAGCTAATCACCTCCCTGATAAATCTGCTCATCCCACACACTCTGTTATGATGCAAATATCTTTGCAAACACCTGCCTCAAAAAACTTGAAGCCAGACCTGGCCGGATGTTCAGTAGATAGAGCATCCGAGCAGCATGTGGACATCCCAGGTTTGATCCCTGGTCAGGGTACACATGAGAAGCAACCATCTGCTTTTCTTCCCCTCCTACTACCCCTTCTCTCTCTCTTCTCTTCTCTCAACCAGTGGCTCAATTGGTTCAAGTGTGGGCCCCAAGCACTGAAGATAGCTCAGTTGATTCAAGTATTGGCCCCAGATGGGGGTTGCCGGGTTGATCCTGGTCCAGGTGTATGTAGAAGTCTGTCTATCTATTCCCTATCCTCTCACTTAAAAAAAAAAAAAGTTGAAGTCATAGCAATAACAGCTAAAATTGTGCTCTTAATGTCCCAGGCATTATTTTTTTAACTTCTTTAGTTCTCAAGGAGTTTCTGGGAAGAAAGTGGCTTGAACACATGTTCTTCTTTTCACTCTTCCTTCCCTCCTCCTAATTCTTTACTCAGCAAATAAAAGCAACTACCAGAGGCCCTTGAAGTAATTTGTGCTTCTAAGGCCATCCATAAGAGAGAATAGACACAGGACATTATGAGGTCTTTAGCTTGGGAAAGCCAGCTCCTATCAGGAAAATAGGGACTGCACAGATAAAGTCCAAGTGTCTTTCTCCTTTGCACTTGGAGAGCCTGAGAGCAGAGAAGCTATCTCCTGTCTCTTTTCAGTGAAGGGGTCTCAATGTGCTTTGGGACAGAATAGGGGCTCTCAAAATGTTACCCGTGGACAAATAGCAATGGCACCACCTGGGAACTTGTTAGAACTTGTCAGAAATGCAAATTCTCAGGTCCCACTACAGGCTCATGTATTGGAAACTCTAGGAGTAAGGTACAGGAAGCTGTGTTGTAACATGGCATCTCCAGGAGATTGAGAGCTGTAGGTCTCGGGAGCAGACAGCCTAATATCCTTCACCTTCTGAAAACCCCAGCCACCTGACCTGTAAAGGAACTGAGGAATTCATAGCCATTAATAGAATACAGGAAATTACAGTGCACTTAATGAACTCTGTAATTTCAGGGAGATTTAACCAGCTGATCAGTCAGAAGGGGGCAACTCCTTTAGGAAGAAATTATGAAACAGAAAATAACTTCAATTGTAGTAGCAGTCCTGTTAGCTCCCCACCCCCTAATAAAAATTGAGGCTTAGAGAGGTTAAATAACTGTTCAAGGGTACACCACTAATAAGTAACAGAACCAAGATTTGAACCCAGTGCTATTGTGACTCCACATCCTCTCTCTTAGCTTCCTATGTATAATTATATAAGTCCTAATTACTTCTACCTCAACTGTTTCTATAGAATTCATCTTTTTTAAAACTATATTTAAAATTGTGATATAAAATACATACAAAGAATTGTATCAGCAGCACCTGTATGCCTGTCTCTTCCCCAGGAGGTAATCAATGTCTTTACTCTTGTGATAATTGTTTTCTTGCCTTTCTTTATTAAACCACATCTATAAATATTCTCAAGAAATGTAGTTTTTTGTTGTTTGTTTGTTTTGAACTTCATACAAAAGAAATTATACTGTTGCTATCCTTTTGTGACCTACTTTTTGCATGTTGGTGACATGCATCCATGTTGTATGCAACCATAGTTTGTTCATTTTTGTTGCTATGTTTTACTTATACTGAAATTCATTATTTTTTCTACTTCCACGGTCATTCTCATAATTCAGACATTATTACTTAAGTTACCCAGTAGTCCCTAATGATTCTTCTCAATTTCAGGCTCTCTTCAACTGCTGCCAAAAGAATCTTTTGAGGGTCAACATGAATCCTATCTCTTCTGTTAGAAATTGTAGAAGGAGAGGAAGAAGAGAGGCTGAGAAGTAGACAGGGTGTTAAGATCAATTTAAGGATTTCGATTTTTATTCTGAGGGCAATGACAAGCCCTATCTGGCTGATAATTTTTACTTTCTAAGCTTAGAGCTTTTACCAGTGAGTCCCGACCTTCAGTTAGATCCCTTTGAAAACTATGCCAATAAAAATCCAACCAAGTTTTCTAGACCAGTGTTTTTCAACCACTGGCCCATTGACCAGTCAGCCAGAAATTGTATGCTGGTCCATGAAAGAGTTAAGCACCCTGATACTGTATGAAGATTATAGATCCAGTGAGCTTAGTCAAATTCACTTATGCCTAGGGTGATGTCTGCCTTAGTGGTCCCCCAAATAATTCTATTTTCGTTGGTCTCCAAGTGTAAAAGGTTGAAAACCACTGGTCTAGACCCTCTTTACGCTCCACTCTATGGTTCCTTGGAATCACTTCAGCTGCTGGTTAACTTCTTTTAGTGCCAGCCCCATATGTTGCTAGTTCTCTCCTTCATTTCTCTGTAATCAACATTTAAGTTCTGTTGGGGAGGGAAACTCTTACCTTTACTCTCTTAGTGTTCTTTTTGTTTGGACCTTGAGAATTAAATTGACATAAGATAGATCAACAGAAGAAAAGCATACCAATTTAATAAAAGTTTTACTACATGCAAGTCTTCATAAGAAAAGTAGACCCAGAGAAGCAGCAAAACCTATTTTTTTTATCAGGTTGAACAAAGAGAGGTCACTATGGAAAAGTGATTAAACTATGTGGGGAGGCTAAAAGAAGATAAAAATTACTTTAACAAGGTCCTAACTTCTCATCCTTGATGATAAGAATGTTATTTTCCTTCTGGTACAAGGAAGACATTGCTCATGTAGGAATTTCATCTTCTGCTGTTAAGAAAAATAAGTAAAGTCAGAGTGTTCTTCTTGAATATACTACAGTGTGTCCGTAAAGTCATGGTGCACTTTTGACCGGTCAGAGGAAAGCAACAAAAGACGATAAAAATGTGAAATCTGCACCAAATAAAAGGAAACTCTCCCAGTTTCATATCTATTCAGTGCAATTCAATGTGGGCTCATGCACAGATTTTTTAGGGCTCCTTAGGTAGCTATCCCGTATAGCCTCTACAGACTCGTCACTGACTGATGGCCTACCAGAATGGGGTTTCTCCACCAAACTGCCAGTTTCCTTCAACTGCTTATCCCACCAAGTAATGTTATTCCTATGTGTTGGCACTTCATTATAAATGCACTGATATTCACATTGCACTTTGGTCACGGATTTGAATTTAGCGAGCTACAGAACACACTGAACTTTCCTCTACCATCCACACCTCGACTGGCATGGCCGTGGGCTGCTCCGCTGTACACACGGTGTTATGTCATCATCTGCACATGCGCACATGCTGCCACATCATCCTACAGAAACTGGGAGAGTTTTCCTTTTATTTGGTGCAGATTTCACATTTCTATCGTCTTTTGTTGCTTTCCTGTGACTGGTCAAAAGTGCACCATGACTTTATGGACACACTGTATTTAAAGTGCCTTTACCTCCAAATAGTTAACATGCCAGAGTGGCATATTTTAGAGTGGCATGTTCTGAACTCCTTCAGTTCCTAGCATACCCACAAAGGCCATAAAAGTTAATGCATATATGGATAAAAGGCCATGCCATTGGACAGTGCAGTAGTGAACTATTAATTGTGCTGAAAATGGCAAATTAAAAAAAAAAAAAAGGAACAGATGTACTAAGAATAATAAGATTTAGCTCAAAATCTCACCTAAGTACCAAAAGGGAAAGACATTTCAAGTGTCTTAACAAACACTGCTAATTCATTCTGTTGAGTAAAATGAGAACTGCAGAATATTAGACAAGGAAGGACCTCCATAGCTATAGACATAGTTATAGACCAGGGGTCAGGAACCTATGGCTCACAAGCCAGATGTGGCTCTTTTGATGGCTGCATCTGGCTCACAGACAAATCTTTAATAAAAAAAAAATAACGTTAAAAATATGAAACAGGCCCTGGCCCGTTGGCTCAGTGGTAGAGCATCGGCCTGGCGTGCGGGAGTCCCGGGTTCGATTCCTGGCCGGGGCACACAGGAGAAGCGCCCATCTGCTTCTCCACCCCTTCCGCTCTCCTTCCTCTCTGTCTCTCTCTTCCCCTCCTGCAGCCGAGGCTCCATTGGAGCAGAGATGGCCCGGGTGCTGAGAATGGCTCTGTAGCCTCTGCCTCAGGCGCTAGAATGGCTCTAGATGCAACAGAGCGACGCCCCAGAGGGGCAGAGCATTGCCTCCTGGTGGGCATGCCAGGTAGATCCCGGTCGGGTGCATGCGGTAGTCTGTCTGACTGCCTCCCTGTTTCCAGCTTCGGAAAAATGAAAAAAAAAAAAAATTCTCATGTATTACAATCCATTCATTTCCTACCACTCATGTTCATGGTTGTGGGTGGCTAGAGCCAATCACAGCTGTCCTCCATGACAACATCAAATTTTTATTGGATGATGTGTAACGTACACAGGTTGTTGTATGGCTCTCATGGAATTACATTCAAAAATATGTGGCGTTCATGGCTCTCTCAGCCAAAAAGTTTCCTGACCCCTGTTATAGACTATAAATTTCATGCAGGGGTTGGCAGACATTTTCTGTAAAGGGCTAGACAGTAAATATGTTCAGCTTTTCAGGCCATATGATTTCTGTCAGAATTACTCAACTCTGACTTTGTAGGGTGAAAGCAGCCATAGGCAATATGTGAATGACTGGACCTGGCTTTGTTCCATTAAAATTTTATTGGCAGCAGGTCACATTTGGCCCATAGGCTGTAGTTTGCCAACCCCTGCCTTAGTGTATAATTTCAGGCCTCACTGCTGTTTGTAGTTTTGTTTTTTTCTCAATACCTTTTTTAAAATTTAAGATCTAATTTACATTGAATAAAAGGTAGCAGCTCTTAAGTTATATTTTAATGAGGTGTTTTTTTTTTTTTTTTTCTGAAGCTGGAAACGGGGAGAGACAGTCAGACAGACCTACATGTGCTCAACCAGGATCCACCCAGCACACCCACCAGGGGCGACGCTCTGCCCACCAGGGGGCGATGCTCTGCCCCTCTGGGGCGTCGCTCTGTCGCGACCAGAACCACTCTAGCACCTGGGGCAGAGGCCAAGGAGCCATCCCCAGCGCCCGGGCCATCTTTTCTCCAATGGAGCCTTGGCTGCGGGAGGGGAAGAGAGAGACAGAGAGGAAGGAGGGGGGGGTGGAGAAGCAAATGGGCGCCTCTCCTATGTGCCCTGGCTGGGAATCGAACCCGGGTCCCCTGCACGCCAGGCCAATGCTCTACCGCTGAGCCAACTGGCCAGGGCCTATTTTAATGAGTTTTGACAAATGTTTTCACCTATGTAATAACCATTCTATTTAAGGTGAAGAACATTTCCATTCCCCCAGAAAGTACCTTTAAACTTCTTTCCAGTCAATCCCCATCCTAACCCCCAGAGATTAACCACTCTTCTGATTTCTATTCCCACAGATTAATTTTGCCTGTTCCTGAACTTCACATAAATAAAATTATATTATGTCTGTATATCTGAGTGTATGGCTTCTTTCATTCAACTGGTTTGTGAGATTCACCAAGTTGCTGAGAGGACACATTCTTTTTTTAATTACTGAATAGTATCCTGTGGTATAAGTATACTAGTATACTAAAGTTGGTAGGAATTTATCTGTTATTAGTTTCCTAGGGCTGTCATAAGAAATTACCACAAACTTCGTGACTTAAAACAACAGAAATTTATTCTCACAGCTTTTGGAGGCCAAAAGCGCCAAGTCAAGGTGTTGGCAGGAACATGCTCCTTCTCAAGAGTCTAGAGCACTGTTTTCAACCTTTCTCATCTCATGCCACACATAAACTAATTACTTAAGTTCTGCAGCACACCAAAAATATATTTTTTGCCAATCTGACAAAAAAAAAAAAAGGCATTCATATACACTGCTGTTATGTTGGCTGTTTTTTCTTTTCATTTGACAATTTAAGGAAAAAGAGGTTAATGTCCCTGACTAAATAATCAGGTATTGCATGTTTAAAATTTTTTTGTAGCATACCAGTGTGCCTGCTGGGGCACACTGGGTGAAATCAACCACTGCTCTAGGGGATAAATCCTTTCTTCCTTCTTCCAGCTTCTGGTGGTTCCAAGTGCTCCTTGGCTTGTGGTAGTCTAACTCCAGTATCTGCTTCTGTCTGCTCATGACCTTCTCCTCTCTTTCTGTGTTTTTCTTCTCTTCTTTCTCTTATGTGTACAGTGTCATTTGGTTTAGTGCTCAGTCCAGTTGGAAATGATCTTATCTCAATATCCTTCATTATAGCTTCAAAGATCTTTTTCCAAATAAGGTCACACTCACATGTTCTAAGAGGACATATCGTTTGGGGAGCCACTCTTCAACCCACCACAATATCACAGTTTGTTTATCCAGTCACCTAATAACAGATATTTCTTTTTCTTTTTGCTATTATGAATAACATTGCTATGAATATTCTTGTATACTTATATAAAGTTTTCTGTGGATATATTTTCAGCTTCATAGTTTCTGAATTCCAGTTGTAATTATCTTAATATAAGATGTGATTAATTTTCTTTTGGTAATGATAATTACCCATAATAACATTTTTAATTCTGGCAGGAGTTTCTGTAAGAATTGGTCAATCTACAAATACATGATTTAAATATGTTGTATACATGAAAACATAATACTGCCAAGAGGTAAGCTATGAAATTTTAATAAGTATCTTCATTTTTGTTTCTTAAAACACTGTCAAGAAACAAACAAGTTTTAGTTTTGGAAACAATGACTTTAACTCTTTAAAATAACAATAATACCTGATTAAAGTACAAAACAAAACAAACACAGCTTGACTCCATTCTGTCAGTTCTTTTGTTTTGTTATGATACAATTAATTAATTCTTATATCATCGCCTAGGCTAAATTTGACACATTTATCTCATTTGAGTGGATAAATTTGGAATTTTCTCTTATTCTAATTTTTTATTTTTACAGTATACTGTTCCTTTCATTTTAAATTTATGAGACCTATCTATGAAATCAGAGTTGACAAACATACTCTATTGAAATCATGATTTCTTCATTTTTGACACAATTATCCACAGGTTGAGGTTTAACAGACAGTGAAGACTGTGACAACACAGTCAAATGTTATAGTGTAACTTACATATTTTTCAAAGATACATATTTTCAAAACCACAATTTCAAAATCATATTAGGCAATTTAAAGACATTTCATAGATAACACGATTTATTAGATTGTATTATTATCCAGACTTTTTTATCTCCTCTACTAGTTTGAGAGTATTTTTAGTTACCAATAACAGTATAACAAACTAACAGATCTTAAGAGGGGTTTATTTTTCTAATATAAGAAGTACAGAATTAGGTGCTTGCTGGCATTGATTTTGCAGTTCAGTGTAAGGGCTTAAGTTGATGTCTCTGTGAGTCCCTTTGCCTTCTTTCATATTCACAAGATGGATGCAAAACCTCCAAGCATCATAGCCATTTTCAAAAGCAGGAGGCAGAGGACACCATGGACAGAGCTTTCTACTTGCCTCTTTTTTTCTTTTTTTTAACCAGAAAAAACACATCTTTCTCAAATCATCTATCCAGTAATTCCCCTTGCATTTCATGGACCATAATGTTGTCACATGGCTATCCCTAGTTATAAAGGAGGCTTGGAAAATTAGTGTTAACTTCCATCTCTGTAATTAGAGGCAGGTAAGGGAGAATGGGTTGAGAATGACTTTTGGGCAACCAATCACGTCTTGTATGTACTATGCACTTGATAACCATTTGTTGAATGAATTAACAAGTGATTTCACAGCATTCAACAGAGCTAAATTTTAGGTTTACATACACCCTTTAATTATATTTCCTATTAAATTTACATTTTTCCCCTCATTTATTCAGAAACGTTAGGAGAGGTTTTTAGTTGTATTACTTACCAGCAAACATTTTTAAAGCATGTGGAATACACTAGCTTGGTAACTGGGGAGAGAATTAGGAATTATTCATTCTAAGACATTTATCCATTTATTCAAGACATTCATCCATCTACTCAAGAAATATTTATTATCTACGGTATGCCAGACACTTTTCTAGAGTTATTGGATATATCTGGGAACAAAATAAAGAGCCTTACCCTTGAGTAAGCCTACATTCAAACAAAGTATATTGACATTTTAATTGGATTTTAAGAGACAAGTTGGATCTTCATAAGTAAATATAATTGGGGCATGCATTTCATTCAAAGTGTGAGCAAAGACATATGCATGTTCCATTTAGAGAGAATCAAATAGCCCACAATGCATAGAATACAGGATGAGGGCTGAAAAACAGGTTACTGTCAGGTTGAAGGGTTATGTCCTGGAAAATGTGACTTTTGCCAGATCAAAACTAGCATCTCTTGAAGTTAGTACAGGCACTTGAACTTATCATGTCCCAAACAGCTTCTTTCTATTTCTCCTGAAACTTGATCTTATCTCTATATTTCCTAACTTGATTTAGGCCCTCATCATTCCTGAGCAATTGCCATTATCTCCTGCATGTAGTCTCCCACTCTTCTAACCCATCCTTTCAGCAGCTTTAGAAAGTGATTTTTCTAAAATTCATATAACCCGGAGTCAGATGAAGACCACAGATGAAGAAATATCTGTAAATTTGGTGAAAGGGGAGACTGGAGAGGCAAGTTATTACATTTATATTAGTTTTCTATTGTTGTGTGACAAATTACCACACACTTTAGAGGCTTAACACAACACACGTTTATTATTTTCCAGCCAAGAGTCTAGTCCAGTTTAGCTACGTCCTCTGCTTAGGGTCTAATAAGACTGCAAGATGTTGACAATGCTGTGTTCTCATCTGGGGGCTTGAATGGGGAAGAATCTGCTTCCCCATTGTCAGCAGAATTCCTTTATTTGTGGTTGTATGACCCTAAGCCCCACTTCTTTTTGACTATTGGCTTGAGGATGCCCTCAGGTCCTAGAGACCATTTACAGTCCCTTGTCATAAAGTGGCTGCTTACTTCAACAAACCAGCAAAGACAGTCACTAGAGTTAGTCTGCTAGCTAGACAGAGCAATATGATCATGAGATTGATAGTCTACCAATTTTGCTATATTCTATTTATTATAAACAAGTTACAGGTCCTGCCTTTACACCAGAGAGGTGAACATGAGGAGGTTTCTATCAAAACAAAAAAAAGACATCTAAAATGACATTAAAGTGTTTGTGAGTTAGTGTAGTACAGGGACACTGTCTTTGACTGTTTTACTGGCTTCTCTCACCTCTGTCCCATTTTCCTACAGTTGTACTAGGGAATTCCTTCTCCCTCTGGAAAGCACAGCAGTTCCACTTTTCTAACTTTCCATTCACAGATGTGTACAGCCAAATCTCTTCAGGGGCTCAGCAGAACAAATTTAATTTGTGCCCTTTAAAAGGCAGTAGGGATTAAAATAGAAAATCATTTTTTTCTCCCATTATGTTCAAATTGATCCTGTTTCTACTTTGCTTGAAAAGCCATTTAATGGGTCCCTATTGTTGCACAATAGGCATAAGAAATATGGAATACATTTGAATTCCCAAGTACGACAGTCACCCGCCCTGATCTGGCTCTTGCCTGGTTTTTGGCCATTCCCCACTTCATACCCCAGAGCCCATATTTTAGGGAACTACTTTACAGGCTGATTCATGATTCGGGAACTTGACTCACACGGATATTTCTCCCTACAGTGCTTGTCTACTTCCTCCCCTTCTGGCACTCCTTCTCTTAAACATCTACTCCAATATTATTTCCTGTCTGCAACTTTTCCTGCGTCTCTTTCTTTTGTACCCACAGTACCTTGTACAAACTGATTATTAATGTTTATAACACTGCCATAAAAATTTTTACATGCTTGTATTTGTTTCACAAAACTGGAAAAGAGATTCTCTTATGGGAGGAAAAACAGAGGATAACACAGCAGGAGAGAGGTGATGGCTAGAGTACATGTTTGAAGATAATTAACATAAAATGACATCTAAAATCATGAGAGTGGATGAAAATCCAGAAGAGACTAGGAAGACAGATCAAGGCAGTGTAGAAATACTAATTAAGATACTTAAGGAGTGTAAAACCAGTCTTTTACTTGCAGTTTTCTCTGATCTTTTGGTGCTATTTTGTTAAATTTAATTTATTGGATGACAGTGGTTAACACAGTTATACAGGTTGTGTGTGTGTGTGTGTGTGTGTGTGCGTGCACGCGCGCGCGCACGCAATGTGTATATTTTAGCTTTTTTTAATTACTTTTTTAAAACTAGATTGATTAGCCAAATGTTGTAGAGTGGTTTGGAGTCTTACTATAGTCTCAGTAAGGCATATGTAGTGGAAACTTTTTCATTTAAATAAAAAACTATTTCTTATGAAATAATTAAATATGTAAAAACTTTAGGTAAGAAACTTATTTTTCATAATTTGAGTAACTTGAATGATTTTCAGTATCTTGTCAGTTTCATTTCAGTAAATTTCTCTTCTAAATAACATTTCTATTAGATGCAGGGTTAACTTGTTTATTTGAGCTTTTCTAGCTTCTTAAAGTGTGCCTGTAGTGCTATGAACTTCACTCTCAGTAATGCTTTTGTGTGTCCCATAAATTTTGAGTTGTTGTATGCTCATTATCATTCGTTTCTAGAAATTTTTTTATTTCTTCTTTGATCTCATTGTTAATTCACTCGTTATTTAATAACATGCTATTTAGTTTCCATGTGTTTGAGAATTTTTCAGTTTTTCTGTTATGGTTGCTTTCTAGTTTCATGCCATTGTGATCAGAGAAAGCACTTGATATGATTTCAATCTTCTTAAATTTGTTGAGACCGCTTTTGTGCCCTAACATGTGTTCTATCCTAGAGAATATACCATGAGCACTTGAAAACAATGTATATTCTGCTGCTTTAGGGTCAAAGGTTCTGAAGATATCTATTAAATTCAGTTGATCTAGTGTGTCCTTTAAGTTTGCTGTTTCTTTGTTAATTTTCTTTAATGAGGGTCTATCTAGTGATGTTAGTGGGATATTGAAATACCCTACTATTATAATATTTTTGTTGATCTTGCCCTTTATATCCATCAAAGTCTGTTTTATATATTTAGGTGCTCCTATATTAGGTGTGTAGATATTTATAATGGTTATATTTTCCTGTTGGATTGCTCCCTTTATCATTATGTAGTGACCTTCTTTATCTCTTACTATAGCCTTTGTTTTAAAGTCCACTTTGACTGATATAAGTATTGCTACCTCAGCTTTTTATTCTTTTCCATTTGCATGAAATAATTTTATCCATCCTTTTACCTTCAGTCTATGTGTATCTTTTGTTTTGAGGTGTGTCTCTTGTAGATAGCATATGTATGGGTCCTGTTTTCTTATCCATGCAGCTACCCTATGTCTTTTCATTGGATCATTTAATTCATTTACATTTAAGGTTATTATTAATATGTAGTTGTTTATTGCCATTCTATTCTTTAAAGCTTTATTTCTCTTTTACTATATTCTTTTCCCTTTTTGTTCTGTTTACAACAGGCCCTTTAACATTTCTTGCAGCATTGGTTTGGTTGTAATAAATTGCTTCAGTGTTTTTTTTGTATGGGAAGCTTTTCATTTCTCCTTCAGTTTTAAACAATAGCCTTGCTGGATAAAGAAGTCTTAGTTGTAGGCTCTTGTTCTGCATTACTTTGAATATTTCTTGCCATTCCCTTCTGGCTTCAAGTATTTTTGTTGAGAAATTGGATGTCATCCTTTGTAGGTGATAACCCTTTATTCTCTATCAGCTTTTAATATTTTCTCTTTATCTCTTAGCTTTGGTATTTTAATTATGATGTGTCTTGGTGTAGATTTTTTTTTTGCATTTTTCTGAAGCTAGAAATGGGGAGGCAGTCAGACAGACTCCCACATGCGCCCAACCGAGATCCACCCAGCATGCCCACCAGGGGGCGATGCTCTGCCCATCTGGGGCATCGCTCTGTTGCAACCAGAGCCATTCTAGTGCCTGAGGCAGAGGCCACAGAGCCATCCTCAGCGCCCGGGCCAACTTTGCTCCAATGGAGCCTTAGCTGCAGGAGGGGAAGGAGAGACAGAGAGGAAGGAGAGGGGGAGGGATGGAGAAGCAGATGGGTGCTTCTCCTGTGTGCCCTGGCCGGGAATCAAACCCGGGATTCCTGCACGCCAGGCCAATGCTCTACCACTGAGCCAACCGGCCAGGGCTGGTGTAGATTTCTTTGGTTTCTCTTTAATGGAGTTCTCTGTGCTTCTTGAACTTGTGTGACTTTTTCCTGCCTCAATTTAGGGAACTTTTTAGCTATGATTTCATTGAACAAGATCTCTATCTTTTGTTCTTTCTCTTCTTCTTCAGGAACCCCTATGATGCAGATGTTGTTTCTCTTTAGGTTGTTGCACAGCTCTCTTAGAGTTTTCTCGGATTTTTTGAGCCTCTTTTCTTTTTGCTGCTCTGCTTCTGTGTTTTCGTTTATCTTGTCTTCTAAATCACTGATTCGATCCTTTGCTTCATCCAGCCTGCTATTAATTGCTTCTAGTGTAGTCTTTGTTTCTGATATTGTATTTGTCATTTCTGACTGGTTCTTCTTTATTATTTCAATGTCCTTTTTGATGCTTGTAATATTTTTATTTATGTGCTCATTGTGTCCATCCATTGTTGTTCTAAGATCTTTCAGCATTCTAATAATCCTTATTTTAAACTCTGCATCTGGTAGTTTGGTTATTTTCATATCACTTAGTTCATTTTCTGGAGGTTTCTCTTGTTGATTCATTTGGATTGCACTTCTCTGTCTTTCCATTATGTCTGTGTGTTTGAGTGTGTTGTTTGTAGAGCTGGTTGAGTCTAGGGTTGATGTTTCCTGCCTCAAATTTTCAGTTGTGTTATTTCTAGGTCTTCTTGGGTTGGCATCAGCTGTTGTTTGTAATCCACTGTAGCTAAATATCATTTCTATTTAAGATCTTAACACATAAGCTCACAGCCTTGTGACCTCAGGTGTTTTATGGAAATTATGAACTCTGAATAAATTCAAGATAAAAGCCCAATTATATAGATTTTATATAGTCACTCTGTAAAAATTCAACAAATGCTTGATCATCTATTATATATATCTGTTTCTGCCTTTGTTGGTTTGATTGCTTTCTTTTTTTTTTATCAATAAATTTTTATTTTAATGGGGTGACATCAATAAATCAGGGTACATACATTCAAAGAAAACATTTCCAGGTTATCTTGTCATTTAGTTATGTTGCATACCCATCACCCGAAGAGAGATCGTCCTCCGCCACCCTCCATCCAGTTCTCTCTGTACCCCTCCCCCTCCCCCTCTCCCTCCTTCCCTCCCCCCACCCCCATAGCCACCACACTCCTGTTCATGCCTCTTAGTCTCGCTTTTATGTCCCACCAATGTATGGAATCCTGCAGTTTCTGTTTTTTTCTGATTCGATTATTTCACCCCGCACAATGCTACCAAGACTCCACCATTCCGCTATAAGTGATCCGATGTCACCATTTCTCCTAGCTGAATAATATACCATGGTGTATATGTGCCCCATCTTCTTCATCCAGTCCTCTATTTTTTTTTTTTACAGTGATTAAGAGCCTTTAAGCAAACTCTTGGCGAATACAGCAAGAATCCATAAATGAGTAGTGTCCTTAACATGTTCCCCAAGTCCAAGTTGACCCCATCACCATGCCAAATCCCTGAAAAATGCAACCCAACCACAGTTCAGTCTGTTAGGAGCTGTCACAGGGAGCAGGAGTCCAGGAAAGTTCCCCACAGGAAAAGTCTGCATGGCACTGGAATTGTTGTCACCATTCTATACTTTGCAGCTCATGTCCAAGTCCCAATGACTGCTGCTTCTAGCTGGTAATGATTCAGGTAGACTGGAAAAAGCCATTTGCAGCATGCGTGGATATGGAGCTCCTGTTCTCCTCTGCCTGGAGAGTTGAGACCAGGTTGCTTTTCCCTGGAGCTCTGTGGCTGTGGCCTGGTAAAGAGAACCTTGGGATACACTAAGCTTGGTGGCAAAGGTAAATTCATAATACAAGTTGGCAAAAGGAGGAAAGAGAGCTCTAAATTAAGAGTAGGTCCCAGCCTGAAATATGAGTGGGGCATTGAGGTAGGAGGGATAAAGGAAACACTATATATTAAGCAAAGCAGCAGAAAATAGGACTATCAACACCCACAACAGAGATCTTTGAGGGAAGAATAAAAAACCTGACTATTCAGGCAAGACATAGTTAAGTGGCCCTTGTGCAAATGAGATCAGTTTACCTGCTTCTTGGAAGAAATACCCTAGGCTCGTCCACAGTGTCGTAGATGGGGCCGACGGCCCTGGGCACCTTCAGCCTTCAGTGGCAAACCCCAGCTTTCTGGGCAAAGTTAGGTCATAGGTGGCTGGAGCAGGGCTGGAAGAGACTGAACCCTCCCTTAGAGGAGCGAGGGGGAAGCCCACCTTCCAGTGTCCCTGTTTCCTCACAGCAGAGGCGTGTAAGCCTGGCAGGCTTTAGCTCAATGACCTTCCTTTCCACTATTGAAGCAGGACCCAGATGGCATCCTATGAGACCCCTTTGGGGTGTTGGAGCCTTTAAGGGTGTATCCTAAAAGCTGGTAGTTCCCCCTGATCTCTATTGGGCTTTTTCTGCCTCTAGGTATCTTAAGAGCCATTCTCAGAAGATCTCGCTGAGGGGTTTGAGGATCCCCATCCGCCTATATAAATCTTTTCCATATATCTGGAGCTATTTGGAAAAAAGACAGAACAGTGTTATTAGCTAGATCAAATAAAGAAGGTAGTAGTTTGCAGGCGAAAAAGATTTGGTGTCTCCTGTTCATCAGCATTCAAAAGAAATGTAAATTTTTTTTTTTTAAGTAAAAAGCATGATATGGTAGACCCGTTGGAGTCATTGGCCTGGTGTGCAGGATTCCTGGGTTCGATTCCCGGCCAGAGCACACAGGAGAAGCGCCCATCTACCTCTCCACTCCCTCCCCTCTCCTTCCTCCCGGTCCCCCTCCTCCCACCCGCAGCCAAGGCTCCACCGGAGCAAATCCACCCTGGGCAATAAGGATGGCCCCATGGCCCCTGCCCCAGTCGCTAGAATAGCTCCAGTTGTAACAGAGCAACATCCCAGATGGGCAGAGCATTTCCCCCGGTAGGCATGCCAGGTGGATCCCAGTCAGGCGCATGCAGGAGTCTGTCTGACTGCCTCCCCATCCCCATCCTCAGAAATATACAAAAAATAAATAAATAAAAGAAAAAATACTAAAAAAAAAACCCCCACAAAAAGGGGGGGGGGCATTCCCTTGTGCTAAAGCTCCAGGGAGCATGGAGTGAGCTTGAGTATGTCCTATGAAACATGGAGCTCTATGTTTACTTATAAGTCTTTGAAGAAGGAGGAACTGCTGAAATAGTTTATCAGCATTTGTCCCTAAGACAGCAGTCTTTATAGTGGAAACACCATAAGTAAATATTTGCAGTCTGTAGATTAAGGGGGGAATATGGCAAATGATGAAAAGCCATGATCTTTGTGCCCCTCCCCTCCCCAACACCCTCCCTCTCCTCCCCCCACCCTGTAACCCCAACACTGTTGTTCATGTCTCTGAGTCTCATCTTTATGTCCCACCTATGTATGGAAACATATAGTTCTTAGTTTTTCTCTGATTTACTTCTCTCACTCAGTATAATGTTATCAAGGCCCATCCATGTTGTTGTAAAAGATCCTATGTCATCATTTCTTATGGCTGAGTAGTATTCCATAGTATATATATACCAAAGCTTTTTAAGCCACTCGTCCTCTGATGGACACTTGGGCTGTTTCCAAATCTTTGCTATTGTGAACAATGCTGCCATAAACATGGGGGTGCATTTCTTCTTTTCAAACAGTGCTATGGTGTTCTTGGGGTATATTCCTAACAGTGGTATAGCTGGGTCAAAAGGCAGTTCGATTTTTAATTTCTTGAGGAATCTCCATACTGTTTTCCACAGTGGCTGCACCAGTCTGCATTCCCACCAGCAGTGCAGGAGGGTTCCCTTTTCTCCACATCCTCGCCAGCACTTATTCTGTGTTGTTTTATTGATGAGCACCATTCTGACTGGTGTGAGGTGATATCTCATTGTGGTTTTCATTTGCATTTCTCTAATCATTAGTGATGTTGAACATTTTTTCATATGCCTATTGGCCATCTGTGTGTCCTCTTTGGAGAAGTGTCTATTCATTTCTTTTGCCCATTTTTGGATTGGATTGTTTGTCTTCCTGGTATTAAGTTTTACAAGTTCTTTATAAATTTTAGTTATTAGCCCCTTATCAGATGCTATGTCAAATATATTCTCCCATTGTGTAGTTTGTCTTTTTATTCTGTTCTTACTGTCTTTAGCTGTGCAGAAGCTTTTTAGTTTGATAAAGTCCCATTTGTTTATCCTGTCTTTTATTTCACTTGCCTGTGGAGACATATCAGCAAATATGTTGCTGCGAGGGATGTCAGAGAGCTTACTGCCTATGTTTTCTTCTAAGATGCTTATGGTTTCACGGCTTACATTCAAGTCTTTTATCCATTTTGAGTTTATTTTTGTCAGTGGTGTAAGTTGGTGGTCTAGTTTCATTTTTTTGCAGGTAGCTGTCCAGTTTTCCCAACACCATTTGTTGAAGAGGCTGTCTTTACTCCATTGTATGCTCTTTCCTCCTTTGTCAAATATCAGTTGTCCGTAGAGCTGTGGGTTTATTTCTGAGTTCTCTGTTCTGTTCCATTGATCTATGTGCCTGTTCTTATGCCAGTACCATGCTGTTTTGAGTACAATGGCCTTATAATATAACTTGATATCTGGAAGTGTGATACCTCCCGCTTTTTTCTTCCTTTTCAGGATTGCTGAGGCTATTCGTGTTCTTTTTTGGTTCCATATAAATTTTTGGAATATGTGTTCTATATCTTTGAAGTAAGTCATTGGTATTTTCATTGGTATTGCATTGAATTTATAAATTGCTTTGGGTAATATAGACATTTTAATGATGTTTATTCTTCCTAATCATGAGCACGGTATATGCCTCCACTTATTCGTATCTTCCCTGATTTCTTTTATCAATGTTTTATAATTTTCCAAGTACAAGTCTTTAATCTCCTTGGTTAGATTTATTCCTAGGTACTTTATTTTTTTGGTTGCAATGGTAAAGGGGATTGATTCCCTGATTTCTCTTTCTGACAGTTCATTATTAGTGTATAAAAATGCCTCTGATTTCTGAGTATTGATTTTATATCCTGCCACCTTGCCAAATTCTTTTATCAAATCTAGTAGTTTTTTGACTGAGACTTTAGGGTTTTCTATATACAATATCATGTCATCTTCAAATAATGATAGTTTTACTTCTTCTTTTCCAATTTGGATGCCTTTTATTTCTTTTTCTTGTCTGATTGCTGTGGCGAGGACTTCCAGAACTATGTTGAATAAGAGTGGTGAAAGGGGGCACCCCTGCCTTGTTCCTGATCTTAAGGGGATTGCTTTTAATTTTTGCCCATTGAGTATGATGTTGGCTGTGGGTTTGTCATAGATGGCCTTTATCATGTTTAGGTATGTTCCCTGTATTCCCACTTTGCTGAGAGTTTTGATCATGAATGGGTGCTGGACTTTATCAAATGCTTTTTCTGCATCTATTGAAATTATCATGTGGTTTTTCTCCTTTCTTTTGTTTATGTGATGAATCACATTGATTGATTTGCGAATATTGTACCAGCCTTGCCTCCCAAGAATAAATCCTACTTGATCATGGTGTATGATTTTTTCCATATATTGCTGGATCCGGTTTGCTAATATTTTATTGAGGATTTTTGCATCTAAGTTCATCAGGGATATTGGCCTATAATTTTCTTTCTTTGTGTTGTCTTTGCCTGGTTTTGGAATCAGAATTATGCTTGCCTCATAAAAGGAGTTTGGAAGTCTTCCTTCCTCTTGAATTTTTTGAAATAGCTTGAGAAGGATAGGAGTTAGTTCTTCTTTGAATATTTGGTAGAATTCACTTGTGAAGCCATCAGGCCCAGGACTTTTCTTTTTTGTGAGTTTTTTGATAGCTGTTTCAATCTCATTTGTTGTAATTGGTCTGTTTAGGTTTTCTGATTCCTCCAGATTGATTTTTGGAAGATTATATGATTCAAGGAATTTGTCCATTTCATCTAGGTTGTCTAGTTTTTTGGCGTACAGTTCTTCATAGTATTTTCTTACTATATTTTGTATTTCTGTTGTGTCAGTTGTTATTTCTCCACTCTCATTTTTAATTTTATTTATTTGAGTCCTCTCTCTTTTTTTCTTGGTGAGTCTTGTTAAAGGTTCATCGATCTTGTTTACCTTTTCAAAGAACCAGCTCCTGGTTTCATTGATCCTCTGTATTGTTTCTTTAGCCTCTATGTCATTTATTTCTGCTCTGCTCTTTATTATTTCCTTCCTTCTACTAGCTCTGGGCTTTACTTGTTGTTCTTTTTCTAGTTCTTTTAGATGCAGGGTTATGTTGTTTATTTGAGCTTTTTCTAGCTTCTTGAGGTATGCCTGTAATGCTATAAACTTCCCTCTCAGGACTGCTTTTGCTGTGTCCCATAAATTTTGAGTTGATGTATGCTCATTATCATTTGTTTCTAGGAATTTTTTAATTTCTTCTTTGATCTCAATGTTAACCCATTCATTGTTTAATAACATGCTATTTAGTTTCCAAGTGTTTGAATGTTTTTCAATTTTTCTATTGTGGTTGATTTCTAGTTTAATGCCATTGTGATCAGAGAAAGTGCTCGATATGATTTCAATCTTCTTAAATTTGTTGAGCCCGCTTTTGTGCCCTAATATGTGGTCTATTCTAGAGAATGTCCCATGAGCGCTTGAAAAGAATGTATATTCTGCTGTTTTAGGGTGAAAGGTTCTGAAGATATCTATTAAATCAAGTTCATCTAATATGTCCTTTAAGTCTGCTGTTTCTTTGTTAATTTTCTTTCTTGAGGATCTATCTAATGATGTTAATGGGGTATTGAAATCTCCTACTATTATAGTATTGCTGTTGATCTCGCCCTTTAAGTCTATCAAAGTCTGCTTTATATATTTAGGTGCTCCTATATTAGGTGCGTAGATATTTATAATGGTTATATCTTCCTTTTGGATTGCTCCCTTTATCATTATGTAGTGACCTTCTTTATCTCTAACTATGGTCTTTGTTCTAAAGTCCATTTTGTCTGATATAAGTATTGCTACCCCAGCTTTTTTTTCATTTCCATTTGCGTGAAATATTTTTTTTCATCCTTTTATCTTCAGTCTGTGTACATCTTTTGATTTAAGGTGTGTCTCTTGTAGACAGCATATGTATGGGTCCTGTTTTCTTATCCATGCAGCTACCCTATGTCTCTTGATTGGATCATTTAATCCATTAACATTTAAGGTTATTACTGATATGTAATTGTTTATTGCCATTTTTTTTCTTTAAAACTGTTTTTCTCTTTTGCTATATTCTTTTTTTCCTTTGATCTGTTTACCACAGGTCCCTTAGCATTTCTTGCAGCCTTGGTTTGGTTGCAGTGAAATCCTTGAGTTTTTTTTTTGTCTGTAAAGCTTATTTCTCCTTCAATTTTAAATGATAGCCTTGCTGGATAAAGTAGTCTTGGTTGTAGGTTCTTCTTCTGCATTACTTTGAATATTTCTTGCCATTCCCTTCTGGCCTCAAGTGTTTCTGTTGAGAAGTCAGAAGTCATCCTTATGGGGGCTCCTTTGTAGGTGATAGTCTTTTTTTCTCTAGCAGCTTTTAATATTTTCTCTTTATCATTTAGCTTTGGTAATTTAATTATGATGTGTCTTGGTGTTGGTTTCTTTGGGTTTCTCCTTAATGGAGTTCTCTGTGCTTCCTGAACATGTGAAATGTTTTCCTGCCTTAATTGGGGGAAGTTTTCCATTATAATATGTTTGAACAAAGTCTCTATCCCTTGTTCTTTCTCTTCTTCTTCAGGAACCCCTATGATGCGGATATTATTTCTCTTCATGTTGTCACAGAGCTCTCTTAGAGTTTCCTCAGACTTTTTGAGTCTCTTTTCTTTTTCTGCTCTGCTTCTGTGCCTTTATTTATTGTGTCCTCTAACTCACTGATTCGATTCTCTGCTTCATCCATCCTGCTTTTAATTCCTTCCATTCTATTCTTTATTTCAGATAGTGTATTTGTCATTTCTGTCTGATTCTTTTTTATTATTTCAATGTCCTTTTTTATATTTGTTATCTCTTTATTTAGTTTTTCATAGTGGCCATCTATGGTGGTTCTAATATCTTTGAGCATCCTAACAATCGTTATTTTAAACTCTGCATCTGGTAATTTGGTTATATCTGATTCACTTAGGTCCTTTTCTGGGGATTTCTCTTGGTTTATTTGTGTTGTATTTCTCTGCCTCCGCATTTTCTCTTCACGAGAGTGGCTGTGATCACGTGCTCGGGTGCACAAGGGTTGGTGGCTTTGGCCTTTGCCCCGCCCCCGTGTGTGACGTTATGCTCGGTCCTGAGGGCACTGGCGAGCACCTTTGCTCAGCTGCGGGTCTCCGCCTGTTTCCAAGCTTTCGCCCTGCCTTTGCAGGATGATCCCACTCAAGGAACAGCTGCAAGCCTTGGCTCTACCGCCAGGCAGGGCTGCGTGCCCAAGCTCAGCTTCGTAGCGCAACTCCGCCTCTTCTGGGCTTTTGGCTCCACCCTCGCGGGAGGAGCTGGCTACCAAGTCAGACCGCAAGCCTGGGTTGCATGGGCGGGGCAGGGATGTGCTCCTCTGCCCTTGCCCCGGGGCTGGTTTCTACCCTTTCTGGGTTTCCCACCCTTCTCCCGGAGGCTGGATTACAGGCTGCCAGCAGCTGAGCATGGCCGCTTTTGCACGCCCCCTTCTCCCTAGCTGGGCATGATTGAGCTCACACCTGAGCCCACTGGTGGCCAGCCGGCTTCCGCCCCTGCCAGCAGAACCGCGCTTTTGTCTCCCGCTGCCGCCCACTCTCCGGTGCGCCCTCAGCCGCGTGGGTGGGGGCGTTGCAGCTCGGACCCTAAGACTCACTACTGTAGACCCGAAAGCTCCCTCCTTCTATGCGACTCTGCTCTGAATGCTGTGGGGGAGCTTGTTTGCCTGCTCTCCTGCGTCCCTTTCCTGGTATTGCTGTTTCCAGGGGAAATATTCACTTCAGCTTTGGGGAGTGCCTCGTCCCAGGGGTTAGGGTGGCTATCTCTCAAAATGTTTCTCCCTATGCCTCCTAGATTGCACTCTCTTCCTGTTACTGTGGTTTTCTCCTCTCTCCCCCGTCCCCAGGAGCCCCAGGTGATTGTTTTTGAGAGAGATGTTCTGCGTGGTCCCTTTAAGAAGGATCCTGGGTCTGAGAAATCAGACTCTCTCACAAACAGTATCCTGACTTGTTTCCAGCTAAATACTGTCCTTACGCCTCTTCTGGGGTCTGGGGCTGCAGGCTGGGGCTTTGTTCCTGGGGCTCAGGACCCTTTCCCCTCTGCTAAACTCACTTCCCGCCACGCGAGTCTCTCCCTGCTGCCCTTCGCTCCGAGAAGCTGGGCAGCCCTCTCCGCGTTTCCGCTTTTCCTACCAGTCTCTGGGTGGCTTCTTCAGCGTTCCTGGGTTGAAGAGTCCTTTTAGTTTAGTCCAAAGTTGGTTTTTCCAGCTGATAGTTCATAAAATTAGTTTGTAATCCCCTTTGGTTCTGGGAGGTAGATGCTGGTGCGTCCGCCTACTCCAGCGCCATCTTGTCTCTCCCCATCGGTTTGATTGCTTTCTAACAGATGGCTTCCATATAATGTTTTTGAACTTTATCAGTCCAATGTAATGTCATTTCCTAGGATTTGATTTTTTATTTTAGAAGTTTCATTGTTTAGAATTATATTGCAAACAAAACTCATCTTTTCAGTTTTAATCGTTAAGTTCTTTCAGACAGACTGGTTCTGTTTTGAGTATTAATTCCTTTAAAAAGGCTTGTTGTAGGCTTGCAGCTCAGATGCGTGAATGCAGGCATATACTGCAGGTAGGCCAGGGCTTGCAAAGCAGGCACGCAGGTTCAGTCCCACCTGAAGAGGTGAGGCAGAAGCCACAGTGACTGCAGCGGTGAGCTGGCGCTGGCAACGCCAGTGCCTGAACATCCCAGGTGGCAGCAGTGGTGGTGGTGGGCCTCTGCACAGACAGGATTGGGGGAACACAAAGGCCACACCCACTGGGCTCCTATTGCCACACCCTTCTGAGGGCTGAAATGAAAGAAAAATATAAAATGAAATAAAAAAGAAGATTGGATAGAACAACACCCAAAGCTAAGGGGCAGGCCTTATCCAATACCTAACCTAACTCCTGATTTATAGTACTAAGCCCAGCAAGTAGCCACCAATAAGAGGTGGCAGAAAGCAGATCTCAGGGGAACCTGAACATTTAAATGAACATCCTCCAGACCAAAAGTAGATAAAAGCCAGCCTAGGTTGCTATTAACAATGACACCTGGGCTCAGCAGAGGCAGCCACAAAATCTGGGTTGCCTGTTGCTCCAGAGAAGTAGATAAGGGCCAGTCATAGGCAGTGACTGCCACTGGTCTGCACCAGGCTCTGGCCAAGAAGGTCCAGGGAGGGCACATCCAGAGGCCAGATATGAAAAACATCAGTTCAGGACCTAACAACCCTTGATAGAGTGACATCTTAAGGAAGGGCTCCTCACATCTGTCCCAGTTAAGATATAAAAAACTGAAAAGCTGCTCTCGTAGTTAAGCAGAATAGCAAAAAGAAAAGAGGATCAAAAAGTCTGAGGAAACTCTAAGAGAGCTCTGTGACAACATGAAGAGAAACAGTATTCACATAATAGGGGTTCCTGAAGGAGAAGAGAAAGAACAAGGAATAGAGAACCTGATTGAAGAAATTATAGCTGAAAATTTCCATAAATTGATGCAGGAAGGAGTCATACAGGTTCAAGAAGCACAGACAACCTCATTAAAAAAGAACCCAAAGAGACCTTCACCAAGACACATCATAATCAAAATACCAAAATTAAGGGATAAAGAAATAATACTAAAAGCTGCAAGAGAAAAAACAGTCAATCACCTACAAGGGAGCCCCCATATGGATGACATCTGACTTTTCAACAGAAACACTTGAGACCCGAAAGGAATGGCAAGAAATGTTCAAAGTAATGCAGAACAAGAACCTACAACTAAGACTTCTTTATCCATCAAGGATATCATTTAAAATAGAAGAATAAATGAAAAGCTTCCTAGAGAAAAAGAAAACCCTCAAGAAATTCATCACAACCAAACCAATGCTACAAGAAATGTTAAGGGGCCTTCTGTAAACAGAATAAAGTGAGAAAAAAATCTAGTAAAAGAAGAATGTAGATTTAAAGAAAAAAATGGCAATAAACAACTACATATCAATAATAACCTTAAATGTAAATAGATTAAATGCTCCAATCAAAAGACATAAGGTAGCTGAATGGATAAGAAAATAGGACCTGTACATGTGCTGTCTACCGGAGACCCACCTCGAAACAAAAGAGACACACAAACTGAAAGTGAAGGGATGGAAAAAATATTTCATGCAAATAGGAATGAAAAAAAAGCTGGTGTAGCAATACT
The DNA here is from genome assembly GCF_036850765.1 of Saccopteryx bilineata. Taxonomy (NCBI): domain Eukaryota; kingdom Metazoa; phylum Chordata; class Mammalia; order Chiroptera; family Emballonuridae; genus Saccopteryx; species Saccopteryx bilineata. The sequence continues at coordinate 120,104,128 of NC_089492.1, read as the reverse complement.
TATATCTGACAAAATAGACTTTAAAACAAAGACTATAGTAAGGGATAATGAAGGTCACTACATAATGATAAAGGGAGCAATCCAACAGGAAGAGATAACCATTATAAATATCTATGCACCTAATATAGGAGCACCTAAATATATAAAGCAGACTTTGATGGACATAAGTGGTGATATTAACAGCAATAATATAATAGTAGGGGATTTAAATACCCCACTAACAATACTGGATAGATCCTCATTAAAGAAAATTAACAAAGAAACTGCAGCCTTAAAGGAAACACTAGATCAACTAGATTTAATATATATCTTCAGAACCTTTTACCCTAAAGCAACAGAATATACATTCATTACAAGTGCTCATGGTACATTCTCTAGTATAGACCACATGTTAGGGCATAAAACGAGCCTCAACAAATTTAGGATATTAAAATCATATCAAGCATCTTCTCTGACCACAGTGACATAAAACTAGAAATCAACTACACCATGTTATTAAATAACAAATGGGTCAAGAATGAAATCAAGGAAGAAATAAAAAATTTCCTTGAAGCAAATGAAAATGAGCATACAACAACTCAAAATTTGTGGGACACAGCACAAGCAGTCCTGAGAGGGAAGTTCATAGCATTACAGGCATACCTTAAGAAGCTAGAAAAAGCTCAAATAAACAACTTAACTTTGCAACTAAAACTAGAAAAAGAAAAGCAAGTAAAGCCCAGAGGAAGTAGACGGAAGGAAATAATAAAGATCAGAGTGGACATAAATGACATGGAGGCTAAAAAACAATACAGAGGATCAATGAAACCAAGAGCTGGTTCTTTGAAAAGGTAAACAAGATATATGAACCTTTAACCAGACTAACCAAGAAAAAAAGAGAGAGGACTCAAATAAATAAAATTAGAAATGAGAGTGGAGAAAAAACAACTGACACAGCAGAAAACAAAGGATTGTAATAAAATACTATGAAGAACTGTATGCCAAAAAATTAGACAACCTAGGTGAAATGGACAAATTCCTTGAAAATATAGTCTCTCAAAAATCAATGTGGAAAAAACATAAAACCTAAATAGACCCATTACAACAAAAGAGATCAAGACAGTTGGTTGGGATCAAATGACATCCCAACAAACAAAAGCCCTGGGCATGATGGCTTCATAGGCGAATTAGACCAAACATTCAAAGAAGAACTAACTCCTATCCTTCTCAAGCTATTTCAAAAAATTCAAGAGGAGGGAAGATTTCCAAACTCCTTTTATGAGGCAAGCATAATTCTGATTCCAAAACCAGGCAAAGACAACACAAAGAAAGAAAACTTTAGGCCAATATCCTTGATGAATTTAGATGCTAAAATTCTCAACAAAATATTAGCAAACTGGATCCAGCAATACATTAAAAAAAATCATACATCATGATCAAGTGGGATTTATGCTGGCAAGGTAGGACTGGTACAATATTTGCAAATCAATCAATGTGATTCATCATATAAACAAAAGGAAGGAGAAAAACCACATGATAATAACTATAGATGCACAAAAAGCATTTGATAAAATCCAGCACACATTTATGATTAAAACTCTCAGCAAAGTGGGAATACAGGGAACATACCTCAACATAATACAGCCCATATATGACAGACCCACAGCCAACATCATACTCAATGGACAAAAGTTAAATGCAATCCCCTTAAGATCAGGAACAAGGCAGGGGTGCTATCTTTCACCACTCTTATTCAACATAGTTCTGGAAGTCCTAGCCACAGCAATCAGACAAGAAGAAGAAATAAAAGGCATATAAATTGGAAAAGAAGATGTAAAACTATCATTATTTGCTGATGATATGATACATAAAAAAACCTAAAATCTCAGTCAAAAGAACTACTGGACCTGATAAATAAATTCAGCAAGGTGGTAGGATATAAAATTAATACCCAGAAATCAGAGGCATTTTTATACACCAACAATGAACTGTCAGAAAGAGAAATTAAGAAAACAATCTCCTTCACTATTGCAACAACAAAAAATAAAGTAACTAGTAGTAAATTTAACCAATGAGGTTAAAGACTTGTACTAAAAAAAATATAAAACATTGATAAAAGAAATCAAGGAAGATACAAACAAGTGGAAGCATATACTGTGTTCATGGTTAGGAAGAATAAACATCATTAAAATGTCTATATTACCCAAAGCAATTTATAAATTCAATGCAATTCTTATTAAAATACCAATGACATACTTTAATGATATAGAACAAATATTCCAAAACTTCATATGGAACCGAAAAAGAATATGAATAGCCTCAGCAATTTTGAAAGAGAAGAATAAAGTGGGAGGTATCATACTTCCTGATATCAAGTTATACTACAAGGCCATTGTACTCACAACAGCCTGGTACTGGCATAAGAACAGGCATATACATAAATGGAACAGAACAGAGAATCCAGAAATAAACCCACATCTTTATGGACAATTGATATTTGACAAAGAAGGTAAGAGTGTACAATGGAGTCAAGACAGTCTCTTTAGCAAATGGTGTTGGGAAAATTGGATAGCTACCTGCAAAAAATTGAAACTAGACCACCAACTTATACCATTCACAAAAACAAACTCAAAATGGATAAAAGAGTTAAATGTAAGTTGTGAAACAATAAGTATTGTAGAAGCAAACAAAGGCAATAAGCTCTCTGACATTTCTCGCAGCAATATATTTGCTGATTTATTTCCATGGGCAAGGAAAATAAAGGACTGGATAAACAAATGAGACTACATCAAACTAAAAAGCTAAAGACAATATGAACAGAATAAAAGGACAAATCACACAATAGGAGAATATACTTGATTATACGTCTGATAAAGGGTAATAACCAGAATTTACAAAGAACTCATAAAACTCAACACCAGGAAGATAAACAATCCAATTAAAAATGGCAAAAGAAATGAATAGATGCTTCTCCAAAGAAGACATACAGATGGCCAATAGGCAGATGAAAAAATGTTCAACATCACTAACTATTAGAGAAATGCAAATTGAAACCACAATGAGATATCACCTCACACCAGTCAGAATGGTGCTCATTAACAAAACAACACATAATAAGTGCTGACGAGGATGTGGAGAAAAGGGAACCCTCCTGCATTGCTGGTGAGAATGCCACTGGTGCAGCCACTGTGGAAAACCAGTATGGAGATTCCTCAAAAAATTAAAAATGGAACTGCCTTTTGCCCCAGCCATCATACTTTTAGGAATATATCCCAAGAACACCACATCAATGATTCAAAAGAAGAAATGCACCCCCATGTTCATGGCAGCATTGTTTTCAATAGCCAAGATCTGAAAACAGCCCAAGTGTCTGTCTTTGGATGAGTGGATTAAAAAGCAGTAGTACATATACACAATGGAATACTATGGGGCCATGAAAAAGAATGAAATCTTACCTTTTGTGACAACATGGATGGACCTGGAAACTATTATGTTAAGTGAAATAAGCCAAGCTGAGAAAGAAAAATATTATATATATGATCTCACTCATTTGAGGAATCCAACGAACAATGTGAACTGAGGAACGGAATAGAGACAGAGGAGGTGTCAATGGGTCCAGAAGGAAAGCAGACAGAGGGAAAGGGGATGATAGGAAAGGATCGGAAAAGGGAAAGAGATTGGTGAAATTATACACACATAACACAACATTATAGAAAGCAGAAAAGCTAATCCTGGAGGGAAAGAGGGAGGGAGTTGAGGGGAGGGGGGAAAGGAGATGTTGTGGGGAACACGAGGGAGAGGGGAATGCATTTGGGGGGACACTAGAATCTATGTAAACACAATAAATTAAAATTAAAAAGAGAAAAGCAAGGTAAAGACTGGGAGAAATAATCACAATAAATATATCCTGAAAGGATAAATATCCACATTATATAAAGAATAAAAAAAACACAACACAAAGACATTGCCAATATTTTTTTAAATGGACAAAATGTTTGAATAGTCACTTCACAGAAGAGAATTTTTATGTGGTCAATAAATATGAGAAAAAAGACTCAACTTTATTAATTATATGGGAAGTAAAAATTAAAACCAAAGTGAATTACTAATATGTACCCACCATCCACTAAAATACATATTCCACATGAGCAAGGATCTTTGTTTTGTTCACTAATAAATATCAGTTACCTGGAAAAAAAATGAGCTTGTTGTTAAAATTATTTACAGTTTGACAATGTAAGGTAAATTTTTGTGACATAACTTTGAGAGAGGAAAATAGTTAATAAATTTAATAATACTTAAATTTATTAATTTTTTGAGAAAGGTTAGTAAGTCATATTATTAAGAGTAGAGTCACATTCCATATTAAGTATACTCTTATTAGACTTTTCTAGAATTATTTTGAAGTGAAATGGAGGATTTATTCATGAGATTCCTATGACTTTGTGTCTCATCAATGCTGGGAAGTAGTATGCTATCTCCTTACTCCTTCTCTTTCTGTGTGAAGGGACTTCCCCCAGAGTAATACTCTGGCTTCTTACAATACCTGGTTAATGGCCGACAAACATATAGACACAGATTATAATTGAGCGGAGCTAATCTATTTGAATGAGAATAAACTTTTGCCCTCACAATACTGAGGCAGACTCATGTTCTGCTCAGGATTTGGTTTGTGAGCAGCAATAGGGGTGGGGCAGAGTAGAGAAGGTCAAGGAATATTAGCTAGCTTATTTGGCTCTCAGCCCTAAACCACATCCCCCAAACAGTCTTATTAATAATAAAAGTGATTGCCTAACTCCAATTGGAGTCAGTAAGATTCTAAATGGAATTAGATGATTGTTTTTACTGAACATATAGATTTCTGATAGAAAGCAGTATTGTCAAAAGTACATTTAATTCTTTAAATATAAATTGTTGGCCTTAAACTTTCCTGTCTATAAGTTAGAATAAAACTGTATAATTTTGATATGACAGGCTGGCTTTCCTTTTGCTCCTATTTCCAGCCAGAGACACCCTGGCATGGACTCTACATATGTTCTCATCACATAGGACAAGGAGATAGGACTGAAGAAGAACAGGTTAGAGGAATAGAGCTGTTCCAAGAATTCTGTTAAGTAATTCTAGCCACCCACCAATATTATTCTGCAAAGGTGGGATTTGGCTACCTTGCAGTTAGAAGCATAAGATCACATATACAAGTTGGTATATGAGCAATTAACTGTCTTGTTGCCTCCCAACACCTTGACTAGGAACCAAAAAAGATGCTTATCCTTTTTTTTTTCTTACATGAGAGAGAGATAGACAGGAAGGAAAAGAGATGAGAAGCATCAACTTGTAGCTGCAGCACTTTAGTTGTTCATTGATTGCTTTTCATACGTGCCTTTACCCGGGGGCTCAGCCAAGCCAGTGACCTTGGGCTCAAGCCAGCAACTTTGGGCTCAAGGCAGCAACTTTGGGATCATGTTGATAATCCCATTCTCAAACCGGCAATTTTGTACTCAAGCTGATGAACCTGCACTCAAGCCAGTGACCTCAGGGTTTCAAACCTGGGACCTCAGCATCCCAAATCAATGCTCTATCCACTGCACCTCCACTGGTTAGGCAATGCTTATCTTTAATGTGCTTGGAAAGGTATGATATCAGCCCTACTCTGGATATGAAAGGGAGAATTAAGCAGATAAAATTTTATAGTTAGTCACAATTGCATTACCAAATGCAGGATCATCTAAGATTAACATGTTTTTAAATAAAAAGTCCCCCCAAGGGCAGCTATTTCAATTCAATGCTAACTTTTCAAACATGTTGTTTTCTGGTGATAGAAGAGATGTGAACATAGAAGACGAGACAACAACAAATTAAATATAAAAGCATGATGTTTAATTGTCAGTGATGTTAAGTATGCATTTAAAACTAGACATTGAAGTTATGTGTATTTGTGTTCAATAATATATACTCCCAAAGCATGTCTGAAAATGCCTTACATGTAGTTGAACACCATATTTAGTATATGGTGAGTGTATTGAGGGAGATTTCAAGTCTGAACTGTAACTTCCCTATTAATATTAAATAAGTGAGCTAGTAGAAAATAATTTGCATTTTTTCTTATAGTCAGCTATAGACTGAATATTTGTGTCCTGCCAAAATTTATATGCTGAAAAATAATACCCAATGTGATGGTTTTTGGAGGTAAGGCCTTTTGAGAGGTGATTATGTCATGAAGGTAGATTCCTCATGAATAAGATTAGTGTTCTTGTAAAAGAGATCTCAGAGAGCTCCCTTCCCACTTCCAACTAGTGAGGACACAGTGAAAAGAGGGCTGTCTATGAATCAAGGAAGTGGAATCTCACTAGACACTGAATCTGCCAGTGCCTTAAATTTGAACTTCTCAGCCTCCAAAACTGTGAAAAGTAGATGGTGTATGGTATTTTGTTAGAGCAAGCAGTCTAAATGGATTAAGATATTGTCTATTTTGTAAAAATAATGAAACATAATAAAATCAATATGTTTGAACAGTAATTTTTATATTAAAATCTATTTTTAAAAGTATCCAGAAAAATAATTTTAAACATCCAGAAAGAGAATAAGCTAGGGGTTACAGCAGATGGTAAGTGCTGGCAAATTATGTAACTCACCACTCAAAGTTATTTAAGCAAAGAGCCAAATTTTTAACTTTTGGTATATGTTAGTTCTGTAGTACTCAACAATGTAGTATGAAAAGATGATATTTTCACTTTACACCATACCAATTCTGCCAAAAAGAAATACCATGCTATTTTTTGCATGTATTTCATGTTTATTGCTTGCAATAAGATTTTAAATTTATTTTAAATAAATAAATTTTAAATGAATTATTTTGAACAAAATTTAAAATTTATTGCAGACAATAAATCTGATGACCAAATTTTTATTATATTTTTTAATATTGAATCAGAAATTCTTTTTTCATGTATGTTTAAAATTCATAGGTTACTCTCATAGAATTGTCTGCTGTCAGGGTTGGTATCTCTGCCAAGGAATGAATGTCACAGTGATAGTCATAATCTTATGAAACATAGTTCCATTCAGAAGCTGAATGATAAATTTCCACTGATAATTAAAGATAAACATCAGAAGTTCCGAAAAACAAATGCTTTCTGAAATGTATGTATAGCTCATTTTATTTCAATGTTTAATTTTTGGTCTTTATTTAGAAGTTTGGTGATGTTTTTGTGACCAGAAATATGCTGTAGGGACTTGATTCTTATTTATATCAATTAGCCTATGGCAAAATATATTGTTTTAATTAAAGTTGCAGTTTCCAAGAACCTATTGATGATGTTAAGTGCGGACTTACTGTAACTACAAAGAAGAAGCCTTGAGTTTTTTGTGTTATGGCAATGTGAAATGGGTTCACTTCCTGAACAGGTGCAAATATGAAACCTAGTGTTTCGGTTGGTTTGAGTTTGGGTAGGATGCCTTATGCATAGAGTAATGTCTTAAACTACCTCCAGTAATTGGTTAAGAATGTGCTAAAGAGATCAGAATTATTCTAACTCTTATTCTTTCTTTCATAGGTGAAAGAAACAGAATGCATTTCTACATATCGTGCTTTTTAATCTGTATAGGCTAATAATGATGGTAATTTTTCAGATTGTGTATACATTTGCTGGACTAGGTGCACTGTAGCAAAAGTTTTAGGTGAGAAGTTGTATATTAAAAATCATTATCAGTAGAAAATGTTTCTCTAAGAAACTTGGTCCAGTATTCTTCACAATGCTTTACCTTCAATCAGAGCTAGATTAAGTTCAGCAAGGCAGTTCTTTGGGACATTACTCAGGACATCTATAAACCTTATTGTGAGATTAAACTAGCACTGGATATGTTATTACATAAAGGAATCTGTGTGAAAGGTGTTTGCTATTTATGGCAATGTTTTTCAACAGCTGGTTCATGGACCTGTGCTGGTTTGCCAAAAATTTTATTCTGGTCCATGAAAGCTAATCACCCTGATGTTGTATGAAGATTATAGGCCCAACAATTTTAGTCAAATTCACATATGCTTAGGGTGATTTCTGCCTTAGCAGTCCCCAAAATAATTCTCCTATTTTCATTGGTCCCAAAGTGTAGAAAGTTTGAAATCCACTGGTTTATGGGTTGATATTTTGATAAACAACTTGGTACTGGTAACTGGGACTCCTTCCCACAGCATGCTAAGAATAATAATAAACCACCTTCAGTGATGATGGTAGGATATGCAAGTTTGAAGTTAAAGCTAAGTTACTCAGGACAATGGAAGAGACGAAACATGCTTGTTTCTCACTATTTGTGGTAGTTTTAAGATATGTCCATAAATTCAAGGGTACTTCTCCCTTGAAGAGGTGATGGTTACCATCCTCCATCTTTCTCTAGCTTGAGTGTGTGCTGGACTTTATATAGTTACATAGGGCCTGATCTGTGGTGGCACAGTGGATAAAGCATTGATCTGGAATGTTGAAGTCACTGGTTGGAAACCCCAAGTGTGCCTGGTCAAGGCACATACGAGAAACAACTACTACAAGTTGATGCTTCCTGTTCCTCCCTCCATCGTTCTCCTCTATCCTCTCTCTAAAATCAATAAATAATTTTTTTTAAAAAAAGAGAGAGATGAAACCCTGGCTGGTTGGCTCAGTGGTAGAGCGTTGATCTGGCGTGTGGATGTCCTGGGTTTGATTCCCGGTCAGGGCACACAGGAGAAGAGACCATCTGCTTTTCCACCCTTCTTTCTCTTCTATCTCTCTCTTTCCCTCCCACAACCAAGGGTCCATTGTAGCTCGTTGGCCTGGGCACTGAGGAAGGCTCCATGGCCTCGCCTCAGGTGTTGTAATGGCTGGTTGCAATAGAGCGACGTCCTGAGATGGGCAAAGCATTGCCCCATAGTGGGTTTTCCCGGTGGACCCGGGTCAGGCACATATGGGAGTCTGTCTCTCTGCTTCCCTGCTTCTCATTTAAGAAAAATACAAAGAGAGAGAGAGAGAGAGAGAGAGAGAGAGAGATATGATATGATATATAGTTACATAGGTAACTATGCATAGGTGCTATCTATATCATTATTAGTCTATAAAAGAGAGAACATATTAATGCCTCTCTTGCACCCCAAATAGAAGAAGGACCCCAAATGATTTCAGAATAGAGGACAGCCCTTTTAACTGAATAAAATTAGTTTACTACATTGCCCTATTATTTTTCATTTTTTCCTGGGCCAGTGGAAAGTGTACTGATTGACACTGTCTGACCTATAACAGGCATTGGCAAACTACTGACCCAGGGGCCAAATCTGGACCATAGCCTGTTTTATTTTTATTTTTATTGGTGCATAAGCTAAAAATGGTTTTTACATTTGTAAAGTGTGGCAGATAAGAAAAGAAGAATGAGACAAAACCTTCGCCCAAAATATTTACTATTGATCCTTTATAGAAACAGTTTGCATACCTCTTGAATTATGACCCTAGAATTAGATCCCTTGAGATAAGACTCTGATGCTGTTGCAAACCATTGAAATGACTATTATTGAGTAGTTATTACCAAGAGGAATAGTGTGAAGGAAAGGTGAGAGTTGAGGCTACTTTGGTATTTTTCTAAAACTTCCACTATCTTCTGAGACCTTGGGCAAATCACTGAATCTCAGTGAGCCTAAATTCTCTCATTTGTTACTGGGTAATGATTGAGGTCAGTTTCAAATCTCACAGTCTCTTTCTAGGATACCACCAGTCTTCTGTGATCTACTCTCCTTTATATTCAGTTTCACTTTTTGAATTCAGTAACTAATAAGAGCATTTTAAATTAATTTCTTCATAGGCTAGATTTCTTATACAGTTCTGTACATGTTGACAAAAATTGCTTTTCAGAAATGCAATTGATTTGCACAATAGGAAAAATTCCAAAAACAGAAAATTATTATTTGTATTGGCAGAAACAAAGTGTAAAACATTCTTAGTAGGTATGATAATTAAGGAAAGGTAAGAAACACACATTTGCTCACTTCTAAAACATTTCAGATTATAGACGGATCTTAGATCTAGGAACACTGATGACCTAACAAAATTCAAATAAGTATTTCTAAGGTTGGTGTCATTTCAACTAAGAAATGTAACATTTTAGGGATATCAAATACAATACAGTGTATATTATCACCTTTCTTAGCAGAAGAAAGATTTCTTAGATTTAAATTTAATAACTAATTATGATAGATGTAATCTAGTTATGAGCCAAAATAAAGATATTTATTCTTGTTTAATTCTGCTAACCAGAGATTTCCTGTGGACTTAAAAAAAAATTTGCACATTAAAATGGCGGTTTTAATACTTATCTCTTTTTAATATAAGGATGCTTAATTATACATGAAAGGATCAAAATAGATCTAAGGTTGAGCATATTATTTACTTATTAATTCTGTTTCTTAAAAAAGTCAATTGCTAAAGAATTGTTCTATGGTTTCCTGCAAATACATAACAAATTGTAATATTAAGACAAACTTAGGAGAGCTCAGGATAGTTAGCCTTCAAATAAAATTTAAAACTTTATTGTGCTGTGACCACTTATTTCTTTGGTAGCAGTTGTACATTTTTCCTGAAATCAATTGGACTAAGATAGTTCACCACAACTTATCCCAAGAGAGTGGGTACTGTTAAATCTTTGTAGCAAGAAGAGCCTGATGTTTCCTTAGCAAAGTAAATGTAGATCTAATTTCTGGCTCTGAACAGGTAAGAGAAATAGAACAGTGACCAATGTAGGAAATTTGCCCCTGTCCTTTAAAACCAAGCATAAAAATGATCACCTTCTACATAAAAAGCTTTCTAACACTATCCTAGTGCTAATTTCTTTTCATCATTTAGATTTATTTTTTCTACACCTTACTTTGTAGGTTCAGTTATATCTTTTTTCATTATCTTGGTATTCTAGTAGATTATATAAGTGAGGATAAGGACCACATTTTTAATATATGTATTTTACTATTCTTTTCCCTTTTTAATCTCCACATATTAGAAACTTTATTGATAATCTTAAGTAACTTATATAAAATTGTTTATTGCAAACCTTTTGGACAAAGCCTCACCAGTTAAGATTGATTATGGAAAACTTGATCAGAATTAATTATCAACAAATATTTTAAGATTAATACAACTTTATTCCTTTCATGAACATAACCTTTATCATGAATGTTTATAAGAGAAATATGCTTTAATGTATACATAAGAATGATATGCAATTGGCATATGCCTTGTTGAATAGTTTCTTCTAAAGTTTTTGACAAGAACTGCTCTTAATTAGTTTAAACTCAACAACACAGCTACATTACTGAGCTCTTTGAGAAAGGAATTAAGTACTTTATTCATCTCTGTGAAGCTAGCATTTAACAAATCCTTGGACATAGTAGTTGCTCAATAAATGCTTTATAAATTAAATTGAATAAGTAAATGAATGCATAGCATTGTAATATATTCTTTATTTATGATTTTAATTTATTGTGTTTACATAGAATCAACTGTCCCACCAAATATATCTCCCTCCCACTCCCATGTTCCCCTTGGCTTCCCCCCCTTGGTTCCCTCCCCCTAATACTTTACCCCCTTCCCTCCAGGATTTGCTGTCCTGTTCTCTATAATGCTGTGTTATGTATATATAATTCCACTAATCTCTTTCCCTTCTCTGATCCCATCTTCTCTTCCACTTTCCTTCTGGTCCCTTTGATCCTGCCTCTGCCTCAGTTCCATTCCTCAGTTCACATTGTTCATTAGATTCTTCAAATGAATGAGGTCATATGATATTTTTCTTTCTCTGCCGGGCTTATTTCACTTACCATAATACTTTCCATGTCCATCCATGTTGTCGCAAGAGGTAAGATTTTCTTCTTCCTCATGGCCACGTAGTATTCCATTGTGTATATGTACCACTGCTTTTTAATCCACTCATCCACTGATGGACACTTGGGCTGTTTCCAGATCTTAGCTATTATAAACAATGCTGCAATAAACATAGGGGTACATTTCTTCTTTTGAATCAATGATTTGGTATTCTTAGGATATATTCCTAAAAGTGGGATAGCTGGGTCAAAGGGCAGTTCCATTTTTAATTTTTTGAGGAATCTGCATACTGTTTTCCACAGTGGCTGCATCAGTCTGCATTCCCACTAGCAGTGTAGGAGGGTTCCCTTTTCTCCACACACCCTCCAGCACTTATGTGTTGTTTTGTTAATAAGCACCATTCTGACAGGTGTGAGGTGGTATCTCATTGTGGTTTTAATTTGCATTTCTCTAGTGATTAGAGATGTTGAGCATTCTTTCATATGCCTATTGGCCATCTGTATGTCCTCTTTGGAGAAGTGCCTATTCATTTCTTTTGTCCATTTTTTGATTGGATTGATTACATTTCTGGTGTTGAGTTTTACAAGTTCTTTATAAATTTTGGTTATTAACTCCTTATCAGACATATTGGCAAATATATTGTGTGGGTTGTCCTTTTACTTGTTAACGGTATCTTTTGCTATGTAAAAGCTTTTTAGCTTGATATAGCCTCATTGTTCATCCTGTCCTTTATTTCACTTGCCCGTGGAGATAAATCAGCAAAAATATTGCTACTACCGATGTTGGAGAGTTTACTTCCTATGTTTTCTTCCAAGGTGTGTATGGTTTCACAACTTACTTTTAAGTCTTTCATCTATTTTGAGTTTATTTTTGTGAATGGTGTAAGTTTGTGGTCTAGTTTCATTTTTTTGCAAGTACCTATCTAATTTTCCCAACACCATTTGCTAAAGAGACAGTCTTTACTCCATTATATGCTCTTACCTCCTTTGTCAAATATCAATTGTCCATAAAGGTGTGAGTTTATTTCTGGGTTCTCTGTTCTGTTCTATTGATCTGTATGCCTGTTCTTATGTCAGTACCAGGCTGTTTTGAATATGATGAGCTTGTAGTATAACTTGATATCAGGAAGTGTGATACCCCCCACTTTATTCTTCTTTTTCAGGATAGCTGAGGCTATTCGTGTTCTTTTTTGGTTGTGTATGAATATCATTTAACTCTGTCTTTGATATTTTAATAGGAATTGCATTGAATTTATAGATTGCTTTGGGTAATATAAACATTTTAATGATGTTTATTCTTCCTATCCATGAACACTGTATATTCTTCCACTTGTTTGTATCTTGCTTGATTTCCTTTATCAATGTTTTATAATTTTCCAAGTACAAGTTTTTAACCTCATTGGTTAAATTTACTCCTAGGTACTTTATTTTATTTATTTTTTTGTTGCAATAGTGAAGGGAATTGTTTTCTTAGTTTCTCTTTCAGACAGTTCATTGTGGGTGTAAAAAATGCCACTGATTTCTGAATATTGATTTTATATCCTGCCACCTTGCTGAATTCATTTATCAGATCCAGTAGTTTTTTATTGAGACTTTAGGGTTTTCTATGTACAGTATCATATCATCAGCAAATAATGATAGTTTTACTTCTTCTTTTCCAATTTGGATGCCTTTTATCTCTTCTTATGGCTAGGACTTACAGAAATATGTTGAATAAGAGTGGTGAAAGGGGGCACCCCTGCCTTGTTCCTAATCTTAAGGGGATTTCTTTTAATTTTTGCCCATTGATTATGATGTTGGCTTTGGGTTTGTCATAGATGGCCTTTATCATGTTGAGGTATGATTCCTGTATTCCCACTTTGCTGAGAGTTTTGATCATAAATAAATGTTAGATTTTATCAAATGCTTTTTCTGCATCTTTTGATATTGTGATGTGATTTTTCTCCTTCCTTTTGTTTATGTGTTGAATCACATTGATTGATTTGCAGATATTGTACCAGCCTTTTCTCCTTAGAATAAATCCCACCTGATCATGATGTATGATTTTTTTCATGTATTGCTGGATCCAGATTGCTAATGTTTTGTTGAGAATTTTAGCATCTAAGTTCATCAGGGATATTGGTTTATAGTTTTCTTTCTTTGTAGTGTCTTTGCCTAGTTTTGGAATGAGGATTGTGCTTACCTCATAAAAGGAATTTGGAAGTCTTCCCTCCTCTTGAATTTTTTGAAATAGCTTGAGAAGGATAGGAGTTAGTTCTTCTTTGAATATTTGGTAAAATTTACCTGTGAAGCCATCTGGCCCAGGACTTTTGTTTGCTTGGAGGTTTTTGATAACTGTTTCAATCTCATTTAATGAAATTGGTCTGTTTAGGTTTTCTGATTCTTCTAGAATGATTTTTGAAAGATTATATGTTTTGAGAAATTTGTCCATTTTGCCTAGGTTGTCTAATTTTTTGGCATACAATTCTTCATAGTATTTTCTTAAAAATCCTTTGTATTTCTGCTGTGTCAGTTGTTACTTCTCCACTCTCATTTCTAACTTTATTTATTTGAGTTCTCTCTCATTCTTTCTTGGTTAGTCTGATTAAAGGTGCATCAATCTTGTTTAGTATTTCAAAGAACCAGCTCTTGGTTTCATTGATCTTCTGTATTGTTTCTTTAAACTCTATGTCATTTATTTCCACTCTGATCTTATTATTTCCCTCTTTCTACTTCCTCTGGGCTTTCTTTGTTGTTTTTCTTCTAGTTCTTTTAGGTGTAGGGTTAATTTATTTATTTGAGCTTTTTCTTGCTTCTTAAGATATGCCTGTAATGCAATGAACTTCCCTCTCAGGACTGCTTTTGCTGTGTCCCATAAATTTTGAGTTGTTGTATGTTCATTTTCATTTGTTTCAAGGAAATTTTTTATTTCTTCTTTGATCTCATTTTTACCCATTCGTTATTTAATAACATGCTATTTAGTTTCCAAGTGTTTGAGTATTTTTCAGTTTTTCTATTGTGGTTGATTTCTAGTTTCATGCCATTGTGATCCGAGAGGATGCTTGATATGATTTTAACCTTTTTAAATTTTTTTTTTCTTTTTTTCATTTTTCTGAAGCTGGAAACAGGGAGAGACAGTCAGACAGACTCCCGCATGTGCCCGACCGGGATCCACCCGGCACGCCCACCAGGAGCGACGCTCTGCCCACCAGGGGGCGATGCTCTGCCCATCCTGGGCGTCGCCATGTTGCGACCAGAGCCACTCTAGCGCCTGAGGCAGAGGCCTCAGAGCCATGCCCAGTGCCCGGGCCATCTTTGCTCCAATGGAGCCTTGGCTGCGGGAGGGGAAGAGAGAGACAGAGAGGAAAGCGCGGCGGAGGGGTGGAGAAGCAAATGGGCGCTTCTCCTGTGTGCCCTGGCCAGGAATCGAACCCGGGTCCTCCACACGCTAGGCCGACACTCTACCGCTGAGCCAACCGACCAGGGCAACCTTTTTAAATTTATTGAGATTCGTTTTGTGTCCTAACATGTGGTCTATGCTGGAGAATGTACCATGAGCACTTGAAAAGAATGTATATTCTGCTACTTTGGGCTGAAATGTTCTGAAGATATCTATTAAATCCAGTTGATCTAGTGTGTTTTTTAGGGCTGCTGTTTCTTTGTTAATTTTCTTTCTTGAGGATCTATCCATTGATGTTAGTGTTGTATTAAAATCCTCTATTATTATAGTATTGCTGTTGATCTCACCCTTTATGTCCATCAAAATTTGCTTTTTAAACTTAGGTGCTCTGCCCTGGCCGGTTGGCTCAGCGGTAGAGCGTCGGCCTAGCGTGCAGAGGACCCGGGTTCGATTCCCGGCCAGGGCACACAGGAGAAGCGCCCATTTGCTTCTCCACCCCTCCGCCACGCTTTCCTCTCTGTCTCTCTCTTCCCCTCCCGCAGCCAAGGCTCCATTGGAGCAAAGATGGCCCGGGCGCTGGGCATGGCTCTGTGGCCTCTGCCTCAGGCGCTAGACTGGCTCTGGTCGCAACATGGCGACACCCAGGATGGGCAGAGCATTGCCCCCTGGTGGGCAGAGCATTGCCCCATGGTGGGCGTGCCGGGTGGATCCCGGTCGGGCGCATGCGGGAGTCTGTCTGACTGTCTCTCCCTGTTTCCAGCTTCAGAAAAACAAAAAACAAAAAACAAAAAACAAAAAAAAAACTTAGGTGCTCCTATATTAGGTGCATAGATATTTATAATGGTAGTATTTTCCTGTTGGATTGCTCCCTTTATCATTATGTAGTGACCCTCTTTACCGCTTACTATAGCCTTTGTTTTAAAGTCTATTTTGTCAGATATAACTATTGTTACCCCAGATTTTTTTTTCATTCCTATTTGCATGAAATATTTTTTTCCATCCCTTCACTTTCAGTTTGTGTCTCTTTTGTTTTGAGGTGAGTCTCTTGTAGACAACATATGTACAGGTCTTGTTTTCTTATCCACTCAGCTACCTCATGTCTTTTAATTGAAGCACTTAATCTATTTACATATAAGGTGATTGTTGATATGTAGTTGTTTATTGCCTTTTTATTCTTTAAATCTACATTCCTCTTTTTCTAGACTCCCCCCCCCTTTGTTCTGTTTACAGCAGGCCTCTTAACATTTTTTGTAGCATTGGTTTGGTTGTGATGAATTCCTTGAGTTTTTTTTTTTTCCCTCTGGGAAGCTTTTTATTTCTCCTTCAATTTTAAATGATAGTCTTGCTGGATAGAGAAGTCTTGGTTGTAGGCTCTTGTTTTGTATTACTTTAAATATTTCTTGCCATTCCCTTCTGGCCCCTAATGTTTCTGTTGAGAAGTCAGATGTCATCCTTATGGGGGCTCCTCTGTAGATAACTGACTGTTTTTCTCTTGCAGCTTTTAGTATTCTTTCTTTATTCCTTAATTTTGGTATTTTAATTATGATGTGTCTTGGTGTAGGCCTCTTTGGGTTCATCCTTAATGGAACTCTCTGTGCTTTTTGAACTTGTGTGACTTTTTGCTTCATCAATTTAGGGAAGTTTTCAGTTATGAATTCTTCAATCAGGTTCTCCACCCCTTGTTTTTTCTCTTCTCCTTCAGAAAGCCCTATGATGCGGATGCTGTTTTCCTTCATGTTGTCACAGAGCTCTCTTAGAGTTTCCTCAGACTTTTTGAGCCTCTTTTCTTTTTGCTGCTCTGCTTCTGTACTTTCATATATCTTGTCCTCTAAATACTGATTTGATTCTCAGATTCATCCATCCTGCTTTTAATTCCTTCTAGTGTAATCTTCATTTCTGATATTGCATTTGTCTTTTTTGACTGGTTCTTTTTATGATTTTAATGTCCTTTTTGATGCTTGCTATATCATTATTTAGGTGCTCATTATGTCCATCCATTGTTGCTCTAAGATCTTGAGCATCCTAACAATCATTATTTTAAACTCTGCATCTGGTAATTTGTTTATTTCCATCTCATTCAGATCTTTTTCTAGGGATTTCTCTTGTTGATTCATTTGGGTTGCATTTCTTTGCCTTTTCATTCTGTCTGTATATAGACTACTCCTTTGGGTGTGTTGTTTGTGTAGCTAGTTGAGTCTAGGGTTGGTATTGTCTGCCTCCAGTTTCCAGTTGTGTTGTTTCTAGATCTTCTTGGGTTGGCATCAGCTGCTGTTTGTAAACTGCTGTGGGCTAGTTGGTCACTGTTCTTTTGCTATTTATATTGGCATTTTTTATATATTAACTGGGTCAAGTGTGAGGAGCCCCTCCTTAAGATATCACTCTAACAAGGGTTGTTAGGTCCTGAACTAATTCTCTCCGTATCTGGCCTCTGGATGTGCCCTCCCTGGACCTTCTTGGCTGGAGCCTGGGGCAGACCAGTGGGGGTTGCTACCTATTACTGGCCCTTATCTATCTTTTTGGAGCAACAGGTGATCCAGATCCTGTGGCTGCCTTTGCTGAGCCCAGGTGTCGTTGTTAATATCAACTGCACTCTTAGGCTGGCTTTTATCTACTTTTGGCCTGGAAGATGTTTGTTTAAATGTTCAGGTTTCCCTGAGATCCGCTTTCTGCCTCCTCTTATTGGTGGCTACTTGTTGGGCTCAGTACTATAAATCAGGAGTAAGGTAAGGTATTGGATGTGGCCTGCCCCTTAGCCTCAGGTGTTGTTCTATCCAGACTTCTTTATACTTTTATATTTTTCTTCTTTTTCAGCCCTCAGAAGGGCATGGCCACAAGAGTCCAATGGGTGTGGCCTCTGTGTTCCCAAAGTGTGGTCTGGCCAGCCCGTAACCACTGCTGTTGCTGCCTGGGGTGTTTGGGCACCAGCCTGCCACTGTAGCCACTTGCCTCCATGGGTGGGACTGCACACACACACCTGGACTTCCGCAGCTTCCAGCCCCCAGGCTTACGCCCCACCCCTGCGGGCCAGAATGCATTTGCCCACCCAGGGTCGGAAGCCTTGGCCGGTTCCCAGGCTTCCACCTCACCCACGCTGGTGGGACTGCAGGCAGGAATTCTTTCGCACATCTCATCTGCAGCCACAGCCTGCCCCTGGCTTCTGCCCCTGCGGGCAGTACTGTGTTCGTGTGCCTGGTCCGCAGCCACAGCTGGCCCCCTGGCTTCTCTGCCCCTGTGAGTGAGACCACGCTCCCGCATCCCGCTGCCTCCTGCCGTTCTGCGAGCACTCAGCAGTGTGGGGGATGGCGATGTAGCTCAGATCTCAGCACTCAATACTGTATCCTTGATGGGCTCTCTGCTTCTAAGTGACTCTTTGCTCTGACTGTAGCAGGAGAGCTTTCGTTTGGCTGGTGACCTGCTTTCCTTTGCTGGTATTGCTGGTTTCAGGAAAAATATTCACTTTAGATTTGGGGAGTGACAGCCCAGGGATTAAGGTGGCTGTCTCTCAAAGTGATTCTCCCTGAGCCTCCTAGATTACACTTCTCCCTGCTACTCCAGTCCTTTCAGATATCCCCATCTCCTGGAGCCCTGGGTGAGTGGTTGTGAAAGAGGTTTTCTTTTTTTTTTTTTTTTTTAATTTTATTTAGAAAAAAAATTTTTTTTTTTAATGGGGTGACATCAATAAATCAGGATACATATATTCAAAGATAACAAGTCCAGGTTATCTTGTCGTTCAATTATGTTGCATACCCACCACCCAAAGTCAGATTGTCCTCTGTCACCTTCTATCTTGTTTTCTTTGTGCCTGTCCCCACCCCCTATCCCTCTCCCATTCCCCCCTCCCCCCCGTAACCACCACACTCTTATCAATGTCTCTTAGTTTCACTATTATGTCCCACCTACGTATGGAATAATACAGTTCCTGTTTTTTTCTGATTTACTTATTTCGCTTCATATCATGTTATCAAGATCCCACCATTTTGCTGTAAATGTTCCGATGTCATCATTTCTTATGGCTGAGTAGTATTCCAGAGTGTATATGTGCCACATCTTCTTTATCCAGTCATCTATTGATGGGCTTTTTGGTTGTTTCCATGTCCTGGCCACTGTGAACAATGCTGCAATAAACATGGGGCTGCATGTGTCTTTATGTATCAATGTTTCTGAGTTTTGGGGATATATACCCAGTAGAGGGATTGCTGGGTCATAAGGTAGTTCTATTTGCAGTTTTTTGAGGAACCACCATACTTTCTTCCATAATGGTTGTACTACTTTACATTCCCACCAACAGTGTATGAGGGTTCCTTTTTCTCCACAGCCTCTCCAACATTGGCTATTACCTGACTTGCTAATAACAGCTAATCGAACAGGTGTGAGGTGGTATCTCATTGCTGTTTTGATTTGCATTTCTCTAATAGCTAAAGAAGATGAGCATCTTTTCATATATCTGTTGGCCATTTGTATTTCTTCCTGGGAGAAATGTCTATTCATATCCTCTTCCCATTTTTTTATTGGATTGTTTGTTTGTTTGTTGTTGAGTTTTATGAGTTCTTTGTATATTTTGGATATTAGGCCCTTATCTGAGCTGTTGTTTGAAAATATAATTTCCCATTTAGTTGGCTTTCTGTTTATTTTGTTATCAGTTTCTCTTGCTGAGCAAAAACTTCTTAGTCTGATGTAGTCCCATTCATTAATTTTTGCCTTCACTTCTCTTGCCATTGGAGTCAAATTCATAAAATGCTCTTTAAAACCCAGGTCCATGAGTTGAGTACCTATGTCTTCTTCTATGTACTTAATTGTTTCAGGTCTTATGTTTAGATCTTTGATCCATTTTGAGTTAATTTTTGTACAGGGGGAGAGACTGTAGTCCAGTTTCATTCTTTTGCATGTGGCTTTCCAGTTTTCCCAGCACCATTTATTGAAGAGGCTTTCTTTTCTCCATTGTGTGTTGTTGGCCCCTTTATCAAAAATTATTTGACTATATATATGTGGTTTTATTTCTGGACTTTCTATTCTGTTCCATTGGTCTGAGTGTCTATTTTTCTGCCAATACCATGCTGTTTTGATTGTCGTGGCCCTATAATAGAGTTTGAAGTCAGGTATTGTAATGCCCCCAGCTTCATTCTTTTTCTTTAGGATTGCTTTGGCTCTTCGGGGTCTTTTATAGTTCCATATAAATCTGATGATTTTTTGCTCTATTTCTTTAAAAAATGTCATTGGAAGTTTGATGGGAATTGCATTAAATTTGTATATTGCTTTGGGTAATATAGCCATCTTGATTATATTTATTCTTCCTAGCCAAGAACAAGGTATATTCTTCCATCTCATTATATCTTTTTCAATTTCCCTTAACAATGGTTTATAGTTTTCATTATATAAGTCCTTTACATTCTTTGTTATGTTTATTCCTAAGTATTTTATTTTTTTTGTTGCAATTGTGAAGGGGATTATTCTTTTGAGTTCCTTCTCAGTTGTTTCATTGTTGGCATATAGAAAGGCTATTGACTTCTGTATGTTAATTTTGTATCCTGCGACCTTACTGTATTGGCTTATTGTTTCTAGTAGTCTTTTTGTGGATTCTTTGGGGTTTTCGATGTATAGGATCATATCATCTGCAAAAAGTGATACCTTTACTTCTTCTTTTCCGATATGGATGCCTTTTATTTCTTTGTCTTGTCTGATTGCTCTGGCTAGAACCTCTAGTACCACATTAAATAAGAGTGGAGAGAGTGGACAACCCTGTCTTGTTCCCGATTTAAGGGGGAAAGCCTTCAGTTTAGTGCCATTTAATATGATGTTAGCTGATGGTTTATCATATATGGCCTTTATCATGTTGAGATATTTTCCTTCTATACCCATTTTTTTGAGAGTCTTAAACATAAAATTGTGTTGTATTTTATCGAAAGCCTTTTCTGCGTCTATTGATAAGATCATGTGGTTTTTATTCTTTGTTTTGTTGATATGGTGTATTACATTAACCGTTTTACGTATGTTGAACCATCCTTGAGATTCTGGGATGAATCCCACTTGATCATGATGTATTATTTTTTTAATATGTTGTTGTATTCGATTTGCTAGTATTTTGTTTAGTATTTTAGCATCTGTATTCATTAGAGATATTGGTCTGTAGTTTTCTTTTTTTTTTTTCTTTTCATTTTTCTGAAGCTGGAAACAGGGAGAGACAGTCAGACAGACTCCCGCATGTGCCCGACCGAGATCCACCCGGCACGCCCACCAGGGGCGACGCTCTGCCCACCAGGGGACGATGCTCTGCCCATCCTGGGCGTCGCCATGTTGCGACCAGAGCCATTGTAGCGCCTGGGGCAGAGGTCACAGAGCCATCCCCAGTGCCCGGGCCATCTTTGCTCCAATGGAGCCTTGGCTGCGGGAGGGGAAGAGAGAGACAGAGAAGAAAGCGCGGCGGAGAGGTGGAGAAGCAAATGGGCGCTTCTCCTGTGTGCCCTGGCCAGGAATCAAACCCGGGTCCTCCGCACGCTAGGCCGACATGTAGTTTTCTTTTTTTGTGCCATCCTTGCCTGGTTTTGGTATGAGGGTTATGTTGGCCTCATAAAATGTGTTTGGAGGTATTGCTTCTTCTTCAATTTTTTGGAAGACTTTGAGTAGAATAGGAACCAGGTCTTCTTTGAATGTTTGATAAAATTTGCTGGTATTGCCGTCAGGGCCTGGACTTTTATTTTTGGGGAGGTTTTTAATGGTTTTTTCTATATCTTCTCTACTGATAGGTCTGCTTAGGCTTTCTGCTTCTTCTTGACTCAGTCTAGGAAGGTTGTATTGTTCTAGGAATTTATCCATTTCTTCTAGGTTGTTGAATTTAGTGGCATAAAGTTTTTCATAGTATTCTACAATAATTCTTTGTATATCTACGGTGTCCATGGTGATTTCTCCTCTTTCATTTTGGATTTTGTTTATATGAGTTCTTTCTCTTTTTTCCTTGGTAAGTCTTGCCAAGGGTTTGTCAATTTTGTTGATCTTTTCAAAGAACCAGCTCCTTGTTCTATTAATTTTTTCTATAGTTTTTCTGTTCTCTAATTCATTTATTTCTGCTCTGATTTTTATTATCTCCTTTCTTCGGCTGCTTTTGGGTTGTCTTTGTTCTTCTTTTTCTACTTCCTTAAGGTGGGAAGTTAAGTGGTTCACTTGGGCTCTCTCTTGTTTGTTCATATATGCCTGAAGTGATATGAACTTCCCTCTTATCACTGCTTTTGCTGCATCCCATAGATTCTGATATGTCGTATTGTCATTTTCATTAGTCTGTATATATCTTTTAATCTCTGCACTTATTTCTTCTTTGATCCATTCATTTTTTAAAAGTATGTTATTTAGTTTCCACATTTTTGTGGGATTTTTTTCCTCTTTTTTGCAGTTGAATTCTAGTTTCAAGGCTTTATGATCAGAAAATATGCTTGGTACAACTTCAATTTTTCTGAATTTGCTGATGTTGTTTTTGTGGCCCAACATATGGTCAATTCTTGAGAATGATCCATGTACACTGGAGAAAAATGTATACTCAGTCACTTTGGGATGAAATGTCCTGTAGATGTCTATCATATCCAGGTGCTCTAGTGTTTTGTTTAAGGCCACTATGTCTTTGTTGATTCTCTGTTTGGATGACCGATCTAGAGCCGTCAGCGGTGTATTGAGGTCTCCAAGTATGATTGTATTTTTGTCAGTTTTTGTTTTAAGATCAATAAGTAGCTGTCTTATATATTTTGGTGCTCCTTGGTTTGGTGCATATATATTAAGAATTGTTATGTCTTCTTGATTCAGTGTCCCCTTAGCCATTATGAAATGGCCATTTTTGTCTCTGAGTACTTTTCCTGTCTTGTAGTCAGCATTATCCGATATGAGTATTGCTACACCTGCTTTTTTTTGGATGTTATTTGCTTGGAGTATTGTTTCCAGCCTTTCACTTTGAATTTGTTTTTATCCTTGTTACTTAGATGAGTTTCCTGTAGGCAACATACAGTTGGATTTTCTTTTTTAATCCATTCTGCTACTCTGTGCCTTTTTATTGGTGAGTTTAATTCGTTTACATTTAGTGTAATTATTGATACTTGTGAGTTCCCTATTGCCATTTTATAGATTTCTTTCTGTTAGTTTTGTGTCTTGTTTGATCCTTCTCTTTCGTTTTTCTATCTTTTGTTTTTTTTTTTGTTTTTTTTTTTTCTTCATTTTTCTGAAGCTGGAAACAGGGAGAGACAGTCAGACAGACTCCCGCATGCGCCCGACCGGGAACCACCCGGCACGCCCACCAGGGGCGGTGCTCTGCCCCCCAGGGGGCGATGCTCTGCCCATCCTGGGCGTCGCCATATTGCGACCAGAGCCACTGTAGCGCCTGAGGCAGAGGCCACAGAGCCATGCCCAGCGCCCGGGCCATCTTTGCTCCAATGGAGCCTTGGCTGCAGGAGGGGAAGAGAGATACAGAGAGGAAAGCGCGGCGGAGGGGTGGAGAAGCAAATGGGCGCTTCTCCTATGTGCCCTGGCTGGGAATCGAACCCGGGTCCTCCGCACGCTAGGCCGACGCTCTACCGCTGAGCCAACCGGCCAGGGCTCTATCTTTTGTTTTTATTTGGTTGTATTCCATACATCTTTCCTCTGTTGCTATCTTTTTTATCTCATGTGCTTCTGTGGTGGTTTTTTCAATGGTGGTTACCTTTGAGTAATGAAAAGGGTCCCTACCCTGTTCATTGTAGCGAACTATTTTGTGAGTACTTTTGCACTCCATCGTCCTTTGCTACTGTTAATCTCCATCTTCTCCCCCTCTTTCTTTTTGTTGTTGTCACAGTTTAAATTTGGTTTTATTGTGTTCTTCTTGGAGCTTTTACTTGTGGCTCTGTTTTTTTTTGTTCTTTGTGTCTGATTGGAGAACCCCCTTTAGTAATTCCTGGAGTGGGGGTTTTCTGATGACAAATTCCCTCATCTTTTCTGTATCTGTGAATGTTTTTATTTCTCCTTCGTATTTGAAGGATAGCTTTGATGGGTATAGTATTTGTGGCTGAAAGTTCCTCTCTTTCAGGACTTTAAATATTGGGGTCCATTCTCTTCTAGCTTGTAGAGTTTCTGCTGAGAAATCTGATGATAATCTAATGGGCCTTCCTTTATATGTTGTATTCTTCTTTTCCCTGGCTGCCTTGAGAATTTTTTCTTTGCTGTTGGTTTGTGTCAATTTCATTATGATATGCCTTGGAGTAGGTTTGTTGGGGTTAAGAAAACTCGGAGTTCTGTTTGCTTCTTGAACTTGAGGCTTTAGTTCTTTCCACAGGCTTGGAAAGTTCTCATCTATTATTTGTTTGAGTATGTTCTCCATTCCATTTTCTCTCTCTTCTCCCTCTGATATACCTATTATTCTTATGTTATTCTTTTTGATGGAGTCAGATAATTCTTGTAGGGCTATCTCATTTTTTTTTAATTTTTGAGTCTCTTTCTTCTTCTCTCTGTTGTGCCTCAAGTTGCTTGTCTTCTATTTCACTAATCCTCTCTTCTATCTGACCTGTTCTATTAGCTAAGCTTGTTACTTCTTTTTTCAGCTCATGAATTGAGTTTTTCATCTCTGTTTGATTTGTTTTTATAGTTTCAATTTCCTTGGACATATATTCTTTGTGTTCATTGAGTTGTTTTCTGATCTCCCTAAATTGCCTTTCTGTGTTTTCTTGTATATCTTGCAGGATTTTTAGGATTTCTATCTTGAATTCTCTGTCATTTAGCTCCAAGGTTTCCAATATATTAAATTTTTTCTCCATAGATTTTTCCTCATCTAGCTGTGTTACCTCTCTTTCTTTCGTATCCATGATATTTGATTTTCTCTTCCTTAATGGCATCTGAGGGTAGTTTTGTTGATAGTATTAATGAGATTTAATAAAGAATAAAAAGTTAAAATATATATATAAAAAATAAAAAATCGAAAAGAATTGTTTTTTTAAAAAAAAATTAATAATGAAATAAAGAAAAATAAAATAAAATAAAAATTAAAAAAAAGAAAATTATTCCCCCCCTCCTTTTTTCCTCTCCTCTCCTCTCCCCTCTTTCTTGAGAAAATCTTGTGGTGGACTGTGAATTATAACAAACAATGTCTGTGATAGAGGGCCTGAATTGGGGAAAAGTAATGAAGGGGCAAAAAAAAAAAAAAAAAAAAAAAGGAAGAAAAAAAAAAAGAAAAAAGAAAAAAAATGAGCGTATGGACCCACAAAAAGCAAATAAGGAAAAAATTTGGGTCAAGAATAAAATGATTTGCTTTTAGGTGTTGGTTGTCTAAGAGTTATGATGAGAGGAATAAGAGGAAAACGGAAAAATGGGGGGACAAATTAAAAAATTACTATTGTATTTAGTGGAACAAGAACTAGATAATATGGAGAGCCAGGGATGGGAGCACTGCTAGTGAGTTAAAAAGGTGAAGTAAAAACCCCCCAAAATGCCACAAACATAGGTTTGAGTCCCAGATAAGATAATTTGTTTGTTATTGAGGTTTGAATGAGAGGAGATGTAAAGGACAAAGGAAGAAACTAATATAGAGGGAGAAAAGAAAGAGAGAGAGAGAAAAAAAGAGGGAACCACTAAAAGAAGAAAAAAGAAAGGAGAGAGAGAGAGAGAGTTAAGGGTTTTGGAGTGCAACCCTCATAGAGAGAAAGGAAGAGGAGAGAAAAGATAATGGGAGATGTAACACTTATGGGTAGTGTAGTTCAAGGAGAGGAGAGAGTAAGACCGGTAGAGAGTTAATCGGCCAAATTGGATGAGGAAAAAAAGTATCAAGAATGAAGATAAGAGAAACAAACGAACAAATATAATAAAATGGGATAGGTTATAAAGTCTGCAGATTATTCTTGATTTTGATAGGTTATCTTCTTGCTTTTTCTTTTCTCTCCCTCTTCCTGGTCAGTGACTCTGTACCCCAGGTTCTGCCCCTTTGGCACGCTCAGGTAGAGGTTTGCAGTTGATAAGTCTCTATGGCAATGTCATGTATTGTGCTTTAGTCTCGTTGGCAGTCGAAACTCATTAGCATTTATAGGCTCCGACAGTGAGAGAGTCCGTGTTCCTGGAGCCTTTCTCCTAGTCTTTCCTTCCTCAATTAGTAGCCTGATAATCCAGCTATGGGGTTGCTGCTGCCTCTGCCTAGATAGTAAGAGGTTCAAAGAGCTGGCAACTCCCCACTCTATTCCCACTCAGCACAGGGCTCTGGGTAAGGCTCAGTCAGTCAGAGCTGCTAGCATAATCAGGCGGGCTTTCCGTCCACTTAAAGACCTCTGGCTCTGCCACTCTGTCCGATAACACAGGCGGGTGCCCACTTCCGGGGCGCTTGGAGGAAACTCTCACTCACTGTCTGCGACCAGGATATCCGACCAGCAGTCTCACACTCTGAGTGAAACCCCAACCGCAGGGAAAAGTTGCAGCGTTGGAATTGAGTCTCGCTCCGTCCCCGTGAGCGGCTTTTGCAAGGCGCTGGGGCGGCTCGAGATTCCGCTTTGGCCCACACAAAGGCCCCTGACTCTGCCCCTCTGTGCGATAACACGGGCGCGCACTGCCAAGGCACTCGGAGGAATTGCTCACTCCTTATCTGCGCGCGCAAACCAGGATATGAGGCCGGCTGCATTTCCTTCTGAGTGAAACACCCTCCAGCACGGAAAATCTCCACCATTGGAACTAGTTCTCACTCCCTCCCGTGCATGGCTTTCCCAGGGCGCTGGGGCTGCCCAGAAACTCTGCCCTCGGCCCACAGAAAGGCCTCTGACCCTGCCTCTCCGTGGGGCAACACAGGCACCCACTCTCGGGGCCTAGGAAGAAATTCTCGCCCACTAACTGCGCACCGACCAGGAGACCGGGTAAAATGGCCGCTCCGCTTGTCTTTCTTTGTTTGGGTTTGGCGCAAGTGTTAGCTTGTATTGCCCGGGTTGCCACAGGATCAGATTTTCCTCGGCTTGGATCTCCGTGCCACAGCCTGGTTCGGCCGTTTGTGCTGCGGCGGCCTGGATCTATTCACCCCCTTTGCCCGCCTCAGTTTCTATATTCACAGTTACCAGAGAAAGCCACCCAGTTTAGGTTAGTGAGGAAGGCGGAGCATTTCTTACTCCCTATTTCCTTCGGGGTTTGGTTATATATTTAGCCAATTTTTCACTCAATCAGACCTTTGGGTGTATTTCGAAGCATCTGGAAGCTCCAAGTATAGGTTTTTCTGTTTTTGGTTGAAGATCTTGTTGAGTTTTGGGGGAGATTTATCGGTATCGCTTCCTACCCCGCCATTGCTCTGACGTCATCTCTTCGAAAGAGGTTTTCTATGTGATCCCTTTAAGATGGATCCTGAGTCTGACAAATCTGTCTTTCTCACAAATAATATCCTGGCTTGTTTCACAGCTAAATACTGTCCGCATGCCTCTTCTAGAGGCTCTGGGGCTGCAGGCTGGGGCTCTGGTCCTGGGGCCCAGGACCCTCCCCTCTCCAAGCTGCCCACCCCGCCATACAAGTCCCTTGGGGCCACCACTTGCTCCCAGGATCTGGGCGGCCCTCTCTGCATTTCCACTTTTCCTACCAGTCTCAGTGTGGCTTCTTTGGTGATCTTTGGTTATAAATTCCTCTTGGTTTAGCCCCAAATTGGTTTTTCCAGATGATTTTTAAAAAATTAAGTTGTAATCCACCTTGGTTCTGGGAGGTGCAAGTTAGAACGTCTCCCACTCCATCACCATCTTGCTGCCCCTGTAATATTTATGATATGTGTTTGCTAAATCTGTTAAGAATTCCTAAAAGAAATGGCACAGGTACTGCATTAATTTGCTAGGACTGCCAAAACAAACTACCACACACTGAGTAGCTTAAACAATAGATATGTATTGTTTCCCAGTTTTGGAAGCTAGAAGTCTGACATGAAGGTATGGCAGAATTGGTTTCTTCTGAAGGCTGTGAGGGGAGGATCTGTGCCAAGCCTCTCTTTTTGGCTTGTAAAGGGCCATCATCTCTATGTCTCTTCACGTTATTTTTTTCCTATGAGTATCTGTGTTCAAATTTTCTCATTTTATAAGTGCATATGTCATAATGGATTAGGGCCCACCCTGATGACTTCATTTTTACTTTATTACCTCTGGAAAGACCCAATCTCCAAATAAGGTCAGATTTTGAGGGACCAGGGGTTAGAAATTAAAAATATAAATTTTGAGGAAGACACAGTTCAACCTATAACAGATACTGAAAGAATAGAGTCTGAATTAGTATTTGTGTGGCATAAGTGACTAAATGTATTCATGCTCAAAAATAGTATACTTGGATATCATGTTTTGGTTAGTGTATTGGCTCCCCCATCAATGAGCTGCCTCCAGGGAAGTTGGTATTATAACATATTAAACAGGTGAAAACAGCATTCAAAGAGTAAAACAAAGACATATCAGTGAGGATGCTATGAACTTTACGAAAAAGACATCCTCAATTTCAAGTGACTTAGCAATAAAAATCTTTATTATTACCTATAGTAAGAAATCCTGAAGTAGAGAGGATATAAGACTATTTAATTCAGTGTTTACCCTGTTTCTTTCCATGGTATTCCCCTCCTAAGCATATCAGCTTTGTACTTAGTATAAAGCTGTCTTCATGGTCACCAGATGACTGCAGCAGGTTTATGCACCATGAGCTGACATGGTAAAGTACAGCACCTAAATAGAAGCTATGACTTTCTTGTGTCTTCTTTAAAAAGTAGAGAAATTTTTACTGGAAGTCATCTAGCAATCTTCTCCTTATGTCTCATTGCTTAGCTTGCCCATGTAAAAAACAATTACTAGTAAGGGAATAGGAGAATCATAATCAGCCTAGATTAGTGGCGATTTACCTCTTGGGAATGGGCATGAGACCAATCTCTCTTTATGCACATGGGCACATAGAAGGGGGTGGGTACCTGAACAAAGGCAGTGCTCTTCTAATAAGAAGGAGGAATTGAGATGGAGTAGACAATCAACAGTATCACATATGATAATCAAGTTTCATACCTCCCTCTTTCCACACATACAGTCTAAAAAATGTTCCTACCTACATGAGGCACATTCACTATAAACCCAGATAGAAACACAGAATCTCAGTCAGTAACCATAGCCATCCCCTCTCTGCTAGGTCTAGACATGACTCCTTGTGAATCAGGGACCCATGGCTTAAAGGTAAGTTTTCTACCCTAAACATATTTAATATACAATAATGGAGAAGAAACAGCATAACTACAATTAAAACTCATTTTCA
Source organism: Saccopteryx bilineata (assembly GCF_036850765.1). Classification (NCBI taxonomy): domain Eukaryota; kingdom Metazoa; phylum Chordata; class Mammalia; order Chiroptera; family Emballonuridae; genus Saccopteryx; species Saccopteryx bilineata. The sequence goes on along the minus strand of NC_089492.1, from coordinate 120,074,732 downwards.
AAAGGAATGATGCCCAGTGCACATTATTTCATAGCCCATATTATATCCTGTTAGAAAGAAGAGAGAGAGTCTCCCACTCTAGTAGTGATGAATTCCTTGGTCAGCTATTCTGGTAGCTTCTGAATCTCTTTTCTAGGAGGATCCATTGTCCTTCCTAGCCTTAGTTCTATCCTTTGGAAACATTTTCCTTATTGATTGTCTTCTATGACCACATCTGAGATAGGTATTGGAGAGCTTAGCACTTTCTGTTAATGTGAGTTTGGAGACTGGGGGGTGCCTTAAAGACTGAACTATTAAAAAATTGTTCATTGTTGACTGGTCAGGCTTAAAATGGCTTTGAAAGTCAATTCCCTTAAAAACTTAGTGGGTCTTGATTTTTTTTTCATTCAGCCAATTTTATTTTATTTTATTTTTTTCTTTATAAATAAAGTTTTATTAATGTTAATGGGGTGACATCAATAAATCAGGGTACATATATTCAAAGAAAGCATGTCCAGGTTATCTTGTCATTAAATTATGTTGCATACCCATCACCCAAAGTCAGATTGTCCTCCGTCACCCTCTTTCTAGATTTCTTTGTACCCCTCCCCCTCCCCTTCCCCTCTCCCTCCTTCCCTCCCACGCCCCCCTCCCACCCCACCCCCAGTAACCACCACACTGTTGTCCATGTCTCTTAGTCTTGTTTTTATGTCCCACCAATGTATGGAATCATGTAGTACTTGTTTTTTTCTGATTTACTTATTTCACTCCGTATAATGTTATCAAGATCCCACCATTTTGATGTAAATGATCCAATGTCATTATTTCTTATGGCTGAGTAGTATTCTATAGTGTGTATCTGCCACATCTTCTTTATCCAGTCTTCTATTGAAGGGCTTTTTGGTTGTTTCCATGTATTGGCCACTGTGAAAAATGCTGCAATGAACATGGGGCTACATTTGTCTTTATGTATCAATGTTTCTGAGTTTTGGGGGTATATACCCCGTAGAGGGATTGCTGGGACATAAGCTAATTCTATTTTCAGTTTTTTGAGGAACCACCATACTTTCTTCCATAATGGTTGTACTACTTTACATTCCCACCAACAGTGAATGAGGGTTCTTTTTTCTCCACAGCCTCTCCAACATTTGCTATTACCCATCTTGTTGATAATAGCTAATTGAACAGGTGTGAGGTGGTATCTCATTGTAGTTTTGATTTGCATTTCTCCAATAACTAATGAAGATGAGCATCTTTTCATATATCTGTTGGCCATTTGTATTTCTTCCTGGGAGAAGTGTCTGTTCATGTCCTCCTCCCATTTTTTTTATTGGATTGTTTGTTTGTTTATTTGTTGTTGAGTTTTATGAGTTCTTTGTATGTTTTGAATATTAGGCCCTTATCTGAGCTGTTGTTTGAAAATATCATTTCCCATTTAGTTGGCTGTCTGTTTATTTTGTTGTTAGTTTCTCTTGCTGAGCAAAAGCTTTTTAGTCTGGTGTAGCCCCATTCATTTATCTTTGCCTTCACTTCTCTTGCCTTTGGAGTCAAATTCATAAAATGCTCTTTAAAACCCAGGTCCATGAGTTTAGTACCTATGTCTTTTTCTATGTACTTTATTGTTTCAGGTCTTATATTTAGGTCTTTGATCCATTTTGAATTAATTTTAGTACAAGGGGACAAGCTGTAGTCGAGTTTCATTCTTTTGCATGTGGCTTTCCAGTTTTCCTAGCACCATTTGTTGAAGAGGCTTTCTTTCCCCATTGTGTGTTGTTGGCCCTTTTACCAAAAATTATTTGACCATATATATGTGATTTTATTTCTGGACTTTCTATTCTGTTCCATTGGTCTGAGTGTCTATTTTTCTGCCAATACCATGCTGTTTCGATTGTCGTGGCCCTATAATATAGTTTGAAGTCAGGTATTGTAATGCCCCCAGCTTCATTCTTTTTTTCCTTAGGATTGCTTTGGTTATATGGGTTTTTTTATAGTTCCATATAAATCTGATGATTTTTTGTTCCATTTATTTAAAAAATGTCATAGAAATTTTGATGGGAATTGCATTAAATTTATAAATTGCTTTGGGTAATATGTCCATTTTGATTATATTTATTCTTCCTATCCAAGAACAAAAAATATTTTTCCATCTCATGTATTTTTTTCGATTTCCCTTAACAATGCTTTGTAGTTTTCGTTATATAGGTCCTTTACATTCTTCGTTATGTTTATTCCTAGGTATTTTATTTTTTTTGTTGCCATCGTGAAGGGGATTATTTTTTTGAGTTTGTTTTCTAATATTTCATTTTTGGCATATAGAAAGGCTATGGACTTTTGTATGTTAATTTTGTATCCTGTGACCTTAGTGTATTGGTTTATTGTTTCTAGTAATCTTTTTGTTGAGACTTTGGGGTTTTTGATGTATAGGATCATATCATCAGCAAAAAGTGATACCTTTACTTCTTCTTTTCCGATACGGATGCCTTTTATTTCTTTCTCTTGTCTGATTGCTCTGGCCAGAACTTCTAGCACCACATTAAATAAGAGTGGACAGAGGACAAACCTGTCTTGTTCCTGATTTAAGGTGGAAAGTCGGTGACGTCACGGAAATGGCGCCGTGAAAAGCGCGTCCGACAGCTCTCCCCTAAATCACAACAAATTTATCAACTAGAAACAGAAAAATTTATCCTCGGAGCATTCCGGAGTTCCACACAAACTGAAAGCAAAAGGACTGTTATCACTTGAATCTGAGAGACGAGGGTGTGGAGGAAGATACCGCAGCGACGCTCATTCAAGCCGCCAGGGAGTGCGCCCGCGTGCTATCAATAAGACCACCCTCAGATGCCGATAAGAAAGAGGAAATCGAATATTATGGATACAAAAGAAAGAGAGGTAACACAAATAGATGTGGAAAAATCTATGGAGAAAAGACTTAACATATTGGAAGCCTTGGAGCTAAATGACAGAGAATATAAACTAGAAATCTTAAAAATACTCAGAGATATACAAGAAAACACAGAAAGGCAATATAGGGAGATCAGAAAACAACTCAATGAACACAAAGAATATATTACCAAGGAAATTGAAACTATAAAAACAAATCATACAGAAATGAAAAACTCAATTCACGAGCTGAAAAACGAGGTAACAAGCTTAGCTAACAGAACAGCCCAGATTGAAGATAGGATTAGTGAAATAGAAGACAAACAACTTGAGGCACAATAGAGAGAAGAAGAAAGAGACTCAAAAATAATAAAAAATGAGAAAGCCCTACAGGAATTGTCTGACTCCATCAGAAAGAATAACATAAGAATAATAGGTATATCAGAGGGAGAAGAGAAAGAAAATGGAATGGAGAATATACTCAAACAAATAATAGACGAGAACTTCCCAAGCCTGTGGAAGGAACTAAAGCCTCAAATTCAAGAAGCAAACAGAACACCAAGTTTTCTTAACCCCAACAAACCCACTCCAAGGCACATCATAATAAAGATGACACAAACCAATGACAAAGAAAAAATTCTCAAGGCAGCCAGGGAAAAGAAGAGTACAACATATAAAGGAAGGCCTATTAGATTATCATCAGATTTCTCAGCAGAAACTCTACAAGCTAGAAGAGAGTGGACCCCAATATTTAAAGCCCTGAAAGAGAGGAACTTTCAGCCAAGAATACTATACCCATCAAAGCTATCCTTCAAGTATGAAGGAGATATAAAAACATTCACAAATACAGAAAAGATGAGAGAATTTATCAACAGAAAGCCCCCACTCCAGGAAATACTAAGGGGGGTTTTCCAACCAGATTCAAAGAACAAAAGAAAACAACACCACAAGTAACAGCTCCACCAAGAACACAATAAAACCAAACTTAAACTGTGACAACAAAGGAAAAAAAGGGGGGAGAGGATGGAGATTAACAGTAGCAAAGGATGATGAAGTGCAGAAATACTTATAAGATAGGGTACTACAATGAATATGGTAGGTACCCTTTTCATTACTTAATGGTAACCACCCTTAAAAAAACCACCACAAAAACACTTGACTTAAAAAAGGTAGCAACAGAGGAAAGAAGTATGGAACACAAACAAAAACAAATGATAGAAAAACAAAAGAGAAGAATCAAACTAGATACAAAACTAACAGAAAGCAATTTATAAAATGGCAGTAGGGAACCCACAAGTGTCAATAATTACACTAAATGTAAATGGATTAAACTTACCAATAAAAAGACACAGAGTAGCAGAATGGATTAAAAAAGAAAATCCAACTATATGCTGCCTACAAGAAACACATCTAAGCAACAAGGATAAAAACAAATTCAAAGTGAAAGGCTGGAAAACAATACTCCAAGCAAACAACACCCAAAAAAAAGCAGGTGTAGCAATACTCATATCTAATAATGCTGACTACAAGACAGAAAAAGTACTCAGAGACAAAAATGGTCATTTCATAATGATTAAGGGGAAGTTGAATCAAGAAGACATAACAATCCTTAACATATATGCACCAAACCAAGGAGCACCAAAATATATAAGACAGCTACTTATTGACCTTAAAACAAAAACTAACAAAAATACAATCATACTTGGAGACCTCAATACACCGCTGACGGCTCTAGATCGGTCATCCAAACAGAGAATCAATAAAGATATAGTGGCCTTAAACGAAATACTAGAACACCTGGATATGATAGACATCTACAGGACACTTCATCCCAAAGCGACAGAGTATACATTTTTCTCTAGTGTACATGGAACATTCTCAAGAATTGACCATATGTTGGGCCACAAAGACAATACCAGCAAATTTAGAAAAATTGAAATTGTACCAAGCATATTTTCTGATCATAAAGCCTTGAAACTAGAATTCAACTGCAAAAAAGAGGGGGAAAAACCCACAAAAATGTGGAAATTAAACAACATACTTCTAAAAAATGAATGGGTCAAAGAAGAAATAAGTGCAGAGATCAAAAGATATATACAGACAAATGAAAATGAAAATACGACATATCAGAATCTCTGGGATGCAGCAAAAGCAGTAATAAGAGGAAAGTTCATATCACTTCAGGCCTATATGAACAAACAAGAGAGAGCCGAAGTAAACCACTTAACTTCACACCTTAAGGAACTAGAAAAAGAAGAACAAAGACAACCCAAAACCAGCCGAAGAAAGGAGATAATAAAAATCAGAGCAGAAATAAATGAAATAGAGAACAGAAAAACTATAGAAAAAATCAATAAAACAAGGAGCTGGTTCTTTGAAAAGATCAACAAAATTGACAAACCCTTGGCAAGACTCACCAAGGAAAAAAGACACAGGACTCAAATAAATAAAATCCAAAATGAAAGAGGAGAGATCACCACAGACATCATAGAAATACAAAGAATTATTGTAGAATACTATGAAAAATTATATGCCACCAAATACAACAACCTAGAAGAAATGGATAAATTCCTAGAACAATACAACCTTCCTAGACTGAGTCATGAAGAAGCAGAAAGCCTAAACAGACCAATCAGCAGGGAGGAAATAGAAAAAACTATTAAAAATCTCCCCAAAAATAAAAGTCCAGGCCCAGACGGTTATACTAGTGAATTCTATCAAACATTCAAAGAAGACTTGGTTCCTATTCTACTCAAAGTCTTCCAAAAAATTGAAGAAGAAGCAATACTTCCAAACACATTTTATGAGGCCAACATAACCCTCATACCAAAACCTGGCAAGGATGGCACAAAGAAAGAAAACTACAGACCAATATCTCTAATGAATACAGATGCTAAAATACTAAACAAAATACTGGCAAACCGAATACAACAACATATTAAAAAAATAATACATCATGATCAAGTGGGATTCACCCCAGAATCTCAAGGATGGTTCAACATACGCAAAACGGTTAACGTAATTCACCATATCAACAAAACAAAGAACAAAAACCACATGATCTTATCAATAGATGCAGAAAAGTCTTTTGATAAAATACAACACAATTTTATGTTTAAGACTCTCAACAAAATGGGTATAGAAGGAAAATATCTCAACATGATAAAGGCCATATATGATAAACCATCAGCCAACATCCTATTAAACGGCATAAAACTGAGGACTTTCTACCTTAAATCAGGAACAAGACAGGGTTGTCCACTCTCTCCACTCTTATTCAACGTGGTGCTAGAAGTTCTGGCCAGAGCAATCAGACAAGACAAAGAAATAAAAGGCATCCATATCGGAAAAGAAGAAGTAAAGCTATCACTTTTTGCTGATGATATGATCCTATACATCGAAAACCCGAAGGACTCCACAAAAAGATTATTAGAAACGATAAACCAATACAGTAAGGTCGCAGGATACAAAATTAACATACAAAAGTCCATAGCCTTTCTATATGCCAACAATGAAATATTAGAAAACGAACTCAAAAAAATAATCCCCTTCACGATTGCAACAAAAAAAATAAAATACCTAGGAATAAACATAACAAAGAACGTAAAGGACCTATATAATGAAAATTACAAAGCATTGTTAAGGGAAATCGAAAAAGATACAATGAGATGGAAAAATATTCCTTGTTCTTGGATAGGAAGAATAAATATAATCAAAATGGCCATATTACCCAAAGCAATATACAAATTTAATGCAATTCCCATCAAAATTTCTATGAGATTTTTTAAAGAAATGGAACAAAAAATCATCAGATTTATATGGAACTATAAAAAACCCCGAATAGCCAAAACAATCCTAAGGGAAAAGAATGAAGCTGGGGGCATTACAATACCTGACTTTAAACTATATTATAGGGCCACGATAATCAAAACAGCATGGTATTGGCAGAAAAATAGACACTCAGACCAATGGAACAGAATAGAAAGCCCAGAAATAAAACCACATATATATGGTCAAATAATCTTTGATAAAGGGGCCAACAACACACAATGGAGAAAAAAAAGCCTCTTCAACAAATGGTGTTGGGAAAACTGGAAAGCCACATGCAAAAGAATGAAACTCGACTACAGCCTGTCCCCGTGTACTAAAATTAATTCAGAATGGATCAAAGACCTAAATATAAGACCTGAAACAATAAAGTACATAGAAGAAGACATAGGTACTAAAATCATGGACCTGGGTTTTAAAGAACATTTTATGAACTTGACTCCAATGGCAAGAGAAGTGAAGGTAAAGATAAATGAATGGGACTACATCAGAATTAAAAGTTTTTGCTCAGCAAGAGAAACTGATATCAAAATAAACAGACAGCCAACTATATGGGAACTGATATTTTCAAACGACAGCTCAGATAAGGGCCTAATATCCAAAATTTACAAAGAACTCATAAAACTCAACAACAAACAAACAAGCAATCCAATAAAAAAAATGGGAAGAGGACATGAACAGACACTTCTCCCAGGAAGAGATACAAATGGCCAACAGATATATGAAAAGATGCTCAGCTTCATTAGTTATTAGAGAAATGCAAATCAAAACTACAATGAGATACCACTTCACCCCTGTTAGATTAGCTATTATCAACAAGACGGCTAATAGCAAATGTTGGAGAGGCTGTGGAGAAAAAGGAACCCTCATTCACTGTTGGTGGGACTGTAAAGTAGTACAACCATTATGGAGGAAAGTATGGTGGTTCCTCAAAAAACTGCAAATAGAACTACCTTATGACCCAGCAATCCCTCTACTGGGTATATACCCCAAAACCTCAGAAACATTGATACGTGAAGACACATGTAGCCCCATGTTCATTGCAGCACTGTTCACAGTGGCCAAGACATGGAAACAACCAAAAAGCCCTTCAATAGAAGACTGGATAAAGAAGATGTGGCACATATACACTATGGAATACTACTCAGCCATAAGAAATGATGACATCAGATCATTTACAGCAAAATGGTGGGATCTTGATAACATTATAAGGAGTGAAATAAGCAAATCAGAAAAAAACAAGAACTACATGATTCCATACATTGGTGGAACATAAAAATGAGACTAAGAGACATGGACAAGAGTGTGGTGGTTACCAAGGGTGGGGGGGGAGGGAGGACATGGGAGGGAGGGAGGGAGAGAGTTAGGGGGAGGAGGAGGGGCACAGAGAACTAGATAGAGGGTGACGGAGGACAATCTGACTTTGGGCGAGGGGTTTGCAACATAATTTGATGACAAAATAACCTAGACATGTTTTCTTTGAATATATGTACCCTGATTTATTAATGTCATCCCATTACCATTAATAAAAATTTATTTAAAAAAAAAAATCCAATGGCATTTAAAAATAAAATTCTAAAAAAAAAAAAAAAAAAAAAAGGTGGAAAGTCCTCAGTTTTATGCCATTTAATATGATGTTGGCTAATTCTTTATCATATATGGCTTTATTATGTTGAGATATTTTCCTATTATACCCATTTTGTTGAGTGTCTTAAACATAAAGTAGTGTTGTATTTTATCAAATGCCTTTTCTGCATCTATTGATAAGATCATGTGGTTTTTGTTCTTTGTTTTGCTGATATAGTGTATTATGTTAACCGTTTTACGTATGTTGAACCATCCTTGAGATTCTGGGGTAAATCCCACTTGATCATGATGTATTATATTTTAATATGTTGTTGTATTCGATATGCCAGTATTTTGTTTAGTATTTCAGCATCTGTATTCATTAGAGATATTGGTCTGTAGTTTTCTTTTTTTGTGCCATCCTTGCCAGGTTTCGGTATGAGGGTAATGTTGGCCTCCTAAAATGTGTTTGGAAGTATTGCTTCTTCAATTTTTTGGAAGAGTTTGAGTAAAATAGGAACCAAGTCTTCTTTGAATGTTTGATAGAATTCACTAGTATAACCGTCTGGGCCTGGACTTTTATTTTTGAGGAGGTTTTTAATAGTTTTTTTTATTTCCTCCCTGCTAATTGGTCTATTTAGACTTTCTGTTTCTTCATGACTCGGTCTAGGAAGGTTGTATTGTTCTAGGAATTTATCCATTTCTTCTAGATTGTTGAATTTGGTGGCATATAGTTTTTTGTAGTATTCTACAATAATTCTTTGTATATCTATATGTCTGTGGTGATTTCTCCTCTTTCATTTTGGATTTTGTTTATATGAGTTCTTTCTCTTTTTTCCTTGGTAAGTCTTGCCAGGGGTTTGTCAATTTTATTGATCTTTTCAAAGAACCAGCTCGTTTTATTAATTTTTTTCTATAGTTTTTCTGTTCTCTATTTCACTTATTTCTATTCTGATTTTTATTATCTCCTTTCTTCGGCTGGTTTTGGGTTGTCTTTGTTCTTCTTTTTATAGTTCCTTAAGGTGCGAAGTTAAGTGGTTTACTTGGGCTCTCTCTTGTTTGTTCATATAGGCCTGAAGTGATATGAACTTCCCTCTTATTACTGCTTTTGCTGCATCCCAGAGATTCTGATATGTCGTATTGTCATTTTCATTGGTCTGTATATATCTTTTGATCTCTGCGCTTATTTCTTCTTTGACCCATTCATTTTTTAAAAGTATGTTGTTTAGTTTCCACATTTTTGTGGGATTTTTTTCCTCTTTTTTGCAGTTGAATTCTAGTTTCAAGGCTTTATGATCAGAAAATATGCTTGGTACAATTTCAATTTTTCTGAATTTGTTGATGTTATTTTTTGTGACCCAACATATGGTCAATTCTTGAGAATGTTCCATGTACACTAGAAAAAAATGTATACTCTGTCACTTTGGGATGAAGTGTCTTGTAGATGTCTATCATATCCAGGTGTTCTAGTGTTTCATTTAAGGCCAATATATCTTTATTGATTTTCTGGATGAATGATCTAGAGCCGTCAGCGGTGTTTTGAAGTATCCAAGTATGATTGTATTTTTGTCAGTTTTTGTTTTTAGGTCAATAAGTAGCTGTCTTACACATTTTGGTGCTCCTTGGTTTGGTGCATATATATTAAGGATTGTTATGTCTTCTTGATTCAGTGTCCCCTTAATCATTATAAAATGACTATTTTTGTCTCTGAGTACTTTTTCTATCTTGTAGTCAGCATTATTAGATATGAGTATTGCTACACCTGCTTTTTTTGGATGTTATTTGCTTGGAGTATTGTTTTCCAGCCTTTCACTTTGAATTTGTTTTTATCTTTGTTGCTTAGATGTGTTTTTTGTAGGCAGCATAAAATTGAATTTTCTTTTTTAATTTATTCTGCTACTCTGTGTCTTTTTATTGGTGAGTTTAATACATTTACATTTAGTGTAATTATTGACACTTGTGAGTCCCCTATTGCCATTTTATAAATTGCTTTCTGTTAGTTTTGTATCTTGTTTGATTCTTCTCTTTTGTTTTTCTATCATTTGTTTTTGTTTGTTTGTATTCCATACTTCTTTCCTCTGTTGCTACCTTTTTTAAGTCATGGGCTTCTGTTGTGGTTTTTTCAAGGGTGGTTACCATTAAGTAATGAAAAGGGTACCTACCATATTCATTGTAGTACCCTATCTTATGAGTGTTTCTGCACTTCATCATCCTTTGCTACTGTTAATCTCCGTCCTCTCCCCTTTTTTCTGCTTTTGTTGTCACAGTTTAAATTTGGTTTTATTGGGTTCTTGGTGGAGCTTTTACTTGTGGTTTTGTTTTGTTTTGTTCTTTGAATCTGGTTGAAAAACTCCCTTTAGTATTTCCTGGAGTGGGGGTTTTCTGATGATAAATTCTCTCATCTTTTCTGTATTTGTGAATGTTTTTATTTCTTCATATTTGAAGGAAAGCTTTGATGGGTATAGTATTCTTGGCTGAAAGTTCCTCTCTTTCAGGACTTTAAATATTGGGGTCCACTCTCTTCTAGCTTTTAGAGTTTCTGCTGAGAAATCTGGTGATAATCTAATAGGCCTTCCTTTATATGTTGTATTCTTCTTTTCCCTGGCTGCCTTGAGATTTTTTTCTTTGTCGTTGGTTTGTGCCATTTTCATTATGATGTGCCTTGGAGTAGGTTTGTTGTGGTTAAGAAAACTCGGTTTTCTCTTTGCTTCTTAAATTTGAGTCTTTAGTTCTTTCCACAGGCTTGGGAAGTTCTTGTCTATTATTTGTTTGAATAACTTCTCCATTCTATTTTCTCTCTCTTCTCCCTCTGATATACCTATTATTCTTATGTTATTCTTTTTGATGGAGTCAGACAATTCCTGTAGGGCTTTCTCATTTTTTAAAATTTTTGAGTCTCTCTCTTCTTCTCTCTGTTGTGCCTCAAGTTGCTTGTCTTTTGTGTCACTTATCCTACCTTCTATCTGGCCTGTTCTATTAGGTAAGCTTGTTACCTCATTTTTCAGTTCATGAATTGAGTTTTTCATCTCTGTTTGATTTGTTTTTATAGTTTCAATTTCCTTGGTAATATATTCTTTGTGTTCATTGAGTTGTTTTTTGAGCTCCCTAAATTACCTTTCTGTGTTTTCTTTTATATCTCTGAGTATTTTTAGGATATCTACTTTAAATTCTCTGTCATTTAGCTCCAAGGTTTCCAATATATTAATTTTTTTCTCCATAGATTTTCTCACATCTGTCTGTGCTACTTCTCTATCTTTTGTATCCATGATATTCAGTTTTCTTTTTCTTAATGGCATCTGATGGTGGTCTTGTTGCTAGCACTAATGAGAATTAATAAAGAGTAAAAAGTAAAAAAAAAGTTTAAAAAATGGAAAAAACACACACAAAAAACCAATAATAATTTATTATCCCCCCCCTTTTTCTTCTTCTTTTCCCCTCCTCTCCTCTCCTCCTTAGGAAAATATTCTGATGAACTGTGAATTGTATTATGCTAAATGGAACAAAAACTGCCTATAATGGAGGGGGAAGTGTTCAAGGGGCAAAAAAGGAAGCAGGGACCTATAAAATGCAAAAAAGGGAAAAATTTGGGTCAAATATAAAATGATTTGCTTGTAAGTGATGGTCGACTAAGACAGTGTTTTTCAAGCAGTGTGCTGCGGCACACTAGTGTGTAGTGAGACATGGTCAGGTGTGCCATGGGGAAATTAAACATGGGTCCCCAAACTACGGCCCACATGCCAGATACAACCTGTGGAGGCTATTTATCTGGCCTGCCACCAGCTGCCTTCATCCGAACATAAACATTCCCCTTACAATCCCTCCAGCTATCAGCAACAGGAAGATTGGAGGCACAAGGAACGCTCACTGACCAATCAGATTCATCCCTACCACTAGCAATGAACCAATAGTAGGCCACCTCTCATCCACACCCAGAAAGGTCCCTGCTCAGGCTGCCGCACACTTGTCATTGTGTGGCCGCGGAGAGTAGTTGAAGCTGATACTCCTCCCCATGGTCCTGATTTCGAATCCTGGTCAGGACTGGAGGTAAATGTTGCCACCACTAGATGAAGCCTCAGCCTCAGCTGGTTATGTCTATCCTGATGGTGTATATAGATATTTGACCTTTTTTCTTTTTAAAAGAGGCTCTCGCAGAGGGTGATATACAATGCATGACAATGCACCACAATGTTATCTAACTTTAAAGCTAAAGTTTTCTGATCTTCCTTTGGACAGTTTTTGATTATCTGTTGCCAAGGAGTTCCCCATTCTGCCCAACAAAGCTATTTTGACATTGCTCCCATTTTCAACTACATATCTATGTGAGCTGAGCTTCTTAAGCTTGACTGCGATAAAAACTAAAAACAGAGAGAGACTGAGAACTGTTGAGGAAGAGCTTTGTGTGTGTCTTTCTACCATTCCTGCCAGGATATCCCTTTTGTGTTCATCGAAACAGGCCCAGGTTTCACACTAAGTGAGTATAAATACATTTAGAAACTATATTATTAACTATATGTATAATATGTACTGTGTTAGAGTGTCATTTTGTGTCATTTTGGTAGGTGGTGTGCCCCAGGATTTTGTAAATGTAAAAAATGTGCTGCAGCTCAAAAAAGGTTGAAAATCACTGGACTAAGAGATATAATGAAAGGGATAAGAGGGAAACAGGAAAAAGGAAAAAAAATAACTATTGTATTAAGTGGAGCAAAAACTAAATAGAATGGAGATTCTGGGTTGGAAAGAATGCTAATGAGTTAAAAAGCTAAGTAAAAAGCATCCAAAATGCCACAAAAGAAACTTGAGTCACAAATTAAGTAATTTGTTTGTGATTGATGATTGAATGAGAGGAAAAGTAAAAGGACCAAAGAAACTAATAGAGAGGGAGAAATAAGAAAAAGGGGAAAAGAAAAAGAAGAAAAAAGAAAAAAAAACAAAAAGAGAGAGAGAGAGAGTTAAGGGTTTTGGAGTGTAACCCTCATGGAGAGTAAGGAAGAAGAAAAGAAATAAAATGTAACACTTATGGGTAGTGCAGTTCAAGAAGAGAAAAGAATAAGATGGGCAGAGAATAAAAGGACCAAGGTGGAGAAAATAGAAATAATAATAATAAAGGCAAGAAGATGAAAGAAACAAAAAAATAGTGGAACAAGTTATAAAGTCTATGGATTTTTCTTGATTTTGAGAGGTTAACTTCTTCTTCCTTTTTCTTTCCTCTCCTTTTTCCTGGTTGGTGACTGTACCCCAGGCTCTGCCCCTGTGGCACGCTTAGGTAGAGATTTGCAGTTGATGAGACTGTATGGCAATGTCATATATTAGGCTTCAGTCTCGTTAGTAGTCAAGGCTTGTTAGCATTTGCAGGCTCTGACAATGAGGGAGTTCATTTTCCTGGAGCCTCTCTCCTAGTCTCTCCTTCCTGAATTAGCAGCCTGATGATCCAACTATGAGGCTGCTGCTGCCTCTGCCTGGGGAGTAAGAGGCTCAAAGAGCTGGCAAATCCCCATTCTATCCCCACTCAATGCAGGGCTCTGGGTAAGGCTCTGGCAGTCAGGGCCGCCAGCATAATCAGGTGGGGCTGGGAGCCAATTGCTCTCAAGGTGACTTTCTATGAGCCTCCAGGTCTGTTCAGCATGCCTAACATTCTGTGGGACCACTCTCCCCAGGCTTTCTGCACTTTGTAATCTGTTTTCAGAGAATTTTATAAGCCAGTAAATATAGCCAGAGAACACCTAGCCTTAGTCTTTGGATGTGAGAACTCCAAATCAAGTACTCAGATCTGCCCATTCCACTGATCCACATTTTGACAACCTTTGCTGCAAATGCAATTGGAAACAATGAATTTAAGTGAGGAATCCCATTTGTAATCCTATATTTGACACAATATTAGTTGCCTTTGCCCAGTGTAGATTAATAGGAGATTCTTAGGAGAAACTTTGGCAGCTAAGCTTTTATACTGGCCCCCATGTTCTCTGCTTTCAGCCCAAGCTTCCCTCTTTATTATAGGTGTTTGGTGTTTTTTTTTTGTATTTTTCTGAAGCTGGAAATGGGGAGAGACAGTCAGACAGACTCCCGCATGCACCTGACCGGGATCCACCTGGCACGCCTACCAGGGGCAACACTCTGCCCACCAGGGGGCAATGCTCTGCCCCTCCTGGGTATCGCTCTGTCACAACCAGAGCCACTCTAGCGCCTGGGGCAGAGGCCAAGGAGCCATCCCCAGCGCCCGGGCCATCTTTGCTCCAATGGAGCCTTGGCTGCGGGAGGGGAAGAGAGAGACAGAGAAGAAGGAGAGGGGGAGGGGTGGAGAAGCAAATGGGCACTTCTCCTGTGTGCCCTGGCCAGGAATCGAACCCAGGACTTCTGCACACCAGGCCGATGCTCTACCACTGAGCCAACCGGCTAGGGCCTATTATAGGTTTTTAATGAAACTGATAAATGGTAGCCAACATACAACATTCTCATTCTTACTACCATTTCCCCTAACTCTAGAATTTCAAAAGGTTGCTCAGATACAAACATCAATTCAATGAAATGTATTCAACTATAGAGCAAGAGTGACTTCCTTCTGTCTGAAATAGTGGCATCCTCAATGTCCTCTGATCTACCACTTCCACTTATCCAGGTCCACAACTTAGGTTTGTTATTTGTAGCATTCCATATTTTGGTAGTAAATTCTTTATCAGTTTGGTTGTTTTCATAGTCAAACAACAGAATAGCCCAACTCAAATAGTCTTAAAAGATGGTGATATTTGTTAATTAGATAATAAAAGGCTGAAAATAGCATACTCCAGCTGTTAAATGGCATTACCAAAGATTCATGCTTTCCCCCCAAGTTTCTATTTTGTCATTTTCAGCATATCTACTTTGTCCTCAAGCTACCTTCTCTCATGTCTGCACCAGGTTCATTCAACCTATCCTACATGATAATGTCTAGACAACCAAAATGTTTACCATAAGTGACTAGATAGAAGAATGCTGATGGTTAGAGCTAAGAAAGATAGCCATTTGGTGCATCAGGTTAGAAGCAAAGTGATAGGCAAAAGTGGTAGGAAATTATATCACTTAGAATGCATTCAGCTACAAGTAACAGAAACCCAACTCAAAGTGGTGGGTTAAACACTAAGGAAATTTATTGGTTCAGAGTTGGAAGTCCATAGATACAATGGGCTTCCGAGTTGGTTGATTCACAGTTTAACAATGTCATCAAGGATCAATGATAATATCCATTCTATCCTAAAGCAAGTTCCTTTTGGTCATAGAATAGTAATAACAATTGGAGCTACATGCTTCTTTGTTCAAAAAAAGATGTTATCTCTTTTAGTGACTCTCAAGAGTGAGGAAAAGAACCCTCTTGCTATCTTTTTGTCATGTTTCATTGGCCTAGATATAGTCATGTGGCTATTCCTTAAAACAGACAGCCTGTTTCCAAAGAAATATGCTATCTGGTTTAGGGTCAGATTTTGTTGATTGAGTTAGACATAATCAGGGGCTGCCTCAGTTGTCCAGGTCAGTTCCTTCAACCATTTGGCTGATTTACAATGTCAGGAAGTGGGATAGATGTTGAAGAGAGGACCTCCAGATCTACAACACAATGGAAGCCAATATTACGTGATAAAAGATAAATAGCAAAGTATTAATACAAACATGAATTGGGGCAATTCAGAGCTGAGTACTAAAGCATGCCTTTTTGTACGACCTGGTCATCTTGACCACATGAGAAATAGAGGCTTGAACAACCAGTATCTAATATTTTTAATCTAATATTTCATTGGTATATATAATTCAACAGATGTCTTTAAATTAGAATTCAGTTCCCTTAACTTCTTTTACAATCATTTCTCAAAAATTAAATTTCCTGCCAGCCTCCTGAAAATGGCAAAGTGACATATAGATATACAGTTGAGAATTTAAAGTGTTTTCAATTTAAATTGTCAATAACATTTATAGAGTTTAGTGTAGATATAGCTCTACACTAATCTCTGAAAGATGAAGCATTTCACATTAAATATAATTTCCTTTTATTAAGTCATTTTTAGTCAGACCTGTGACTATCAGGGGAAAATACACACAGTGTTAAGACCATAGATGTTAGAGCACATATAGAGGTCCTAGAATTTCATTTTATTCATCTTTTAAGATATGTAATTTTGTTTATTAAAAAAATCAAGAAATAGCCTGAGCAGTGGTGGTGCAGTGGATAGAGCATCAACATGGGACACTGAAGTCCCAGGTTTGAAACCCTGAGGTCACTGGCTGAGTGTGGGATCATTGACATGATCCCATTGTCACTGGCTTGAGCCCAAAGGTCTCTGGCTTGAAGCCCAAGGTGGTTGGCTTGAACAAGGGGTCACTGGCTTGGCTGGAGCCCCACAATCAAGGCACCAATAAGAAGCAATCACCAAACAACTAAAGTGCCACAACCATGAGTTGATGCTTCTCATTTCTCTCCTTTCCTGTCTCTCTCTCTCTCACTAAAGAAACAAACAAACAAACACAAGAAATAAAATATATTTGATTTTTAAACATTTTTATTATCTTAATACCTTTGGAATTATTTTGGCCTGACAACTAATAGTACAAAATTAAGAAGAGGAGAGCATACTTCTTGAGTAGCACATGGGTTTCTACTATGGTGGATCTGTCTTAGTTTTCTGTGTTATTCAAATTCATGGTGTCAAAGTGCTTTGGAGTGATTTTTATAAAACATAATCTGGTCATGTTACGCCTCTGCTTAAAACCCATCAGCAGTCACTCATGTCCCTCATGTTTGACCCCAAACTTCTTAGCTCAGCGACAAGAGCCATCAGATGTGACCCCTACTTACTTTTCCATTTTTATCTCTGACTCACTTCCCTACTCCATTATCCAACCACACAGTTTCCCAAATCCACCAAACTCTTTCACTCTTCTACCAGGAGCACCTTTTTAAAAATTTTTAATTATTTATTTATTTATTCATTTTAGAGAGGAGAGGGAGAGAGAGAGAGAGGAGATACAGAGAGAGAAGGGGGGAGGAGCTGGAAGCATCAACTCCCATATATGCCTTTACCAGGCAAGCCCAGGGTTTCGAACCGGAGACCTCAGCATTTCCAGGTCGACACTTTATCCACTGCACCACCATAGGTCAGGCCTACCAGGAGCACCTTTTATCCCCCTTTCTTCCTAGTCAGTTCTTTTCTTTAGGCTGCTCTTCCAGAGTAATTTTTTCTGGTTTAGGTTCACCTCCTATGACCATCCTTATCACCCTGGTTGCCATCTATTGTTGCACTACCCACAGATCATTGTGCTAAATAAAGATGTCTGTTTACCTATTCTTTTTCCCCACTAAAGGATCATGTCATCTTCACCTTTGTACTTCCCTCCAGAGCTCAATACAATACTTGGCAGCTAATTGGCACTTAATGAACATTTGCTGGATACATGAATTTAGTGGGTTTTTAAAAATTTGCTAGTAATCATAATAGCTATAATTTGGTATGAAGCTTTTACATGCAGTTACTGTAATAGATGCTTTACATTACTTATCTTAAAATTTTCACAATTGTTATATAAGTAAGGATCAATCCTCTCATTTTTACAGATGATAAAATTGGCTTAGAGGAGTTTGGTAATTTATCTAAAATTAAGTAACAAAGCTGGGATCAACCCAAGTCTGTCAGTTTCCAAATCTTTGCTTTTTTTTCTCCACAAAATTTCTCTTTTGTGTAGGAGGTCCTCCCTAACACCTAAGTGTGAAAGGGTGCCAGTCTCGGTGTTATTCCAGGCAGATATTCAGACAATAAGCAATGCTCCATAAGTAGGCACCATTTCCATGGTTTAGGGTTATCATCACCTTCAGAGAAGAATCCTTGTTAGGAGCTAGAGATGTAGGAAATAAGATTCAGTCTTTCAGGAGTCAAGATCCAGAGATAGATCCGCTGCTCAGCCAAGTGGACTGGGGCTCAGTGTGAAGATCCATCCCAAAAATAAATTGGACTGTCTGAAACTCAGTGATTGAAATTTAGCCAACTTGGCAGGGTTAGGGAGTAACATGGCCACTCATGGCTCACCACATACTAGCCTTATGACGTCTACTTATGATATATTGAATCTCCTACTGTATTCCCTACCCTACATTAGGAATTGAGCAAATGATATATGGGGGTACATGATGGATCCCAGTGATGTCCAGAGTTGGCCGTCCTTTCTCCATGATTAATCAGACAATGATTAAGGAGGAAAAATGCGCTGAGCAGTTTCATAGGTGAGGAATTCACATCAAACAATTGCTAAATCATGTTTTAGGAAAAGAAAGCTACTTTTTTATTTTTAATTTTTTAAATTTATTTATTTTAGTGAGAAGAGAAGGGGGGGGAGCAGGAAGCATCAACTCCCACATGTGCCTTGACCAGGCAAGCCCAGGGTTTCAAATTGGCAATCTCAGCATTCCTGTTCGATGCTTTATCCACTGAGCTACCACAGGTCAGGCATGCTACTTTTTAAAAAAATCCTAACTTAATCCTTCCTGAATTAAAAAAAAAAGAGTACTTAATTATAATCTGTATTGACAGTTTTTCCTGCCTAATGTGTAAAGAAAAGCTAAAGAATGTATTCTAAAAAATCTGATTATTTCTTATTCCCACTAAAAATATATATATATTTCCCTTGACTAGAGGTCTTATTTTCTTCGAAGTAACTTAAGTTTTAAGTTATCTTTGTTGTTGTTGTTAAGTTTTATGTAATATGTTCTCTTTGGATGACTTATTTTAAAAGCTCTGTACATTGGTGGGGCCTTTTTTTACCTGGTTCCAAGTCTGTAAAGTTCTCGTCTCCCCTCAGCAAAGGCTACTTACTCCTAACCGTGAGCATAGCTTACCTACTGTTCCATCCGGACCTTGAACAAGAGATTTAAGGGGCTATAGCTCAGTGCTGCAGGGTTCAGCATCAGTCAACTTTGTTGCCAGCTCTGGACTACTTACCCAAGCTCTGATTAGGTTAACTGAGTTTTTACCTTGCTTCCTTGTGGCTGGTATCTTCAACAGCCAGAGTCCTGCTTTGTTATTATTGATCTATATGAACCTTTCCCAGGGGCTGGAGCCTGTCCCTGAATAACAGCCAGGTGATTAAAGTTCTGTTATCTGCTGATGGGCATCCCTAATGCTGACTCTGCCTACTTGGACGTCTAAACTGCTTTCCTCTGTGTTCCCTATTTCCTCCCTTTTAGAGTATTCCACTAAAACTCATGATATCAATTGTTTAAATTTATACATTGCTATCCTGTTTAGATATCTATACTTTCCCCCAGAACCTTAAGAGAAGACTGTCTACTCCTAACTTCTCCCATCAACCTCTAACTGGTTGGTAGGTGGGTCTATTCTAGGTGCTGGTGCCTCAAAATCAGCTCCATTAGGAAGTGGTTAACCCAAACCATGTGTCTAGATTTTACTTTGTCTTTAGTTAACAGTGCTTCCTAAACTTCTAGCACCTGATGGAAATGAAGCAATCTAGAAATTTTGAAGTTAAATTATTTCAGAGTGGGAATATTGTCAAGTAGGAACATGAATAGAATAGCAATATCAGGTCACAATATGCATTTTACTCAAGTAAGGTATTTTAACTTGAAATTCTATAAGGAAGACTTCAGTCCCTTCCAGACGTTAGTATCTTGGGGCTTGTTGTAATCCTACTCACATATTTTCACATTAGTCAGTTAAAGGAGAAGAGTAACCATTTTCTTCAAATAAGAAACATAAGTCAAAAGAATAGATTTCCAAACACATGAGGATTAATTTGCATATTCTTTGGAGGTTGGAAGAATTTTATTTTAATTAATTTTAGCACTCAGCAAGGATGAAAGCACAGGGAAAAATATTGGTTTTTGACTGTGAAACAATATGACAATCACGAGCTTCATTTTTTTCTGCCTCAGCCATTTTGGCCTCTCGCTAGCTAGGTTCACAATCTCTATTGGCAGGTGTGGTGCCATCACAGTTCACAAACTGGTTAACCTGGAGGCTGGATGTGCCAGAAGAACTTCAGCATAGGCTAAGCCCTCCTTCACCAAACTGGGTGTCATCTCATTACCTTTAGGCCAATAGCCAGCCATTCCTATATATTCTTTTGCTAAACTGATATGCCACATTCTGAGCCAGGCAATAGCAGAGGCAGATTCATATTTTGTGTGACATGAAACTTATAAAATTTGGGACGTTCTTTAATAAAAAGAATACTAAATTACAAACAACTGGGTATGAAAATGAACAGAGAAAAGAAATCATGACAAATTAAAAATTTTAAATCTGATACCACAAAAATTATGAAATATAAAAAATTATATAATATTTTTATTAACTAATTGCCTGAAAAACCTTTGTAATTCTTTTTCCTATTTTTTATATGCACACTCTTTGATAGTTTCTTTATAAAACAATAATTTTATATTTTTTTCTATAGCTATAACAGAAAGTCCTCTATCATGGTTGATGAAAGATAAAAGTCTTAATTCGAGAGTTTAGAAAAGTTTCTTTTAGCCTCACTACTTATTATTAGTAATTTCATCTAAAATTTTAAGATTTGGCTCTATCAAGTTTCAGTCACATATAAGCAGTAATTTTGAAGAATTTCAAATATTCTTTTGCAAGGGCTAATCTTAATATTCTGAATTGTCACTGATGTCCTCATTGTAGTAGTTCATATTATCTTTATTGATTCAGTATTTCAGATTGAATCAGCAAGCAATTTAAATTTTTATCAGTGTATTCATGTGATAATACTTTGAGATACATAAAACACTACATGTTCAACTGTACTTATTTTTTGTAGTACAGTTACAGGTTTGTTCCTTATGAACACAGGGATGATGATAAATTCTGTTTCACTGGATTCTCATTAAAATGGGAGGAAAGTGTATAGTACATTTGTAAGTATGCAAGAGACATTGTCAGGATCATTCTGAATAGAAGAGAACTTCTGTTTTGTTTAATATTGATGAGAATTAAATCCTCCACTTGAAGTTATACACATCTAATGACTAGAAGCATTTTCCCTAGACTATCTTCTGGTTCCATACATATCAAACCTAGTTCTCTCCCACTACCTGTATAATTCTATATTATCCACTATTGGACTGGTTCACATCATTATACAACCTCTGGCTAATTTGCCTTAGGATCACAATACATCTGACCATATCATGGCTGAGTTAGTGGTATTTCTATGAGCCATTCCTACATTGAGATGGCTAGCAAAAACTTAACTAATCCAGAAGTGACAACAAGCCACACTAACCCATATTAGATTTCTATACAGCTCAAATTTTCTCTTAGCTGAATCTATTTGTAGCTACTTCAACACCACACCATGAGGGAAACTGTGAGAAGCTTTTAGTGGGGATACTTTTACTTTAGCTGTGATTGCAGTTAGAATATCTTCTTTTGTAAATTCTGCAAAAGCATTTGACATGTGAACACTCCTAGGCCCATAAAAGTGAAGTGTCCCAGAGCTTAAACTTTATTAGCTTCATAAAAAATTTACTTCTGTCACTAGAGAAAAAAACTATAAAACAGACATGATATCTGTTCCAGGCCTGTCCCTCCTTGTTCTGAGAAGAGAGGATGCACAAAATACAGACAAGGAAATAGGCTTCCATGCTCTGTGATTTGTCCTTATATCAATCCTAATATGGAACACAGTGTCCTTCCTAGCACTTCCCCTCTTCCCCACCACTGCCCCATACTCTCTTTGTTTGGTTTTCTTGGTTTGTTTGTTAATTTTTGTATTTATTTGTATATTTGTTGTTGTGTTAATGTATAAGGATATCTATTTTGGTCCTGAGTGGTAAAGTTATAGGCACACTCTACAGACAGATGTGTGGGATACTAAAGTCTGGCAGGGCCAGGAGCAGAAGGCAATATGGTTGGATAGCAAAGAAATGAAATATGAAAATGTGAAGGCAACCAAGGAAAATAGAATTTGTATGCACCCAATCATTTTCAAAACCATTTGCAGAATCAGTATAATGAAGAGAGGTGACAAAAAGAAAGCAAGATTTTTTTTAAAATTTTGAATTTAAATGAGAGGAGGGGAGATAGACTCCTGCATGTGCCTGTACTGGGATCCACCCTGCAACCCCATCTGGAGCTGGTGCTCTGCCCATCTGGGACCAATGTTCAATGATCCCAACAGAGCTATTCTCAGTGCCTGAGGCAAAGGCTCCACGGAGCCATCCTCAGTGCCTGGGGTCAATGTGCTAGAATCAATGGAGCCATTGCTGCAGGAGGGAAAGATAGAGTGAGAGAAAAGGGGGAGGGAGAGAGGAGGAGAAGCAGATGGTCACTTCTCCCGTGTGCCCTGAATCCCGTGTGCAGGGAATCAAACCCAAGATGTTCACATGCAGGGTCTACTCTATCACTGAGCCAATGGGCCAGGGCCTCTTTTCTTTTAAAAAAAAAAAAAAAAGAGAGAAAGAAAGAAAAACAGTTGTACAGCTGAGCATCTGAACTATGGTCGTTTGTTTTTTAGGTAAAAATAAAAATTTATTTTAGGTAATATTTATACTGATTATGATGAATAATGATACAAGTGAATAAAATAGTTCTATATCTGTATTTAACATTAGGAAGAAAGGAAGTCATTAAAAGGGTTCTGACAGAAGCCCTAACAATGTGGCTGCAAACAGTTTTAACAGGCTTCCTACCTCTGCTGAGTCTGTTAAGTATTGAACCATATGTTTCACTCAAGTGTAAAAATAAGAAGTTGGAAAATTTACTAAGGAAACTTCTCCTGTTTCCCATTACATCTGTTGATCAGACTCCTTAATGGAAGTACATTGA
The DNA here is from genome assembly GCF_036850765.1 of Saccopteryx bilineata. Lineage (NCBI taxonomy): Eukaryota > Metazoa > Chordata > Mammalia > Chiroptera > Emballonuridae > Saccopteryx > Saccopteryx bilineata. The sequence goes on along the minus strand of NC_089492.1, from coordinate 120,051,678 downwards.
CTCATCTCCTGTAAGTCATATACATCAATGACATATTGCTCCTTTTTGTTTTTTGTAATACTTGACTACACTAGAACATCATGGTCTGGAAAATTATACTACTGGTTTATACATACTACTGATTTATACATGTTTGAGGGCTGTGTAATTATTCTGTTATAAAAAATTGCAATATCTGCAGATGTTCCAGATATCATGAGTTTAAGCAAAGGTTAAAAGAAAAAGAGATAATATAATATTGGCTCCCAATTTTATTAATCAAATTGACTTAGTATTTTGTTCTATAGCTTTTGTATTTGTATTTGCTATCATTTTACTTGATAGAAGTTGGATTATGGTCAGTCCTAAAGTTTACTTCCAATTTTATGTAATGCTACTCTGAGGTATGCTTGTTATAAATGTATCTTTTAAAGTAGTCTATTACTGGAACAACCAATAAAAAATAAGTCATACCTTGATTCTTCAAAATTTTAGATGAGGTTTGTTTAAGTAAGTCAATTTCTTTGGTATAAGATAAAAAAAATTATCTCTAATCATTGTATATCCATCATTTTTATCCAACAGTTTTATCAGTAGGTATAGGTAGAACTTTTCAGTCTATTTTTGTACTCTACTTTAAACATGCTTTGCTCGCAGTGTAGGAATCCAGATGTCCCTGGGCAAAATGACAAAGTAGGTAATGTTTGTTTTGGATGGCTGCCTCCTCTTTTCTGAAGTCACCTTTGCTTTTAGGGCTGTATCTCAGCCACTCTACCCTAAAAAGAATTTTTTTTTCAGTTCCTAGTACCTCATTCTGTAAGATCATGAATACTTTAATTTCTTTCCCCAGTTTAAATTTACCTATTCTGTGTTGATTTTCCTTAGGAACTTAGGATACATTAGTCCATGTAATTAAACAAACAAACAAACAAACAAACAAACAAAAGTCAAGCTTGACCAGGCAGTGGCACTGTAGATAGAGCATTGGACTGAGATGCAGAGGACCCAACCCCGAGGTTGCTGGCTTGAGTGAGGGATCATAGACATGACCCCATGGTCACTGGTTTAAGCCTGAAGGTTTCTGGTTTAAAGCCCAAGGTTGCTGGCTTGAGCAAGGGGTCACTCACTGTGCTGTAGCCCCCCGCCCCCCATCAAGGCACATATGAAAAAGCAATCAATGAATAACTAAGGTGCTGCAACAAAGAATTGATGCTTCTTATCTCTCTCCTTTCCAGTCTGTCTGTCCCTATCTGTCCCTCTCTCTGTCTCTCTCTCTCTCTGCCTCTGTTAAAAAAAAATAAGGCATGTGTACTCATATGAGAGGGTTAGAATAATTATGAATCAGGGGATGTAAGAATTTACTAGAGATGTTGCCCTTTTCTCATCTACATTGTCTTGATCATTCATTCACTTGACATGTATTTATTGAACACCTGTATGTTCCAGAAACTGTCTTAGGTACCAGAGAATAAAATTCAATGTGCTTGTGTCACTCACATATGTACAATTTTATATCTCTTGAGATTACGAATCATTCTTTTTCATATTGTAAGTCATAGCATCACTGCTTGCCACCTGAATTTTTTTTTTTGCAGACTGTTTCCTCTGATCATGCTTCATGTCATATCTGTATTATTTGGTGAAACATAATTTAGTGTCTCAGATGAGGCCAATTAAGTGAACAATTAGACTTACTTCTCACCATATTAAAAACAGAGTGAGAGGCTGAGAGGTTATGAGGAAAATAACAGTGTTAGGCTTGCTCGCTGGTTTACCAGCTGCAAGCACTTTGTGCAATTAGTGCACAAGCACATTACAGCCCTATTGTAGGGATATTGGTGCTGCACCTAAGGGGTGATTTGAGCAGATTGCTCTTCCACCACTGCAAGGTGCAGTTTGTTTCCTGATCCCTTGCCTGCCACTAATAAAAGCAGGTTTTCTTTTGTTTGTTTGTTTTTTTTCTTCTTTTGGCTTGCCTGTCTTTGAAAGCCTCCAATAAATTGGTATGGCTTGCCATTTTCCAACTCCACAGTTCCTTTACTATCTGCCCGAATTCAGTGCAAATCTGCAGGGCCACAACCAGCACCATACAGTGCAAATCTGCATGGCTACAACCACCAGAGGTTAAAGTTCATTATTTTCATGGAGTGAGGATGCAGAGCAGGATCTCATGAGGCTGTATACATCATATATTTTTGGCATTTGCATTATCATGAGCAAATCCTAAGCATTATTATTTCTCCAGGGCTCTTGAGGTTTGGATTGAAATGCTTACTCAGGCGCCCTCTTAAAAAATGCATAAAGCCATCTTCCTAAAGACATTCCATAATGAGACTAAATTTTTTTTAATTCAAATATTCACTTTTTGCTTAATTGACTATCATATAGAGAAACAAAATAACATGGTAACATAAACATTTTAAATAAGGGATTGTGGAAGACATCTGTTTTAAAAATATTTACCTAAAGCCAGATCAATGTGATTAATCTTGTTTTCAAAATATGAAGCTGTGCTACTAAATATGTACCCTGTTTTCCTGACAAATATGTATATATTGTTATGATTATTCTTTTTAAAAATTATATTTGTCTTGCTATACAATCATATAAAAACCCAATGTTAAATAATTCATATTTCTCTAGATAAACTAAATTTGAACTTCTAAGGTCAAATTAAGGGACAAAAAAATGAATCTAAGAAGATTTTTTAATTGAGTTATTTGGGGTGATATTGGTTAACAAAATCATACAGGTTCCAAGTGTACAACTCAACAAAACACCAGTCTGTTCTATACTTCTAGCTTCTGTTTCTGTTTTGTTCATTAAATTATTTTGTTCATTAGATTTTACATTAAGTGAAATCATATGGTGTTTTTCTTCCCCTGACTGGCTTATTTCACTTAGCAAATAGTCTCCAGGTCCATCCATGCTGTTGCAAAAGGTAAGATTTCCTTTTTTTCACGGCTGAGTATTATCCCATTGTATAAATGTGCCACAGCTTTTTCATCTAGTCATCTACTACTGGTCACTTGTGCTGTTTCCAGACATTCACTATTGTAAATAATGCTGCCATGAACATAAGGGTGCACATATTCTTTCAAATTAGTGTTTTGGATTTCTTTGGATATATTCCCAGAAATGGGATAGCTGGGTCAAAAGGCAGTTCCATTTTTAATTTTTTTGAGGAAACTCCAAACTGTTTTCCACAGTGACTACTACAGTCTACATTCCCACCAGCAGTGCATGAGGATTCGTTTTTCTCCATATCCTTGCCAGCACTTGTTTGTTGATTTATTGATGATAGCCATTCTGACAGGTGTCAGGTGGTATCTCACTGTGATTTTAATTTGCAGGTTTTGGTGATCAGTGATGTTGAGCATCTTTTCGTATGTCTATTGGCCACTTCTAAGTCCTCTTTGGAGAAGTGTCTATTCAGATCCTTTGCCCATTTCTTAATTGGATTGCTTGTTTTTTGATATTTAATGTTATAAGTTCCTTATAAATTTTGGATATTAAGCCCTTAACAGATGTGTTGGTGAATATGTTCTCCCATTCAGTGTGCTGTCTTTTCATTTTGTTGATGGTTTCCTTTGCTGTGCAAAACTTTTTAGTTTGATGTAATCCCATTTCACTATTTTTTTCTTTTATTTCCCTTGCCCAATGTGATATGTCAGAAAACAATATTGCTATGAGACATGTCTGAGTTTTCACTGCCTGTCTTCTGCTAGAATATTTATAGTTTTGAGTGTTACATTTAAATCTTTAATCCATTTTGAGTTTATTCTTGAGTATGGTGTAAGAAGGTGGCCTGGTTTCATTTTTTTGCACATATCTGTCCAATTTTCCCTTCCTTCCTCCCTTCCTTCCTTCCTTCCTTCCAAGTCCAGGGTTTTGAACTGATGACCTCAGTGTTCCAGGTCAACACTTTATCCACTACACCACCACTGGGCAGGCCTGTCTATTTTTTTTCACACCATTTATTGAATAGACTGTCTTTACCCCATTATATGTTCTTGCCTCTTTTGTCAAAAGTAAATTGACTATAAAGGCATAGGTTTATTTTGTGATATATACCATTGGTATCTTGGTAGGAATTGCTTTGAATCTATAGATTGCTTTGGGTAGTATGGACATTTTAATGATGCTAATTCTTCCTATTCATGAACACGGTATATGCTTCCACTTATTTGTATCTTCTTCAATTTCTTTCTTCAGTCTCTTACAATTTTCCAAGTACAGGACTTTTACATCCTTGGGTAAATTTATTCCTAGGTATTTTATTCTTTTTGAAGCACTGTGAATGCTATTGTTTTCTTAGTTTCCTTATTTTTTTTTTCCTTTTTAGCAAGAGAGAGAAAGGGACAGACAGACATTAAGGGAGAGAGATGAGAAGCATCAATTCTTTTTTGCAGCCCCTTAGTTGTTCACTTATTGCTTTCTCATATGTGCCTTGACTGGGGGGCTCCAGTTGAGCCAGTGACCCCTTGCTCAAGCCAGTGACATTAGGCTCAAGTCAGTAACCTTGGGCATTAAGCCAGTGACCTTTGGGCTCAAGACAGTGACCATGGGGTCATGTCTATGACTCCATGCTCAAACTGGTAAACCCGTGTTCAAGATGGTGAGCCTAAACTCAAGTGAAATGAACCCATACTCAAGCCAATGGCCTCAGGATTTTGAAACTGAGTCTTCAGCGTTGCAGACTGATGCTCTATCCACTGCGCCACTGCTTGGCCAGGCAGTGTCCCTTTCTTTTTTTTCTTTTTTTTTTTTTTAATATTTTATTTATTCATTTTAGAGAGGAGAGAGAGAGAGAGAGAGAAGGGAGGGAGGAGCAGAAAGCATCAACTCCCATATGTACCTTGACCAGGGAAGCCCGGGACTTCGAACCAGCGACCTCAGTGTTCCAGGTCGACGCTTTCACCCACGGCGCCACCGCAGGTCAGGTCAGTGTCCCTTTCTGATAGATCATTATTGGTGTATAAAAATACAACTGATTTTTTGGGTATTTATTTTGTATCCTGCTACTTTACTGAATTCATTTATCAGTTCTATTAGTTTTTTGTTGGAGTTATAGGATTTTCTACATACAGTATCATGTCACTTGCAAATAATGACAGCTTTACTTCTTTCTTTTCAATTTGGATGCCTTTTATTTCTTCTTTTTTGTCTTATTGCTGTGGCTGAGACTTCCACTATTATGTTGATTAGGATTGGTGAAAGCAGGCATCCCTGTATTGTTTTTGATCTTAAGGAAACACTTGTAGCTTTTACCCATTGAGTATGGTGCTGGCTGTGGGTTTGTTATATATGGCCTGTATTACATTGAGGTATGTTCCCTCTATTCCCACTTTGCTGAGTTTTAATAATAAATGGTTGCTAGATTTTATCAAAGCTTTTTCTGCATCTATTGATATGATCTTGTAGTTTTTATCCTTCATTTTGTTTATGTGGTGTATAATGTTAATTGATTTGCGGGTCTTACATTCTTGGAATAAATCTCACTTGATCATGGTGTATGAATAATCTTTTAAAAAATAAGAATGCCTGACCTGTGGTGGTGCAGTGGATAAAGCGTCAACCTAGAATGCTGAGGTCACCAATTTGAAACCCAGTCAAGGTACATACGAGAAGCAGCAACTAGTCGATGCTTCCTGCTCCTCCTCCCCTTTCTCTCTCTCTTTCTCCTCTCTCTAAAATCAATAAGTAAAATCTTTAAAAAAAATATATGTGGGCCCTGGCCTATTGGTTTAGTGGTAGAGTGTTGACCTGGCATGTGGAAGTCCCAGGTTTGATTTCCAGTCAGAGCACACAGAAAAGGCAACCATCTGCTTCTCTCCCCCCCCTCTCTCTTCCTCTCCCACAGCCATAGCTCGATTGATTCGAGCACATCAGTCTTGGGCACTGAAGTGGGGTCCCTCAAGCCTCCACCTCAGGTGCTAAAAAAATAGCTCAGTTGCCAGAGGCCCCAGATAGGCAGAGCATTGGCCCAAGAGGGGGTTCTTAGGTGGATCCTGGTTGGAGCACATACAAGAGTCTGTCTCTGTATCTCCCCCTGCTCTCACTTTAAAATATATATATATGTATAAAATTATATATATAAGATATATATAATTATATATATAATTTCACAAGTTTGCATGTCATCTTTGTGCAGGGGCTATGCTAATCTTCTCTGTATTGTTCCAATTTTAGTAAATGTGCTGCCAAAGCAAGCACTTTCATTTTGTTTTTAGTATAGTAAGAAGCAAGTTTGTTACTGACTGTCCACTTAAATGACCACTTCCGACACTTGTGTTTCATCAAATAATGCAGGCATGATATAAAGCATGATCAGAGGAAACAGTATGCAAAAAGCTACCAAATTGCATGCACTGATGCTATGACTTACAATATGAGAAAGAATGATTCATACTCTCAAGTCAGCTCACATCTATCCCATGCCAAGATTTCTAGCACATATATTTGACATATGCAACTATCCTGCATGGGCAGTCATGTACAATGGCAAATATGTACCAGTCATGGGATGCATATATTCAGCAAAAACCTATGAGGCACTTTAGGGCTAGCCCAAGTCCTGACATTTGGATTGGGATTGAGTATGGAAATGATAGAGGAAAGAAAAAGTAGCAACTTATTGTGCTGTTAGGGGTATAGCTTTGAAGAAATAATTTAGGGGAAAATAGCACTAATCAAACCAAGTAGCTCAAAGATCAATACACTTTCTCAAACCAATACTATAACAGACCTGATTCTCCAGGTTTTCAATATGTCTTAATTCCAACTGTGTGTAGAGATCCCATCCATTTTTGAAGTGGTTTTCTTTGTGGAGGAAGAATATAAGATGCCTACTTGGCCTGGTTTTCAGGTCCCACATGATTTTTTTTTATTTTTTAGAGCCTAAAAGCTTCATTACACTGGACTCTAACTACTGATTTATTTCCTTTATTGCTTCCATTCTGCTTGAAGTTAGTTACCATAATAAATGTTGTTCTTCAAGTTGGGTATGTATTATCCATCAGTGCTAGGAAACAACGAAAGATGAGTTGCTCTGGGAAGACTGGTATTGTTAAACGAAGCAGCAGGTGACTTGAATTAGACTTCGCGGGCTGATTAAAACATTGTAATTCTCCACCTCCTGAAGTTACATTTTACTTGTTACACTTCAGCCTCTACTTCTGATTAGGCCAAGTATGTCCTTGGGAGTTCTGTGCTTTGATGGAAAAACATGTAACAGGAAAAATATATACTTCTCTATAATTGAGGAGAATAATATTCAACCTGGTTCACTGGCAGGGTATCCTTCCAGTGAAGAGCAGAATAATCCTTCTATCTGTTCTTTCCAGATTGTGTTCCAACAGCCATAGTCTCCCATGTCCTACAAGAGAACCCTTTCCACCAGCTTTTCTATGGTGATTAGAAGTTTCACACAAGGTATATTGAGAGTTACAATATTCACTTATAAAACAGAAATGTATTGAGCCAGCCCTCTTATGAGCTAGGTACTATACATAGGATTAGAAAGATCATTGACTTCCAGTTATTCTTTGACATAACACACCTGCAATTTATGCAAGACAGAGCACACAGCTGTGTATAGCTGAAACATGAGTGCAGGAGCATGGAGCCAGAAATAAGTATAAAAGACAAAGTTTCCTAGGTTGTTTGGCACCCAGAAAATACCTGTGGGAATATTATAGGTAGTTGGGAGAAAGATGATAAGCAACTTGAAAGCAGGATCTCAGTGTTATTTATCTTTGTAGACCTATAATCTATCCTATGAATTATTATAAAAGTATATCAAAGATAAGAACATTGTCTTGATTCCAATAACTAATTCTTGAATTTTTTTTGGAAAAAGAGGTAAGAGGATAATTCAAACATATAGATCTTATTCATCAAGTTGCTAGACTAACCTTTAAAGTCCCATGCTCACACAGTGGATTAGAAGGTGATGCTGAGTAAGGTTTTTCCAATAGTTGTTTTGGAAAGTGATTTGAAAGACTGTCTTGTAAAACTACCTTCCATTTTTGCACTCAAGAATGAAAAGCATTTACCATTTATTCCTCACGAGATAATTAATCAACACCAAGCCTTATTCTGTGTTCCAAGGAAATACACACTTGCAGATAGACCATGGTTTGTTCTCAGGCAGGAGGAATGGGCGTTCCTCCCTGCCAGACAAGGGCTAAACAGGCCTGCTCCACCACAGCACGCAGCTTGTTGCCTCTGAGGCTCGTGCAAAATCAGAAGATGCCAGGACAAGCATATGCCTTATTTCTCAGCAATTTTATTTTGGCTCCTTCTCAACTTAAAGGATATAATTACCTAAGCACTATAAAATCCTATCTTTTATTGCAGGAATGGAAGTGAGACTTTAACACCTATTGTTCCCTGAGTCTCCTCCAGAATTTATGTTTTATGGTTGGAGGCCATAGCACTTCATCCTACCATTGAGTACCATCTACACAACAGGTTACACATTTTGGAAAACAACTCTGGTATTTTCACAGTTCCCTAGAATTTTATATAAATAGAAACATGCAGTATGTGTTCTTTTTTTGTCTAGTTTCTTTCACTCAGTAAAATTACTTTGAGATTAATTCATGCCATTGCATATATTAATAGTTTATTCATTTTATTTCTGAGTAGTATTCCATTTTGTGGATATACCATAATTTATTGACCTATTGAAGGATGGACATTTAGGTTGTTTCCAGTTTTGGCTTTTACAAATAAAACTGCTATAAACATTCAATTACAAGTCTTTGTATGAATATATGCTTTCAATATGGTGGATGTATGTATAATGTTTAAAGAAACTGCCAAACTGTTTTCCAAAATGGCTGTCACATTTTACATTCACACCAGTAGTATATGAGACTTCCAATTGCTCCACATCCTTACCAATACTTGCTATGGTCATTTTTAAAATTTTAGACATTCTAATAGATGTTTTAATTTGCATTTTGTGATTTTAATTTCCCTAATGACGTTAAGTATTTTTTCATGTACTTATTTACCATCTGCATATCTTTTTTGGTAAAGTGCTTATTCAGATCTTCTGTACATATTAGTACTGGTTGTTTGTATTCTTATTATTGAGTTTTGAGAGTTCTTTATGTATCCTGGATACAAGTGTGATTTGCAAGTGTTTGCTCTCTGTCTGTGGCTTGCCTTTTTATTCTCTTAACAGTATCTTTCAGAAAGTCTTACATTTTGATAAAGCCTATTTGTCAATTATTTCTTTTATTGAGCAAACTGTGTGGGGTTTTTTTTCCCAACACTAATGCCTGGGTTTCTTCCTTTAAGATCCTTATTCAGTAAGTCTAAAAAGAGGCTTGTGCATCTGAGTATTTCTAAAACTTTAACAGTGATTTTGGTGTGCATCTACTTTGAAGAATATTGCATAAAACAACAGAGGTAATAGGATATTGTATTTATTTACTTGAAAGCCTGTGTATTTGTTTAGCTTTTTTCTTGTATTTCATCTTGTTCCAGAAAAACTTTAAGATAGTTTGCAAGGATCTAAGATAACATAACTTGAAAATAGGTAGAAGAAATAAAACAAAATGGACATAAACTGGAGCCACTAATGACACTAAAAATACATGTATAATGATCTGCACATTGCCTCTAACCTTTTTAGCAATTTAGTGTGTGCAGGATACAAACAAGCCAATTGTTTAAGAGACATGTTAGTACTAAGAATAGGCATGAATTTCTCCCAAGGAACTTCTATGGAGGAAGGAACAGTGTCCTTGTCAAGTTTCAAAGGGCAATTTGTTATAGTGCAGTTCAGTATTGGCTGACCAGATACAATTAGGCACAATTCAGTAAAAGCCATTCTCTTAGGGGACCAATACAATCAAAAATAGGTACCCAGCTCTCTTATGATATAATCAATGCAAGAGGATACTTTCAATTATATAGTCTGTAAAAGGGGTAAGTGATCTATACATATTTCTTTCAGGCAATGATCCACATTTTCTCTTAGATAAGTTTTGTGTTTGTTTGTTTGTTTGTTTGTTTATAAATATTGATTAGGAGCTTGGAGGATGAGCCCGAGATTATATTTCCAGCTTCTTTCAATGCTACTAGTTGAATATTGACCCACATGTTAAAGAAGATAATTGAGTTGGAGTTAACATTTCTTTGCAAATGCTGTTTCCTAACAGAGCCATCTCATCTCTGCCAAGCAGATCAAGGAAATCCCATAGGCAGGACCAAGAACTCATTTGAAGTTTTAAATCATGGGATTGCTATGTCTTGTATTTTAGAAAGATGATATTGGTAACAGGGTAGAGAATGAGCATTGAAATGGAACATAGAAGCTAGAGAGGTAGGAGGCTACTGGAACAGTAGGATAATGATGATGAGTGTATTGTGCTGAGATGGGTGGAGTGGATACTGAGCAGTTGGAGTTTAAGAATGGTTTTGGAGATAGAAGCAGCAAATGGAGTGATGGTTTGATACAGGGGTTGAGGGAGAAGAAGAAGTTGAAGATGTATCTAAGATTATTTTAGACTGGCCAACTAGAAGAAAGATGGAAACACTAACTGCAATTTTGAACAAGGGAAAAAGAACTGGTTTGCCAAAAAAGATCATGAGTTTGGCTCTTGACATTTAAAGGTTGTACGTTTGAAAATAGCAGTAGAATGTTAAACAGAATGACCTGGAGCTCAGAAGAGAGGGTTGGCTAAATGTGAAGATTTGACGACATCATCACACAGGTAGATAGATGGTGGTTGAAATTTTGGGAATAGATCTGATTACATGAGAGATTTTGTAGAAGAGGAAGAGAAGAGGTTGGAACACAAAGAACAGGAAATTTAGAAGATTTTCTAAAATATTCTTCAGTAAAGATGAAAGAAAGAAAGTTTTCTCTGTGGCCATTTCTTCATTTCACATTTGCCCCATGATGATGACCTTGTTCAATTGATTCTCAGACTGATTTTAAACATTTTGTGTCATAAAAATCTTTGTTATTAGATTTGGTGACCTTTGAAAGTTATTTCTGTAATTTCTTTTGCCCTATGTAATTTCTGACCTACCATTTCCTGGATTTTCCTGAGCTCATCTGCAATTATGTCTGTATTTAGACATAATTTGTTTTGTATTTAGCCATGACATAGTTTTATTAAAGTAAGAGGTCTTTTTAATTTGAGGTTCAGTTTTTTTCTAAGCTTCTAATATGATATTTTATACAGTCTCTAGTCTCTAGAATATACAGTGACTTATTACATTTATAAATCTTAATACCATTATTTTTAAACAGTACTCACATTTTTGTCAGTTTCCAGTGCTAAAACAAAATGTTAAAATTTTAAACTTTTTTTCTATTTATAATAATGTTGAGCTGAATTATGTAATATTTTGATCACTCTAATGACATAGTTTGATTTATCTCAAAAATATTTTTGCCTAAGCCCTGAAATTTCTCTAAGCTTTCTTATTCAACAGTCATTTATTTGCTTCTACAAGTAAAAAAAGAAGTCTCTCTTTCAATATCTTGAACAAAATATCCTTGTAAATTATTTTATTGAAGTATATTAAAGTATACAGAAAAATAAAAAATTTGTAAATGCTCAGCTTGATGAATTTTAAATAATGAACATATTCATGTTATATCCACTTATAATAAGAAATAAACCACTACTGGCAGCTCAGAAATGCCCTCTTTGTACCCTTCCTAGTCACTCTCTCTCTCTGCTCTCTAAATGGTAATTATTCTTCTGACTTCTAACTCAATACATTAGTTTTCCCTGTTTCTGAATGTCATAAAAAATATTATCAAACAACATATACTTCTTGTATCTGGCTTCTTTCACGTAACATAATGCTTTTGAGATTCTCCATGTTGTTGCATCTGTCATTAATTTGTTTCTTCTAGTTGCTGTATAGTATTCTATTGTCTGACTATGTCTCAACCCATTTTTCCATTATATTGTTGATGGACATTGGATTATTTCCATTTTCTGACTAGTGTACACATCTGTAAATGTCTTTTGGTGCACATATATACACTGGATACATATGCAATAGTGAAATTATGTAAAGAAATACAATGCTACTGGTTTCTCTGAAGATTCTTTTGGATTTTATAGATAAACATCATACAATCATATTTTAATAATTAATAATCACTTTTTTCATTCTAATATTTATATCTATTATATGTTTATGTGATTTTCTTGACTTACTATATTGGCTAGGCCCTTCAGAAAAATAGATAATAACAGTGGTGAGAGTGGGAATCTTTGCCTTATTTCCAATCTCAGGAAAAAGCATTCAGTATCTCAAATTAAGTATGATGTTTGCTATAGGTATTTTGTAACTCTGACTTACTAGGTTAATGAAGTAAGTTTCCTTCTATATCTAATTTGTTAAGAGGTTGTTGTTTATTTTTATAACATGATTAATTGTGGAATTTTTAAATTTTTGATGCTTTTTTTGCACCTATTATATTGAGCATATAATTGATATCCTTTATTCCACCAATGCCATGCATTACATTGATTGATTTTTAAATATTAAATCAACATTGCATTTCTGGAATAAGCTTAACTTTGTTGTGATATAGTATCCTATTATCCATCACTGGATTAAATTTGCTAATATATTGTTTAGGATTTTTGCATCTGTCTTGAAAGAGATTGGCCTATGATTTTTCTTATTTGTATTGTCCCTGTGAGGTGCTGGGACTAGATTATTCTGGTCTCATTAAAGAAGTTAGAAAATTTTTTCTTTTAATCTGTTTCTCTTGAAGAGTTAATAAAAGTTGGAGTCATTTCTTCTTTAATTGTTTGGTAGAATTCATTGGGCCTAAAGGTTTTGTGTATGTCAGAGGAAGGTTTTGAATTAGAGATTAAATGTTTAAATAGAACTATTTATATATTAAACTACTTTCTGTGTAAGGTTTAATAAGTTTTGTTTTTCTTTTTCTTTTTCTTTTTTTTTGAGAGAGGCAGGGAGATAGACACAGGGACATAGAGCTGCTCCTATATGTGCCCTGACTAGGGGGATCAAACCAGCAATCTCCAAGCTCCAGGATGATGTTCCAACCAACTGAGCTATCCAGCCAGCTTAAGTTTTGTTTTTCTATAAATTTGTCAACTCATTCGAATTTCAGATAAATTAGCATAGAAGTGCTCATAATATCTTATTATCTTTTTAATGTCTGTAAGGCATATAGTGATATCTTCTTTTTATTTCTGATATTACGGATGCATTTTATTATTTTTTCTTTGATCAACCTCACCAGTAATAAATCAATTTTATCAATCCAGTGATTGTCAGGATCCTTTACATTCTTAAAAGTTATTGATGACCTTAGAAGAACTTTTGTTTGTGTTGGCTATAAGTATCGATATTTATTGTGTTAGAAATTAAAATTGTAAAAATTTTAAAATGTATTAATTTATTTAAAACCCATTACATTTTGACAAAATAGCATAGTTTTATTAAAATATCTCTATTTTATTGAAAATAGATATATTTTTTTCTTTATTTTTTTGAAGTGAGAAGGAGGGAGGCAGAGAGACAGATTCCTGCATACGTTTGACCAGGATCTACCTGGCATGCCCTGCCCATCTGGGTGCAATGCTCTGCCCATCTGGGGTGTTGTTCCGTTGCAACCGGAGCATTCTAGTGCCTGAGGCGGAGGCCATGGAGCTGTCCTCAGCTCCCAGGCCAACTTTGCTCCAATGAAGTCTTGGCTGTGGGAGAGATAGAAGAGAGAGATAGAGAGAAAGGAGAGGGGGAAGGATGGAGAAGCAGATGGGTGCCTCTCCTGTGTGCCCTGGCCCAGAATCAAACCCAGGACTTTCACATGCTGGGCCAATGCTCTACCATTGAGTCAACTGGCCAGGGCTGAAAATAGCAACATTTTTAAAACAAAAAATTGAGTGAAAAGATTAACATTGTTTTACATTTCAAATCTCTTTTACTATCAGACTTAGAAGACAGCTAGAGTCTCTTCTCACTTTTGCTTTCAATCTATTGCAGTATTGCCATGTAGCCTCTAGAAAACTCTACTATTTACTTGTGGGATAATAAGTACAAAAAAGGATAGCATAAGATTATGATGATGATGATGATGATGATGATGAAGAAGATAATTTTGACCTTATTGGCCATTTGAACTCAGAGACATCCCAAGGTCCTTAGACTACATTTTAAGAACCTTTGTATTAAATCATCATAAAGAACAATTTTGTTTTCTATTTCATTATAACTTAAGTTTTGGTTTTTTATTATTTTCTTTCTTCTATTAGGTTGAACAAAATGAAAGTGCTGTTTTTATAGAAAATTACTTAAATACAGTAATTTCATATGAATCACTATAACAATATCTTTAGGTTTAAGTTAGTATTTTTTTCTTAACTTCTTAAAATGATATTCAGCCTTATTTTGTAATGTATTTATTTAAGGCTACAAATATTCATTTGAGTACAACTTAAGTTGCACCTCAGTTCTAATATGCTTTATTTTAATAATATAAAACAAAATATTCCTTTTATTTCTAAATGGTTTTCAATTTTTTTGCCTGACCAGGCAGTGGCACAGTGGATAGAGCATCGGACTGGGATGCAGAGAACTCAGGTTTGAAACTCCGAGGTCACCAGCTTGAGCTTGGGCTCATCTTGTTTGAGCAGCTCACCAGCTTGAACCCAAGGTCGCTGGCTTGAGCAAGGGGTCACTTGGTCTGTTGTAGCTCCCAGTCAAGGCACATATGAGAAAGCAATCAGTAAACAATTAAGGTGCCCCAATGAAGAGTTGATGCTTCTCATCTCTCTCTCTCTACCTATCTGTCTGTCTCTATCTGTCCCTCTCTCTGTCTCTGTCACAAAAATAAATAAATAAATAGTTTTAATTTTTATTGTGGTTTCTTCTTAGATCTGTAGGTTATTTAGAAGTGTATTAATTTCCAAAGACTTAAAAATTTTCTAATTATCTTTCTAGTATTGATTTCTAGTTTAATTCCATTATAATAAGAAAAGATGCTCTATGTTTTCAATCATTTGATAAATTTTTAGACTCTGTGGCCCAGAATGGTCAATTATAGTCAACATTCCATGTGCCCTTTAAAAAGCTAATTATATTTTTAAACTTGTCAAACATTTTAGCTGCTACTTTACCTCCATATAAACTCTATAGCACATTATCATTATTCTGCTCAAGTGATCCACAGGAGAGATTGAATCCATAGTGGTTTCATAGTTCTGAGCTTCCTTTTCCCAGTGAGATTGCTCCATTATTACCCTTTCTATTGGCCCTCCCACATAATGCTGTATGCCCCTTTGTGTTTTTATCCTTCACACAGAATTGGTTATCCATCATCAATGTATTTCATCCCCCCCCCATCAACTCTGACATATGAATTATAACAAGTCTGCATTTGTGGCCAACAGTGTAATGCAGCCACCTCATAAAAATTTCATGAAAATTATTAAAGAAATATCTCAGAGACTAAGAAACTCAGAATAGTGTGCTAAACTATTTTTCCAAGAATTCTGCTGATGCTGAGAAGCCTCTATACTTTCCTGTTTGTACATACTAGGCCCCTAGTGAATGCTAAGTGAATAAATCCTGCCCAGTCTATAGAACTACATGTCCCTTTTCCCCAGGAGCCCATTGTTTCTGAGGACATTGCTGACTACTAGAAAGCATCTTCTGCAGCTACGGTGATGTCTGACTTCCTGAAATTTCTGTCTATTGAATTAGAGAGAATCTAATTCCTTTTCCACATTATACCCCTTCAAATCTGTCTCCTTGAAAGTTTTTCTTTAAGTTTATCATTACTAGTTAATGCAATCATTTTCTGTGTTATTTATCACTGCTTATTTCCTTAATGATCATTAAGCAGGCAAACCCACTCAGAAATATGACGGGGCTCAGTGTTTAGCACTCTTGGTGCACATGAAAATCACCTGTAGAATTTATTTTTTAATATTTTATTTATTGATTGTACAGAAAAAGGAGAGAGTAGCAAGAAGTATCAACTCATGATTGCTTCACTTTAGTTGTTCATTGGTTGCTTGATGTACAATATGTGCCTTGACTGGGCAAACCCAGAGTTTTGAACCAGTGACTTCAGCATTCTAGGTCAACAGTTTGTCCACTGTGCCACCACAAGCTAGGAAAAAATCACCTGTGGAATTTCTTAGAAAATAATAATACTCATGTTTCATTCCCAGAGATTCTGATTCAATTGGTCTGGAATAGTCAGGCATCAGTATTTATTTTTTAAATATCCAAGTGGTTGAAGCCTTGATATTTTTAAGATGTCATTTCTCCCCAAACTGATCTGTATATTCAATGTAAGGCAGTTCCGAAATTCATATAGAAATACTAAGAATCTAGAATAGCCAACACAATTTTTTAAAAAATAAAAGGACAAAGTTGGGAGGACTTACAATACATGACTTCAGGATTTAAAGATAACTGGTATCAAAATAGTCAGGTAGATCAGTAGAACAGAACAGAATAGACTCTAGGATTAGGTCTACACATATTATGGTCCATTGATTTCAACAAAGGGACAAGGCAATTCAGTGAAGAAAGTGTAGTTTTGTTTTGTTTTTCAGTAAATGGTGGTGGAACAATGGGACATTATATGCAAAAAATGAACTTCTTATATCTCATCATATAAAAAAAAAACCTAACTCAAAATAGATCATATAGGTAAATATAAAACCTAACACTATTAAACTTATGTAAGAAAAATATAGGAAACATTCCTGGTAACCCTAGGTTAGTTAAAGATTCCTTAGATAACATCCCAAAAGAATTATTCATATTTTCATTTTTATTCAGTGAGAGGATGGGAGGCAGAGACAGATTCCTGCATCAGCCCTGAATGGGATCCACCCAGCAGCCCCATACCTGGGCTGCTGCTCTGTTGCTTGGCAACCGAGCTATTTTAACACCTGAGGCAAGGCCATGGTGCCATCCTCAGTGCCTTGGGCCAACTTTGCTTGAGCCATTTGAGCCATGGCTGTGGGAGGGGAAGGGAGAGAAAGAGAGATGGGCAAGGAGGGATAAACAGATGGTCAATTCTCCTGTGTACCCTGACCAGGAATTGAACCCACCCTGACCAGGAATTGCACCTGAGACTTCCACACACCGGGCTGATGCTCTACCGCTGAGCCAACCAGGCAGAACTGATTATTTCTAATTTTTAAAAAAGATTTTATTTATTGATTTTACAGAGAGAGGAGGTGGGTAAGATAGAGACATATCAACTTATAGTTGCTTCACTTTAGTTGTTCATTGGTTGCTTGTCATATGTGCCTTGACCAGGCAAGCCCATGGTTTCAAACCAGTGACCTCAGCATTCTAGGTCAATGCTTTATATACTGTGCCACCACAAGCCAGGCTAATTATTTCTTTTTTTAAAAAAAAATAATAAATTGATCTTTATCCAATTAAGGACTTCTGCTCTTCAAAAGACATTGTGAAGAGAAGGAAACGACAAACCACAGACCAGGAGAAGACATTTGCAAATCACATATCAGATAAAGGACTTGTATCCAAAATGCATATAAAGATCTCTTAAAATTCAGTATGAGAATACACACAGAGAGAAATAAAAACTAGACAAAATATTTGAACAAACCTTTCACCAAAGGTATTCAGATGGCAAAATAAATACATAGAAAGATGCTCAACATCATTAGTCATTAGAGAAATGCAAATTAAAACCACAATGATATACCTATAAACTTACTAGAATGTTGAAAATTAAAGAGACTCACCATACCAAATATTAGAGAAGATATGGCACAACTGGAACTCTCATGCACAACTGGTGGGAATGTAAATTATGACAGCCATTTTTGAAAACAGTTTGGCAGTTTCTTTAAAGTTAAGCCATACAGTTACCTAAGTATTTACATTCAACCCAAAATAAAGGAGAACATATATCTACACACAGGCTTGAACATGAATGTTCATAGCAGGTTTATTTATAATGTAATTGGAAACAATCCAAATGTCCATCAATAGATGAATGGGTAAATATATATTATGTATGTACAATTCAATATTGCTCAGTAATAAAAGGAATCAACTACTAGCACCCACAACATGAATGAACCTGAAAATAACTATGTGGAAAGAAAAAAAAAGCCAAACAGAAAGAATAGTTTATAAACATACTTTATAGTTTCATTTATATCAAATCCTAGAGAACACAAACTGGTCCATAATATTAAGAAACATCACTTATTGCCTGGGAATGGGGTAATGGTGGGACAGAATGATAGTTTTACAAAGGCACATGAGACTTGTGGGTGATTCATCCGTTCATTATCTTGATTGTGGTGGTGGTTCCAGAGGTGTATGAATATGTTAAAATATATTATATTGACAATTTAAATATATGAAGTTTATTATGTGCCAATTACACCTCAGCAAAGCTGTTTTTTTAATATCTTTGTATTTATGATTTTCAAGAGAGAGAAGAGGGAGAGAGAGAGAAACATCAATTTGTGACACCACTCTATGCATGCGTTGGTTTTTCTTGTATGTGCCCTGAAGGGGATTGAACCCACAACCTTGGCATATCTGAATATGCTCTAACCAGCTGAGCTACTGACAAGGGCAAAATAGCATCTTTCTTTCTTTCTTTTTATTTTTTCTCTTAAATAACATTTCTACCTTGTAGTGCAGAAGCACAGCAGAGTAAGATAACACCTGTACATCATTTCACTGTCAAAAGTTAAAATTTGGGCATATTTACTTTCAGCCTCATTTCTTTAAAAGGCATATTGAAATAAAACTATATGTATTTTTAAAAATCCCCATGATATGCAGACAGGGATGAGAATCTCTGCTTTAGCTGCTGTTTCTGCACATCTCTGTGAACAGAGAAAGCCAATCTTCTGAGTTAGTTGGGAAGTGCTTTGCCAGAGCTGCCTGACCTGTGCTCAGCCTCTACTCAGTCATTACAAAGATATTTACTGACTCCCTACCTTGTGTGGTACCAGAATACCGCTCTAAATAAGGTGGACAATTTTCATGGCCTCCTGAGCAAAGGATGGCTAGGGGTACTGTTCCCACCCACAGTAGTTATAACCAAATACCTGTTAGGAAACCTGGGCCTGATGTAACTGAGAGTTTTATGACTCTTCAGGCTGTTCATTCCTGGTGAAGCTTTTCTGCTGAGGACAGCACAGACCTACCACAGAGGAGTTCATGTTGTGAGGGGTTTCTCATGAAGATGAACCAACGTGTGCCCCTATATTGAGCCAAAGTTTAACCTGCCAGTGCCATGTGCCTCAGTTTTAGCTCCTAGTGTGAGACTTGATCAGGATTCTAGAGTAATCCTGGAATTTCCTGAAGAGATTGACTCCATGTCTTTGGGACAGTGTTACATGAAAGCCTGAAGAATGTGATGAGGTCAAACTAATGGAAAAACAGGACACCTACCAAACCCTTTTACCAAACCCTTCAAGGCCCTCATTCAGCTCACAACCCACGGCCTTACAACTAGGAGGGACTCTCTACCCTGACTTCAGCTGGATATATTTGTAGCAGGACACTCCCACAATCACTGTCCTGCTGCCTCTCTCTCCAGCCCCAGTACTTGAGTCCACTGGCTTCAAACTTAAAACTCCTTCCACTCCAAAAAATGTTTGCACACTCTTCCCAACTCCTAATACAGAGGCAGATTTAATGGCAGATGTGCATTCTGGGCCCTGACTTCTGAAGGGCCCCAAAACCCCCCAAATTTACACTTTTTTTCTAATGTAAGGGGCCCAATATTTTCTTCTGTGTTCGGGGCCTCAACCGACCTTAATCCATCTCTGTCCTTATACTTCAAGTTTCAGCTGAAATATTATTTCCTCAGGGAAGCCTTTGCTGTTCTTCTAGACATAGTTAGATTCCTCTGTTACTCTGCCATGGCCTACTGAATTTCTTTGCACCCTTTATTATAATCAGTATTATTTATGTAGTTTGATTTTAAAGACCTACCTCTAGACTGTAAAATTCTTGAGGTCAGGGACTGTTTAACATTATGTCCTTCATATCTAACAAATGCCTGGCACTTAGTTCTTCCCACACATTTGTTGAATGGATGAGCTGCCTTAGCCTTGTTTAGGACTCCTTTTTAATAAGCAGCTCTTTTAATTTTGCATTTTTTACTCACCATGTCCTCCACCATACCCCACCCCAACATGAGCCCCAAGAGAATCTTAGCTAGGAGAGCAATCTGAATGATAAATATAACACTGGAATCAGAAAAGCCATGCCCTTCTGGTGACTCAGCCTTTTTTTCTAACCCAAACTCTTCCTCTAAGCTCTTCCCTTAGGATGGAATTTTGTTTCCATGAGGTCTTTTGTTCCTTCCCCTAAACACATGAGTCCCTGCCCCGGCACACATTCTTCATCGATAGAGTCAAGCAGTTCCTGGAATCTGTTAGTGTAGTGTTTGTGACTTTTTTTTTCACATTACAACCCATTTATAAAGTTTGATGCCACACTGTTCTTTTTAACCACTTATATCTCCTGATTGCCTGGTCGATAATCCTAAATCACTTATGTCTGAAAACCTTGAATATTCTTGAAAACTCAGTTTTCATTTTGATCTAGGATCACCCAGGCAGATTTCTCAGAGGCTGTAAGGTCCATGCAGAGATACAACTGCTGGTCCTCTGGAGGGTAGATCATACTCTCACACTCAATTCAGAGATCAGGAGATCTTGGGATCATAGACTGGCCCCTAGTTGGCCCTGTAAACACTATTATTATTAAATTGTTCTTTTTATTTTTTTGGAGGAAAATAATTTTCATATTGTTTCTCTATTACAGAGCCTACAGGGTTTGTACTTATTACATGGAGCCAAAGATCAAATAATTTTCTGGGTGACTATTTAATCGGTTTGGGGTTTGTTTGGGGGTAAGGAAAATATTTTGGAACTAGCTAGAGGTGATGGTTGCCCAACATTATGAATGCACTGAAATGTAATGGAATTATGTACTTTAAAATAGTTTTTATGTTATGTGAATTTTACCTCAATACAAAACAATAACAATTATTCTCAGGAAACACAGAATTTCTCTCACAAAGAAAGTCTAGGAATTTTAGTCAGTCATCACTGAGATCACAGAATTCCCTGTATATGTGGCCATCTGTATTATCCCTCCCCCCACCCTTGGTAATATTTGAAGCCAGCTGAATTTAATCTATTACTTAAAAAACAATTTCTAACAGCAAATTGTTGGCACAGAGGAATAGCCATAATGGAAGAAAACAAGAATAACTCCTGACTAATCTCTGAATATGTCTTTTAAAAGGCTATTTTTTCACATAATTTTGTTAATCAAAAATACTTTTTTGGTGTTGCATTTCAGACTATACGAGATAAATTTTGGTTTTATGTTTTCATCATACAGAATTAACAATATATTTATTTTGGATGAATTTCTCAAGCTATGATATTTTCACTGAAAATGAATTCATCTATTCAGTTAACAAATATTTTTTGAGTAACTTCTATGGATCAGGCAGGATATTAGGTGCTAGAAATACAGAATATGGAACAAATCCTATTTAAAAACTTATGGTCTGTGCTAGAGAAAAAAAACTATCACCTACAAAGGAGCCCCCATAAGGATAACTTCTGACTTTTCAACAGAAACACTTGAGGCCAGAAGGGAATGGCAAAGTAATGCAAAACAAGAGCCTAAAACCAAGACTACTTTATCCAGCAAGGATATCGTTTAAAATTGAAGGAGAAATAAACAGCTTTCCAGACAAAAAAAAACAAACAAAAAAAAACTCAAGGAATTCACTACAACCAAACCAAGGCTGCAAGAAATACTAAGGGGTCTGTATTAAACAAATCAAAGGAGAAAAAGAATATAGCAAAAGAGGAATACAGTTTTAAAGAATAAAATGGAAATAAACAATTACATATCAATAATAACCTTAAATGTAAATGGGTTAAATGATCTGATCAGAAGACATAGGGAAGTTGCGTGGATAAGAAAACAGGACCCATACATATGCTGTCTACAAGAGACACACTTTATTTATTTATTTATTTTTTTAATAAATTTTTATTAATGGTAATGGGATGACATTAATAAATCAGGGTACATATATTCAAAGAAAACATGTCTAGGTATTTTGTCATTAAATTATGTTGCATACCCCTCGCCCAAAGTCAGATTGTCCTCCGTCACCCTCTATCTAGTTCTCTGTGCCCCTCCCCCTCCCCCTAACTCTCTCCCTCCCTCCCTCCCATGTCCTCCCTCCCCCCACCCCTGGTAACCACCACACTCTTGTCCATGTCTCTTAGTCTCGTTTTTATGTTCCACCAATGTATGGAATCATGTAGTTCTTGTTTTTTTCTGATTTACTTATTTCACTCCGTATAATGTTATCAAGATCCCACCATTTTGCTGTAAATGATCTGATGTCATCATTTCTTATGGCTAAGTAGTATTCCATAGTGTATATGTGCCACATCTTCTTTATCCAGTCTTCTATTGAAGGGCTTTTTGGTTGTTTCCATGTCTTGGCCACTGTGAACAGTGCTGCAATGAACATGGGGCTACATGTGTCTTCACGTATCAATGTTTCTGAGGTTTTGGGGTATATACCCAGTAGAGGGATTGCTGGGTCATAAGGTAGTTCTATTTGCAGTTTTTTGAGGAACCACCATACTTTCCTCCATAATGGTTGTACTACTTTACAGTCCCACCAACAGTGAATGAGGGTTCCTTTTTCTCCACAGCCTCTCCAACATTTGCTATTACCCGTCTTGTTGATAATAGCTAATCTAACAGGGGTGAGGTGGTATCTCATTGTAGTTTTGATTTGCATTTCTCTAATAACTAATGAAGCTGAGCATCTTTTCATATATCTGTTGGCCATTTGTATCTCTTCCTGGGAGAAGTGTCTGTTCATGTCCTCTTCCCATTTTTTTATTGGATTGTTTGTTTGTTTGTTGTTGAGTTTTATGAGTTCTTTGTAAATTTTGGATATTAGGCCCTTATCTGAGCTGTCGTTTGAAAATATCAGTTCCCATATAGTTGGCTGTCTGTTTATTTTGATATCAGTTTCTCTTGCTGAGCAAAAACTTTTAATTCTGATGTAGTCCCATTCATTTATCTTTGCCTTCACTTCTCTTGCCATTGGAGTCAAGTTCATAAAATGTTCTTTAAAACCCAGGTCCATGATTTTAGTACCTATGTCTTCTTCTATGTACTTTATTGTTTCAGGTCTTATATTTAGGTCTTTGATCCATTTTGAATTAATTTTAGTACACGGGGACAGGCTGTAGTCGAGTTTCATTCTTTTGCATGTGGCTTTCCAGTTTTCCCAACACCATTTGTTGAAGAGGCTTTCTTTTCTCCATTGTGTGTTGTTGGCCCCTTTATCAAAGATTATTTGACCATATATATGTGGTTTTATTTCTGGGCTTTCTATTCTGTTCCATTGGTCTGAGTGTCTATTTTTCTGCCAATACCATGCTGTTTTGATTATCGTGGCCCTATAATATAGTTTAAAGTCAGGTATTGTAATGCCCCCAGCTTCATTCTTTTTCCTTAGGATTGTTTTGGCTATTCGGGTTTTTTTATAGTTCCATATAAATCTGATGATTTTTTGTTCCATTTCTTTAAAAAATCTCATAGGGATTTTGATGGGAATTGCATTAAATTTGTATATTGCTTTGGGTAATATGGCCATTTTGATTATATTTATTCTTCCTATCCAAGAACAAGGAATATTTTTCCATCTCATTGTATCTTTTTCGATTTCCCTTAACAATGCTTTGTAATTTTCATTATATAGGTCCTTTACGTTCTTTGTTATGTTTATTCCTAGGTATTTTTTTGTTGTTGTTGCAATCGTGAAGGGGATTATTTTTTTGAGTTCGTTTTCTAATATTTCATAGTTGGCATATAGAAAGGCTATGGACTTTTGTATGTTAATTTTGTATCCTGCGACCTTACTGTATTGGTTTATTGTTTCTAATAATCTTTTTGTGGAGTCCTTCGGGTTTTCGATGTATAGGATCATATCATCAGCAAAAAGTGATAGCTTTACTTCTTCTTTTCTGATATGGATGCCTTTTATTTCTTTGTCTTGTCTGATTGCTCTGGCCAGAACTTCTAGCACCACGTTGAATAAGAGTGGAGAGAGTGGACAACCCTGTCTTGTTCCTGATTTAAGGTAGAAAGTCCTCAGTTTTATGCCGTTTAATAGGATGTTGGCTGATGGTTTATCATATATGGCCTTTATCATGTTAAGATATTTTCCTTCTATACCCATTTTGTTGAGAGTCTTAAACATAAAATTGTGTTGTATTTTATCAAAAGCCTTTTCTGCATCTATTGATAAGATCATGTGGTTTTTGTTCTTTGTTTTGTTGATATGGTGTATTACATTAACCGTTTTGCGTATGTTGAACCATCCTTGAGATTCTGGGATGAATCCCACTTGATCATGATGTATTATTTTTTTAATATGTTGTTGTATTCGGTTTGCCAGTATTTTGTTTAGTATTTTAGCATCTGTATTCATTAGAGATATTGGTCTGTAGTTTTCTTTCTTTGTGCCATCCTTGCCAGGTTTTGGTATGAGGGTTATGTTGGCCTCATAAAATGTGTTTGGAAGTATTGCTCCTTCTTCAATTTTTTGGAAGACTTTGAGTAGAATAGGAACCAAGTCTTCTTTGAATGTTTGATAGAATTCACTAGTATAACCGTCTGGGCCTGGACTTTTATTTTTGGGGAGATTTTTAATAGTTTTTTCTATTTCCTCCCTGCTGATTGGTCTGTTTAGGCTTTCTGCTTCTTCATGACTCAGTCTAGGAAGGTTGTATTGTTCTAGGAATTTATCCATTTCTTCTAGGTTGTTGTATTTGGTGGCATATAATTTTTCATAGTATTCTACAATAATTCTTTGTATTTCTATGATGTCTGTGGTGATCTCTCCTCTTTCATTTTGGATTTTATTTATTTGAGTCCTGTGTCTTTTTTCCTTGGTGAGTCTTGCCAAGGGTTTGTCAATTTTGTTGATCTTTTCAAAGAACCAGCTCCTTGTTTTATTGATTTTTTCTATACTTTTTCTGTTCTCTATTTCATTTATTTCTGCTCTGATTTTTATTATCTCCTTTCTTCGGCTGGTTTTGGGTTGTCTTTGTTCTTCTTTTTCTAGTTCCTTAAGGTGTGAAGTTAAGTGGTTTACTTGGGCTCTCTCTTGTTTGTTCATATAGGCCTGAAGTGATATGAACTTTCCTCTTATTACTGCTTTTGCTGCATCCCAGAGATTCTGATATGTCGTATTTTCATTTTCATTTGTCTGTATATATCTTTTGATCTCTGCGCTTATTTCTTCTTTGACCCATTCATTTTTTAGAAGTATGTTGTTTAGTTTCCACATTTTTGTGGGTTTTTCCCCCTCTTTTTTGCAGTTGAATTCTAGTTTCAAGGCTTTATGATCAGAGAATATGCTTGGTACAATTTCAATTTTTCTAAATTTGCTGATATTGTCTCTGTGGCCCAACATATAGTCAATTCTTGAGAATGATCCATGTACACTAGAGAAAAATGTATACTCTGTCGCTTTGGGACAAAGTGTCCTGTAGATGTCTATCATATCCAGGTGTTCTAGTATTTCGTTTAAGGCCACTATATCTTTATTGATTCTCTGTTTGGATGACTGATCTAGAGCCATCAGCGGTGTATTGAGGTCTCCAAGTATGATTGTATTTTTGTTAGTTTTTGTTTTAAGGTCAATAAGTAGCTGTCTTATATATTTTGGTGCTCCTTGGTTTAGTGCATATATATTAAGGATTGTTATGTCTTCTTGATTCAACTTCCCCTTAATCATTATGAAATGACCATTTTTGTCTCTGAGTACTTTTTCTGTCTTGTAGTCAGCATTATTAGATATGAGTATTGCTACACCTGCTTTTTTTTGGGTGTTGTTTGCTTGGAGTATTGTTTTCCAGCCTTTCACTTTGAATTTGTTTTTATCCTTGTTGCTTAGATGTGTTTCTTGTAGGCAGCATATAGTTGGATTTTCTTTTTTAATCCATTCTGCTACTCTGTGTCTTTTTATTGGTAAGTTTAATCCATTTATATTTAGTGTAATTATTGACACTTGTGGGTTCCCTACTGCCATTTTATAAATTGCTTTCTATTAGTTTTGTATCTTGTTTGACTCTTCTCTTTTGTTTTTCTATCATTTGTTTTTGTTTGTTTGTGTTCCATACTTCTTTCCTCTGTTGCTACCTTTTTTAAGTCAAGTGTTTTTGTGGTGGTTTTTTCAAGGGTGGTTACCATTAAGTAATGAAAAGGGTACCTACCATATTCATTGTAGTACCCTATCTTATGAGTATTTCTGCACTTCATCGTCCTTTGCTACTGTTAATCTCCATCCTCTCCCCCCTTTTTTTTCTTTTGTTGTCACAGTTTAAGTTTGGTTTTATTGTGGTCTTGGTGGAGCTGTTACTTGTGGTTTTGTTTTCTTTTGTTCTTTGAATCTGGTTGGAAAACCCCCTTTAGTATTTCCTGGAATGGGGGCTTTCTGCTGATAAATTCTCTCATCTTTTCTGTATTTGTGAATGTTTTTATATCTCCTTCGTACTTGAAGGATAGCTTTGATGGGTATAGTATTCTTGGCTGAAAGTTCCTCTCTTTCAGGGCTTTAAATACAGGGGTCCACTCTCTTCTAGCTTGTAGAGTTTCTGCTGAGAAATCTGATGACAATCTAATAGGCCTTCCTTTATATGTTGTACTCTTCTTTTCCCTGGCTGCCTTGAGAATTTTTTCTTTGTCATTGGTTTGTGACATCTTTATTATGATGTGCCTTGGAGTGGGTTTGTTGGGGTTAAGAAAACTCGGTGTTCTGTTTGCTTCTTGAATTTGAGGCTTTAGTTCTTTCCACAGGCTTGGGAAGTTCTCGTCTATTATTTGTTTGAGTATATTCTCCATTCCATTTTCTTTCTCTTCTCCCTCTGATATACCTATTATTCTTATGTTATTCTTTCTGATGGAGTCAGACAATTCCTGTAGGGCTTTCTCATTTTTTATTATTTTTGAGTCTCTTTCTTCTTCTCTCTGTTGTGCCTCAAGTTGCTTGTCTTCTATTTCACTAATCCTATCTTCTATCTGGGCTGTTCTGTTAGCTAAGCTTGTTACCTCGTTTTTCAGCTCATGAATTGAGTTTTTCATTTCTGTTTGATTTGTTTTTATAGTTTCAATTTCCTTGGTAATATAATCTTTGTGTTCATTGAGTTGTTTTCTAATCTCCCTATATTGCCTTTCTGTGTTTTCTTGTATATCTCTGAGTATTTTTAAGATTTCTATTTTAAATTCTCTGTCATTTAGCTCCAAGGCTTCCAATATGTTAAGTCTTTTCTCCATAGATTTTTCCACATCTATTTGTGTTACCTCTCTATCTTTTGTATCCATAATATTCGATTTCCTCTTTCTTATTGGCATCTGAGGGTGGTCTTGTTGATAGCACTAATTAGAATTAATAAAGAGTAAAAAGTAAAAAAAAAAAAAAAGGTAAAACACCCCACAAAAAAAAAACAGTAATAATTTATTATTTCCCCCTTTTTTCTTTTTTTTCCCTCCTCTCCCCTCCTCAGGGAAATATCGTGATGACCTGTGAATTATATTATGCTAAATGGAACAAAAACTGCCTATAATGGAGGGCCTGATTTGGGGTGAAGAGTTCAAGGGGCAAAAAAAGGGAGTGGGGACCTACTAAATGCAAAAAAAAAAAAAAAAAGAAAATCTTAGACAAGCATAAGATGATTTGCTTGTAAGTGATGGTCGACTAAGAGAGGGATAAGAGGGAACCAGAAAAAAGGAGAAAAAAAAAAGAATAATAAAGAAGAAAAAAATAAAAATAATAAGTAAAAATCTGTTGTATTAAGTGGAGCAAAGACTAAATACAATGGAGACCTTGGGTTGGGAGGAATGCTAGTGAGTTAAAAAGCAATGTAAAAAGTACCCAAAATGCCACAAAAATAAACAAACAAACAAACAAAAAACAAAAGCGAAAAAGAAAAATAAAACCAAAAAAAACCTTGAGTTCCAAATTAAATAATTTGTTCGTGATTGAGGATTAAATGGGAGGAAAAGTAAAATGAGATAAGAAAAAATGAATAGAAAGGAAAAAATAAGAAAAAGAGAAAAATGAAGGAAGAAAAAAAAAGGAAGAGAAAAAAACAAAATAAAGCAAAACAAAAAAAAACAAAAGAGGAGAGAGTGAGAGTTAAGTGTTTTGGAGTGTAACCTTAAAGGAGAGTGAGGATGAAGAAAAGAAATAAAATGTAACACTCATGGGTAGTGTAGTTTAAGAAAAGGGAAGCCTAAGATGGGCAGAGAATAAAAGGACCAAGGTGGAGGAAATAGAAATAATAATAATAAAGGCAATAAGATAGAAAAAACAAACAACAACAACAAAATAATTAGTGGAACCAGTTGTAAAGTCTGTGGATTTTTTTTGATTTTGAGAGGTTAACTTCTTCCTTTTTCTTTTCTCTCCCTCTTCCTGGTCGGTGACTCTGTACCCCAGGCTCTGCCCCTGTGTCACACTTAGGTAGGGATTTGCAGTTGATGGGATTCTATGGCAATGTCACATAATTGGCTTTAGTCTTGCTAGTAGTCAAGGCTTGTTGGCGTTTGCAGGGTCCAACGATGAGAGAGTTTGTTTTCCTGGAGTCTCTCTCCTAGTCCCCCCTTCCTGAATTAGCAGCCTGGTGATCCAGCTATAAGGCTGCTACTGCTTCTGCCTGGGGAGTAAGAGGATCAAAGAGCTAGGAAATCCCCACTCTATCCCCACTCAGCACAAGGCTTTGGGAAAGGCTCAGGCAGTCAGAGCCTCCAGTGTAATCAGGTGGGGGTGGGAGTCAATTGTTGTCAAGGTGACTGTTCAGCGCCTAGCATTCAGTTGGACCACTCAACCCAGGCTTTCCACACTTTGTAGCCTGTTTTGGCTGGGAACAAGAGGCACTAGTCTCTGCTTGCGACTAGTGTAGTATAGATCTTTTTATCTGCCAAGTCCCCCTTGTTAGCGTTTATCCCTGAATATGGAGGCTCTATCAATCAGAAGTTGCCCCCGCCCCTTTAGCGAGAGGCACTAAAAAATATCACGCCTCTTGTCTTGGATCGCTGAACTGAGAGAGATCTTATTAATTAGAGCCCCGTGGGTGCGCAGATTTCATGGGTTAAGCTAATTTCAGTGATTGGGTTCGCAGCTGTGCTCCCGAAGGTATTTCAAGCTGCCTGTGCGCCCCTCCCCCAATGCTTGATTGTTAGCTTGAATGGCTGGGTGAGGTGCCCCGCCCACAGAGAGAATCTCCCAAGTAGGAAAGACCGCCCTGGCGCCTCTCCCGCTCGCCCTGCCGCTGGCGGCTGGGGTGCACCGGGCGCAGGATAACGGGGCACCCTGGGTGTGCGGGCCAGTAGGGTGCTCTGGGCGCGTGTAACGCCCAGGGCAGCAGCGCGAATGGGGTGCTCCAGGCACTGGTGGCTGGGGACTCTCACTCGCAGTGCGCGGGCCGCTGGGAATGCTAGCGGTGCTACCTCTGTGACCGGACCGCGGCACCAGGCGCACCCCGGCGGTGGCTTGCAGCACTTAGGCTGCCGCTCCCTGAGTGTGGGCCGACTCACCACAGGCGCACTTTCTCCGCGGCTTGAATGAACGTCCCTGTGGTAGTTAGCTTCCTCCACACCTTCGTCTCTCAGATTCAAGTGATAACAGTCCTTTCGCTTTCAGTTTGTGTGGAACTCCGGAATGCTCCGAGGATAAATTTTTCTGTTTCTAGTTGATAAATTTGTTGTGATTTTGGGGAGATCTGTCGGACGCGCTGCTCACGGCGCCATTTCCGTGACGTCACCTCAAGAGACACACTTTAAAAGAAAAGATGCACAGAGACTGAAGATAAAAGGATGGAAAAAATATTTCATGCAAATGGAAATAAAAAAAAGCTGGGGTAGCAATATTTATATCAGACAAAATGGACTTTAAAACAAAGGCTATAGTAAGAGATAAAGAAGGTCACTACATAATGATAAAGGGAGCAACCCAAAAGGAAGATATAACCGTTATAAATATCTACACACCTAATATAGGAGCACCTAAATATATAAAGCAGACTTTGATGGATTTAAAGGACGAGATCAACAGCAATACTGTAATAGTAGGGGATTTCAATACCCCACCTAACATCACTAGATAGATCCTCAAGAAAGAAAATTAACAAAGAAACAGCAGACTTAAAGGACATACTAGATCAACTTGATTTAAAGATATCTTCAGAACTTTTTACCCTAAAGCAGCAGAATATACATTCTTTTCAAGTGCTCATGTACATTCTCTAGGATAGACCACATGTTAGGGCACAAAAGCAGCCTCAACAAATTTAAAAAGATTGAAATCATATCGAGCACTTTCTCTGATCACAATGGCATGAAACTAGAAATCAACCACAACAGAAAAACTGAAAAATACTCAAACACTTGGAAACTAAATAGCATGTTATTAAATAACGAATGGGTAAAAAAATGAGATCAAAGAAGAAATTAAAAAATTCCTAGAAACAAATGAT
This sequence comes from Saccopteryx bilineata, assembly GCF_036850765.1. Lineage (NCBI taxonomy): Eukaryota > Metazoa > Chordata > Mammalia > Chiroptera > Emballonuridae > Saccopteryx > Saccopteryx bilineata. Next base: position 120,021,109 of record NC_089492.1, on the reverse strand, counting down.
AACGAGTACACATCAACTCAAAATGTATGAGACACAGCAAAAGCAGTCCTGAGAGGGAAGTTTATAGCATTACAGGCATACCTCAAGAAGCTAGAAAAAGCTCAAATAAACAACTTGACCCTACATCTAAAAGAACTAGAAAAAGAACAGCAAGTAAAGCCCAGAGCTAGTAGAAGGAAGGAAATAATAAAGATCAGAGCAGAAATAAATGACATAGAGGCTAAAGAAACAATACAGAGGATCAATGAAATCAGGAGCTGGTTCTTTGAAAAGGTAAACAAGATTGATGAAGCTTTAACCAGACTCACCAAGAAAAAAAGAGAGAGGACTCAAATAAATAAAATTAGAAATGAGAGTGGTGAAATAACAACTGACACAACAGAAATACAAAATATTGTAAAAAAATACTACAAAGAACTGTACGTCAAAAAACTAGACAACCTAGATAAAATGGACAAATTCCTTGAAACATACAATCTTCCAAAAATCAATCTGGAAGAATCATAAAACCTAAACAGACCAATTACAACAAATAAGATTGAAACGGTTATCAAAAAACTCCCAAAAAAGAAAAGTCCTGGGCCTGATGGCTTCACAAGTGAATTCTACCAAATATTCAAAGAAGAACTAACTCCTAATCTTCTCAAGCTATTTCAAAAAATCCAAGAGGAAGGAAGACTTCCAAGCTCCTTTTATGAAGCGAGCATAATTTTGATTCTAAAACCAGGCAAAGACAACACAAAGAAAGAAAATTATAAGCCAATATCTCTGATGAATATAGATGCTAAAATCTCAATGAAATACTAGCAAACTGGATCCAGCAATATATGAAAAAAATCATACACCATGATCAAGTGGGATTTATTCTGGGAAGGCAAGGCGGGTCCAATATTTGTAAATCAATCAATGTGATTCATCACATAAACAAAAGGAAAGAGAAAAACCACATGATAATTTCAATAGATGCAGAAAAAACATTTGATAAAATCCAGCACCCATTCATGATCAAAACTCTCAGCAGAGTGGGAATACAGGGAACATACCTCAACATGATAAAGGCCATCTATGACAAACCCACAGCCAGCATCATACTCAATGGGCAAAAATTAAAAGCAATACCCTTAAGATCAGGAACAAGGCAGTGGTGCCCCTTTCACCACTCTTATTCAACATAGTTCTAGAAGTCCTAGCCACAGCAATCAGACAAGAAAAAGAAATAAAAGGCATCCAAATTGGAAAAGAAGATGTAAAACTCTCATTATTTGCAGATGATATGATATTGTATATAGAAAACCCTAAAGTCACAGTCAAAAAACTACTAGACCTGATAAATGAATGCAGCAAGGTGGCAGGATATAAAATTAATACTCAGAAATCAGAGGCATTTTTATACACTAACAATGAACAGTCAGAAAGAGAAATTAAGGAAGCAATTCCCTTTACCACTGCATCCAAAAAAATAAAGTACCTAGGAATAAATTTAACCAGGGAGATTAAAGACTTGTTCTTGGAAAATTATAAAACATTGATAAAAGAAATCAGGGAAGATACAAACAAGTGGAAGCATATACCGTGCTCATGGTTAGAAAGAATAAACATCATTAAAATGTCTATATTACTCAAAGCAATTTATAAATTCAATGCAATACCGATTAAAATACCAATGACTTACTTCAAAGATATAGAACACATATTCTAAAACTTTATATGAAACCAAAAGAGAACACGAATAGCCACAGCAATCTTGAAAAGGAAGAATAAAGTGGGAGGTATCACACTTCCAGATATCAAGTTATATTACAAGGCCATTGTACTCAAAACAGCCTGGTACTGGCATAAGAACAGGCATATAGATCAATGGAACAAACAGAGAACCCAGAAATAAACCCACAGCTCTACAGACAACTGATATTTGACAAAGGAGGAAAGAGCATACAATGGAGTAAAGACAGCCTCTTCAACAAATGGTGTTGGGAAAACTGGACAGCTACCTGCAAAAAAACGAAACTAGACCACCAACTTACACCATTCACAAAAATAATCTCAAAATAGATAAAAAAAACTTAAATGTAAGTCGTAAAGCCATAAGTATCTTAGAAGAAAACATAGGCAGTAAGCTCTCTGACATCTCTCACAGCAATATATTTGCCGATTTATCTCCACAGGCAAGTGAAATAAAAGACAGGATAAACAAATGGGACTATATCAAACTAAAAAGCTTCTGCACAGCTAAAGACAATAAGAACACAATAAAAAGACAAACTACACAATGGGAGAATATATTTGACAATATTTCTGATAAGGTGTTAATAACCAAAATTTATAAAGAACTTGTAAAACTCAATACCAGGAAGACAAACAATTCAATCAAAAAATTGGCAAAAGAAATGAATAGACACTTCTCCAAAGAGGACATACAGATGGCCAATAGGCATATGAAAAAATGCTCAACATCACTAATCATTAGAGAAATGCAAATTAAAACCACAATGAGATATCACTTCACACCAGTCAGAATGGCGCTCATCAACAAAACAACACAGAATAAGTGCTGGTGAGGATGTAGAGAAAAGGGAACCCTCCTGCAAAGGGAACCCTCCTGCACTGCTGGTGGGAATGCAGACTGGTGCAGCCACTGTGGAAAACAGTATGGAGATTTCTCAAGAAATTAAAAATTGAACTGCCTTTTGACCCAGCTATACCACTTTTAGGAATATACCCCAAGGACACGATAGCACTGTTTGAAAAGAAGAAATGCACCCCCATGTTTATGGCAGCATTGTTCACAATAGTGAAGATCTGGAAACAGCCCAAGTGTCCGTCAGTGGACGAGTGGATTATGAAGCTTTGGTACATATATACTATGGAATACTACTCAGCCATAAGAAATGATGACATTGGATCATTTACAACAACATGGATGGACCTTGATAACATTATACTGAGCGAAATAAGTAAATCAGAAAAAACTAAGAACTGTATGATTCCGTACAGAGCTGGGACATAAAAATGAGACTCAGAGACATGGACAAGAGTGTGGGGGTTATGGGGAGGTTGGGGAGGAGAGGGAGGGTGTTGGCGGAGGGGAAGGGGACAAAGAAAACCAGTTAGAAAGTGATGGAAGACAATTGGACTTTGGGTGGTGGGAATGCAGGATAATCAAATGTAAAAATAACGTAGAGATGTTTTTTCTGAACATATGTACCCTGATTTATCAATGTCACCCCATTAAAATTACTTAAAAAAAACTTATGGTCTGACCATCACATTTTGTAAATCAGTGGTTTTCAACCTTTTTACACTTGGGTACAAGTGAAAACAAGAGAATTATTTCAGGGGACAAGTGAAAACAAGAGAATTATTTCAGTAAGGCAGAAATCACCCTGAGCATAAGCAAATTCGACTAAGATTATTGGGTCTATAATCTTCATACAACATCAAGATGGTTAAATCTTTCATGGACCTAACTCTTCTGAACTAGGCACAAAAATATTTCACAATGTACCCCAAATCCTATTGCAAATATATATATAACCGGTTAGGTCCTCTACCTGTCCTGTTGCAACTTCTTGGGCATAGGTCCCAGGCAGACTTTAGGGTAAGTATAGTATAGTGATAAGTGCACTAGAAAATATTCTTGATAAAGGATCTTAGGCAGGTCACTTGATTTCTCTGTCTGAATATTCCCATCTGTGAAATTCTCTTACAGGACCAAAAAATAGAACTTTTATGTATGATATAAATGCTTGCCAAGTATTTTCACATGCACACAGAGCCTTAGAGAGAAAGTTATTAGTAATCCTGTTTTAGATGAGGAATCTTAAACTCAAAGAGACTAAATAACTTGCCTAAGATTTCCCATCTAATGTCAGAGTCAAGATTCCCAGCTTTATGTCTTATGTGCATTCTACTCCTACCACAACCTTCTTGTTTCAGGGTCAAAATTATTATATTATATTGAAAATGTATAATGTGTATTTGCATTATTTTTTATTATAAATCAAGATGTCACAGAGTGATGGTAATCAATGACAAGAATTTTGCCATCAGATTTATATATTATAGTTCTCTATTATAAGGACTGACAGATCCTGAAATGAGGCTATATTCTCCTTAAATTATTATAACAAGGCAGCATGCAACAATTTAGAAAATACAGAAGTTTTACAAAGCACTATTTCTGTCATTCCAACCAAGTATAGTCAAAAAAGCTTATGGTTGTAAATATGAATATATATCATACTATCGTCAGTGGAGACATGGGCAAAACTAGTTCTGAGTTGTTAAATATTTAGGAAAAATCATTAACTTCTGGATTCCAGTTCATTGATGCACAACATGATACAAGTCCAAACAGAATATTTGGAACAAATTAGGAAGAAAAATTTTCCCCACTTGAGGTTTACATTAGAACTAAGAGATTATCTCTTCCTCATTAAGCAACACTAATTGAAAATGCCTTGCAATTGAATACTTAATCTTCTATATGAAGTTTCATAATTTTTTACAGGAAATAATTAGGAATTATCTTGTCTGTGATCTAAATCAATGTATAGGAAACATTTCTCAAAGGATAAATTCTCAAAGAAGGAGTAGGGTATTTTACTATTTAATTACTAGGTTTTCTAGTTAGCGAGTGTGCAGACAAGTTGTATTTCCCTGTTGTGTATGTATCTTGGGTTTCACTAATGAACATTAGTAATTTTTGTACTTTTTAAAGTCAGTTAATTAAAAAAAAATGGAAAACATTTGTTAAAGCCAAGACTAGAATGTTGGCTTTTCAAACAACCTATTGAATTTAAAAGTGTTTGCCTGTGAGATATTGTTGGCAAGAACAATTTCAAGAAACCAGAAAGGAAAATTTAAGCATTATGTTGATATGATCCACACAGTTGAAAATTTGCTCACTAAGATCAACTTTTGTTGTTTTATTTTAGTTACTCATCTTTTGAATATTTTCTTTTCCTAATTCATTTTCCCAATTGTAGTAGAGGCTGCCAGATGTGCATCTAAATACCCACCCCCTTCTTCCACTATAATAAAAAACACATGGTTGGCCAGTTATATACTATATGCTCTTTCTTTTCCTGCTATTAGATATGGTCATGTGAGTAAAAACCTCCTGGATGCATAAAAACCTCTTATACTTGCTTCTCTAGAATGGTAGCCTGCCTCCAAGATGGCCCCTAAGGATGCTTGACTCCTGGCTTTATGTCCCTAAGTAATCACTTCCTCCACTGCAAATGGCTCGCCTATATAACTAATAGGATATTGCAGAAATTATGGAATGTGATGATCAGGTCTAGGTCATAAAAAACATTGTGCTTTCATCTTGCACTTTTAGATCACTTTCTCTGAGGCAAGCTGGTGGCCATGTCATAAAGATATTCAAACAGCACTATAAAGAGGTCTGTGTGGCAAGGAACTCAGGCCACCTGCCAAAAACTAATACTAAATGAGCTTCACTGGAAGTAAATACTTCAGTCCTAGTACAGCCTTCATATGATTGTAAACTATAGGAGACATCTGATAGCAAACTCATTGAAAGACCTTGAACCAAATTATTAAGCTAAGCCAGTTTAAAATTCCTGCCCCACAGAAACTGAAATAATAAATATTAATTGTTTTTTATACTACTAATTTTGTTATGCAGAAACAGATAACTGATACATCTAGTCAACTGGATGCCAGTGCTCATGGCAATCTTGGAAGCCATACAGAGCTGTAATTAACTCAGGTTCCTGAATGACCAGGTAGAAGACAGCTTTCTCTTCTAGTTTCTCCACTCCCCACATCAGCCTGGATGGCTGAGAGACAAATAAACTTCTTTAGAGCCATTACATTTTTGGGTCTAAATTTTACAATAGGTTAGCCTTTTCTGACCAAAATACCAACTTTGTATTTTATTTCTTTATTACTTTAAGCCTTATGTATGTATGAGGATATTATTCCTCTGAACAAGGATTATTTTAGTGATTAAAGGACATGGGATTAAATATTTAGACTGATGGTTGCCAGAGGAAGGGGAGTTGGGTTAGGGGACTAGGTGAATTGAAGGGATTGAGAGATATAGATTTGTAGTTACAAAATAATCATGGGGATGTAAAGTACAGCTTAGGAAATATGGTCAATAATATTATAATATCTGTGTATGATGCCAGGTGGGTACTAAAAAACTGGGGGGGGGGGATACTTTGTTAAGTGTATGATTGTCTTTTGTGGTATCCCTGAAACCAATACAAAATGATACTGAATGTAAATAGTAATTGAAAACAAGACTTGTGAGTTCCCTTGTTTATTAAAATAAAACTACCACCTACTAAGAAAAAAAATGTGATTAAACATTTAAAACTCTGTCCCCACTACAAATCCTGTTTTATTTGCCTCGCACTGTGTGTTTACCAGCACAGTTGTAGTTGATACTCTGGTGCCCTGTCTGAATGCCCTTTACTTGCTTGAAGCACCATCCCTCTTGCCCTTGCTCCATGACTGGTGGTTGGTAATGGCTTATAGCTAGCCCTCTTCAAAGAATTTCCAGCAACAGATGGAAACCAACTCACTCAGAAAGTTGCATGTTTTCCTTAGATGAACCAATGGCCAATTAATATGATGGAAGTCCAGCCCCCTTTCCACAAGGAGGACAAGTCTGTAGTGATATGTATTCCAGAACCCTCCCCTGTGTAGGTTGGGCCCGTGCTAGACTTTACCTAATACCAGATCCTTGTTTGGCAGCTCTTTTTGCTTCCCTATCATGCTCCTCCCCCTCCTTTACAGATTTTCCTCCAGAGAGTGCTCCCTCAAACAACATGCCCTCAAATCCCTGTCCCAGATTCTGTTTCCAGGGAATTATGATGTAAGACTACCTAGTTCCATAAAACTGAATAGAAGAGGTGAGATCTTCTTTGTTATTTATATTACCAATATATTTAATTCATCATGTGAAGAAAAAATATTTTTAACAGACTGGTGGTTATCAGAAGGGGAGAGGTAAGGGTGAAGGGCTAAAAAGGATCAATTATTCAATATATGCTGATGGATAGTAACTAGACTTTTGAGGTTGATCACTTTATAGTGTATAAATTATAATGCTGTACACCTGAAACTTATTTTAAAAAGAGAAAGAAAATATATTCTCAGTCCAAAACCTTGAAAAAGACTTAAAAACAGAAAAACAATAGAGAAAATTAAGAAAGCCAAAAACTGATAATCTGAAGCATCGAGAATATTAATACATTCTAAGACTGATCAAGAAAAAAATAGAACATAAATCACCACCATCAGAAGTAAAACATAGGTTATCTTACAGGCATTAATAAGTAATAAGATAATATTATGAAAACTATTGAATATATACCAAAAAAATCTGACAACTTAGATAAAATGGGGAAATTTCTTGAAAAATACAATTTACCAAAACCAACAGAGATTATGCAGAAAATACTAATAGTTTTATACCTACCAAAAAAATTAAATATATTATTGAAAGCTTTCCAAACAGAAAACTCTAGATCCAGATGGTTTTATTGGTGAATCTTACCAAATATACACAGAAGAAATACTAATTTTATAATAACTTTTATAGAAAACAGTGAAAAATAGAATATTTTCCTACTTGTTTGTGAGACCATCATAACCCTAATCCTAGAACCTGACAAAGACATTACAAGAAAGGAAAATTACCTACCAACTCTCTCATGAGCATAGACCCAAACATTCTTAAAAAATTGATTAACTGAATCCAAATATATATAACAAGAATATGACTAAGAAGGGTATATAGCCCAAGAATGCAAGGTTATTTTAACACTTAAAAACCAATCACTATAACCACATTAATAGAATAATGTGGCGGGAAAATATCATTCCCATACATGCAGAAAAAGCATCACCCATTTATATAAGCACTCTTTGCAAACTAGGAATAGGAAGGAACTTTCCCAATTTTATAAAAAGAAGCTACAAATTGGGAACAAGAAGTGGAGGCCCACCTTCCCAACTTCTATTCAATATAGTAAGGGAAGTCCTAGTTATTGCAATAAGGCAAGAAAAAAAAGATTGAAAAGGAAGAAATAAAACTGTCTGTTTGTAGATGAAAAAAATTAATATGCTCTCCATTTTATTTTACCAAAGTTGTGAGTGAAATAAATGGAGTTTATTTGTGAAAAGTTCTTGAGTTCAAATAAACTTTCCCTCTGAGTTAGAGTTTTTTTGTATATGCATATTTTAATGTATATTTTAAAATATGCATTTTTAAAAACAAAATATCTAGATATTGATCTAACAAAAGATAACACAAAAGTTTTAAAGAATAAATAGACTAGAAGGCTCTACAATGTAGAGATAACTATTGTTTCCAATTTGATTTATGGAATTGATGGAATTTTATAAATCTCCAATAGGTTTTTTTTTTTTTTTTGCATTTTTCCGAAGCTGGAAATGGGGAGGCAGGCAGACAGACTACCGCATGCACCCGACGGGATCCACTGGGCATGCCCACCAGGGGGCGATGCTCTGCCCATCTTGGGGCATCATTCTGCTGCAACCAGAGCCATTCTAGCGCCTGAGGCAGAGGCCACAGAGCCATCCCAGCGCCGGGCTAACTTTGCTCCAATGGAGCCTCGGCTGCGGGAGGGGAAGAGAGAGACAGAGAGGAAGGAGAGGGGGAGGAGTGGAGAAGTAGATGGGCGCTTCTCCTGTGTGCCCTGGCCGGGAATCGAACCCGGGACTCCTGCATGCCAGGCCGACGCTCCACCACTGAGCCAACCGGCCAGGGCCTCCAATAGGTTTTTTAAAAGTGGAACCTCATAGTCTAAAATCTATATGGAAATACAAAGGACCCAAAATAACCAAGTCACTCTTTAAGAAGATGAATAAGCTTAGGTGACTTGCACTATAGATCCCAAGACATTAAAACATTAGTTCTTAAGATAGTGTAGTATTGGTGCTGGATAGAAAAAGAAATAAATGAAACAGAACTAAAGCCCCAACCAGACACTGGCATATATAGGTAATAGATATATATGATAGAAGTGGTATTGCAGATGACGGGAAAAGAGTGAATAATTAAATAAATGGTACAAAGATATACATGGGGGAAAAATAACATTGGATCTCTACATTATAATCAAAATAAATTTATTTGGAGAAATAAAGACCAAAAAGGAAGAAGGAAAACTAAAGCCTTTGAGAGACAATATAGGAAAATATATTCATGGCAATAGAGTACAGGATTTCTTCAACAAAGCACAAAAAAGTCAAACATAGAGAAAAAGATTGAAATGTAAACTACATTAAAATTAAGAAGTTCTGACCATCAAAAGACACAAAAAGAGTGCAAAGACAAACTACAAACCAGAAGATATTTGAAACTTATGTTACTAAGATCTAATATCTAGAGAGCTACTACAAATCAGTAAGAAAATTACAGAATATTCAGTAATTAAATGGGCTAGAGACTTAACCAAACATTAAATAAAAGAAGAAATTTAAATGGCCCATAAACTCATGAAAACATTTTCAACCTAAGTAATCAATAAAATGCAAATGCAATAAGATACCATTTCACTCCCATCATTGACAAGATTTTTAAAATAGACAATACCATATGTTGATGAGCATTTATATTAATGGTAACTCAGCTGTGCTGGTGAGAGTATAAATGGGCACAAAAACTTTGAAAAGTAGTTTGACACTACTTCATAAATATGAATAGAGCATATTTTACAATCCAGGGATTCCACAGCTGTGTATGTACCCCAGTAAGGTTCTCATGTTCATCAGGAGATATACTAAACATTTATGGAAGCATTGTAAAGGTTCTACAGAGAAACAGAACCAATAATGTGTGTGTGTGTGTGTGCGCGCGCGCGCGTGTATGTGTGTGTGTGTAGAGAGAGAGAGATTTATTTTAAGGAATTGGCTCATGCCATTGTGGAGGCTTGATGAGTGAAGGTCAGCAGGCTGGAGCCTTAGGAAAGAGCTGCAGTTTGAGTCTAAAGGCAATCTGCTGGCAAACAGAAAGGGTCAATGTTGCACCTGAAATCCAAAGGCAATCTGCTGACCAGATTCCTTCTTGCTCAGGTGAGGTCAGTTCTTTGTTCTATTCAGGTTTTCAACTGATTGAATGAGATCTACTTACATTATGGAGGGCAATCTACTTTACTCAAAGTCCACCAATTAAAACTTAAATCTCATCCAAAACACCTACACAGAAACATTCAAATATCTGGTCACCATGGCCCATCCAAGTTAACACATAAAATTAGCCATCAAAACTCCAAACTAGAAGCAATCTAAATGTAGTTCATCAGTAGTAGATTGTATACAAGCTACAATAAATTGTGACATACATATAATGAAATATTAAATTACTACTGTGGTAAGCAGAACTTAAAATAGGCTCCCGTGATCTCTACCCCTGCTGTAACTCTCTGTATGATTTTCTTTCCTTGAATGCAGGCAGAACTTAAGACTTGCTTCTAATAAATAGAATGTGAAAAAGATCAATAATGTTACTCTCTTGATTAGGTTATGTTATAGGGCAAAAGTGATGGTATTTCATGCCCATGGTTGTGTGTGGTTTTTCTCTCTCCATATATTTATGGATATGTGTGTATATACATACATACATACATACACACATACAACTGTCTGTGCCTATCTGTCCCTCTCTCTGTCTTTCTCTGTCTCACACACACACACACAAATATATATATATATATATATATATATATATATATATATATATATATATATATATATAAAGTGATATGTTAAAGTATTGCCATCATTTGACTCAGGATTTCTAATTTGAGGAATTTAAGTTTATTTAAGAAAATAATCTTTAAAAATCAGAATCAAGCCAATGTGAGAAATAATGTTTAAGGCAGAAATATTTATGAAAACAAAACTTGAAACAATTCAAATTTCTTATTTTTTATAAATTCTCAAAGTAGAGTATGTTGATAATAAAAATAATGTGATAAATATATGTCTTATATTGGTAAACAAATATATTAAACAATATTAAGTGAACAACCAGAACTAAATAGGCTGTCTATATGATTAAAAATATCTTCAGAAGCATTGAATATATCAGAAATAGTTAAAATAATATAAGTAGCTGTGTTAAGTTCATGGGAATGTCTGATTAAGTGGTTATAATTTTTAAAATAAATTTTATTTTATTTTATTAACTGAAGGAATATATTTAACGATGCATATTTAGGTGAATATTTAAGGAATATATTTAATGATGGAATTTCAGGCAGTGTTATTCTGTAGACAGATGGTGAAACTATTTGTGCAGGAGATAGGGGAAAAAGGAGACCAGAAATCTCACCACATGGAAAGTTTCTATAATCAGAGGGTTGTTTCTGGGCTGTGCAGGCTGTGGAGCCAAAAGAGTAAAATCATACAGCAAACTTCTTACAGGGAAAAATACTGGAAGGACTATAATTAGGAAAATGTAATTATAAATTAATCTCTTTTTAGGATGTAAGCTGCTTTCTTTTCTTTTTTTCTTATATTTATTTTTATAAAGCAATTGCAACTTAATTATTTACTTCAGCATATAAAAGAGACTTACAGCTTTCCAGGGTGAGTCTAAATCCTGTGTACCTTGGTCTGACTAATTTGTTCCATTCCAACATTGAGAAAAGTCTGAAAAGTGTAACAATGGAAGAACATAATTATTCATAGAATGGTGTCCAATTGATTTGATGGAAGCAACATTAAGGTGGTTATGTTCTGAGTCCTAGCTCAGTAAATAATTTAATAAATTAAGTATTTTAGTAAATTAAAACCAAAAAAAGGAATGAAGTGACATTCCCAACCAGAATCTAGTATAAAAAAAAAAGCCAGGGAGCAAGAGGAAAAGGCTGCGTTGCTATTGCAGCCTTCAGATTAGAGTAGATTAGAAACAAGGAAGAAGGCATAGTTTCTTTAATTTGATTCAACACAGTATTCTGTTTAGAGAGAAAGTAGTGCAGATAGAAGTATGTTATGCATCAAAAAGCACTATGACTTCAACAGATGATTTCTTTTCTATCTCAATTTTTCCAGTTATAAAATAAAATGAAGAATGACCCTGTCTCCACCGTCCCTTTGTACCTTTACCATTCATACACCTGGAACATATTGTGACTATAGATTAATCAATGATATATTTTTTTGAAACATAATGTACAAAAGTTGTCCTTACCATCAAGAAGCTTATTACACTTTTAATCAAGACTTCCCACTATCCCTTATGAGTTATGTGATTTCCACACAGGCATTTTTTCAGAGATTTTTAAATCACAAAGAATGATAAATGATGAATTCATTTTTAAACTTAATTTTTCCATGGAATTTATATTGTAAATTGGCTCAGTAGTAGAGTTTTGGCCCTGTGTGTGGATGTCCTGTGTTCCAGGGTACAAAGGAGAAGTGCCCATCTGCTTCTCCACCCCTCCCCTCACACCTTCTCTCTCTCTCTCTCTCTCTCTCTCTCTCTCTTTCTCTCTCTCTCTCCTCCCCTCCTGCAGCCATGGCTCAATTGGAATGAGTTGGCCCCAGGTCCTGAGGGTGGCTCCATGGCATTCCACTTCAGGTGCTAAGAAATGGCTGTGGTTGCAACAGAGCAAGAGCCCCAGATAGGCTTGCCGGATGGATCCCAGTTGGGGTGCATGCAGGAATCTGTCTCTGCCTCCCCTCCTCTCACTAAAAAAATTTTTTTTAATTGTAAGATATATAGAAATATCATATAGACAAATGTTTTTACCTTTAAGAAGCTTGTGACTTTTTTAAAAAGTGCTTTTAGTATCACAAGGTCTATGACGTAATCTCCCTAATATAGATCACTTGGTATCAAGTTGCTGAAATGTGCACATGACCTTTCAAATAAACCTCTATCTCTAAATGCCATGAACTATCATCCAAGTATTCATAACTTGGGATTAAATTTCATATACATTATTCAACAAAATAATTTTAAAAAAAACCCTATTCTCATTTCTAGATATATCTTGATATATATTACATATATATATATTTAAATTGCAGTATTTAAACATCTCTTTTAGAATCTAAAGTTTAGATAATGTCACAAACTATTCAAAGGAATTAGTAAGTCTTTCCAGCAGCTGTTCTTCCTTTTCCCCTGGTAGCATCAGGTGACAGGGACAAGCAAGTAACCAAATTCACTTAGTGTTAGGTGTGACTCTGAAAGAACATTGATGACCTTACTGAAGTAGTTGGGTCCGATACTCTGAGCAATAATCAAATAGGGAAACCATGAAGCAGGCTGCACATACCACTCTTCCATCGAGCTTCATTTAGCGTATGGCTTGAAATTGTATTAAGAAAGGACCTGAACCAGTGGCTCAGTGGGTTGAGTGTTCTCCCAGTGTGTGGAGGACATGGGTTTAATCCTGGTCAGAGTACATAATGAGAAGCAAACAATGTGTGCAAAACTAAGTGGAACAGCGAGTTGATGCTTCTCTCTCTATCTCTCAAATCAATGGAAAAACTTTAAAAATGTTTTGCTGAGATAATAACTTGCAGGAAGGGCAAACAGCTCAGGAGAAAAAGTAGTGGAGTTAAACAGATCTAGAATCAAATACTAGCTCATCACAACTAGCCTATCACTCCTCAGAGTCTTATTTACTCATCTCTATCAAGAAAATGCAAACAATACCAATTTTACAGGGTTGTTTGATGATTAAAAAGATGTAAACCCATTTAGCATAAAAATAGAAGCTCAAGAAATATTAATTCCCTTTTTTCCATTGGCCTGGGTCACTCTGGCCTTTCTTATTAAATTTTCACTTCATTTTCAATTTTATCTTGTTTAAATTCTTTACAGTCTAGTTAATGGGATACAATTGATAATAGTGTTTTGTGTTGTTAATGTAAGGGCTGAGGATAGAGTTTCCCTGGTGCTGCTTGGTACATTACAGAGACATTCTACAAGGTCATATATAGTCTGTGGCATTGTGCAGAGTATACAATAAACAATCCATTAACATTTTTATGTCATTTAAGTTTTCTTTCATTGATTTAAGAGACAGAGAGGAAGAGAGAGAAAAGAGAGAAAGGGAAGCATCAACTTGTTCCACACAGTTGTTCCATTTAGTTGGGTACTCATTGCTTGCTTCTCTGGCCGGGGTGGAACCCACAACCTAGGAGCACCAGGATGACACTCTGTCCACTGAGTAACCCAGCCAAATATGTCATTTTTATGTTTTTTCCCCTCTGAGGTGTTGTGTTGATGATCTAAAGGTAATCCCACTAGCAATTTGTACATTAAAAAAAAAGGCCCTGGCCGGTTGGCTCAGCGGTAGAGCGTCGGCCTAGCGTGCGGAGGACCCGGGTTCGATTCCCGGTCAGGGCACACAGGAGAAGCGCCCATTTGCTTCTCCACCCCTCCGCTGCGCTTTCCTCTCTGTCTCTCTCTTCCCCTCCCGCAGCCAAGGCTCCATTGGAGCAAAGATGGCCCGGGCGCTGGGGATGGCTCTGTGGCCTCTGCCCCAGGTGCTAGAGTGGCTCTGGTCGCAACATGGCGATGCCCAGGATGAGCAGAGCATCGCCCCCTGGTGGGCAGAGCGTCGCCCCATGGTGGGCGTGCCGGGTGGATCCCGGTCGGGCGCATGCGGGAGTCTGTCTGACTATCTCTCCCTGTTTCCAGCTTCAGAAAAATTAAAAAAAAAAAAAAAAAAAAAAAAAAAAGAAGCCTTATAACAATAACAGGCTGCATAAAACAGATTGAACAAGATTAGAGTTTTAGTACAACCTTCTTTATTAGTGAAAGGATATGGATTAACCAGGGGTCTCAAACTCAACTCAGCATGTGGGCCGCAGAGCAAGATCACAGCCGTTCGGCGGGCCGCACTAGGTCTACAAAAGGCAACTGTTATGCAACACTTTTCTCACTGCAGTTGAAAACAGTCTGCGGGCCGCACAAAATTGTTCGGCGGGCTGATGCAGCCCGCAATGCAGCCCGCGGGCTGCGAGTTTGAGACCCCTGGATTAAACAATGCACCATAAGATGATGTGATCATACCTTAATGGCCCTTTAGACGTATTCCATAATGAGGTAGAAAGGCCAGACCTATTTAACAAAACATTAAGTACCACTATAATACTCAGTGAACATCATCTACAAATTACATGACACTTTAGAGGACTATTGAAATGGCAACCTAGAATATAGACATTGAAATAGAAGCTTTTTTCCCCTTCCTTATCTTCCTTTTCTTTTTTCCCTTTCTTGTTTCTTTGTTTCTATTTTATCTTTATACAGAAAGAGTATCAGGCCATTGAAAAAACACAAGTTATGGTAAGATGAACATTAGAGATTGAGAAGACTAATATTGCTGGACCTGCAATCACAACATTCCTTTGGTTTTAACCAAGATTTAGAGATTAAGACTGAGATAAGTCCAAGCACACATTATTTCAATCTCTAAAATATACCTGGAGGGGGAGGCCTGAGCGTCAGCGGGTGGGCGTGAGTTCACCAGCAAGGGCGGAAGTTGTGCTGGCTGCTGCAGGGATCCAGGCCAGCGTGCAAACCTGCTCAGAGTGTGGACGCACCCTCAGCGGCAGCAAAAGCTTGAGCAGCCTCGGCAGTGATCTGAACGGGTGTGTGCAGCACCCCCAGGTGGCTGCTGAGGTCTGAGCCCACCAAGGCAGCTCCTGAAGTGGTCTAAGCGGGTGTGTGCAGCCCCACCTGTGGGGGTGAAACCCGGGGCAGACGCCCAACACCATCAGCAAAAGTGCACATGGCACACATGGGCTCTCAGAGGCTGGGGTGGCCACAGAAGAGGTCCAAACGGGTGCACGGACACCTGCGAGCCTGCCCAGGGCAGCAGCAGTGGTGGAGGCAGACTGGAGCAAGCAGCATCTCTGAGCCCAAAAGCCCTGGGCAGCAACAGCGGCGGTGGCCTGGTAGACAGACAACACGATGGGAGCACAGGGGCAACACCCACTGGACCCCTGTGACTACACCCTACTGAGTGCTGAAAAGGAACAAAAAATAAAAGAAAAGAAAAGAAGTAAATAAAATGTCTGGATAGAATGACACCTGAGGCTAAGGAGTAGGCCACATATAATACCATACCTAATCACTGAATTACAGTACCGAGCTGAAGAAGTAGCCAGCAATAAGAGGCAACAGAAAGCAGATTTTAGGGGAACTTGAACTTTTAAAGAAACTCCTCCCAGGCCAAGAGTAGATAAAAGCAAGCCTAGGAGTGCAGCTAATATTTACAATGGTACATGGACCCAGCTGAGGCAGACACAAGATCTGGATAACCTGTAGCTCCCAAAAGGTGGAAAGAACCAGTCATAGGCA
Organism: Saccopteryx bilineata; assembly: GCF_036850765.1. Classification (NCBI taxonomy): domain Eukaryota; kingdom Metazoa; phylum Chordata; class Mammalia; order Chiroptera; family Emballonuridae; genus Saccopteryx; species Saccopteryx bilineata. The sequence goes on along the minus strand of NC_089492.1, from coordinate 120,004,773 downwards.
GTGACCCCCACAGATCTGCACCAGCCCCGTCCAGGGAGGTCCAGGGCAACACAGATAAAATGGGAAGACAGAGAAGTGCAATCCAAATGAATCAACAAGAGAAACCCCCAGAAAATGAATTGAACGAGATAGAAATAAGCAAACTACTGATTCAAAATTTAAAATAATGATTATTAGAATGCTGAAAGAGGCCCTGGCCGGTTGGCTCAGTGGTAGAGCATCGGCCTGGCATAAAGAGATCCTGGGTTTGATTCCCGGCCAGGGCACACAGGAGAAGCGCCCATCTGCTTCTCCACCCCTCCCCCTCTCCTCCCTCTCTGTCTCTCTCTTCCCCTCCTGCAGCAGAGGCTCTATTGGAGCAAGGATGGCCCGGGCACTGGGGATGGCTCCTTGGCCTCTGCCCCAGGCGCTAGAGTGGCTCTGGTCATGGCAGAGCAACACCCCGGAGGGGCAGAGCATTGCCCCCTGGTGGGCAGAGCATCACCCCCTGGTGGGCGTGCTGGGTGGATCCCGGTCGGGCACATTCGGGAGTCTGTCTGACTGTCTCTCCCCATTTCTAGCTTCAGAAAAAAAAATACAAAAAAAAATGCTGAAAGATCTTAGAACAAAAATGGATGGACACAGTGAGCACATAAATAAAAAGATAACAAGCATCAAAAAGGATATTGATATAATAAAGAAGAACCTGTCAGAAATGACAAATAAAATATCAGAAATGAAGACTACATTAGAAGCAATTAAAAGTAGGCTGGATGATGCAGAGGATCAAATCAGCAATTTAGAAGACAAGATAAACAAAAACACGGTAGCGGAGCACAAAAAGAAAAGAGACTAAAAAAATCTGAGGAAACTATGAGAGCTCTGTGACAACTGAAAGAGAATCAACATCCACATCACAGGGGTTCCTGAAGAAGAAGAGAAAGAACAAGGGATAGAGACCTTGTTCAATCAAATCATAGCTGAAAACTTCCCTAAATTGATGCAGGAAAAAGACACACAAGTTCAAGCAGCACAGAGAATTCCATTAAAGAGAAACCAAAACATTCCACACCAAGACACATCATAATTAAAATAGCAAAGCTAAGAGATAAAGAGAAAATAGATATTAAAAGCTGCTAAAGGAAAAAAACAACTATCACTCAAAGTCAGATTGTCCTCTGTCATCCTCTATCTAGTTTTCTTTGTGCCCCTCCCCTTCCACCTCCCCCTCTTTCTCCTTCCCTCCCCCTGCCCCCTGTAACCACCACTCTCTTGTTCATGTCTCTTAGACAGATTTTGAGGAAAAAACTTTCCTAGACAAGGAAGAATAAAGAAGGCCCCAGTGACCTAAGATTGATACCCTAGCTAGTCTTTTATTGCTCCACAAAAGGTGTCCCTGGTAGTGTTTTGTCTCAGTGTTTTTGAAGGACTATCTTACAACAAAGTAAGAGGGGTTGCATGATATGAGAAACTTGTCATTAGATTTAACCTTTGGCCAGAAAATGGCAGTGTTTTTTCCTGTGGACAAAGTTACTACAAACAACATCTTCCAGTCACTAAATTCAAAGTACTGTTGTTGGTTACCTCTTCAGATTACTGCTACAAATACAGAGAATCATATCTTTCTATCAATATTCAGAATATCTCTGTGCCTTAAAGACAAATAGTTGATAATACTTGGCAGAAGGGCCTGACTAGGCGGTGGCGCAGAAAGCATCGTCAGAGTGGGACACGAAGGACCCAGGTTTGAAACCCCAAAGTCACTGGCTTGAGCATGGGCTCATCTGGTTTGAGCAGAGGCTCACGAGCTTGAGTGAGAGGTCACTGACTTGAGCATGGGATCATAGATATGACCCCATGGTTGCTGGCTTGAGCCCAGAGATCACTGGCTTGAAGCCCAAGGTTTTGAGCAAGGGGTCACTTGCTCTGCTGTAGCACATATGAGAAAGCAATCACTGAACAACTAAGGAGCTGCAACAAAGAATTGATGTTTCTCTTCTCTCTCCCTTCTTGTCTGTTTGTCCCTATCTGTCCCTCTCTCTCTGGCTTTCTCTGTCTCTGTCAAAAAAGAAAAATACTTGACAGAAGGGAAATTCACTTAGATAGCAAATTCACTAATTTAAGGCATCTATTAATATTTACAAAGTGATTGAAGAGAGAAAGATTAATGCCTCAATTGCTTAAAGTGGTAGAAATTGTACGGTAAACTCTATATGTAAGAAAATCAAACGAGAACACCAATGACATATCCAGGGAGGAATATCTTTTTTTAAGTGAAAAGAGAAGTCTCAAGTGTTAGTAAGAATGTGGAGAAATGGGAATTTTTATACACTTCTATTGGGAGTATGAATTGGTACAACCACTTTGGAAAACTGTTTGGCAGTCTCTTCTAACGCTGACTATACACATATCCAATAACCCATCCATTCTACTACTAGGTATTGTTAGGTTTAGGTTCAGGGCTCCTTTAAATCCAGAGCCCCTTTAATATTCATATTCTCCTCACCCAACTTCTCAGTCAGGCTCAAAACAGAACATTCTTATTCCCCACTGTGAAGTTGTAGTTAATTTACTTGCGATTCTCTCTCTCAATGGCTTCCTGACCTTCACTTTGAAATGTAGCAAAGTTTATCTTTGCAGAAATGTCAGGGAAAGCTTACATTGGGAAGGGACCTAACAATTAGAGGAGTTTAAATCACAGTTGTTTTTTGTAAAAGCCTAGCCACAGGCCCAGAGATGCTGTCTTCTGATAGATCAGCTGCCAGTGTAAATCCATGGGAGTAGGGGGGACTGGCTTGCTTGAAGCCTCAGCCGGGACCTTTGAACCAGCCTAGGCTTTCTATTAGACAGTTGAGCCAGTAGTTAAACAATTTGGAAAAGCTGTGGTGCCTCTCAAATCCACATACAAAAAACTATTGCCTTGTACTTAGAGAGGAAACAATGTCAGCCACTTTTTCCAAAACCCTTGACTAACCTGTAGAAACCATGTGCCAACCCTCCTGGGGGCTGGCAGGGCTTTGTCTGTCTTGGCCGCCTGCATCCAGGCATTTTAAATACATTTTCCTTTTGTAACATATCAGCCTTGTGTTTTTTTTAATAAATAAATTTTATTTTAATGGGGTGACATCAATAAATCAGGGTACATATATTCAAAGAAAACATTTTCAGGTTATCTTGTCATTTAGTTCTGTTGCATACTCATCACCCAAAGAGAGATCGTCCTCCGTCACCCTCTATCCAGTTTTATTTGTACCCCCTCCCCCTCCCCCTCTCCCTTCTTCCCTCCCCCTGCCCCCCGTAACCACCCCACTCCTGTCCATGTCTCTTAGTCTTGTTTTTATGTCCCACCAATGTATGGAATCCTGCAGTTCTTGTTTTTTTCTGATTCACTTATTTCACTCCGCATAATGTTATCAAGATTCCACCATTCTGTTGTAAGTGATCTAATGTCATCATTTCTTCTAGCTGAATAGTATACCATGGTGTATATGTGCCCCATCTTCTTTATCCAGTCTTCTATTTTTTTTTTACAGTGATTAAAAGCCTTTAAGCAAACTCGTGGCCAATACAGCAAGAATCCATAAAAGAGCAGTGTCCTCAACATGTTCACCATGCCTTGTGTTTTCAGTTCGGTTTCCCCAGTGCCCACCCATATACCTGGGAAGCTATCTCATACAGGATAAGGCAGTCCAGCTGGAGTTCTCTCCAGGTCTGACCTAGTTGGGGATTTATACCGACCTGTCAGTTGCTAAGGGGGACTAAAATAGAATTTCCCTCTCCCTAGTGGACTGGCAACCCCAGTTTCAACCTTTCAGGTATATACTTAACAGAAATGCATGTGTATGTGCAGCAAACGATATATTTGAGAATATTTGTAGCAACACTTTCCTAATAGCCTCATGTAAGGCCAGTAGGCACGGCCACTATCACAGCCACCTGGCCCATGCAGGTTCTCATTAGATTTGGACAGACGGTAATGAAACAACAGAGCCAATAACTGGTGGGCCATTAGCTTTAATCCTAGCTTGCACCCGGTGGGCAAGCAACACACACAGTGGGAAAACACTTCCCTTTCCATTCAGGGCTCCCAAAGCCACTGACTTATCTGAGTTTCCTAGAATCAAAGGTGTCTACCTCACCAGCCTCATTCTCCTTTGTTCCCCATCTCCTTCTCTCTGCACAAACTCTGCACTAACTGACTTTTATTTCAGCATTCCGCCATCTTGGCTACTTCTCCTTTCCTCCACGTGGTCTTTCTCTGCTCTCCTCTAGCATGAGCTCCTCCTAGAACATAATCACTCTTCTCTTGGAACAACGTGATCTCTCTTCTTTTTAAAACCTTTTGAAAGCCCTCTCCCAACACATATTAACATACTAATGTTATCACCTGGGTGACGGGCTTCCACATGGGCAGCGCCATCTTTAACAAAGTGAGCATAATATATTTTATCTGCCCAACACCTCAAAATATAAATAATCCAAATTCCTATCAACAGTAGAGTGGATAAACTATAGAATGGAGTACTGAGCAGCAATGAAGATAAACAAGCTACAGCTCTACACAACAATGTAAACGAATCTCATAATGTTGATCAAAAGAAGCCAGACACAACGTAGTATGTACTTGTATGAGTCTACATTTATACATTACAAAAACAGTAAAAAACAAATCTATGGTGTTAGAAGTCAGGATAGTGGTAACCCTTGTGATTAAAATTGTGAAAAGTGACTAAGGGGGATTTCTGGGGGCTGGTGATGTCTTTCTTGCTCTGAATGCTGGTTAGATGTGTCAATGTAAAAAACATTCGAACATGTAGAAAATATTTATAAAAGTTTATTTGAGATGCTGAACGGGTAGCTCAGTTGGTTAGAGCACTGTCCCAATATACCAAGGTTGTAGGTTCAATCCTGGGTCTGGGCACATACAGAAATCAACCAATAAATGCATAAACAAGTGGAACAACAAGTAAATGTTTCTCTCTCTCTCTTTCCCTCACTTTCCCTTCCTCTCTCTATAAAATCAATCAATTTTTTTATAAATAAATTTTTATTAATTTGAATAGGGTGACATCAACAAATCAGGGTACATATATTCAAAGAAAACATGTCCGGGTTATCTTGTCATTCAATTCTGTTGCATACCCATCACCCAAAGTCAGATTGTCCTCCATCATCCTCTATCTAGTTTTCTTTGTGCCCCTCCCCTTCCACCTCCCCCTCTTTCTCCTTCCCTCCCCCTGCCCCCTGTAACCACCACTCTCTTGTTCATGTCTCTTAGACTCGTTTCTATGTCCCACCAATGTATGGAATCCTACAGTTCTTGTTTTTTTCTGTTTTACCTATTTCACTCTGTATAATGTTATCAAGATCCCACCATTTTGTTGTAAGTGATCAGATGTCATCATTTCTTATGGCTGAAGAGTATACCATGGTGTATATGTGCCACATCTTCTTTATCTCATCTTCTATTTTTTTTTACAGTGATTAAAGCCTTTAAGCAAACTCTTGGCCAATACAGCAAGAATCCATAAAAGAGTAGTGTCCTTAACATGTTCACCAAGTCCAAGTTGGCCCCAACACCATGCCAAATCTCTGAAAAATGCAACCCAACCCCAGTTCAGTCTGTTAGGAGCTGTCCCAAGGAGCAGGAGACCAGGACAAGTCAACCTCCAGGAAAAGTCCGCATGGCACTGGAATTGTTGTTACAATTCTATACTTTGCAACTCACGTCCAAGTCCCAATGACCACTGCTTCTAGCTGGTAATGATTCAGGTAGACTGGAAAAGCCATCTGCAGCATGCGTGGAGATGGAACTTCTGTTCTCCCCTGCCTGGAGAGATGAGACCAGGTTGTTTTTCCCTGGAGCTCTGTGACTGTGGCTTGGTAAAGAGAACCTTGGGATACACTAAGCTGGGTTGCAAAGGTAGATTCATAATAGAAGTTGGCAAAAGGGGGAAAGAGAGCTCTAAATTAGGAGTAGGTCCCGGCCTGAAATATGAGTGGGGCATTGAGGTAGGAGGAATAAAGGAAATACTATATATTAAACAAAGCAGCAGAAAATAGGACTATCAACACCCACAACAGAGATCTTTGAGGGAAGAATAAAAAACCTGACTATTCAAGCAAGACATAGTTAAGTGGCCCTTGTGTAAATGAGATCAGTTTACCTGCTTCTTGGAATAAATACCCTAGGCTCATCCACAGTGTCGTAGATGGGGCCAATGGCCCTGGGCCCCTTCAGCCTTCAGTGGCAAACCTCAGCATTCTAGGCAAGGTTAGGTCATAAGTGGCTGGAGCAGGGCTGGAAGAGACTGAACCCTCCCTTAGAGCAGCAAGGGGGAAGCCTACCTTCCAGTGTCCCTCTTTCCTCACAGCAGAGGCATGTAACTCTGGCAGGCTTTAGCTCAATGACCTTCCTTTCCACTACTGAAGCAGGACCCAGATGGCATCCTATGAGACCCCTTTGGGGTGTTGGAGCCTTTAAAGGCATATCCTAAAAACTGGTAGTTCCCCTGATTTCTATTGGGCTTTTTCTGCCTCTTGGTATCTTAAAAGCCATGCTCAGAAGATCTTGCTAAGGGGTTTGAGGATCCCTATCTGCCTATATAAGTCTTTTCCATATATCTGGAGCTATTTGGAAAAAGACAAAACAGTGTTATTAGCTGGATCAAATAAAGAAGGTAGTAATTTGAAGGAGAAAAAGATTTGTTCATCAGCATTCAAAAGAAATTTAATTTTTTTTAAAGTAAAAAGCATGATATGGTAGACCCATAGGAGTTCCAGGATATGACTCCCCCGTTTTAAATTTTTTTAAATTGACCTTAAAATATTTGCTGGGTACACTTTAATAATACCTAGACTTTAAAGATTGTAAGAAATACACATAATTCAAAAGGTTTGACAAAATACAGTAAATGCTTTTGCTCCATATGCAGGAGCATTGTCAGTTTAACCAGTTTAGGAAATCCAATAATAGAAAAATGCATACAGACAATGAGCTATAACATGCTTAGCAGCCTCTCCTGTTCTGACAGAAGTTACTATAAATCCAGAATAGGTATCCACTGTAATGTGGACATAGGACTGTTTGCCAAATGAAGGTATATGAGTAACATCCATTTACCAAAGTTGTCCTGGTTGGGGTCCTTGAGGGTTAACTCCAAATGAAGGGGCAGATTGTAGTATAGGACCCCTTGGACAGGGTTTCCCAATCTGCCGTGCTGCTTCCCGAAAAAGTTGAAACTCTTTACACAGGGCTGCAGTGTTCTGGTGGTGAATAGTATGAGACTGAATTGCTCGATCTGTCATGGTTGCTCCAAATAATTTTCTTTTGGGTAGCTTGATCAACAAGGTCATTCCTAGGCCCTGGCCAGTTGGCTCAGTGGTAGAGCATTGGCCTGGCATGCAGAAGTCCCAGGTTCTATTCCTGGCCAGGGCACACAGAAGAAGTGCCCATCTGCTTCTCCACCCCTCCCCTTCTCCTTCCTCTCTTCCCCTCCCGCAGCCAAGGCTCCATTGGAACAAAGTTGGCCCGGGTGTTGAGGATGGCTCTGTGGCCTCTGCCTCAGGCACTGGAATGGCTCTGGTTGCAACAGAGCAACACCGCAGATGGGCAGAGCATCCCCCCTTGGTAGGCGTGCTGAGTGGATCCCAGTCGGGCGCATGCAGGAGTCTGTCTGACTGCCTCCCCATTTCCAACTTCAGAAAAATAAAAATAAAAATAAAGAAAGAAAAAGAAATAAAAGAAAAAAAGGCATTCCCTTGTGCTAAAGCTCCAGGGAGCATGCAGTGAGCTCGAATATGTCCTATGAAACATGGAGCTCTATGATGACATAGAAGTCTTTGAAGAAGGAGGAATGCTGAAATAGTTCATCAGCAGTTGTCCCTAAGACCGCAGTCTTTATAGTGGAAACACCATAAGTAAATATTTGCTGTCTGTATATAGATTAAAGGGGGAATATGGCAAATGTTGAAAAGCCATGATAATGGCATATAATTCTAGACTTTGAGCTGATTTTAAGTTGACTGTTTCAGTATAAAGTTGTCCATTGATTTGCAAGAGCGATTTGCCATTTAGTGGAAGTTTCCCAGAGCTATTGTTGTTGATTTTTTGAAAAAAGGAACAACAATAATTTTGAGGCTCAAAACCTATAAGCTGTAAGGGTCGCCTATGCCCCTTGATAATCCAGGAGGCAACAAGATCAAAAGATGGAAGTGTATTCCATGGGCTATTAGATGATTCAATGTGCCCAAGCTGTAGCTGCTCTTGTACCCATTGAGCAGCTGCCCTAAGTTTCTCCTGAGAAAGGGGCCATTGGTCTACCCATACAGGAGTATCTGATTTCCAAGTAATTGAGTCTGCACAATGCATTATTGAGGTAGCAGGAGCTACCAAGGCCCCTATGCTAAATTTTGATATCCTAATCCACACCTTCTGGTATTGGGTGCCACTTCTCTGGGGGTGAGAATTCCTCGCTGTTCCTTCCCTAGTCCCTTGGTGGGCAAAAATCCCGGATCAAGCATCTGAGTACTGACTAAACCATTAGGACTGACAAGCAATGCTCCCATATTTTTCAAAACATCTCTACCTCACAAATTAATTGGCCATCCAGGGAGCACATAAGACTCAAAAAATCCAGAATGACCTTCTTAATCTTCCCAATGTAGAAAACTAGAACTTTGTTGAGGGGATTTACTCTGCCCTATACCTTGTGATTCTGTGGCTGCTGCATAAGTGAGCCAGGAAGGAGGTCAATGTAGCTTAGCAATAACAGATACATCAGCTCCAGTATCTAAAAGTCCTTTAATTTTTTTTTTTAATTTTTTTTTCTTTCATTTTTCTGAAGCTGGAAACAGGGAGAGACAGTCAGACAGACTCCCGCATGCGCCCGACCGGGATCCACCTGGCACGCCCACCATGGGGCGACGCTCTGCCCACCAGGGGGCGATGCTCTGCCCATCCTGGGCGTCTCCATATTGCGACCAGAGCCACTCTAGCGCCTGAGGCAGAGGCCACAGAGCCATCCCCAGCGCCCGGGCCATCTTTGCTCCAATGGAGCCTTGGCTGCGGGAGGGGAAGAGAGAGACAGAGAGGAAAGCGCGGTGGAGGGGTGGAGAAGCAAATGGGCGCTTCTCCTGTGTGCCCTGGCCGGGAATCGAACCCGGGTCCTCTGCACGCTAGGCCGACGCTCTACCGCTGAGCCAACCGGCCAGGGCTCTAAAAGTCCTTTAAATTTATGCTCATGTATTGTTAGTTCCATTTCAGGGCATTCCTGAACTATTTTTTTAAAAATCCAATTGGTAAAATCAGAGGAGCCAAATCACCAATTTGCTTGGGGCCCCTTTTGCAGGATGTGGCCTGAGAAGCAGAATTATCATCCTTATACTATTCTTCTAACTGCCTGAATTAGCCATGAGACACATTCTTTTTTTTTATTACTATTAATTTTCATGGGGTGACATTGATAAAATTGTCTTCCGTCACCTTCTAACTGGTTTTCTTTGTGACCCACCCCTCCCCAAACCCCCTCTCTCTCCTCCTCCCCACCCTGTAACCCCAACACTGTTGTCCATGTCTCTGGGTCGCATTTTTATGTCCTACCTATGTATGGAATCATACAGTTCTTAGTTTTTTCTGATTTACTTATTTCACTCAGTATAATGTTATCAAGGTCTATCCGTGTTGTTGTAAAAGATCCGATGTCATCATTTTGTATGGCTGAGTAGTATTCCATAGTATATATGTACCAAAGCTTTTTAATCCACTCGTCCTCTGATGGACACTTGGGCTGTTTCCAGATCTTTGCTATTGTGAACAATGCTGCCATAGACATGGGGATGCATTTCTTCTTTTCAAACAGTGCTATCGTGTCCTTGGGGTATATTCCTAACATTGGTATAGCTGGGTCAAAAGGCAGTTCGATTTTTAATTTCTTGAGGAATCTCCATACTGTTTTCCACAGTGGCTGTACCAGTCTGCATTTTCACCAGCAGTGCAAGAGGGTTCCCTTTTCTCCACATCCTCTCCAGCACTTATTCTGTGTTGTTTTGTTGATGAGTGCCATTCTGACTGGTGTGAGGTGATATCTCATTGTGGTTTTAATTTGCATTTCTCTAATAATTAGTGATGTTGAGCATTTTTTCATATGCCTGTTGGCCACCTGTATGTCCTCTTTGGAGAAGTGTCTATTCATTTCTTTTGCCCATTTTTGGATTGGATTGTTTGTCTTCCTGGTATTAAGTTTTACAAGTTCTTTATAAATTTTGGTTATTAACCCCTTATCAGACGCATTGTCAAATATATTCTCCCATTGTGTAGTTTGTCTTTTTATTGTGTTCTTATTGTCTTTAGCTGTGCAGAAGCTTTTTAGTCTGATAAAGTCCTATTTGTTTATCCTGTCTTTTATTTCACTTGCCCATGGAGACAAATCGGCAAATATATTGCTGCAAGAGATGTCAGAGAGCTTACTGCCTATGTTTTCTTCTAAGATGCTTATGGTTTTACGGCTTACATTTAAGTCTTTTATCCATTTTGAGTTTATTTTGTGAATGGTGTAAGTTGGTGGTCTAGTTTCATTTTTTTGCAGGTAGCTGTCCAGTTTTCCCAACACCATTTGTTGAAGAGGCTGACTTTACTCCAGTGTATTCTTTTACCTCCTTTGTCAAATATCAGTTGTTCATAAAAGTGTGGGTTTATTTCTGGGTTCTCAGTTGTGTTCCATTGATCTATATGCCTGTTCTTATGCCAGTACCAGGCTGATTTGAGTACAATGGCATTATAATATAACTTGATATTCGGAAGTGTGATACCTCCGGCTTTTTTCTTCCTTTTCAAGATTGCTGAGGCTATTCGTGTTCTCTTTTGGTTCCATATAAATTTTTGGAATATGTGTTCTATATCTTTGAAGTAAGTCATTGATATTTTAATAGGTATTGCATTGAATTTATAAATTGCTTTGAGTAATATATACATTTTAATGATGTTTATTCTTCTTAACCATGAGCACGGTATATGCCTCCACTTGTTTATATCTTCCCTGATCTCTTTTATCAATGTTTTATAATTTTCTGAGTACAAGTCTTTAATCTCCCTGGTTAAATTTATTCCTAGGTACTTTATTTTTTTGGTTGCAATGGTAAAGGGGATTGCTTCCTTAATTTCTCTTTCTGACAGTTCATTGTTAGTGTATAAAAATGCCTCTGATTTCTGAGTATTAATTTTATATCCTACCACCTTGCTGAATTCATTTATCAGGTCTAGTAGTTTTTTGACTGCGACTTTAGGGTTTTCTATATACAATATCATATCATCTGCAAATAATGAGAGTTTTACTTCTTCTTTTCCAACTTGAATGCCTTTTATTTCTTCTTCTTGTCTGATTGCTGTGGCTAGGACTTCCAGAACTATGTTGAATAAGAGTGGTGAAAGGGGGCACCCCTGCCCTGTTCCTGATCTTAAGGAAATTGCTTTTAATTTTTGCCCATTGAGTATGATATTGGCTGTGGGTTTGTAATAGATGGCCTTTATCATGTTGAGGTATGTTCCCTGTATTCCCACTTCGCTGAGAGTTTTAATCATGAATGGGTTCTGGGTTTTATCAAATGCTTTTTCTGCATCTATTGAAATTATCATGTGGTTTTTCTCCTTCCTTTTGTTTATGTGATCAATCACATTGATTGATTTGCAAATATTGTACCAGCCTTGCCTTCCCAGAATAAATCTCACTTGATCATGGTATATGATTTTTCTCATATATTGCTGGATCCGGTTTCCTAATATTTGTTGAGGATTTTTATCTAAATTCATCAGGGATATTGGCCTATAATTTTCTTTCTTTGTGTTGTCTTTGCCTGGTTTTAAAATCAGAATTATGCTCACTTCATAAAAGGAGCTTGGAAGTCTTCCTTCCTCTTGAATTTTTTGAAATAGCTTGAGAAGGATACGAGTTAGTTCTTCTTTGAATATTTGGTAGAATTCACTTGTGAAGCCATCAGGCTAAGGACTTTTCTTTGTTGGGACTTTTTTGATAACTGTTTCTATCTCATTTGTTGTAATTGGTCTGTTTAGGTTTTCTGATTCTTCCAGATTAATTTTTGGAAGAGTATATGTTTCATGGAATTTGTCCATTTCATCTAGATTGTCTAGTCTTTTGGCATACAGTTCTTCATAGTATTTTCTTATGATATTTTGTATTTCTGTTGTGTCAGTTGTTATTTCACAACTCTCGTTTCTAATTTTATTTATTTGAGTCCTCTCTCTTTTTTTCTTGGTGAGTCTGGTTAAAGCTTCATCAATCTTGTTTACCTTTTCAAAGAACCAGCTCCTGGTTTCATTTATCCTCTGTATTGTTTCTTTAGCCTCTATGTCATTTATTTCTGCTCTGATCTTTATTATTTTTTTCCTTCTACTAGCTATGGGCTTTAATTGTTGTTCTTTTTCTACTTCTTTTAGATGTAGGGCCAAGTTGTTTATTTGAGCTTTTTCTAGCTTCTTAAGGTATGCCTGTAATGCTATGAACTTCCCTCTCAGGACTTCTTTTGCTGTGTCCCATAAATTTTGAGTTGATGTATGCTCATTATTATTTGTTTCTAGGAATTTTTAAATTTCTTCTTTGATCTCATTTTTACCCATTCGTTATTTAATAACATGCTATTTAGTTTCCAAGTGTTTGAGTATTTTTCAATTTTTCTGTTGTGGTTGCTTTCTAGTTTCATGCCATTGTGATCAGAGAAAGCGCTTGATATGATTTCAATCTTCTTTAATTTGTTGAGACTGCTTTTGTGCCCTAACATGTGTTCTATCCTAGAGAATATACCATGAGCACTTGAAAACAATGTATATTCTGCTGCTTTAGGGACAAAGGTTTTGAAGATATCTATTAAATTCAGTTGATCTAGTGTGTCCTTCAAGTTTGCTGTTTCTTTGTTAATTTTCTTTAATGAGGATCTATCTAGTGATGTTAGTGGGATATTGAAATACCCTACTATTATAATATTGTTGTTGATCTTGCCCTTTATATCCATCAAAGTCTGTTTTATATATTTAGGTGCTCCTATATTAGGTGTGTAGATATTTATAATGGTTATATTTTCCTGTTGGGTTGCTCTCTTTATCATTATGTAGTGACCTTCTTTATCTCTTACTATAGCCTTTGTTTTAAAATCCACTTTGACTGATGTAAGTATTGCTACCTCAGCTTTTTTTCATTTCCATTTGCATGAAATAATTTTTTCCATCCTTTTACCTTCAGTCTATGTGTATCTTTTGTTTTGAGGTGTGTCTCTTGTAGATAGCATATGTATGGGTCCTGTTTTCTTATCCATGCAGCTACCCTATGTCTTTTGATTGGATCATTTAATCCATTTACATTTAAGGTTATTATTGATATGTAATTGTTTGTTGCCATTTTATTCTTTAAAACTGTGTTCCTCTTGCCCTGGCCGGTTGGCTCAGTGGTAGAGCGTCGGCCTGGCGTGCAGAAGTCCCGGGTTCGATTCCCGGCCAGGGCACACAGGGGAAGCGCCCATCTGCTTCTCCACCCCTCCCCCTCTCCTTCCTCTCTGTCTCTCACTTCCCCTCCCGCAGCCGAGGCTCCATTGGAGCAAAGATGGCCTGGGTGCTGGGGTTGGCTCCTCAGCCTCTGCCTCAGGTGGTGGAGTGGCTCTGGTCGCAACAGAGCGATGCCCAGAAGGGGCAGAGCATCGCCCCCTGTTGGGCAGAGCGTCACCCCCTGGTGGGCGTGCCGGGTGCATGCGGGAGTCTGTCTGACTGTCTCTCCCCGTTTCCGGCATCAGAAAAATACAGAAAAAAAAATTAAAAAAAAAAACACCAAAAAACTGTATTCCTCTTTTGCTATATATTTTTTTCTCCTTTGATCTGTTTACAACAAGTTCTTTAGCATTTCTTGCAGCCTTGGTTTGGTTGTAGTGAATTCCTTGAGCATTTTTTTGTCTGTATAGCTTCTTATTTCTCCTTCAATTTTAAATGATAGCTTTGCTGGGTAAAGTAGTCTTGGTTGTAGGTTCTTGTTCTGCATTACTTTGAGTATTTTTTTTTATAAATAAATTTTTATTTTAATGGGGTGACATCAATAAATCAGGGTACATATATTCAAAGAACACATGTCCAGGTTATCTTGTCATTCAATTCTGTTGCATACCCATCACCCAAAGAGAGATTATCCTCTGTCACCCTCTATCTAGTTTCCTTTGTACCCCTCCCCCTCCCCCTTCCCCTCTCCCTCCTTCCCACCTCCTGCCCCGTAACCACCACACTCTTGTCCATGTCTCTTAGTCTCATTTTTATGTCCCATCAATGTATGAAATCCTGCAGTTCTTGTTTTTTTCTGAATTACTTATTTCACTCCATATAATGTTATCAAGATCCCACCATTTTGTTGTAAGTGATCAGATGTCATCATTTCTTATGGCTGAATAGTATACTATGGTGTATATGTGCCACATCTTCTTTATCTCATCTTCTATTTTTTTACAGTGATTAAAGCCTTTAAGCAAACTCTTGGCCAATACAGCAAGAATCCATAAAAGAGTAGTGTCCTTAACATGTTCACCAAGTCCAAGTTGGCCCCAACACCATGCCAAATCTCTGAAAAATGCAACCCAACCCCAGTTCAGTCTGTTAGGAGCTGTCCCAAGGAGCAGGAGACCAGGACAAGTCCATCTCCAGGAAAAGTCTGCATGGCACTGGAATTGTTGTCACAATTCTATACTTTGCAACTCACGTCCAAGTCCCAATGACCACTGCTTCTAGCTGGTAATGATTCAGGTAGACTGGAAAAGCCATCTGCAGCTTGTGTGGATATGGAGCTTCTGTTCTCCTCTGCTTGGAGAGATGAGACCAGGTTGCTTTTTTCTGGAGCTCTGTGACTGTGGCTTGGTAAAGAGAACCTTGGGATACACTAAGCTGGGTTGCAAAGGTAGATTCATAATAGAAGTTGGCAAAAGGGGGAAAGAGAGCTCTAAATTAGGAGTAGGTCCCGGCCTGAAATATGAGTGGGGCATTGAGGTAGGAGGAATAAAGGAAACACTATATATTAAACAAAGCAGCAGAAAATAGGACTATCAACACCCACAACAGAGAACTTCGAGGGAAGAATAAAAAACCTGACTATTCAGGCAAGACATAGTTAAGTGGCCCTTGTGCAAATGAGATCAGTTTATTTGCTTCTTGGAATAAATACCCTAGGCTCATCCACAGTGTCATAGATGGGGCCGATGGCCCTGGGCCCCTTCAGCCTTCAGTGGCAAACCCCAGCATTCTGGACAAGATTAGGTCATAAGTGGCTGGAGCAGGGCTGGAAGAGACTGAACCCTCCCTTAGAGGAGCGAGGGGGAAGCCCACCTTCCAGTGTCACTGTTTCCTCACAGCAGAGGCATGTAAGTCTGGTAGGCTTTAGCTCAATGACCTTCCTTTCCACTATTGAAGCAGGACCCAGATCGCATCCTATGAGACCCCTTTGGGGTGTTGGAGCCTTTAAGGGAATATCCTAAAAGCTGGTAGTTCCCCTGATCTTTATTGGGCTTTTTCTGCCTCTAGGTATCTTAAAAGCAATGCTCAGAAGATCTCGCTGAGGTGTTTGAGGATCCCCATCCACCTATATAAATCTTTTCCATATATCTGGAGCAGTCTTGGTGTGGCTTCTTCAGTGTTCCTTGGTTGAAGAGTCCTCTTCTGAATATTTCTTGCCATTCCCTTCTGGCCTCAAGTGTTTCTGTTGAGAAGTCAGATGTCATCCTTATGGGGGCTTCTTTGTAGGTGATAATCTTTTTTTCTCTAGCAGCTTTTAATATTTTTCTTTATCACTTAGCTTTGGTATTTTAATTATGATGTGTCTTGGTGTTGATTTCTTTGGGTTTCTCCTTAATGGAGTTCTCTGTGCTTCCTGATCATGTGAGATGTTTTCCTGCCTTAATTGAGGGAAGTTTTCAGCTATGACATGCTTGAACAAAGTCTCTATTTCTTGTTCTTTCTCTTCTTCTTCAGGAACCCCTATGATGCTGATGTTATTTCTCTTCATGTTGTCACAGAGCTCTCTTAGAGTTTCCTCAGACTTTTGAGTCTCTTTTCTTTTTTCTGCTCTGCTTCCGTGCCTTTATTTATCGTGTTCTCTAACTTGCTGATTCAATTCTCTGCTTCATCCATCCTACTTTTAATTTCTTCCATTGTGTTCTTTATTTCAGATATTGTATTTGTCATTTCTGACTGATTTTTTTTTTATTATTTCAATGTCCGTTTTTATATTTGCCATCTCTTTATTTAGGTGTTCGTAACGACCATCTATTGTTGTTCTAATATCTTTGAGCATCCTAACAATCATTATTTTAAACTCTGCATCTGGTAATTTGGTTATATCTGATTCATTTAGGTCCTTTTCTGTGGATTTCTCTTGGTTCATTTGTGTTGCATTTCTTTGCCTTCACATTTTCTCTGTGTAATGGAAGGTTTTGGTGACTGGAGTCCACTGGGTATGGCCTCTGTTCCCTAGGTATGGTCTGTCTGTAGGCCCGCTACCCCCTCTTCTGTTGCTGCCTAGGGCTTTTGGGTTTGGGTGTTGCTGGTGCCTGCCCACTGGGGCTGTTGCTGTGGTTTCCACCTCTCCTTCACGGGAGTGGCTGTGATCACATGCCTGGGTCCACAAGCCTTGGTGGCCTCGGCCTTTCCCCCGCCCCCATGTGTGGCATTATGCTCAGCCCTGAGGTCAGTGGCAGCACCTTTGCTCAGTTGCAGGTCTCCGCCTGTTTCCAGGCTTTCACCCCACCCTTGCAGGAGGAGCCCGCTTGTGGGATGGCTGCAAGCCCTGGCTCCACAGGCCAGGCGGGACTGTGTGCCCACGCTCAGTAGCAGGACCCTGCCTGTTCTGGGCTTTTGGCTCCACCCCCGCAGGAGGAACCAGCTCCCAAGTCAGGCCACAAGCCTCAGTTGCATGGTCAGGGCAAGGCTGTGCTCTTGTGCCCTTGTTCAGGGACTGGTCTCCACCCCTTCCGGGGTTCCCGCCCTTTTCCCATAGGCTGGATTACAGGCTGCTGGCAGCTGGGCTTGACCACTTTTGCCCACCTACTCCTCAGCTGGGCAAGATTGAGCTCACACATGAGCCCAGTGGCGGCCAGCAGGCTTTCGCCCCTGCCGACAGAACTGTGCCTCTGCGTCCCACCGCTGCCCGCCCTTGGGCAAGCCCTCAGCCGTGTGGGTGCGGGTGCTGCAGCTCAGACCCTAACACTCACTACTGTAGACCCAAAAGCTCCCTCCTTCTAAGCGACTCTGCTCTGAGTGCTGTGGGGGAGCATGTTTGGCTGCTCTCCTGCTTCCCTTTGCTGGTATTGTTGTTTCTGGGGGAAATATTCACTTCAGATTTGGGGAGTGACTCATCCCAGGGGTTAAGGTGGCTGTCTCTCAAAATGTTTCTCCCTGTGCCTCCTAGATTACAGTATCTTCCTGCTACTCTGGTATTCTCCTCTCTCCCCGTCCCCTGGAGCCCCGGGTAAGTTGATGTGAGAGAGGTTTTCTGCACGGTCCCTTTAAAAGGAATCCTGGGTCTGAGAAATCAGTCTCTTTCTCACAAACAGTATCCTGACTTGTTTCCAGCTAAATACTGTCCTTACACCTCTTCTGGGCTCTGAGGCTGCAGGCTGGGGCTTTGTTCCTGATAAACTCACTTCCCACCATGCGAGTCTCTCCTGGCTGCCGTTCACTCAGGGCAGCCCTCTTCACGTTTCTGCTTTTCCTACCAGTCTCAGTGTGGCTTCTTCAGTGTTCCTTGGTTGAAGAGTCCTCTTAGTTTAGTCCAAAGTTGGTTTTTCCAGATGATAGTTCTTAAAATTATTCTGTAATCCACTTTGGTTCTGGGAGGTGGATGTTGGTACGTCCGCCTACTCCAGCGCCATCTTGTCTTCTCCAATCAATTTTTTTAAATTATAAAAAAAATTTATTTGAACCAAACTGACAGCATGTGCCAGTGAGCAAGATCTCAAATGCTCCAAAAAATAAGTTGTGCAGCTTCTTTTATGCATTTGAAATTAAGGAGGGATGCCCATCAGTATGTGTGTCACAGAGACAGTGACTACTTGGTGTCCACATGGAGTACAACAAAGGATCTAAGGGAGACTACCTCACAATTCCCTATACAGGTTTCATGAGACCACCTTGACCTCCAATCCTTACAGGTATTTTTTAATGCCCACAAATAGATATAGGGACAAGAATGAGAAAGTCGGGAAGCAGAGAAGAGAGCGAGGAAGTCAGGAAGGGAAACATCTTTAGAGCAGACAAAAGGTCAAGGGAAGTAGCTTAAATGTCCCCACTTATTGATTAATCAGAATTGCTAATTCTATCCCTACTGTGCTGTGTTCAGCACAGTACTGTGTTCAGTATTTTCTGTCAATGACACCACTATGGCTTTTGCCTCAAGACACTGAATTCTGTCCCTGTTCTATGTTTCTGTTCAGGGCTTCTACATATGGAGAGGTAAGAGAAAGCAAGATGAGGATTGGATTACAAGACAATTAACAAAATTATGTGCTCTCTTGAGAGTTAGTGCCCCATTCTAGGGGTATTATTTCTGACATCTTAAAGGTGTGTTAACCTAGATGCATAAGAACAATGGACAGGTGTGGCTTAAAACTATTTATTAAAAAAGTTACAAGCCTAGGGCGTGACTATTCACCATGACCTGCCCAGTTAGGAATTTATGATCCGATCACCTTGTGAAGTTACTTTCCATAAAACCCCCTTTTTTTCATCCACAGATGTGTGCGTACAATTTGTGAGAGTTCAATGAGTTGTATATCTAAGATGTATGTACTATCATGTTTAACTTTTTTACTTCAATAAAAAATGGATAATACAATCATCTTTATGAATGAGGCAAATAAAAAGTTTTCACCAGAAATATTGAGGTATGCAGAGCTTTCAAACGCAAAAGCAAGATAGGTCAGGCAAATAAGTAAAGCAGGCCAGATGCACCCATGTGTCTGGTGGTGGATTCTGAGAAAATTGCAGAATCCCTAAGAAGTGGTTCTCAGAGTATGTCCAGACCAGACACATAAGGAACTAGGTAGAAATTCAAACTAACAGGCCCCAACCCAGATCTACTGTTGGTCAAATAAGTGTGTAAATATAATATATATGTTTGCTCGCTTATAGTTTGCATTGGATGTGGGGGACAGACTGTAAGCAGGCAGGGTCCTTATAGCCTAAGGCTTAGTTTTAAGCTTAAACTTTTCCCCACATCCTTGACTGTGCATGATAGGGGGTGGTGCACACTTATGAGGAATCCCATTTATGCCTCAGATAAGTGGCTTTGTATCAGAGACTTTCTTGTTTGTACATTGGATTAATGGTTTTGATTTCTACACTATAAAATGGGGCAGAGGAACCCATGCTGGAGGAGAGCAGAAAAAGGCCACGTGGAGGAAAGAAGCAGCCAAGATGGCGGAGTGCTGAAGGAGAAGCCAGTTTTTGCAGAGTTTGTGCAGAGAGAAGGAGATGGGGAACAGAGGTGAATAAGGCTGGTGAGCTAGAAACCTTTGATTGTAGGAAACTTGGACAAGCCAGTGGCTTTGGGAGCCCCTAATGGAAAGGGAAGTGTTTTCCCACTGTGTGTATTTCTTGCCTGCCGGGTGCAAGCTAGGATTAAAGCTAATGGCCCACCAGTTATTGGCTC
Source organism: Saccopteryx bilineata (assembly GCF_036850765.1). Lineage (NCBI taxonomy): Eukaryota > Metazoa > Chordata > Mammalia > Chiroptera > Emballonuridae > Saccopteryx > Saccopteryx bilineata. The sequence goes on along the minus strand of NC_089492.1, from coordinate 119,985,115 downwards.
CATTGTTTCATACTGTCTGTCTGAATCCAATGCAAACCTGCATGGGCCAGGCAGCTGTGATGGTGCCGTGGCTACTGGTTTTACATCTACTAAATCAGAAAGTCTGGTGGTAGAACCCAGTAACCTGAGTTTTAACAAGCCCTCCAGTTTTAACAGGCTTGATTCTGACATATGCTTATGCCTGAGAACCACCCATCTAGATATATTCTAATTCAAAGTGTTTTTTTGTTTGTTTGTTTTGTTTTGTTTTTTAATCACGTGGGCTTTAAAAAACTCATATGGCCAGGTTTGGCCACCAATTTGTAACTCATGATAAGAATCAAATGAAAAAACAAAAAACTTGAATAATTTGTATGATTATGTCAATTCTGTATTTCACTTTTGTAAGATAAAAATAGTATGTGGTAATGCTTGCTCCTCAGTTTTATCCTCCCTAGAATTCAGGTATATCTGGGCAAGCCTGCAGTCTGACAAGGGTCAGTCTTCTGGACCTCTTATTTATAAAACAACTCTAGTTGTCTCGAGGAAAGAACTAATCTCAATGGAAGAAAGAATCAATGTTCAGAGACTGCAATAGAGCAGTAGATGAAGTGGACATTTCTGAGTATATCATGGTATCTTACCCCTCAGATTGTTTGCAGCCCAGCTGGGCAGACTCATTTATTCTTTCAACAAATAGCTATTGAGCACCACCCTAGTCTGTCCTCAAGCCCTCTGACCTCAGGGTGGCTGTATATATAAATATGATATAAGACCTACTAGAAGCTAAAGGAGCTGGTTTTTGCTAATCTTCTTAGGTCATAGAGAGTGCAGTTTATTGGTGGTGTAAATATTGGTGCCAGGAGCAGCAGTTGGTGTCAAGACCCTCATACCTTTGATACCATTGAAGTTGGACTTTGGGCCTTGAAGGCCACCTTGCACACATCAGCAGCTACAACAGTGGTAGCCTTTGATGGGCAGTGGTGACCTGGCTTGGAGCATTGGCAGTATTTGCTTCTATTAGGCAAGGAGAATTGTAAACAACATTTGGCAGCCCATATCTGAGACATCCCTGAGCATACTGACCTAGTAGAAGTAGAAGACAAAACTTCCAGCAGAGGTGAGGAAATGTTATTTTGGAGCTATGATTGTTACTCTGTGTAACATATATTACACATAGAAAAGATAGGATCTATGACTTTTTTTGGTCTTGGCAACATTTAAAGAAAACCACATGTTGCTTCTTGTGATAAGGTTAAGGTAACGTGCCTGCAGTGAACATGGTAGACTCTCACATATCAAATCTCAAACATTTGGTTTCCTTTTTTAAATAAAAAGCAGCAAGATTATTATAGCTTTAGGGACAAGAGGTTTTAAAAATATCACAGCACACGTTCCTAATTTCTTTCCTCTCTCACAACATCCCTATAAAATGAAACAACATTGTTGATGAGCTGTTCTTTGGCATTGGCAAGCAGCTTATTGGATGTTGCAAAGGAAAAAGAACTTTGAAAGTAGCCACTCCTTTTCTAAGAGAATTTTGAGACATTGATGCCCCTTTCCTACATTTCTGCAGTGCGTATGGCTGCAGATTTTCAGTTGCTTCCTGAAACCTCAAACTGAAGTCTATTAAAAACATATTTGTTGTTCTTCCCAAAACTTAGGTGGGAGTTTGAAGACCACAAGTCTCTGTAAGACCTAAGGAATTTCCCTAAGTAACTAACATTGCTCCCTAAGTCAAGTAGTTGCTTTACTGCACTTAATTAAATGTTTTATATACCCAATGAGCAAGGTATGTGATGTGTCAGTATTCCAACCATATAGCAATATCTTGCAGATTTCCAATTTTATGGTGGAGACTTTTTTTTTTCTGAATTGTTGTTTATTGGAAACCATCTTTTTATGTTTATTGGAAACCATCATTTTAAGCCCAAACAAACTGAAAGAGTCACTTTATTTTGATATCTCAGCTTTAATTACCCCGGAGTATCACAGTGGCATGTGGATTGTGGCATGGGGGCAGAGATCAGGGGATTTGAGTTCTAACCAGCTATCCTGTCCTGGATAAGTCAGTTCCCATGATGGGGTTCAGTTTTACTATTGATAAAATTGGAGGTGGGATAAACTGGCCCAAAGTTCTGTGATTAGCTTGCAGGGGTCCTCAAACATTTTACACAGGGGACCAGTTCACTGTCCCTCAGACCGTTGGAGGGCTGCCACATACAGTGAACCTCTCATTGACCACCAATGAAAGAGGTGCCCCTTCCAGAAGTGCTGCGGGGGCCGGATAAATGGCCTCAGGGGGCCTCATGTGGCCCGCGGGCCATAGTTTGGGGATGCCTAGGAGTTCTGAGGGGAAAGTTCTGAATTCTTAACCTAGAGATTATGAGAACTCTCCCTGAAGAATCCTAATGATTGGCTAAATGTTTGAAAGAGAAAAATTCACCATGAGAGGATTCAGTCTATTATATTTTAGATTTCTTCTTTATAGAGAGTTGGGATAATTTTCTCTGTACCTTTGGGTATAAGTGACTGATACTGTTACCAGTCACTCAAATGTCTTGTTTCTATATTAACTTAATAGAATTCAGTTTTCTGGAATGCAAATTATTAACAAGAATATGAAACATTTATTGAATTCTATTTTCATGTTTCTTTCTTCCATGCCCCTCCTTCAGACTCTCTCCTATCCTATTCCCCCTAACACTTTTTACACATGGTTTTATATTTGAGTTATCAAATTAATCCCAAGTATAGCTCTTCTCACATTACTTTCCTGCTCAAAACCTTAATTGTACTCTGTTTACCACAATATAAAACACAAACTCCTTATGGCGTGCAGTGTCCTGTGCCATCGGACCAACTCAGCTTCTCATCCTTGTGACCCAAAAGTGTTCTGGCTCTGAGCCTTTATCCTGCTGGTTCTTGCTTCCAGTTTCCACCTGTTGTTCAGATCCTACCTGTTCTTAAAGTTTAAGGCCAGGATTCTGCTCCCAGCTTTTTTTGGTCTCTCTCAGGGGCAGGCAACCTATCTTTTTTCTGAACTTCTGTGGGAACTTAGCTTCATCTCTCTCAGAGAAGTTATCACTTCCTACTCTCTACTATAGATATTTATGTTCACCTCTTATATTTCTTACTAGATAATGAGTTTCATGAAATCAGAAGCAAGATCTGTCCCATACTGGTACCCCACAAAGTACCTGGCATGTATTAGGTCTTCTACAGATTTTTTTTTCCAATGAATAAGTGATATTAGAGTTACCACAGAAATTTGAACTTATCCCAACTCCTTCAACCAAATTAGAACCACTCACAGGGTACTTTTTAAATTGAGAAATTTACCCACTTATCATTTATCTTTATCAGTTTATGTCTGATTTTAGTAAGGAAAATTAGGGAAAAAAAGAAACAAGAGAGGTACAATCAATTAAACTACAAGTTTAGCAACTAATGAGTATTCAGTTCCCTTCCTTCAAGTATTGTACTGTGTCAGCTTAAATGGTTTAGGTCCACATGAGTTTGTGTACCGCAATGCTCAAATATTTGTTAAAGCTTACGTAAGTCTATGAGAAAGATCAACACTAACTCTGTAGCTGGTACAGGCAAGTTTCAATCCAGTGAGCTGAAGCACTGCTACATGTGGGGCATTGAGAAAACTCATGATCTTGTATTTTGGGAGTGAAGGGGACTAAGAGTAGCTACTCAATGAAACCATAAAAGAGGAATGAATTTCTCATACCTGCTACAATGTGGACGAAACTTGAAAACATAAAAAGTGAAAGAAGCCAGACTCAAAAGGCCACACGTGTTTCCGTTTATATGAAACTTCCAGAATAGGCAAATTCATAGAGACAGAAAGTAGATTCTTGGGCAGTTGCTGAAGGAAGGGGGAAATAAAAGGAGAGTGCCTGCTAATGGATATGCAGTTTCCTTCTGAGGTGATGTGAAGGACAGACTGTTTCATGACATGACTGCTGTCTTTCCAGGAGCTAAACCTGAGCCAGAACGAAAGTTGCTTTCCACAAATCCCTCTTAAAGACAGTTTCATCATAACTGACATCCATTCTGACATAAAGTAGTGCCCATCCCTTGCCTCCTGTTATGGGCTGGTTCCTGGAACAGATTATTGTCTTGACCTGGTCAAGCATGTAAAGTGATTTCTGTATCTGGTGGCGTTCATGTACTAGTTCCCGTGGCTATCACCCCCTTTGCCTAGTATAATTCTCTGACACCTGCCAAGTGGTGCTGGGATCCACTGCACTTTCAGCCACCTAAGATATGCCTCGCATGTAAGTTTCCTTTAAGAAACTCTAATTACCAGACTGGAGTGGCTAACATTTTTCTTCAGTGTTTCCCACCACTGGTGGAGGTAGATTTTCAGTCTTGAAGATTTTCCTTGGGTCAGTGTGTACTAACAGGTGATAAAATATTTGTAATTAGATAGTGGTTATAGTTATACAACTTTGTGAATATACTGAAAACCACTACATTGTATACTTTAAAGGAGTGAATATTATAGTATGAATTATATCTCAATTTAAAAATACCAATTGAAGATTCTGCACAACAAGGCAGTTTTCCAGAGGTTTTGTCCAGCCATCACTGAAGAGTAAAAAGATGCTAGTCATTGAGAAGCACAGTCTTCAGCACACTTGCCCTTACTGGTCACTGTGTTTTATGGTAACTGAGCAGACATCTGCTAAATGCTTCTTCACTGTTTGTCTGGGATGAATATAAAAGCCCACAGCTGCTATGTTCTGGTGAGATAAAACCCTTTATTTGTGTGTTGGGTTGTAATTTTTCAAGCACTTTCATCCTTATTAACTCATTCGCTTCTCATGTTTTATTTCCAAACATATTTATATTTTATACTTCCTTATAACTGTTCATCCATCATGAAAATAGGAAAAATATATTTCTTATAAATGCAGTATATTTCTCTTAGATTTCTTTGCTGACTCTAGCTTCATTCTCCCCTTTCTAATATATTTAACTATATATGTCCAATTCTCCTGACTTCGTGTTTCTGCTTTTTGAGTCTTTATTTTCAAGATGGTGATTTGTTCTTTCCCCTTTCCTCTGATTAATATCTGTAAGTTGTTTTTCTGTAAAACTGTAATTCACCTCTTCTTTTCTCCTAACCTTAGCTAAGTGACTCCAAAAATATTTAGTTACCACCTATGCAATGGTAGTTGCTGCACTATCTTGGACATTTTTTAATGCAGAACCATTGTTAAAACATTCTGTAAGATTTTTCTGTTTCATATTTAATATAAACTATATTTATTATTTATTTCTTTAGCTTCATATGGTTTTTTAAATATTTATTATTTATTCTTTTATAAGTATATGTCTCCTTTAAGAGTTCTTTAAGTATACATCTTCTTTAAGAGTTCTTTGATAATTTCTTATACTGTTTAGATTCTCAATTCTTTACTTTCCATTTATGATCCTTCATTATATCTTCTGGAAAGATATACCTCTTTTATATTTACAAATTATCTTTCTTTGGCATGATTTGCTATTTTATCTTGGAAAGATGGAATTTGAATCTTGATCTCTAATTGTTGCATTTTCTTCCCTTTCAGAGTGTACGCCTATCCTATTCTTTATATCTTCAGTGTTACTCAACTCCTCTTTATGTCCTCTTTTTTTTTACGTTGTTGGCATCTGTACCCACTTGTCTTGCTCATTCTTTATTTGTTTTAAGTGCTCACACTCCTTTTATGGCCAAATGATGCCATTACAGCTATAATTGCACAACAGTCCCTTTCATAGCTCCCATCTAAGTTTCTTGGATTTGGCTTGCACTTTTAGGAGAGAGGATCTACACACAAAACACTAAAAATGTCTATAATCAGATAAAGCTTTAACTAGCTCCCTTTATTTCTCATGTTTTCCTTGAAAATGAGATTTGGTTTATGTGCCCATGTAACATCCTTTTCTATTTCAGCAGTTTACCTGGCACTTTTCTGCTCTTTATAGTCTTAAAGAAAAATCATCATTGGTCCATGCAAAAGAATTGTATGCATCTAAACAGAACAAGTCGTCTTCCTATTGTGGTAGGCAGTTAGACAGTATGAGCAGAGCAAGGACTGTAGGCCAGGCACAAAGGCTTACCAGGATGGAAAGCCATAGGTGCCTAGCAATGGGCAAAACAGGGAAAACAAGAACCTCATTCCCAGGATACCTTTCCTCCTTTAGCTAGTCATGCAGGTTAGACCTCCTGATTTCATATCGCTGATCATGCAATTCAGACCCTCCCCTGACCTTTCCTCCCATTGCACATCACTAGTCATGTGGTTTTAGACTCCCTTAGAGGAGGAACAAGGGGCAAGAGAATAGCCTCATATGATCCCCCTACAAACCCTTGCAGGACCACTCCCTAAGTGTTAAGCCCTACAAATAATATCTAGGTCTCAGTTGTGTTTCAGCTGCAGGCCCAGAAAAGCAGCAAAACCAGACAAGCGATGCCATGGCTGACATCAGGACCAGCTTCATTGACTAATGGCCCACTGCCCTGGCGCTGAACGATCAATGGATATGATGACCCCAAAAGGACACACCTGCAAAGCTGATGAATTGAGATCCTCCCCCTGGGACATCCCCTAAAACCCCTGCCCTAAAAAGACCTCAGGACAGAGGACCCAGTACATTCTCCCACCGGGGAGTGCGCCTAATGCCTTTCCCCTCTCCTCTTCCTCCACTTCATCCTCCACTTCTTCCTCCTCTTTTTCCTCCTCTTCCTCCTTTTCTTCATCCTCTTCTTCTCCCAGGAATGTTTTACTTAGCTCTCTTTCTCCTAAGCTCTAAGGGAAACTGGTTTCCAGGGGAGCAGCTGGCAGTGGCTGCTCATCTCAGGCTAACCCATGAACCTATCTCTAAGGTCCCCTTTTCTCTGACTTTCTTCTGGCACAGCCAATAATTTTTTTTCTTTACTTGTTGTACTCTGCCTCTTAATTAAATCCTTTCTCTCAAGAAGTCAAGAACCGAGGTCTCATCATTTCACCAGTAACCCTCTCACCTTTTTTGGTATCTTAACTCTTCTCTCCATAGTGTCTTTTCTTTCAGTTACTTACACTGTTTGATTATATGTCTGAATTCTTTATTAAACTGCAAACTCTTTTGAAGAAAAAAAACAGATTGTATTCATTTTTACTACCTTCCACATTCTCCCTCCCACCACCACTGTATCAAATACTCAACTCAGTACATTACACGTTGTATTGTTTCAGCAGAATATTTGTTACATAAGATTTTTAAAGTATTTTGTTTTTCTTAAGTGCATCAGTTAACTATGTTTCACTTGCCATACCAATGAAACTTTTGTCTTTCTTTTCTCCGGTTCTTCTAACAGTATTTCTTCAAAACTGCATCACCGTAGGTACAGGCTGCTCTTTGGGGAGATGAAAATGTTGGAACCGATAAGGGCTGACAGTTGCTTAGCACAGTGACGGTACTAAATGCAACTTAATAGTATATATATTTTAAAAGTTAATTTATGGTATGTAAATTTTACCTTATTTTAAAAAACTGTATCACTGTGAGTTAGTAATGCAACCAACCTCTGTTTTGGAAATAGTCTTTCTTATCTTTTCAAATGCTGCTAACACTTTTCTTTCATGAACTTGGTTATTTCACCTTTCTCCCATTTGCCATTAAAAATAACAGACAAAGGTTGGTCCAGGTAACTATCTAAAGGTTTGTAGAACGCATCAGTGAGACTATCAAAATTTGGTTATATTTATTTTTTAGCTATAATTCCTTCTAGTAAGTCATTCTCCTTTTGACCTTTTAATGATACCATCCTATTAGTGCCCATTTTTTCTCTTCCTTTTCTCAGTACCTTTTGTAGCTCTAGAATTAATTCCACAAAGAATTTGTGCCTTACCACAGTGGGTCACCTGTCTTCTGGAGACTTTATAAAGAACACAGTACTTCCAGAGCACTTAAACCATTATGAGATTATTTGTTCTTGATATTTATTTGACCATTCCTACACCATTTTTTTATTTTTAAATAAAAATCCAGAAACAGATGGGGAACGTTTTTCCTTCCTTTGGAATTTTGGACTCAGGCAGTCTTAGTTCAGGTCCTGATTCTGTCATATACTAGCTGTATGATCTTGGGTTAGTCACTTGTGCAAGTCATTTTCCTCATGTGAAAACTGTGGAAACAATAGTACCAACTCCTACGGTCCTTGTGAAGACCAAATAAGATAATGGGTATAAATGTCCCATGGGAGAACTTACATGCATGAGTACGGGTGTTTGTGTGCACACCTGTTCTTTTTCTAGTTTTTCCCTAGCATCAGAAACTATACTGCTCACAAAAATTAAGCAATGCTTCAAAATGAATATGAAGCGATAAAATATCTCCTAATTTTTGTGAGCAGTATACTTCACCTTCTTCATTACAAAAACTGACTTCATTACAATTGTTTCTTTTGTCCTCTACCTGGGGGTATGGTTCTTTGTCCCATTCCCTCTATGCATGAACAAATGCCAGTCAAGAAAGCATTCAGGTGGGAAAAGTGAGCATGGACTATATTTAATGAGTTTCAGTATTATAAAAAATAATGATAATAACACAGGAGTAGGTATCAGAAACAGGAAAAAAGGCAAAATGAACCTCTCTTTGACAAAATTTGTAATTCCTCTTTGTGATCTTTATTTTTTTATTTTAATCTTTCCATTGCACAAAATGTCATAAGAAAACTGAATATTATGCAGAAAATTTGGTTATAGCTGATCTATTCCAAATCTAGGGGAGAAGAAGGGAAAGCCTTGAACTATGGGTGAAAGTTATTCCACACGTTAAATAAGAAAATAGAAATTTGATGTACAATATTTTTAAATTGTTTTTAGAATGAAAGTGAAATTTCCTGATCTGTTATCAGGAGGTAGCAAGGTTCCGGGAAAAAACTCTGAATTAGAGATCAAAAGATACAGGTCCTGGCCCTGCCACTAACTGAGTGACCTTGGACAGACCAGTTTTTCTAGCTGGGTCTATTTATTCACCTGGAAAATATAAACACTGAATCATCCCCCACCTCTTTTTACTCAAGAATTATTTTCCAAAGAACAACTCTGTACCCCAGGATTTAAAATATAGCTTATCTTACCCTGGCCAGTTTGCTCAATGGTAGAGCTTTGGCCCGGCATGTAGAAGTCCCAGGGCATACAAGCAGGGCCCATCTGCTTCTCCACCCTTCCCCCTCTCCTTTCTATCTATCTCTTTCTTCCCTTCCCACAGACAAGGTTCTACTGGAGCAATATTTGCCCAGGTGCTGAGGATGGCTCCATGGCCTCTGCCTTAGGCACTAGAATGTCTCCAGTTGCAACAGAGCAATGCCCAGATGGGCAGAGCATCACCCCCAGATGGGCAGGGCATGCTGGGTGGATCCTGGTCAGGTGCATGTGGAAATCTGTCTCTCTGCCTCCCCACTTCTCACTTCAGGGGGAAAAAAAAAAATATATATATATATATAAATATATATCTTTTTATTTATATATATATATAAAACTTATCTTTTTTTGTGAACTATATTAAAAATGGTTTAAGGTTAAAATTTTTCAGTATTTTAATAGAAATATATTAAGATAATTTTAATAAAACCAGAATGCTACATTTCCTTTTGTGACATTGGGTTAGAAAACATTGAGTTATATTATTTCCATGTCAATGTTTTATTTAGAATATATTTTTTCACTGCAAATAGAACTACCTTATGACCCAGCAATCCCTCTACTGGGTATATACCCCAAAACCTCAGAAACATTGATACGTAAAGACACATGTAGCCCCATGTTCATTGCAGCACTGTTCACAGTGGCCAAGACATGGAAACAACCAAAAAGCCCTTCAATAGAAGACTGGATAAAGAAGATGTGGCACATATACACTATGGAATACTACTCAGCCATAAGAAATGATGACATCAGATCATTTACAGCAAAATGGTGGGATCTTGATAACATTATAAGGAGTGAAATAAGTAAATCAGAAAAAAACAAGAACTACATGATTCCATACATTGGTGGAACATAAAAACGAGACTAAGAGACATGGACAAGAGTGTGGTGGTTACCAGGGGTGGGGGGAGGGAGGACATGGGAGGGAGGGAGAGAGTTAGGGGGAGGGGGAGGGGCACAGAGAACTAGATAGAGAGTGGCGGAGGACAATCTCACTTTGGGCGAGGGGTATGCAACATAATTTAATGACAAAATACCTAGACATGTTTTCTTTGAATATATGTACCCTGATTTATTAATGTCATCCCATTACCATTAATAAAAATTTATTTAAAAAAAAGAATATATTTTTTCAAACAACATACTTCTAAAAAATGACTAGGTCAAAGAAGAAATTAAAGCAGAGAGCAAGAATATATACAGATAAATGAAAATGACAACACAACAAATCAAAATTTCTAGAATGCAACAAAAGCAGTAATAAGAGGGAAGTTTATATCATTACAGGCTTATATCAAGAAACAAGAGAGATCCCAAATAAAAACCTAACATCACATTTTGAGGAACTAGAAAAAGAAGAACAAAGGCAACCCAAAGTCAGCAGAAAAAAAGAAAAAGTAAAAATTAGAGCAGAACTAAATGAAACAGAGAACAAAAAAAACTATAGAAAAAATTAATACAATAAAGAGTTCATTTTTTGAAAAGATCGATAAAATTGACAGACCACTGGCTAGACTCACTAAGCAAAAAAGAAGAAGGACTCATATAAACAAAATCCAAAATGAAAGAGTAGAAATTTCCACAGACATCACGGATGTACAAGGGATCATAGTAGAATACTATAAAAGATTTTATGCCACCAAATTGAACAACCTAGAGAAAATGGATAAATTCCTAGAACTATAAAATCTTCTTCGGCTGAATCACAAAGAAGTGGAAAACCTAAATAGACCTATAAGCAGGGAGGAAATAGGAACAACTATCAAAAACCTCCCCCAAAAAACAAAAGTCCAGGACCAGATGGCTACAATAGTGAATTCCACCAAACATTCAAATATTTGGTACCTATCCTTTTTAAAGTTCTCCAAAAACTAGAAGAAAAAGCAATACTACCTAAACACATTTATTTTATAAAGCCAATATAACCCTGATACCAAAACCTGGCAAGGACAACACAAAAAAAGAAAACTACAAACCAATATGTCTAATGAATACAGGTGCAAAAATCCTAAACAAAATACTAGCAAATCGAATACAATACATTAAAAAGATAATACATCAAAATCAAGTGGGATTCATCCCAGGAGCACAAGGGTGGTTCAACATATGGAAATTGATTAACATAATACACCACATCAAGAAAATGAAGAATAAAAATATATGATCAATAGATGCAGAAGAGGCATTTGATAAGATACAACATCCTTTTATGTTTAAAACACTCAATAAAATTGAAATAGAAGGAAAGTACCTCAACATAATAAGGGCTATATATGACAAACTGCCTACTAATATTATACTAAATAAATGGTGAGAAAATGAAGGCTTTTCCTCTAAAATCAGGAATAAGACAAAGCTGCCCACTCTCTCCACTCTTATTTAACATAGTTCTGGAAGTTTTAGCCAGAGTGATCAGGCAAGAGAAAGAAATAAAAGGTATCCATATCGGGAAAAAAGAAGTAAAGTTATCACTTTTTTGCAGATGACATGATCCTGTATAGAGAAAAACAGACTCCACCAAAAAACTTACAAACAATAAACCAATACAGTAAAGTCATAGGATACAAACTCAATATACAAAAGTCTATTGCTTTTCCATATGCCAATGATGAAACTTCAGAAAATAAACTAAAAATAAAAAACAATTCCTTTTACAATTACAACAACAAAATACCTAGAAATAAACTTAACAAAGTATCTGAAGAACCTATATACTAAAAACTACAAAACATTATTGAAAGAAATTAAAAAATACACAATGAAATAGAAAAATATTCCATGTTCGTGGATTGGAAGAAACAACATAGTTAAAATGGCATATTACCCAAAGCAATATACAAATTTAATGCAATCCCCATCAAAATCTCAATGTCACTTTTAAAAAAAATAGAACAAAAATTACCAGGTTTGTATGGAACCATAAAAAAATACCTGAATAGCTAAAGCAATCTTGAGGGAAAATAATGAAGTCAAAGGCATTATAATACCTGACTTTAAATTATACGACAAAGCCATGATAATCAAAACAGCATGGCAGAAAAACAGATATACAGACCAATGGAACAGAATCAAGAGCCCAGAAATAAAACCACACACATATGGACAAATCATCTTTGACAAAGGAGCCAGAAACACACAATGGAGAAAAGAAAGCTTCTTCAATAAATGGTGCTGGGAACATTGGAAAGCAAAATATGAAACTTGACTATAGTTAGTCCCCCAGCACAAAAATTAATTCAAAATGGATCAAAGTCCTAAATATAAGATCTGAAACAACAAATTACATAGAAGAAAACAGGTACTAAACCCATTGACCTTGGCTATAGAGAACAATTTATTAATTTGATCCCATAGGTAAGGGAAGTAAAGGTTAAAATAAATGAATGGGACTATATCAAACTAAAAAGCTTCTGCACAGCAAAAGAAACTGACAATAAAACAAATAGGCAGCCAACTAAATGGGAGATAATATTTGCAAACAGCTCCGATGAGGAGTTAATATCCAAAAAATATAAAGAACTCACAAAGCTCAGCAACAAACAAGCAAACAATCCAATTAAAAATGGGGAGGCCCTGGCTGGTTGGCTTAGCGATAGAGCATCGGCCATGCACGTGGAAGTCCCAAGTTCAATTCCCGGTCAGAGCACACAGGAGAAGTGCCCATCTGCTTCTCTACCCCTCCCCTTCTCCTTTCTCTCTATCTCTCTTTCCCTCCTGCAGCAAAGGCTCCATTGGAGCAAAGTTGGCCTAGGTGCTGAGGATGGCTCCATGACTTCTGCCTCAGGTACTAGAATGGCTCCAGTCACATCAGAGCAATGGCCTAGATGGGCAGAGCATCACCCCCTAGTGGGCATGCTAGGTGGATCTCGGTCCAGCGCATGCGAGAGTCTGTCTGTCTGCCTCCCCGCCTCTCACTACAGAAAAATTAAAAAAAAAAAATGGAGAGAGGACCCTGGCTGGCTAGCTAGCTCAGTGGTAGAGCATCAGCCAGATGTGTGGAAGTCCCAGGCTCGATTCCCGACCAGGGCACATGGGAGAAGCGACCATCTGCTTCTCCGCCCTTCCCCCTCTCCTTTCTCTCTATCTCTTTCTTTCCCTCCCGCAGCCAAGGCTTTATTGGAGCAAAGTTGGCCCAGGTTCTGAGGACATCTCCCACCTCCCACCTGTTAGATTGGCTATTATCAACAAGACTGGTAATAACAAGTGTTGGAGAGGCTGTGGAGGAAAAGGACCCCTCATTCATTGCTGGTGGGAATGCATATTAGTACAACCATTATGGAAGAAATTATGGTAGTTCCTCAAAAAATTAAGAATAGAACTACCATATGACCCAGCAACCCCTCTACTGAGTATCTATCTGAAAAGCTTGAAAACATTGGTATGTAAAGACATATGCACCCCCATGTTCATTGCTGCATTATTCACAGTGGCCAAGACATGGAAACAACCAAAGTGTCCTTTGATAGAGGATTAGATAAAGAAGATGTGGTATATAAATACAATGGAATACTACTCAGCCTTAAGAAATGATGACAGTATCATTTACAGCAACATGGAGGGACCTTGAGAACATATTGAGTAAAATAAGTAAATCAGAAAAAGCTAAGAACTGTATGATTTCACACATAGATGGAACATAAAACTGACATTTATGGACATAGATAAAAGTGAAGTGGTTACGGGGAAGGGGACATTGAGGAGCGGATGGGGATAGGGGGTGGGGGAAGGGTATAAAGAGGGGCAAATATAAGGTGACAGAAAATGATTTGACTTTGAGTGATGGATATACAACACAATCAACAGTTTAAACGCTATAGAGATGTTTACCTGAAAACTATGTACTCTTATTGATCAATGTCACCTTGTTAAATTTAATTTTCTAAATAAAATGTTTTAAAAAGAATATATATTTTTAAACATTTTAAAATATGACACTATAATTGATTCTGTGTGTTTCACTTTGACTCTAATATTGTAGAGAATATCATGAGCTTAGATAATATGGAATGGACTCTTTGGGAGTATAATTGAGTCTTGTTAAAAAACCATATGATGTACATACATGTATATTCTTACAAAATAAGGATTTTTTGTAGAAATATATAATTCTTGGCACTGATTCTTAATAGAGATTGGATGAATAGTTAGAGGGAGGTAAGTTTATTGTAAGTTGTAAAGATTTTTAGTTTGTGTTCATGAAATTGTCATTTACATGCCCTGACATGATGGAGTGTACGTGGAAACCTGAGCAGAAGTCCAGCCAAGCTTGCATGGCCTGGACAGGGGGTGAGAGTTAAGAGTAAAGCTGGAGTTTGCTAAGGAGCTCTGCCCAGGCCCATCAAATACCTACAAGCAAGCCACCTCTGACCTGACCTGCTTAGTGTAGAGCTGACTTATACAAACAGTCAGAAAATGTCCCCTCAGGATACCTCTCAGAAATAGGCAGATAGAGAACATTAATTGACCTTTTATAGATTTGCAACAAATAAATCAAGGAGTTATGTGCAGCTCCATGTATGCAGTCATGCCAATTTCCTTGATTCATGTATCTGAATCAGTGTTTGAATTATAAAAACAAAAATTGTTAATGTAGATGCTCTCTTACATAGAAAAGTTTGTTAAAAAAAAACTGTTGATAAACATAAAAAAAACAAAAATAAAGGAAGAAAAACAAAAAATAAAAAAACCACACAAAAAATAAATATAAAAATAAATGTAAAAGGGTAAAAAACCTGTTTGCTTCAGGGCTTTCTGTTCATATGTCCCTATTATCATTTGGAATGTCAGATAAGATATTACTGCTATTGATTTTTAGACTCTTAGTTGATGACAATCTGCCAGGTGTGGGAGATGCTCAGAGAACTTTTAACTGTTTCTGACTAAGAAGATTTCAGCTATAAGGTTATTTATTTATTTATTTATTTATTTATTTATTTATTTATTTATTTATTTATTTATAAATAAGAGGAGGGGAGATAGAGAGACAGACTCCACATGTGCCCTGACTGGGATCCACTCAGCAACCCCTGTCTGGGGCAGATGCTTGGACCAGCTAGACTATCCACAGCTCCAGGGCTGATGCTCAAATCTAGCCACTGGCTGTGTGAGGGGAAGAGAGAGAGGAAGGGGAGAGGGAAAGGAAGATAAGCAGATGGTTGCTTCTCATGTGTGCCCTGACTGAAAATTAAACCTAGGACCTCTGCACCTCAGGCCGACACTGAGCAAACTGGCCAGGGTCCATAAAGTTATTTCGATGTCCCATTCTTGCCATTTATTGCAGTGGCTTGTAATTATTACTATTTAGTTTCTTGTTCTGATTATTTTTTCCCTCCATATTGTTTAACTGCTCTGTAAATGATTACCATCCCTAGCAGCAATTCTCAAGAACAGTAGAGCATGTATATTCAGAGATTTTCAGGAATGTTATGTTCAAAAGCTCAGTTTCAATTTTTTTTCAGAAATAACTTCAGTGGAGAAAGACACATTGGAATTATAATATTGTTTTCTGTCTAGGAAAATATAAATGAAGGAGGATAACTGAAAATTTGGCATAGCATAGGGTAAGCCATGGAAGCTATTTCATTTTGGTTAAAATTTTACAAGCTACAAAATTAGCTTGGGAATCTGCTTTGAGAATGGGATAAAAAGAAGTTGAGGATAACATATTTTGCTTTCATTCAGCACTTTTTTTTTACATAGGATTTTTTTAAAGTAATGGGACAAATTATATAAAAGATTCAGAATATATATTGCCCGTTGTTGATGTAAGAAATATCCAAACCTGTAGAGTTTGAGCCAAACAGACAACATTTGCCAGAGTGCAAGATCTCAAATGCTCCAGAGAATAACAGTTTTGCAGCTGCTTTTATGAGTTTAAAATTAAGGAGGGGGCATAAAGATAACTGGAAAAAGCAAGAAAAGCATTAGATTACAGGATAATTAATGAGAATGTGTGCTCTCTTGAGAGTTAATACCCCTTTCAGGGGATATTACTTCTGGTATTTGAAGTGTGTGTTAACCTAGATGCACAAGAACAATGGACAGGGCTGGGCTGGTTTAAAACCTTTCACTAAAGAAGTTATAGGCCTGGGGCATGACTATCCACCATGATCTACCCACTTAGATCACCCTATGACGTTACTTTCCATAGACTCTATTTTTTCCTCCACACCTCCCACCCCATAGGCAGCCACTATTAATAGTTTCTTGGGTATCTAGATATTTTCTGTGCATATATAAGATAGATGATTTCATGCAAATATTAGTATAATATAGCACTTTATATACCATTTTCTTTTCACTTAGAAATATATCTTGAAGATCATTTCATATCAGCACACATAAATCTATTTTTTCCATAAATCTATTTTTTAATGCTGATTTCTAATTGAATTACATTATGTTCTATTGATATCAATTCTCTAGCATTTGATCTCATTGTAATCTAGTATGGTAAACTTTTGTAAATATTCCATTGCCAATATGCTCAGAAAAAATGAATGCTCTCTACATGTTGGAGTTGGTTCTCTCTTCACACACACATACATACCACATCTGTCAAATCAAGTTTGTTAATTGTACAAATATTCTATATCTGACTAATTCTTGGCCACTTGGTCTATTAATTTCTGATAAAGCTATGTTAAAGTTTCTCATTGTGAATGTTGTGCTGATGATTATCCACAATAATCCAGATCATTTTTAGCCCCTTTCTGCCCTACTGTCTTGCTCTCCAGTTTCCATTTTTGTTTGGTCTGTGGGTTTGGACCTCCTCTTTACTTCACCAGGAGTCTTTCGTCTTCTGGGGCAGGAAACCTTCTACAGCTCCAGCTTTCTGGGCATCAGTAATAGTATTTCCACCCTTTGTTCCTTTAGGCTTAGGAAAGTAATTGCTTCCCACTGCTGCTAGTTTTTTGATGTACTCACCATCCCCTCTTTTTCCTTCAACACTGTGTACACACCTCTGTAAATAGTCCATTCATTCCTTCTCTTCCATTAAATCCTCCTGAGCATGACATCTATTTCCAGACTGATTGAATTTTCCATTCTTCTGATTATTTAGTCAGTTTTAGTTTTTTCAATTTCAAGGCTCAAGTACTGTACACAGAAGCTTGTGATTGATATATCTCCTTGGTGAATTGATCCTTTTGTATATTAATGAGCTTTGTTTAAGTATCATTTTATCTGATAATCCAGTCTTCTTTTAGTTTTCTTTACCTCAATTTTTTTTCATCTTTTATTTTTTATACTTTTGATGCTTTGATTTTTAATTCTTACTTGAAGTTATTGGGGTGACACTGGTCAACAAAATTATACAGATTTCAGTTGCACAATTTTACAACACATCTTCTGTACACCGTATTGTGTGTTCACCTCCCCCAAGTCAAGTCTCCATCCATCACCCTTTATACCCTCTATACCATCTTATACCTACCCCATCCTGCAATCACCACACTATTGTCTGTGTTCATGAGTTTTCTCTCTTTGTTTCATCTTATTTTGCTCAATCCCTTCACTCCCCTCACCCAGCCCCCTTTGAACAGCTGTCATTCTGTTTTATTTTTTATTTTTTTACAGGGACAGAGAGAGAGAGTCAGAGAGAGGGATAGATAGGGACAGACAGACAGAAAGGAACAGAGAGAGATGAGAAGCATCAATCACCAGTTTCTCGTTGTGACACCTTAGTTGTTCATTGATTGCTTTCTCATATGTGCCTTGACCACGGGCCTTCAGCAGACCGAGTGACCCCTTGCTCAGGGACCTTAGGTCCGAGCTGGTGAGCTTTTTTTGCTCAACCCAGATGAGCTCATGCTCAAGCTGGCAACCTCGGGGTCTCGAACGTGGGTCTTCCGCATCCCAGTCCAATGATCTATCCACTGCGCCACCACCTGGTCAGGCTGTCAGGCTGTTTTCTGTATCTATAAGTCTGTCTCTATTTTGCTTGTTAGTTCATTTTGTTCATTAGATTACACATATGAGTGAAATAATGTGGTACGTGTCTTTCTCTGACTGGCTTATTTCACTCAGTGTAATACTCTCCATGTCCATCCATGCTGTTGCAAAAGATAAGAGTTCCATTTTTTATGGCCTAGTAGTATTTCATTGTGTAATCAGTGGTAGTCAACTTGGCCCCTAGTGCCCACTAGTAGGCATTCCAGCTTTCATGGTGGGTGGTAGCAGAGCAACCAAAGTATAAATAAAAAGATAGATTTAACTATAGTAAGTTGTTTTATAAAGATTTATTCTGCCAAACTTAGTGAAAATCCAACATAAAGTACTTGGTAAGTAATTATTATCATATGCTTTAACTTGCTGTGTAACTCTGTTTTATAAATTTTATAAAGTAAAGTTACTTCCCTACTTTATAAATCACCATTACTGTGGAACCGGTGGGTGGTTAGAAAATTTTACTACTAATGGAGATACAAAAGTAGGCAGTAGGTATAAAAAGATTGACTACTCCTGGTGTAAATGCACCACAGCTTTTTTATCCACTCAGTTAATGAAGGACACTTGGGCTGCTTCCAAACCTTGACTATTGCAAATAATGCTGCAAGGAACACAGGGGTGCAAATATTCTTTCCAATTAGTAGTTTAGTTTTTTGTGGGGTTTATTTTCAGATAAATTCCCAGAAGTGGGATCACTGAGTCATAAGGCAGTCCCATTTTTAAGTAACTCCATACTGCTTTCCATAGTAGCTGCAACAATCTGCATTCCCACCAACAGAGCACAAGAGTGTTCCCTTTTCTCCATATCCTCACCAACACTTGTTTGTGAATTTATTGATGATAGCCGTTCTGACAGGTGTAAGGTGATATCTCATTGAGCCTTTTTTTTTAACTTAGAAAATGAAACTTAACAGGGTAACATCAATAAGAGTACATAGGTTTTAGGTAAACATTCCTATAGCATTTGAACTGTTGATTATATTATATACCCATCACCCAAAGTCAAATCATTTTCCATCACTATATATTTGTCCCTTTACTCCTTTCCCCGTCCCCTCCCCCACATATTCCTCCCCAACATTGTCCTCCCCCTGGTAACCACTTCACTTTTATCTATGTCCATGAGTCTTAGTTTCATTGTGCTTTTAATTTTCATTTCTCTGATGCTTAGTGATACTGAGCGTCTTTTCATATGTCTATTGTCCATCTGTATGTCTTCTTTGGAGAAGTGCCTATTTAGGTCCCTTACCCATTTTTTAATTGGATTATTTTGTTTTTTGTTTTTTTACTATTGAGTTTGTAAGTTCTTTATAAATTTTGGATATGAAGGCTTTGTCAGATGTATAGATGAATATGTTCTCTCATTCAGTAGGTTGCTTTATCATTTGTTGGTGGTTTCCTTTGCTGTGCAAAAATATTTTAGTTTGATATAGGCCTAGTTTATTTTTTCTTTTATTTTTTATTTGTTTATTTTTTCTTTTGTTTACTTTTCCTCAGGAAATATATCAGAAAAAATATTGCTATAAGAAATCTTGAGAGAAATGGTGCCGTGAGGAGCACTCCCGATACTTCTCCTCAAAATTTCAACAAGTTCTACAACCAGAGACAGAAAAATCTATCCCTGGAGTGTTTGGAAGTCCCACACACTGAACAAGAGGTATGACTGGGTGAAAAGTTGGTTAAATATATCATCAACCCTGAAGGAAATAAGACAGAAAACAGAACAATCTGCCTTCCTCACTAACCTGAGAAAGGGCTGCTTTCACTTGGAACTGAGAGAGAGTGGGGACTGGGGGCATGGAGGGAGCCAGGCTGGGGCACAGATGTTCAAGCCGAGGAAAGAGTGTGCCCACGGTGACTCAGCCCACGTGAGCTAATGTGGCCACCATTACCCCTGATATCCTGGTTGGCGAGCACGGACAGTGTGCTAGAGGTTCCTCCTAGTGCCCTGGGTGTGGGTGCCCGTGTTCCCGGACAGAGGGGTAGGGTAGAGGCTTCTGTGTGGGCTGCGACCAGAGTCTCAGTGTCATCCCTGCTCCCCCAGCAACAGTGTGCGGGGAGTGCACAAAAGCAAACTTCCCTACGCCCGGACTTCTTCGGGCAGGCAGGGTGCCTCACCCAGCCATTCAGGCTAACATCCCTGGGAAGAAAAAATATGGAAGCGCACAAGCAGCTTGCAGACTGTCTCTGGAGCAGATCTGTGGATCCAATCGCTGAAATTAGCTTAACCCACAGTCTACTCACCGACCAACTGGCTTACATGGCTCTAGTTGACAAGGTCTCTCTCAGATCAGCCATCTAAGACAAGAGACATGATATTTTTTAGTGCCTCTTGCTCTACACCAGGGGTCCCCAAACTTTTTACACAGGGGGCCAGTTTACTGTCCCTCAGACCATTGGAGGGCCAGACTATAAAAAAAACTATGAACAAATCCCTATGCACACTGCACATATCTTATTTTAAAATAAAAAAACAAAATGAGAACAAATATAATATTTAAAATAAAGAACAAGTAAATTTAAATCAACAAACTGACTAGTATTTCAATGGGAACTATGCTCCTCTCACCGATCACCAATGAAAGAGGTGCCCCTTCCGGAAGTGCGGTGGGGGCTGGATAAATGGCCTCAGGGGGATGCATGCGGCCCCTGGGCCGTAGTTTGGGGACCCCTGCTCTACACATTGGGGCGGGGGCAACTTCCTGTCAGTCAATACAGGGTGAAAAATACATTCCTACCGAACAAACCTCAGAGAACACGCAGTTAGACAGGCTAGGCTGTAGGCTTTTTAACAAGAAAGAAGCCTGCAGAAAGCAATCCCATGAAACGCTAAGGAAAATTTAACTAGATATACCTGGGGAACTGAACAGAAGTCAACATGCCCCCCTACCTGCTTAAGCTGGTGGCTTTGATTGGCAGAGCTTTCATACTCAGGGCTGTGCACTAAAAAGAGAGATTTGGCAGCTTTTAAGACCTCCTGTTCTGCAGGCAGTGACTAGGGCATCTTCTTCCCAGCCAATACAGGTTATGAAGTGCAAAAAACCTAGGGAGAGTGGTCCCACAGAGTACTGAGGCATACTGGACAAGCCTGGAGGCTCATAGAAAGACACCTTGAGAGCCATTGGCTCCCAGCCCTGCCTGATTATGGTGGCAGTTCTGACTGACAGAGCCTTACCCAGAACCCAGCGCTGAGTGGGGATAGAGTGGGAATCTGCCAGCTCCTTGAACCTCTTCATCTCCAGGCAATGGCAGCAGCAACCTCATAGCTGGATCATCAGGCTGCTAATTCAGGAAGGAGAGACTAGGAGAAAAGCTCCAGGAAAACAGACTCTCCCATTGTTGGAGCCTGCAAATGCTGACAAGCCCCAACAACCAATGAGACTGAGGCCTAGTATATGACATCACTATAGAGGCACATCAACTGCAAATCTCTACCTAAGCATACCACAGAGGCAGAGCCTGGGGTACAGAGCCACTGACCAGGAAGAGGGAGAGGAAAGAAAAAGGAAGAAGAGAGCCTCTCAAAATCAAGAAAAATCCACAGTCTTTAACAGTCTTTATAACTTTTTTTACTTTTTTTTTCTTTCATTTTCAATAGATGAATGAATAAAGAAGAGGTGGTACATATATACTATGGAATACCACTCAGCCATAAGAAATGATGACATAGGATCATTTAAAACAAAATGGATGAATCTTGATAACATACGGAGTGAAATAAGTAAATCAGAAAAAATAAGAACTGCATGATTCCATACATAGGTGGAACATAAAAACAAGACTAGGAGACATGGACAAGAGTGTGGTGGTTATGGGGGGGGAGAGGGGGGAGAGAAGGGAGGGGAGGGGCAAAAAAAAACCAGATAGAAGGTGACAGAGGACAATTTGACTTTGGGTGACGGGTACGCAACATAATTGAATGAGAAGATAACCTGGAGATGTTTTCTTTGAACATATGTACCCTGATTTATTAATGTCACCCCATTAAAATTAATTAAAATTTATATATAAAAAAGAAACCTCTGAGATTTTACTACCTATGTTTTCTTTTAGGATTTTTGTGGTTTTTAACCTAATATTTAATTCTTTAATCCATTTTGAATTTATTCTTGTTTATGTGTATGAAGGTGGTCTGATTTCATTTGTTTGAACATATTTGTCATTTTATCAACACCATTTATTAAATATACTATTTCTACACCATTGTATGTTTTTTCCTCCTTTGTCAAATATTAATTAACTATAAAGGTGTGGGTTTATTTCTGGGCTTTCTATTCTGTTCTGTTGATATATGTCTGCTTTTATTCTAGTACCATGCTGTTTTGATTACTATATCCTTGCAGTATAGTCTGATATCAGGTAATGTGATTGTTTTGTTTTAAAGTATTTTTTAAGAAAGTTTATAATTTCATATTTTAACCCTATCTGATTAAATAATATTTCTTGTGATTACTAATATATTTGAACCTATTTCTGCCATCTTACTTTGAGCTTTCTGTTTACTTTCTCTTTTAGTTTAGTCATAGATTGTACAATGTGTCCGTAAAGTCATGGTGCACTTTTGATCGGTCACAAGAAAGCAACAAAAGATGATAGAAATGTGAAATCTGCACCAAATAAAAGGAAAACCCTCCCAGTTTCTGTAGGATGATGTGGCAGCATGTGCGCATGTGCAGATGATGACATAACACCATGTATACAGCAGAGCAGCCCACAGCCATGCCTGTCGAGATGTGGATGGTACAGAGGAAAGTTCAATGTTTCTGTGGCTTGCTAAATTTGTTTTTTTTTTTAATTTTTTTTTTTAAATTTTATTTATTCATTTTAGAGAGGAGAGAGAAAGGGAGAAAGAGAGACAAAGAGGGAGAGACAGGAGAGAGAGACAGAGAGAGAGAAGGTGGGGAGGAGCTGGAAGCATCAACTCCCATATGTGCCTTGACCAGGCAAGCCCAGGGTTTCGAACTGGCAACCTCAGCATTTCCAGGTCGACACTTTATCCACTGCGCCACCACAGGTCAGGCTGGCTTGCTAAATTTGAATCCATGACCAAAGTGCAACATGAATATCGGCGTGTTTATAACGAAGCATCACCACATAGGAATAACATTACTCAGTGGGATAAGCAGTTGAAGGAAACCGGCAGTTTGGTGGAGAAACCTTGTTCTGGTAGGCCATCAGTCAGTGACAAGTCTGTAGAGGCTATACGGGATAGCTACCTAAGGAGCCCTAAAAAATTGGTGTGTGAACCCACATTGAACTGCACTGAATATGTATGAAACTTGGAGAGTTTTCCTTTTATTTGGTGCAAATTTCACATTTCTATCTCTTTTGTTGCTTTCCTGTGACCAGTCAAAAGTGCACCATGACTTTACAGACACACTGTATTTTTATCTTTAAATTTTAATATGCTTAACTATGATTTTTCTCTGAAGTATGAAACTATTTAATTTCTTGACCTCTTCATTAGTCAGAAATGGACGATAGGCCCTGAGCAGGTGATTCAGTGGATAGAGTATTGTCCCATCATGCCAAGCTCATGGATTTGACCCCTGATCAGGGCATGTACAAGAAACAATCAATGAATACACATCTAAATAGAACAACTGAGTGTAACAGCTGAGTTGATGCTTCTTTCTCTCTTCCTATATTTTTCTCTCTCTTTTCCTCTCCCTTTCTTTTTTCTCTTTCTTTCAAATCAATGGAAAATTTTAAAAAAGAAGAAGGAGGAGGAGGAAGAGAAAGAAGAAGAAGAAGAGGAAGGAGAAGAAAGAATAAAGAAAAAGAAGGAAGCCCTAGAAAACAGATCAGGTGTTGCAACAAGGACCTGATCATTCAACAGTTTGTTCATGGAATACTTTTGTGGTATCCCACATCACTACAAGACTAAGACACTGAGATTTCAGCATAGAACTGATAAAACATGTTGGCAGGGCCTGACCAGGCAGTGGCGCAGTGGATAGAGCGTCAGACTGGGATGCAGAGGACCCAGGTTTGAGACCCCGAGGTCGTCAGCTTGAGCACGGACTCATCTGGTTTGAGCAAAGCTCACCAGCTTGGACCCAAGGTTGCTGGCTCGAGCAAGGATTTACTTGGTCTGCTATAGCCCCACGGTCAAGGCACATATGAGAAAGCAATCAATGAACAACTAAGGTGTCACGATGAAAAACTGATGATTGATGCTTCTCATCTCTCTCCATTCCTATCTGTCCCTATCTATCCCTCTCTCTGACTCTCTCTCTCTCTCTGTCTCTGTAAAACAACAAAAAAAATCAATAATATGAAACATGTTGGCAGGGGCGGTAAGATGGCATTGGAGTAGGCGGACATACCAACTTCCACCTCCCAGAAACTAAGTGGATTACAACTTAATTTTAAAAACAGTCATCTGGAAAAACCAACTTTTGACTAAAATAAGAGGACTCTTTAACCAAGGATCACTGAAGAAGCCACACTGAGACTGGTAGGAAAAGCAGAAATGCAGAGAGGGCTGCCCAGCTCCCAGGAGCGAGCAGCAGCCTGGAAGGACTCGCATGGTGGGAGGTGAGTTTAGTGGAGAGGAGAGGGTCCTGGGACTCAGAAACAAAGTGCCAGCCTACAGCCTCAGAGCCTAGAAGAGGCATACGAACAGTATTTAGCTGCGAAACAACCCAGGATACTGTTTGTGAGAAGGAGACAGATTTCTCAAACACAAGATTAATCTTAAAGGGTCTGCACAGAAAACCACTTTCATGATCACTCACTCTGGGCTTCACAGGATGAGGAGAGCTGAGAGGACTAGAGTAGCAGGAATAAAGTGTAATCTAGGAGGCATAGGGAGAAACACTTTGAGGGACAACCACCTTAACCCCTGGGCTGAGTCAATCCCCAAATCTAAAGTGAATATTTTTCCTGGAACCAGCAATACCAGCAAAGGGAAGCAGGTCACCAGCCAAACAGAAGCTCTCCTGCTGCAGCCAGAGCAAAGAATAGCTTAGAAGCAGGGAGCCATCAGGGATACAGTATTGAGTGCTAAGGTCTGAGCTGCATCGCCACTCCCACACTGCTGAGTGCTCACCGGAAGGCAGGTGGCAGCGGGACACAGAAGTGTGGTCCCGTCAGTGTGGGTGGAAGGGTGGCTGGCCGCGGCTGCAGCCCAGGCATGAGAACAGTCCTGCCTGCAGGGGGTGGCTGCAGAAAGCTGGGGTGGCTGTGACTGAGGCCCAGCATTAGCGCAGTCCCACCTGGCAGGGTCAGAGGCAGGGGGTAGCCATGGTGGTGGAAGGGGTGCACGAAAGCAATCTGACCCATGTCTGCAAGCCAGGCACGCAAGAGCGGTCCCGCCTGCAGTCCCGCCTGCAGGGGTAAGGCAAAAGCAGGGGAATTGGTTGAGACTTGCAGCTGGATGCAAGAGCACAGCCCCACCCATAAGGGCAGGGCAAAGGCTTGGGGCCAGCCAAGGCCTGCAGACTGGATGCAATAGCACAGTCCTACCTGTGGGTGGGGCGGATACAGGGGGCCATCCAGGGCTTGCAGCCCAAATGCATAAATGCAGTCCCACCCACAGGGGTGGGGTGAAGGTTGGTGGCTGGCTAGGGCTTGCAGCACAGGCACACAAACACAGTCCCACCTGATGAGGCTAGGCAGAAGCCACAGTGACCACTGCAGCGAGCAGTGCTGGCAATGCTCGTGCCCAAAAACCCAAGGCTTCAGCAGATGGGGTGGCGGACCTGCAGACATACCACACCTAGAGAACACAGAGGCCACACCCATCAGACTTCTGTGGCCACACCCTTCCTATACACAGACACAATGGGATGGCAGAGAAATGCAACCCAAATGAATCAACAAGAGAAATCCCCAGAAAAAGATTTGAATGAGACAGAAATAACCAAATTACCAGACGCAGAGTTTAAAATAATGATTGTTAGGACGCTCAAAGATACTACAGCAATAATGGATAGACATTATGAGCACCTAAATAAAGAGATAGTAAGCATCAAAAAGGACATTGAAATAATAAAAAAGAATCAGTCAGAAATGACAAATACAATGTCAGAAATGAAGACCACAATAGAAGGAATTAAAGCAGGATAGATGAAGATGAGGATCGCATCAGCAAGTTAGAGGACAAGATAAACGAAAGCACAGAAGCAGAGCAGCAAAAAAAGGAGGCTCAAAAAGTCTGAGGAAACTCTGAGAGAGTTCTGTGACAACATGAAGAGAAACAACATTCACATCATAAGGGTTCCTGAAGGAGAAGAGAAAGAACAAGGGATAGAGAATTTGATTGAAGAAATTATAGCTGAAAACTTCCCTAAACTGATGAAAAAAAAAGTCACACAAGTTCAAGAAGCACAGAGAGGTCCATTAAGGATGAACTCAAAAAGGCCAACACCAAGACACATCATACTTAAAATACAAAAATTAAGAGATAAAGAAAGAATACTAAAAGCAATAAGAAAAAAGCAGTTTATTACCTACAGAGGAGCCCTCATAAGGATGACATCTGACTTCTGAACAGAAACATTAAAGGCCAGAAGGGAATGGCAAGAAATATTCAAAGTAATACAAAACAAGAGCTTACAACCAAGACTTCTCTCAAGGCTATCATTTAAAATTGAAGGAGAAATAAAAAGCTTCCCAGACAAAAAAAAAAAAATTCAATGAATTCATTACAACCAAACCAATGCTGCAAGAAATGTTAGGGGGCCTGCTGTATACAGAACTTACACCATTCACAAAAATAAACCCAAAATGGATAAAAGACTTAAATGTAAGTCGTGAAACCATAAACATCTTGGAAGAAAACATAGGCAGTAAACTCTCCAATATCTCTTGTAACAATATATTTGCTGATTTGTCTCCACGGGCAGGTGAAATAAAGGGTAGGATGAACAAATGGGACTATATGAAACTAAAAGGTTTGCACAGCAATAGACACCATTAACAAAATAAAAAGACAACCCACACAATGGGAGAATATATTCACCAATACATCTGATAAGGGGTTAATAACCAAAATTTATAAAGAACTTGTACAACTCAACACCAGGAAGGTAAACAATCCAATCAAAAAATGGGCAAAAGAAATGAATAGGCACTTCTCCAAAGAAGACATACAGATGGTCAATAGGCATATGCAAAAATGTTCAACATCACTAATCATTAGAGAAATGCAAATTAAAGCCACAATGAGATATCACCTCACACCAGTCAGAATGGCGCTCATCAACAAAACAACACAGAATAAGTGCTGGTGAGGATGTAGAGAAAAGGGAACCCTCCTGCACTGCTGGTGGGAATGCAGACTGGTGCAGCCACTGTGGAAAACAGTATAGAGATTCCTCAAAAATTAAAAATGGAACTGCTCTTTGACCCAGTTATCCCACTTTTAGGAATATATCCTAAGAATACTAAATCACCGATTCAAAAGAAGAAATGCACCCCCATGTTTATGGCAGCATTGTTTACAATAGCCAAGATCTGGAAACAGCCCAAGTGTCCGTCACTGGACAAGTGGATTAAAAAGCTATGATATATATACACAATGGAATACTACGTGGCTGTGAGGAAGAGGGAAATCTTACCTTTTGTGACAACATGGATGGACCTGGAAACTATCATGCTAAGTGAAATAAGCCAGGCAGAGAAAGAAAAATATCATATGAGCTCACTCATTTGAGGAATCCAATGAACAATGTGAACTGAGCAACAGAACAGAGGCAGAGGCGGGATCAAAGGGACCAGAGGGAAAGTGGTCAGAGGGAAAGTACAAGAGAGGATGAGATCAGAGAAGGGAAAGAGATTAATGAAATTATATATACATAATACAGCATTATAAAGAGTAGGGCAGCAAATCCTGGAGGGAATGGGGCAAGCATTGGGGGGAGGGGGCATGGTGGGGCCGAGGGGAAGAAGGGGGGAAAGGGAGATATATTCGGTGGGGCACTTGAATCTATATAAACACAAATTAAAATCATAAATAAATAAATAAACATGTTCTTAAGTACATTACACTTTACTGAGCCACCCAGCCAAGGCCTCCTTTGCCTTCTTACATAGGCAGCTTCATATAAGCTGTGACCCCAGAGAGAAAGCAGGATGGAAACTTCATGGGTATTGTTTTCCTTTGGAAAAGCCTCATTCCTGACCTGGTTTCCTTCCCTGGTGTCTGCCCCAAATGCTAAAGAGTCTGCCCACTTTGGACCTGTAGGGGCCACTTGTATCTCTAGTACATTTCTGGAACATGGAAACTTTAACCATATTTTTATTTATTTTTACTTTTAATTTATTCTGTCAACATGGTTCCAAATGTCCCATTCAATATAACACCCTCTATACACCACTTTGTGCCCATCATGCTTCATGCCAAGTCTCTTTCCACCCCTTTTCTCCCCCCTTTATCCCCCTACTTCCACCCTCTCTGGCTATTGCTGTCCTGTTGTTTGTATATATGATTTTGGCTAATCCCTTCACCTTCTTTAATCCCATCCTGTCTTCCCCTTTCCCTCTGACAGCCGTCCATCTGTTCCCTGTGATCCTGCCTCTGTTTCTATTTTGTTTCTCAGTTTATTGTGTTCATTAGTTTCAACATATAAGTGAGATCATATGGTATTTGTCTTTCTCTGCCTAGTTTATTTCACTTAAGATAATAATCTCCAGTTCCATCTATACTATCGCCAAAAGTAAAATTTCCTTCTTTTTTATGGTCACATAGTATTCCATTGTGTAAATGTACCAAGGCTTTTTTATCCACTCATCCACTGACACTTGGGCTGTTTACAGTTCTTTGCTATTGCAAACAAAACTGCAATGAACATGGGGGTGTATATCTTTTTTAAAATTAGTACTTTGGAATTCTTAAGATATATTCCTAGAGCTGGGATAGCTGGGTCATAAGGCAGTTCCATTTTTTATTTTTTTAGGAAATGCCATACTGTTTTCTCCAGTGGCTGCACAAGTCTGCATTCCCATCAGTAGTTAGTGATGTTTACTGTATTTAAAAGTGCAACTGTATTTAAAGTCTTCCTTTTTTTATATTTTATGTGTTATTGACATGCATTGTTCCACAGTGCCTCAAAGCATAAATTTATGGTGCTATCTTGACTGGAAGTTAAATGCCAAAACTTTTTTATTTATGACTTGGATTTAAAGATGTTTATTGTGTCTACATGGAATTGTTTTGTCTGTTGCTTTTTTTTTATTTTAATGGGGTGCATTGATCAATCAGGGTACATAGGTTTAGAGAAAACATCTCCAGGTTATTTTGACATTTGATTATGTTGCATATCCACCTTCTATCTGGTTTTCTTTGTTCCTCTCCCCTCCCCCTGCCCCTTCCCTTTCTTCCCCCCACCCTCAGTAACCACCACACTCTTGTCCACACCCTTGACCCTTGATAACATTGTACTGAGTGAAATAAGTAAATCAGAAAAAACCAAGAACTATATAATTCCATACATAGAACATAAAAATGAGACTCAGGGACATGGATATATGTCAAACCTTGTATTGAGCACCTATAATGTATTTTTCCCTAAGTGGCAGAGAACACCTGCAAAAATGTGTTTCTTTCTTCAAGGAGCTTATAATTTTTTTTTTTTTACAGTGACAGAGAGAGAGTCAGAAAGAGGGATAGACAGACAGAAATGGAGAGAAATGAGAAGCATCAATCATTAGTTTTTCATTGCAACCTTAGTTGTTCATTGATTGCTTTCTCATATATGCCTTGACCATGGGCCATAGCAGACCGCGTAACCCCTTGCTCAAGCCAGTGACCTTGGGTCCAAGCTGGTGAGCTTTGCTCAAACCAGATTAGCTTGCACTCAAGCTGGCGACCTCGGGGTCTCGAACCCGGGTCCTCTGCATCCCAGTCCGACACTCTATCCACTGTGCCACCGCCCAGTCAGGCAGGAGCTTATAATTTCTTAAGTGACATAAGGTGCCTGCTTAGCACAATAGGTAGTGCATCAATCTCATAAGTGACCTAAGACGTAAATGCATACATGAAATAATTTTGAAAATACAAGACAGAATAATATTCAAGTCTCATAATATGTGATGTTTTCTGCAGATGTAAAGGAAAGATGGGCCTCACAGCAGATAGTGAGGCTGGAGAGGGCTGTTTTGTTGCTCTGAGGTTATTTGGAGCAGGAATAAGATGATTATAACTTGTTAAGTAACACCTAGGCTGGTGCATATATCCACAAACATGAAAGACCATTTTCTTAAATATTCTATGTTTTTACCTGTCCTCTTCAGGGAGCTCATGAGAATATCTAAATATGCACCTTTCAAAATCATGAGTCATTTACTTTTAACTTTCTCTAATATATTCTATTAATTGCTAGACTCCTCTCACCTACTGGGAATGTCATGAATGGGAACCACCCACACTGTTAACATAATCTAATCAATTTCAAAACCAAAGACAAAGTGATTATTTCCATTCTCAATAATTGATTCAGACTGATACTTTTCTCTTTTTTTCAGGTGTTTAGCAAACAGTTCTAATGAGGTTAAAGTCAATTACATTTGGTTCTGTCATACTAATACAGGCTCTTTGGAAAAGGTTTCAGATCTCCTTCTAATTATTGGGAGAATAGTGAAAACCCCACTCCTGGCCTCTTTCCTGTCCTAATCTGCCTCCTCCCAGTTGTTGACTCTAGGAGAGTGAACTTCCCTTCAGTTTGGGAGCAGTGGACAGTAATCTGAATGAATTGGTCTGATTTGATAGATTATAGATTCAGGTGTAGGGATAAGGCTTCTACTGGGTCATGTTGAATCTAGACCTCAACCAACTAAAAGTAATCACACTTTTCTCTGGACTCATAATTTATCTTTACCCTTCTGGTGGCATTTTTTTTTTTTTTTTTTTTTTTATAATTTTATTTTTTTAATGGGGTGACATCAATAAATCAGGATACATATATTCAAAGATAACAAGTCCAGGTTATCTTGTCGTTCAATTATGTTGCATACCCACCACCCAAAGTCAGATTGTCCTCTGTCACCTTCTATCTTGTTTTCTTTGTGCCCCTCCCACCCCCTATCCCTCTCCCATTCCCCCTTCCCCCCCGTAACCACCACACTCTTATCAATGTCTCTTAGTTTCACTATTATGTCCCACCTCTGGTGGCATTTTTAAGATAAATGACCTGAATTATAACTTTTGTCCCCTCTAGCCTACATATTCCTTAAGGGAAGAAGCCATGCCTGATTTGGTTTGGAATCTGTCAAAAACTTTAGCAGAGCCCTGGCTGGTGGTGCGGTGGATAGAGCATAGTTCCAGAGTGCTGTGGCCACTGGCTTGATCTCAAGGGTGCTGGCTCTATCTCGAGGGCCCAGGACCCACCCAAACCATCCCAAAGGTCACTGGTTAGGGCCCTATTCAGGGCATGTATGAGAAGCAGTCAATGGGTGCACATTAAATGAAACAATGAGTTTTTGCTTCTCTCTCTCTGTCTCCCTCACCCTCCTTTCTCTTTCTTTCCTCTCTCTCAAATAAATGGGAGAAAATATAAAAAATCTATAGCAGAATACTAAAGTGGCACAAAGAAGCCATTTAATAAATATGTGGGCTGACTGCATAAGGGTCAGATAAGCAGGTGTACATGAACCAACCCTGTCAGTCTCAAACTACATTACTCTTTTCTCTTCAGCCTAGTCTCTTTCTATCCATGACACATATACGTCTTTTCAGCTTCTCACTGTAATAATAATATTATTGTAAGTGGCACAGAGAAGTTAACTAACTTACCTGAGGACACATAGCTAATAAAACACAGGGCCAGGGTTTGAACCCAGGCAGTTAGACCCTAGATTTTGTGCTTTTAACCACTATGCCATTCTTGATATAGTACCAGACTTATATATGCCTATCTTCTAGTTAGTCTTCAGCTGCATTCTCTTGTGAGAGGAACTCCAGCACCAGATTCACAGCTAAATTACTCTAGAACAAAGACTTATTCTTATTCTTCTTTCGAGTGACCAACCCAGCAGTGTGGGCATGCCCAATGACCAATGGAGAAATAGTCAGTCATAGGTATGATCACACAACCAGTTAGTTAAAATTAGAATGAACATCTAAAGGGGACCTAACTTACTATTATAACCTGGGTAAGACTTTTTATCTGGAATTTTTTTTTCCGAAGTTAGAAGTGGGGAAGCAGTCAGACAGACTCCCGCATATGTCCAATAGGGATCTACCCGGTACGCCCACCAGGGGTGATGCTCTGCCCATCTGGGGCGTTGTTCTGTTGCGGAGGGAGCCATTCTAGCACCTGAGGCAGAGGACATGGAGCCATCCTTAGCTCCCAGGCCAACTTTGTTCCAATGGAGCCTTGGCTGCGGCAGGGGAAGAGAGAGAGAGAAAGGAGAGGGGAAGGGTAGAGAAGCAGATGGGCGCTTCTCCTGTGTGCCCTGACCGGTAATTGAACCCTGGACTTCCACACGCCAGGCCGATGCTCTACCGCTGAACCACCTGGCCAAGGCTTGGAAATATTTTTAATCTTATTAAAATATCAGACCACATTTCTTACTTCACCTCTAATCCCAATATTTTCAGCAGAGAGTTATCAGTGCTAAGAAAGAAGAGGGGGCAATCTAAATTGACAAATTACACAGATATAACTGTTTTTAACTTTGGAATATGATCAGAGACTCCACTCACTTGTTGCCAGCAGTCTTGGCCTAATCGACAGGAGTTTGCAGACTCACTGGGTAGCAGAAAGAAACAGGCCATAGAAAATTCACTCAATAATTGAGGGTTAGCCCTGGCCTGTTGGCTCAGTGGTAGAGCGTCGGCCTGGCGTGCAGGGGTCCCGGGTTCGATTCCCGGCCAGGGCACACAGAAGAAGTGCCCATCTGCTTCTCCACCCCTCCCCCTCCTTCCTCTCTGTCTCTCTCTTCCCCTCCCGCAGCGAGGCTCCATTGGAGCAAAGATGGCCCGGGCGCTGGGGATGGCTCCTTGGCCTCTGCCCCAGGCGCTACAGTGGCTCTGGTTGCAACAGAGAAACGCACCGGAGGGGCAGAGCATCGCCCATGGTGGGCAGAGCATTGCCCCCTGGTGGGCGTGCCGGGTGGATCCCAGTCGGGCGCATGCGGGAGTCTGTCAGACTGTCTCTCCCCGTTTCCAGCTTCAGAAAAAATAATAATAATAATAATAGGGAGTGACGTCACGGAAATGGCGCCGTGAGAAGCGCGTCCGACAGCTCTCCCCTAAATGACAACAAATTTATCAACTAGAAACAGAAAAATTTATCCTCGGAGCATTCCGGAGTTCCACACAAACTGAAAGCAAAAGGACTGTTATCACTTGAATCTGAGAGACGAGGGTGTGGAGGAAGCTACCGCAGCGACGCTCATTCAAGCCGCCAGGGAGTGCGCCACCGGCAGAAGCAGTTGCAGCCTTATAGCTGGATCACCAGGCTGCTAATTCAGAAAGGGGGGACTAGAGAGAGAATCCAGGAAAGCAAACTCTCTCATCGTTGGACCCTGCAAACGCCAACAAGCCTTTACTTCCAGCAAGACTAAAGCCAATTATATGACATTGCCATAGAATCCCATCAACTGCAAATCCCTACCTAAGAGTGACACAGGGGCAGAGCCTGGGGTACGGAGTCACCAACTAGGAAGAGGGAGAGAAAAGAAAAAGGAAGAAGTTAACCTCTCAAAATCAAGAAAAACCCACAGACTTTACAACTTGATCGACTAATTTTTTTTTTGTTGTTGTTGTTGTTGTTTGTTTCTTCTATCTTTTTGCCTTTATTTCCTCCACCTCGGTCCTTCTATTCTCTGCCCATCTTATGCTTCCCCTTTCTTCAACTACACTACCCATGAGTGTTGCATTTTATTTTTCTTCTTCATCCTCACCCTCCTTTAAGGTTATACTCCAAAACACTTAACTCTCACTCTCTCCTCTTTTGTTTTTTTTTTTGTCTTGCTTTATTTTGTTTTTTTTCTCCTCCTATTTTATTTCTTCCTTCGTTTTTCTCTTTTTCTTATTTTTTCCTTTCTATTCGTTTTTTCTTTTCTCATTTTACTTTCCTCCCATATAATCCTCAATCACGAACAAATTAGTTAATTTGGGACTCAAGGCTTTTTTTTTTGCTTTATTTCTCTTTTTTGCTTTTGTTTTTATTTTTTTTCTCTTGTTTGTTTATTTTTGTGGCATTTTGGGTCCTCCCAACCCAAGGTCTCCATTGTATTTAGTCTTCGCTCCACTTAATACAACAGATTTCTACTTATTATTTTTATTTTTTCTTCTTTATTATTCTTTTTTGGTCCTTTTTTCTGATTCCCTCTTATCCCTCTCATTATATCTCTTAGTTGACCATCACTTACAAGCAAATCATCTTATGCTTGTCTAAGATTTTCTTCCTTTTTTTTTTTTTTTTTTTTTTTTTGCATTTAGTAGGTCCCTACTCCCTTTTTTTGCCCCTTGAACTCTTCACCCCAAATCAGGCCCTCCATTATAGGCACAATATTTCCCTGAGGAGGGGAGAGGAGGGAAAGAGAAGAGAGAAAAAAAGGGAGAAATAATAAATTATTACTGTTTTTTTTTTGTGGGGTGTTTTACCCTTTTTTTTTTCTTTTTACTCTTTATTAATTCTAATTAGTGCTATCAATAAGACCACCCTCAGATGCCGATAAGAAAGAGGAAATCGAATATTATGGATACAAAAGAAAGAGAGGTAACACAAATAGATGTGGAAAAATCTATGGAGAAAAGACTTAACATATTGGAAGCCTTGGAGCTAAATGACAGAGAATTTAAAATAGAAATCTTAAAAATACTCAGAGATATACAAGAAAACACAGAAAGGCAATATAGGGAGATCAGAAAACAACTCAATGAACACAAAGAATATATTACCAAGGAAATTGAAACTATAAAAACAAATCAAACAGAAATGAAAAACTCAATTCACGAGCTGAAAAACGAGGTAACAAGCTTAGCTAACAGAACAGCCCAGATTGAAGATAGGATTAGTGAAATAGAAGACAAACAACTTGAGGCACAACAGAGAGAAGAAGAAAGAGACTCAAAAATAATAAAAAATGAGAAAGCCCTACAGGAATTGTCTGACTCCATCAGAAAGAATAACATAAGAATAATAGGTATATCAGAGGGAGAAGAGAAAGAAAATGGAATGGAGAATATACTCAAACAAATAATAGACGAGAACTTCCCAAGCCTGTGGAAGGAACTAAAGCCTCAAATTCAAGAAGCAAACAGAACACCAAGTTTTCTTAACCCCAACAAACCCACTCCAAGGCACATCATAATAAAGATGACACAAACCAATGACAAAGAAAAAATTCTCAAGGCAGCCAGGGAAAAGAAGAGTACAACATATAAAGGAAGGCCTATTAGATTATCATCAGATTTCTCAGCAGAAACTCTACAAGCTAGAAGAGAGTGGACCCCAATATTTAAAGCCCTGAAAGAGAGGAACTTTCAGCCAAGAATACTATACCCATCAAAGCTATCCTTCAAGTATGAAGGAGATATAAAAACATTCACAAATACAGAAAAGATGAGAGAATTTATCAACAGAAAGCCCCCACTCCAGGAAATACTAAGGGGGGTTTTCCAACCAGATTCAAAGAACAAAAGAAAACAACACCACAAGTAACAGCTCCACCAAGAACACAATAAAACCAAACTTAAACTGTGACAACAAAGGAAAAAAAGGGGGGAGAGGATGGAGATTAACAGTAGCAAAGGATGATGAAGTGCAGAAATACTTATAAGATAGGGTACTACAATGAATATGGTAGGTACCCTTTTCATTACTTAATGGTAACCACCCTTAAAAAAACCACCACAAAAACACTTGACTTAAAAAAGGTAGCAACAGAGGAAAGAAGTATGGAACACAAACAAACAAAAACAAATGATAGAAAAACAAAAGAGAAAAATCAAACTAGATACAAAACTAACAGAAAGCAATTTATAAAATGGCAGTAGGGAACCCACAAGTGTCAATAATTACACTAAATGTAAATGGATTAAACTTACCAATAAAAAGACACAGAGTAGCAGAATGGATTAAAAAAGAAAATCCAACTATATGCTGCCTACAAGAAACACATCTAAGCAACAAGGATAAAAACAAATTCAAAGTGAAAGGCTGGAAAACAATACTCCAAGCAAACAACACCCAAAAAAAAGCAGGTGTAGCAATACTCATATCTAATAATGCTGACTACAAGACAGAAAAAGTACTCAGAGACAAAAATGGTCATTTCATAATGATTAAGGGGAAGTTGAATCAAGAAGACATAACAATCCTTAATATATATGCACCAAACCAAGGAGCACCAAAATATATAAGACAGCTACTTATTGACCTTAAAACAAAAACTAACAAAAATACAATCATACTTGGAGACCTCAATACACCGCTGACAGCTCTAGATCGGTCATCCAAACAGAGAATCAATAAAGATATAGTGGCCTTAAACGAAATACTAGAACACCTGGATATGATAGACATCTACAGGACACTTCATCCCAAAGCGACAGAGTATACATTTTTCTCTAGTGTACATGGAACATTCTCAAGAATTGACCATATGTTGGGCCACAAAGACAATATCAGCAAATTTAGAAAAATTGAAATTGTACCAAGCATATTTTCTGATCATAAAGCCTTGAAACTAGAATTCAACTGCAAAAAAGAGGGGGAAAAACCCACAAAAATGTGGAAACTAAACAACATACTTCTAAAAAATGAATGGGTCAAAGAAGAAATAAGTGCAGAAATCAAAAGATATATACAGACAAATGAAAATGAAAATACGACATATCAGAATCTCTGGGATGCAGCAAAAGCAGTAATAAGAGGAAAGTTCATATCACTTCAGGCCTATATGAACAAACAAGAGAGAGCCGAAGTAAACCACTTAACTTCACACCTTAAGGAACTAGAAAAAGAAGAACAAAGACAACCCAAAACCAGCCGAAGAAAGGAGATAATAAAAATCAGAGCAGAAATAAATGAAATAGAGAACAGAAAAGCTATAGAAAAAATCAATAAAACAAGGAGCTGGTTCTTTGAAAAGATCAACAAAATTGACAAACCCTTGGCAAGACTCACCAAGGAAAAAAGACACAGGACTCAAATAAATAAAATCCAAAATGAAAGAGGAGAGATCACCACAGACATCATAGAAATGCAAAGAATTATTGTAGAATACTATGAAAAATTATATGCCACCAAATACAACAACCTAGAAGAAATGGATAAATTCCTAGAACAATACAACCTTCCTAGACTGAGTCATGAAGAAGCAGAAAGCCTAAACAGACCAATCAGCAGGGAGGAAATAGAAAAAACTATTAAAAATCTCCCCAAAAATAAAAGTCCAGGCCCAGACGGTTATACTAGTGAATTCTATCAAACATTCAAAGAAGACTTGGTTCCTATTCTACTCAAAGTCTTCCAAAAAATTGAAGAAGAAGCAATACTTCCAAACACATTTTATGAGGCCAACATAACCCTCATACCAAAACCTGGCAAGGATGGCACAAAGAAAGAAAACTACAGACCAATATCTCTAATGAATACAGATGCTAAAATACTAAACAAAATACTGGCAAACCGAATACAACAACATATTAAAAAAATAATACATCATGATCAAGTGGGATTCATCCCAGAATCTCAAGGATGGTTCAACATACGCAAAACGGTTAACGTAATACACCATATCAACAAAACAAAGAACAAAAACCACATGATCTTATCAATAGATGCAGAAAAGGCTTTTGATAAAATACAACACAATTTTATGTTTAAGACTCTCAACAAAATGGGTATAGAAGGAAAATATCTCAACATGATAAAGGCCATATATGATAAACCATCAGCCAACATCCTATTAAACGGCATAAAACTGAGGACTTTCTACCTTAAATCAGGAACAAGACAGGGTTGTCCACTCTCTCCACTCTTATTCAACGTGGTGCTAGAAGTTCTGGCCAGAGCAATCAGACAAGACAAAGAAATAAAAGGCATCCATATCGGAAAAGAAGAAGTAAAGCTATCACTTTTTGCTGATGATATGATCCTATACATCGAAAACCCGAAGGACTCCACAAAAAGATTATTAGAAACGATAAACCAATACAGTAAGGTCACAGGATACAAAATTAACATACAAAAGTCCATAGCCTTTCTATATGCCAACAATGAAATATTAGAAAACGAACTCAAAAAAATAATCCCCTTCACGATTGCAACAAAAAAAATAAAATACCTAGGAATAAACATAACAAAGAACGTAAAGGACCTATATAATGAAAATTACAAAGCATTGTTAAGGGAAATCGAAAAAGATACAATGAGATGGAAAAATATTCCTTGTTCTTGGATAGGAAGAATAAATATAATCAAAATGGCCATATTACCCAAAGCAATATACAAATTTAATGCAATTCCCATCAAAATCCCTATGATATTTTTTAAAGAAATGGAAAAAAAAATCATCAGATTTATATGGAACTATAAAAAACCCCGAATAACCAAAACAATCCTAAGGAAAAAGAATGAAGCTGGGGGCATTACAATACCTGACTTTAAACTATATTATAGGGCCACGATAATCAAAACAGCATGGTATTGGCAAAAAAATAGACACTCA
The DNA here is from genome assembly GCF_036850765.1 of Saccopteryx bilineata. Taxonomy (NCBI): domain Eukaryota; kingdom Metazoa; phylum Chordata; class Mammalia; order Chiroptera; family Emballonuridae; genus Saccopteryx; species Saccopteryx bilineata. The sequence continues at coordinate 119,946,362 of NC_089492.1, read as the reverse complement.
GACCAATGGAACAGAATAGAAAGCCCAGAAATAAAACCACATATATATGGTCAAATAATCTTTGATAAAGGGGCCAACAACACACAATGGAGAAAAGAAAGCCTCTTCAACAAATGGTGTTGGGAAAACTGGAAAGCCACATGCAAAAGAATGAAACTCGACTACAGCCTGTCCCCGTGTACTAAAATTAATTCAAAATGGATCAAAGACCTAAATATAAGACCTGAAACAATAAAGTACATAGAAGAAGACATAGGTACTAAAATCATGGACCTGGGTTTTAAAGAACATTTTATGAACTTGACTCCAATGGCAAGAGAAGTGAAGGCAAAGATAAATGAATGGGACTACATCAGAATTAAAAGTTTTTGCTCAGCAAGAGAAACTAATATCAAAATAAACAGACAGCCAACTATATGGGAACTGATATTTTCAAACGACAGCTCAGATAAGGGCCTAATATCCAAAATTTACAAAGAACTCATAAAACTCAACAACAAACAAACAAACAATCCAATAAAAAAATGGGAAGAGGACATGAACAGACACTTCTCCCAGGAAGAGATACAAATGGCCAACAAATATATGAAAAGATGCTCAGCTTCATTAGTTATTAGAGAAATGCAAATCAAAACTACAATGAGATACCACCTCACTCCTGTTAGATTAGCTATTATCAACAAGACGGGTAATAGCAAATGTTGGAGAGGCTGTGGAGAAAAAGGAACCCTCATTCACTGTTGGTGGGACTGTAAAGTAGTACAACCATTATGAAGGAAAGTTTGGTGGTTCCTCAAAAAACTGCAAATAGAACTACCTTATGACCCAGCAATCCCTCTACTGGGTATATACCCCAAAACCTCAGAAACATTGATACGTGAAGACACATGTAGCCCCATGTTCATTGCAGCGCTGTTCACAGTGGCCAAGACATGGAAACAACCAAAAAGCCCTTCAATAGAAGACTGGATAAAGAAGATGTGGCACATATACACTATGGAATACTACTCAGCCATAAGAAATGATGACATCAGATCATTTACAGCAAAATGGTGGGATCTTGATAACATTATAAGGAGTGAAATAAGCAAATCAGAAAAAAACAAGAACTACATGATTCCATACATTGGTGGAACATAAAAATGAGACTAAGAGACATGGACAAGAGTGTGGTGGTTACCAAGGGTGGGGGGGGAGGGAGGACATGGGAGGGAGGGAGGGAGAGAGTTAGGGGGAGGGGGAGGGGCACAGAGAACTAGATAGAGGGTGGCGGAAGACAATCTGACTTTGGGCGAGGGGTTTGCAACATAATTTGATGACAAAATAACCTAGACATGTTTTCTTTGAATATATGTACCCTGATTTATTAATGTCATCCCATTACCATTAATAAAAAATTAAAAAAAAAATAATAATAATAATAATAATAATTGAGGGTTAAAAATGAATTCATATTATAGAAATATATATACTTAATTTTAATAACACAAATACTTTTCATCTGTGATTCTTATAACATGTATGGTTCTATACTAGATATTTTTTCTTTAAATAAATTTTGAGTGTATTAGCATTCATTCAATAAATATTGAGGACGTATTTGTGCTAGGCACTGTTCTTGGTGCTTAGGACACATCAGCAAATAAAACAAAGATTCCAGATGGCAGGGCCTTTATATTCTAGCTTTAGAGTAACTATGCAGTAGTTTTGGTATTGGAACTCAATTGTAAACTTATTAATTGAAGGCTTGGGTATTTGATATACAAGACTAATATAAATTTTTAGCACAGTTCCAAATTATCAGGCACTTTTCATTTTCAAGAGTTCACTTAAGTAATACGTGCAGCAGTCCCAGTGTATAAAATGACCTTGTCTTGGGAAAATTTCAACAAATTCTTAGGAGATCTCATCATCATTCCAGAGATCATCATGAAACCAAGTTAATCAAAACTGTGGTTCTAAATTTTCTTATTACTAGGAGGACTCTTTTTAATTTTATACCCTATGTTTTGAAAAATTTAATGCTTTAAACAAATCCCACTTCTTAAATAATAATAGATTTGTTTTCCCATGTATATATCATTTCTGCTACTTCTGTAGTAGGTATCAAAAACTCCCCAGCAGCCAGGAGTGCAAGAGGAATATAGATCTAAAGGATAAACTGGGTACAGGCATATTCCTGCTCGGTACCTGACACTTACACTCATCTGTCACCTGGGAGCCCTTGTTTAGGGCTCTTGCAGTGTGTGTTTGGGTTGGGGAGGGGCTGCAGAGAGAAATGGTGGTGTTAGAAGTCATTGTGTTTTTTAACATACCTTTTCACGAGAATAACAGTATAATTAGTGTATTTGTTAGGGCTGCAACAGCAAACAGCCACAAACTTAGTGCCTTAAAACAACAGAAGTTAGCCCTGGCCAGTTGGCTCAGCGGTAGAGTGTCGCCTGGCATGTGGGGGACCCAGGTTCAATTCCCGGCCAGGGCACATAGGAGAAGCACCCATTTGCTTCTCCACCCCCCCCCCTTCCTCTCTGTCTCTCTCTTCCCCTCCCGCAGCCAAAGCTCCATGGAGCAAAGATGGCCCGGGCGCTGGGGATGGCTCCTTGGCCTCTGCCCCAGGCGTTAGAGTGGCTCTGGTCGCGGCAGAGCTACGCCCTGGAGGGGCAGAGCATCGTCCCCTGGTGGGCAGAGCGTAGCCCCTGGTGGGCGTGCCGGGTGGATCCCGGTCGGGGGCATGCGGGAGTCTGACTGTCTCTCCCCGTTTCCAGCTTCAGAAAAATACAAAAAAAACAAAAACAAAAACAAAAAAAACCCAGAAGTTATTCTCTAATAATTCTCGGGGGCCAGAAGTCTGAAATAAAGGCTGACTCTGTTCCTTCCAAGGCTTTTAGGGAGAATTCTCCTTGCCTTTTCCAGCTTCTGGTTGCTCCAAATTTTACTTGCCTTATGGGTGCATAACTCCAGTCTCTACCTCTGTCTTTACATGGCCTTTCCTCCTCTCTGTGTTTTCTTCTCTGCTATCTCTTATAAGAACATGTCCTTGGATTTAGGGCCCACTCAGCTAATCCAGGTGATTGCATCTCAATGTCCTTAACTTAATTACATCTGTAGAAACACTTTTTCCAAATAAGGTCTCATTCACAATTTCAGGCGTTGTTACATGAACATGTCTTTTAGGGGGCGAAAGAAATGTTCATTCAACCCAGTACAATTAGGTAGACCAAAAGAAGCCATCGAAGTTAGAATCAAAATAATAGGTAAGGGTTTTTATCGATAATTCTCCCCTCTTCTCCAACAACCCATTCTTCGCTATTGTCTGAATATCTGGCTACTGCTTCAGCTCCCAATTGAATGTTGCCACTGGACTTAAACGCTGCTTTTGGCTCCAAGATCCAGTTCTTCATTTTGGTTCTCATCTTGCCTTAACTCTTCAAATAACAATTGGTATCTTCTTGTGTGAATGACTTCTACTGCCTTGCAGCCCATCCATGATGAAACCTTCCACTCAGCATGGCCTGCTCCCCCATTGCCCAGTCTTGTTACCAATAGAACACATCCATACTGTTTCAGTTGGGCAAACCTTTGTTGCATAAGGGCATTTCCCAGTGACATTTCCAAGACTTCTACAAATATCCTGGGTGGAGCTAGAAACCACTGCCTGTCCAGAGTTGTGATAAATAATGTATAACCCCGGGATTAATGTGGAGCTATACTCACTCATGGTGATGGAAAGCAAAAGTTCTCCATATTCCATCGCTTTCTTTTATCCTGAAGTTCTTTTCACTCAAAAGGACTGGTGGTGGGCCTGACCAGGTGGTGGCGCAATGGATAGAGTGTCAAACTGGGATGCGGAGGATCAGATTCGAGACCCCGAGGTCGCCAGCTTGAGCGTGGGCTCATCTGGCTAGAGCAAAAGCCCACCACCTTTGACCCAAGTTCGCTGGCTCATGCAAGGGGTCACTCAGTCTGCTGTAGCCCCCCAGTCAAGGCACATATGAGAAAGCAATCAATGAACAACTAAGGTGTCGCAACAAAAAACTGGTGATTGATGCTTCTCATCTCTCTCCGTTTCTGTCTGTCCCTATCTATCCCTCTCTCTGACTCTCTCTCTGACTCTGTCTCTGTAAAAAAAAAAAAAAAAAAAAAGACTGGTGGTGATTGCTTGGGACTTATCGTATTTCAGATATAAAGTTCAAGATAGACCCATCTTGTTTCTTTCTTTTCCAAATTCTGCATTCCACTTTTCTTGTTTATCTTTCGCCCTCTCAGTGATGATCTTCTTTTTCTCCCTTCATAATGAATCAATTACAATTTTTCATTTCAAAATAAATTTCATCATACTTTAATCCCTGTTTTTCAGCTCATTTGTTTTTCCAAATGACTCAGATCTTAGCTGAGAATTTTGTTAGCAGCTCCAAAGTATGATGCACTGTAATTCTTCAAGTAAAAGTATAGGAGCAAGTCTAACCTTTGGCTTGAGATTCTTACACTAGAATCCTAAAACTGAGTTTATTATGTGATTTTGACTGATCCACATGCTGACCAGGGGACTTCATACATATATCAATCACTACCATAACCCTTGTGCCATAAAGACACATAAAATCAATAAATGCAAGTATTCTAAAAATTACTTGTTATTCAGATATTAAGTTTATAGTCTAGCTTTGCATTATTGCTTCATAAAGCAATAATAAGTCTTTATCAGACATAACTAAGGAAGTGTAGAGATGTCAATTTGATCAAAACATCAAATTACTACCAGAATAAAATATAAGATACTTTTTGCAGAGTGCTAATGTGAATATCATCACATGTATTTATTATATTAACTGGACTTCCAAATTTGGGCAATCTACCTAGTTCAGTAGACTGAGCACTAGATTGGCATTAAAGTACTCCTAATTTCTAACTTCAGTTTTACTACTGATTGGCTGTGTCGAGTAAATAAACCATTTGTTGTTTCTTTGCCTTTGGCCTTGTAAAACGTGAAAGTAGAGAAAGAGTAAGGCATGGATGGCTATTTGAGTCCATAACATTTAATTTGAGGAACACTGGGCTGCAGGGCCAACTCTTAACCCCAGGGCTAGTTTTTATTTTCTAATAAAGTACTCGTGGGGCTTTATTAGAAAGCCATGTGTAGCTTCTTCTCCATATTGCCAGGCGTCCCATCAGCCCTACGCTGCCCACCTCAGCCTCTTCCAAACAAGGGTTTTTTTGTGGCCTGTAGAACAATAGCAACTATCCTTAGAACCAAGTATGTGAAAAACTCAAATAAATTCTGTTCTTTTTGCATACTTATTCAGGTAGCTTTTATGCTTCTTTTCTAAAGTTAGGTTGCTCAATCATATAGATGATTTCAGAGGATAATAAAGAGCTTTAAAATAGTGATGAAAATGCCACAAAGATGATCAAGTTAAGAACTAAGATTCTTTTAATCAAAGAATGGGAAAGTTATCTGGGGTGGCAATGAACCTTTTGCAGCTGTCAGTTTCAACTGTTTGAAAGATTATTTTACAGGTAATGTTTGTTCTTTATCCCCTAAGATTAGGACAACAAGAAGTATTCATGAGGAAATTATATTAGAGAAAAGTAGAGAGATCTATTAAGATACAGGTTATGTATATAGTTGCCTTCTCTAAAAAAAAAAAAAAAAGTCCTGATCTGTTGCAGCTATCCCAGCATCAGAGAAGTAAACGGTCATTTCACAGCTCATTGCATCTATCAGCTTCCTAGAGTTTAAATACCTCCTGAATAAATGTGTAGCCTCCTTTAGTGTCTTCTTTCAGTCTCCTAAGTCTTGCAGCAAGAACAGATTAATGCTGCAAAGAAGCTCTGCATAGAAGTATTAAGTTTACTGCCTCTTTCCTCTGGGCAGGGAGGACATATGATCACCACACCATGTGACATCCTTTGAACACTAAATCCCTATACCATTGCTTTTCTTTTTCCCCTTAACCCTCATAGGGTCTATTTCCCAAAGACTTAATTATTGTTGTTGGCCCTCTGATTTTACAGTGAAGGGCAATTCTGACACCCCATGACCCTGAGATGTAGAGAATTCTTAGCTTTATTTTCATGCTAAAAATTTGTGTGTGTGTGTGTATGTATTTTTCCAAAGTTAGAAAAAGGGAGGCAGACAGACTCCTGCATGCGCCTGACCGGGATCCACCCGGCATGCCCACCAGAGGGCATTGCTCCATTGCAACTGGAGCCATTCTAGCACCTGAGGTGGAGGCCATGGAGCCATCCTCAGCGTTCAGGCCAACTTTGCTCCAATGGAGCCTTGACTGAGGGAAGGGAAGAGAGAGATAGAGAGGAAGGAGAGGAGGAAGGGTGGAGAAGTGGATGGGCGCTTCTCCTGTGTGCCCTGGCCAGGAATCAAACCCTAAACTTCCACACACCAGGCCAATGCTCTACCACTGAGCCAACTGGCCAGAGCCCATGCTAAGAATTTAAATGCAATGGAATATATGGGCAGAAATAGATCATTTTTCTTTTGCAGATCACCGTTTTTTCCCCCCATAAGAACCAGTATATCAATTTTCTATTGGAAATAGCATTTTTATAAAGCATGAAAAAATTTAATCTCAAGCTCTGTAGCTGTCAGAAAGATAAATGGCTCTTCTATTTGAAACAGCTGCCAAAAAATAAGAGGACAGGGTATCATTTCTCTCCTTGGTGAACTGTCAGGCTTCTCTTAATGAATCTGGCATGTTATATGTGGCTGAAGTAGCTTCTCATAATCAGGAACTGGTACAAACAGTTGTTTTTCTACCTATAGCTTATAGTCCTGTTGCTTAGGACTGAAGGATGTTCTGAGTTGCATAATACAGTGGTACCTTGAGATATGAGTTTAATTTGTTCTGTAACCGAGCTCATAAGTCAGTCAACTCATATATCCAACAAATTTCTCCCATTTAAAATAACTGAAATAGATTTAATCCATTCTAGCCCTGTGAAACGTACCCAAACCATCCTAAATTATGAAAAAGACATGTTTTTAATTAAGAAAAACACATGTATACTTTACCAATGCATAACAAAATATATGAAATAAAAGAAAAAAAGTGTTATTTAGTACTGTATTCTTACCTTGGAGACAGATGAGTGCAGCTAACGAAGGTGAATGGCGGAGGAGGAGGGAGGGAGGAAGGGATGCAGGCACTGTAGACACGTAAACTAAAACTGCATTTTCTTTAAACAAAACTAAAACTGCACTTTCTTTACTTAAAATGAAACCACAAAAACTTAATTGTAAAAAAATTCACTTTCTTAACTTTAATCTAACCTAAGCTTAACATTACATATTTTTTATTTAATCACCTGTTTTTGCCTTTTTGGCTGCACTTTCGGCACTTTCACTTGCAAGACTTTTGAATAAAAATCTATCCAAAGAGGTTTGCTTTTGCCTGCTGTTTAAAATATTATGGAAATGTGACAAACAAGTGTCATTAAAAAGTGCTGAAGCACGACCAGTTGAAACTTTTTCTGGGTGTTTCTTTTCAATGAAACTTGAAAGCTTCTCCCACATTGCCAGCATGTCTTTAATTTCACTTGTAGAAATCACTTCCTCCAACCCTACCTCCTCCTCACTACAAATCTCTTGCAGAAGCTCCATATATTGCATCATCTGTAGCTCCTTCAACTCCTCAGTTGAGAGTTCCTCCTCATGTTCCTCAACGAGCTCGTTTATGTCACCCTCATCTACCTCCAGACCCATCGACTTTCTGAGGGACACAATCTCTTCCAACACTTCTACCTTGGTCTCGGTCTCTGGTTCAAATCCTTTGAAGTCCCTGTCTACAACAACATCAGGCCATAACTTTTTCCATGCTGAGTTTAAGGTTCTTCTTGTAACCTCTTGCCATGCCAAGCCAATAATGCATAAACATATCACGATGTTTAGAATTGTATTCTCGAAGGGTTAAAATTGTATTCTCAGTCACCTCAAAGCATTGGTGGAACAAGTGCTTTGTGTAAAGCTTTTTAAAGTTGGCAATGACCTGCTGATCCATAGGTTGCAAGATTGAAGTCGTGTTGGGTGGGAGGTAGAGGACTTTCACGAATTTGAACTCATTGAGAATGTCATCTTCAAGACCAGGTGGGTGGGCTGGAACATTATCAAGGATTAGTAATGCTTTCATTGGGAGTTTATTTTCTTGAAGATATTTCTTCACTTCAGGACCAAAGATGAGATTTACCCATTCAATAAAAAACTGCCGCGTAACCCATGCCCTAGCATTGGCGCACCACATAACCTGCAGTTTTTCTTTAAGAATCTTGTGAGTCTTAAAAGCTCGAGGATTTTCGGAATGATACACTAGCAGTGGCTTTACTTTACAGTCATTGCTAGCATTTGCACACAATGCAAGGATCAGACGGTCTGGTCCTTCGTGGGTTTATGGCCTGGCAGCTTCTTCTCCTCTGCTGTGATGAAAGTCCTCTGGGGCATTTTTTTCCAAAACAATCCTGTTTTGTCACAGTTGAACACTTGTTGGGGATGTAGCCTGCCTTTGCAATAAGCACAGCAAAACATGCCATGTACTCCTCAGCTACCTTAACGTCAGCACTCGCAGCTTCACCATGCCTCACCACCGAGTGGATGCCAGATCTCTTCTTGAAATTTTCAAACCAGCTGTGACTTGCTTTAAACGTATCTTCTGCTGCCTCTTTTGAGGTTGATGGTTCTTTCTTCTTCAAGTCGCCATAAATAATCGTGCCTTTTTGCATATTACAGTCTCCATCACTGTATCTCCTGCCAGCTCTTTCTCTTTCACCTGCACCAGCAGAAGCTTCTCCATTTCTTTATGGATATTTGTCCTTAATTGAGACAGAATTGTAGTTCCTTTTGCTGAATTTGCGCTTTTGATGGCATCCTTTTGTTTAAGGATGGTACAAATTGTAGATGTATTGTGGTCGTACAGCCTTTCCAGTTCAGTCACTCCTACACCATGCTCATGTTTTTCTATTTTTTCTTGCTTTACTTCTATTGACATCATTCTCTTCTTCTCACCACTGTCCTTTACATTCACTTTCTTTGGCCCATGATAGCACACAAAAAAAGTTAGTAAAAAATGCAAAAATGATGCAAGAATGAGTACAGCACACAAGATTCGACGTGATTCTGTGGGTAATACGTGAGAAAGAACAAGATGCTGGTGTTGTGCTGCTGATACTGGACCTGTGCGCCAACGCGCCAACTAGCTGGAGCTTTCCAAATCACAACTTGTATTTCAGAATTTCTCTCGGGTCTCAAACAAAAATACGGACTGAGTCACAGCTCGTATCTTAAAAAAAAAATGTTGGTCTACCTGTATCTCAAGGTACCACTGTAGTTCGTTCAAGGAATTGAATAACATGCTGTTTTACATTTATTTTAGAATTATTTTTATTAAGGTGAAATTTACATAACATAAAATTAACTGTTTTAAAGTGGCTTTCATACATTCACAATATTGTTCAACTACCATCCATATCAAGCTCCAAAATGTTTTTATTGCCCCATAAAGAAATTCTATATCTAACTACCTCCAGGTTCTGGCAACCATCAATCTGCTCTCTGTCTCTATGAGTTGATCTATTCTGGATATTTCTTTTTTTTTTTTTTTTTTGTATTTTTCTGAAGCTGGAAACGGGGAGAGACAGTCAGACAGACTCCCGCATGCGCCCGACCGGGATCTACCCGGCACGCTCACCATGGGCTACACTCTGCCCACCAGGGGGCGATGCTCTGCCCCTCCGGGGCGTCGCTCTGCCATGACCAGAGCCACTCTAGCGCCTGGGGCAGAGGCCAAGGAGCCATCCCCAGAGCCCAGGCCATCTTTGCTCCAATGGAGCCTTGGCTGCGGGAGGGGAAGAGAGAGACAGAGAGGAAGGAGGGGGTGGGGGTGGAGAAGCAAATGGGCGCTTCTCCTATGTGCCCTGGCCGGGAATCGAACCCGGGTCCCCCGCACGCCAGGCCAACGCTCTACCGCTGAGCCAACCAGCCAGGGCCTATTCTGGATATTTCATACATGAGAAATCAGACAATATGCAACCGTTCCTATCTGGCTTCTTTCACTTAACATACATTCAGTGTTCATCCACATTGTACCATGTATCAGTACTTCATTCTTTTTTAATGACTGAATAATATTCTATTATATGAGCATTCCACAATTTGTTTATGCATTCATTCACTGATGGGTTGTTTCCACCTTTTGGCTGTTGTGAATACTGCTGCTATGGATATTCATGTACAAGTATTTATACTTGAGTACCTCTATTATTTTGGTTATATACTTAGGAGTAAAATTGCTGACTCATACAGTAATTTTATATTTAAACTTTATAGGAACTGCCAAACTGTTTTCTTACATTTACTTCTGAAAGAGAAAACCCACAGCATTAATGAAATGAACTTGTCTTAGCAGAAAGAACATAGTTCTCTAAATCTCTGAGGAGATTTTTCTGAAGAATTCAAGTCACATAACTGATTGACCTTTCTGCTCCTGTACAGGCAGAACCAAAATACACTCTGAACAATCACAGTAAGCAGAATCTCCATAAAACACCAGGGGAAGAAATTTCAAATCAGCTCCAAACTTCAGGTAAGTTTTTGCATTGGTTTCTTTGAGATGCTTCAATCAATGCAAATCTATTGCCCTTTGGCCATGTTGCTGCTATAATAAACCTCACCCAATTAAGAGAATTGTTTTAAAGGAAGATGCTGATTCTGATGAGATTTATTCTGAGAAAAACCTGAAAAACAGCCAAAGGTTGCCAGAAGTCAGGTTTGTGCCTCTTTCTTCCTATCAGCATAAAGATCCACACTTTGACTAATTTTATGCAAATTAATCAGTTACTTAATGTTTGACTAATTTTAACAAATTAATTACCATTGAATTATTACATAAGAAGTCATTTGCCCATTTTCTTGAAAACTGTTACTCTATTGTGGATAAATTGGTATAAGACTAATCTAATTTGCCTATTGTAGAAATAGACTGGACTTTGAAAAGTCCATGGCTATGTTCTGTTTTCTGGATGTCTCCATAGACATTTCCTTTAGTGACAATGATAATGAAGTTATAGTGGGGCACTGAATGATATGCAGCCCACACCCATCCTGTGGTGCCAGTAAAAGACAACATTATGCTGTCTGACCTCATGATGTGGGGAACAGTTAACCATCCCTGTAACCCCATGCTTTATCAAGCTGTGCTGGTCATGGTGTGCAATGGAATTACAATCATAACAGAGTTAAGATAGAATAAATTAGAAACAAAAACTCTATTCTTTCTCAGAGAAGTTCAAGTCAATACAGTTGAGATAATGTGTTCAAATAGGGCACCCAGAAAATGAGCTCATCCATTGTGTATCTTGCCATGTTGCAGCTCAGAATTACCCCGCAGAGTTGCATAGCTGTTCCAGTCTGAGTGGCATGGCTGCCAGAGAATGAATCCTCACAGAACCCTGGGTCATCTGCAATAGAGGAATTTCTCCTTGGCTGCTAATCCACTGTTCTATAATAGTTCAGACTTGATCCCTGACATTATGCTGCCTGAGTCAGAAGCTCTTGGAGATTACTTCAAGTTCAAGTAGAAAGGCCAAAAGAGGACAGGCAGGTAGGGCAGTTTGGGGCTCTGCAGATGCATCCTTTGGTCAGATGGCACAGGAACAGATTAGAGAGAACAGATTGCATGGGCTCTCCTTCCCTCATGTGAGAGAAGACTTCTCCTTGAAGCAGGCTCACAAATTCCTGAGAAGGGAGTAATGATTATGTCTGTGGAGAAACAAAATGTTCCCGAAGTGGAACTTTTCAACCCAATCACACATTATCAGTGGTAGCAAACAGAAGAGAGCCTGACACTTCAAGTTTCAACCATATTCAGGATGATTTGGTTCATAGAAGAATTTATGTTAAAACCTTAAGTTTCAACCTCTCCCAGGTTATCATCTTGAGACACTCAGCTAATTAGATCCCTAAAGTTTGATTAACATTTTTCAGGAACAGAAGAAACCATTCTTTGTATGAAAGTCATCATTATACCTTTCTCATTAATTTATTTTTCTGAGCTATTATAAAACTCTTAATGTATTAAGCTACCCTTCATATTGATTTAACAGTCTTAAGAAATGCATCTTATCCAAGCAATTAACTCACAGCAATATTTTTAAATGATGCTTGCCTGCATCACTTACATAAACTCAGCCCAACCTCCACATTATATTAGCGATAGTCAGGTGATGTCCTTTCAGCTGGCACACGGGCCCTTCTTTCTTGCCAGAGTGGAGGCAAGTTCTGGGTAAACATGCAAGGCTCATATGACTAATGAGAGTTGCTTTGGCCCCAGTGAGAGACTAAGTTTCATTAAACCAAAATAAGAATCAGGGCATTCATCAACCTTGTGAAAGCTCCAAGAACTATTCCTGTCTCTAGTACAAGGAAAATGAATTACAGGACCTCAATGAAAACAAAACTTGTAAATGTTGCTATACCCACTCCATCCTGTGTTCTAACCCTAGCAGAAATACTAAGGGTGTTTTGTGGAAGGGAAGCCTGGTTTCTCCAATATCAACCTCTGAAGGTCAGGATGTGTTTCAGCTTCTATCAGTCAACTTACCATTGATCTACTAGACAGAGAGTTTACTTGACCTTTTAGAAGCTACTTCTATAACCCATCTATTCCCAGCTTCCCAGTCTATGATTATAATGGGAGGTATCCTTCCATTTTATACAAAATCATGGCAGCATTCTCTCCTACCAGCCCTCTTGCTGGAAAGTCACTTCTCTTCTCTCAAAGGGCTCTCAACTCTATCTAAAACTGCATTTGTACTAGTTTATAGATAAAAGCTCTAAAAGAGAGCAATCCCATGCATCCCCTCTGGCCTTCTCAACTCACTGCTTTGACCTTCAGAAAAGTTCTGCTGCCATAATCCCAGTTCTCCCCATTGATGTCTACTGTTGCCCCACTTCGGCTTCAGGAAGAAACTGTTTCCCTTGGTCCAAAGACAATATCCTAATAATACTTCCTGCTTTTTCTTGGAGCTAGAATGCAGATACAATGGCTTCCAGGCTAGGAAGTCCTTACCCCAGGGCCTCAAATGCTGTTTGTTTCCCTCTCTGAGTTTCTGTTGTCCCTCCTGCCTTTTCTGGCAAAAACAGAAGCTTGATGTTGCTGCTACCCTGGGGAGAGCTCATTCTCAGCATAAGCCTGCTTAGACCCTCTCCATACCTCAAAGTCCAGAGAACAGTAAAGCTAAAATAAAATTTCAGGAAATAGAAATTACAGCAGTATTGAAATGTAAAACAATTTAAATGTAGTTGAGAATTATTAGGAAGCAGCATAACATGAACCATACACTGACATTCATAACACACCTTGGAGTAGAAGTTTCTAGTAAGTTTAATATACTTTTGATAGCTTGAAACTGATCCTATTTGGGGGGAGTATTTTGCATAGCATGATCAAATATCATTAATGACTAAAATGTGCCTGAATCTAGCCCCCAAATAAAATTCCAAATGTGATCATACCAACAATGCCTGAAAGAGGTGAGGATGAGGATGAAGATGGAGGAGAGAAATGACAGCTAAATCTTTCACATTGTTTTCAAATGAGAAGCTATTAATTTTTTATGTTAATATAAAAATATAGGCTTCAATATGTAAGGGCAACCATTAGCAGTATAAAAATGGGAATCAAAAACTTTAAAAACACTAGCTAAGAGAGAAAAGTAATAATAAAAACTCTATCATCTAACAAAAATCAAGAAAGGAAAAATAAGCAAATGAGAAAACATAAAAAGTTGGAAACAAAATATGAAAGGAAATACCGCATTCTTCCTAATTGTCCATCTGGAATTCGTCTTTCAATCTTTTCTCACTCACCATGTCTGTGTGGCTGATTCACTTGATTTTTCCTTGGAAATAACTCTTGTGCCTAGCCCTTTTATTCCCAGCACCACCCCTCCAGTTCCCTCAGTCCTGTACTAATGTAGTAGCTCTAGCACAACACATCCTACCTTGGCCTCATCTCAGCAACTGGAGCAGTCTTCATAAAGCATAAAATTACATCCCTGCTCAAAACTGTCAAGGGCTCCTCATTCTTTACCATATATCCTTCTCATCTGATTTTCAAGACCTACTATAATATGATCCCAGCTAACTGTGTTTATCAAGTCTAAAACATACCTTTTTTTAAAAAAGTAAAAAACATTTAAAATATATCTGAAATCAAAGTGCATTTTACAATTGATGGCAATCATGGCATCTCAGATTTGATAAAATATGGTTCTTTCCTCAGTTGTTGGCTTGGATACAGGACTCCTCTTTCTAGAAAACAGAACTTCTTACTTGGCTGTGCTTGACTCTATCACAGCTCCAAACTTTTATTCAGACATTTTCCTCTGTCTGAGTATTCCTCTCCCACAGCTTCCCTTCCTATATGAGTCCATATTTGTCCACTATCTCAGCTGCAGACAGCCTTTTGTACCCTCTGGAGGTTTTTTTTTTTTGGGGGGGGGGGTCAGTTATAATTCTAGCAAGTCTCATCACATAGTTTCTTTTAGTTTAAATATTGTGAACATAGTTGGTCTGGACACAGAGTTCTTTGAGTCCTGCAAATTCCTTGAGAAGGCAGCTAAAATTGTGACATTTTGTGAAAGAATATGTTTGTTTCACTAATGCACACTAGGACATTTTGAATAGTTTCTTTAAAATCTGCTAAGTACCATTATTTCAAAACTCAGAAAGAGTCCTACTTTAAACTGCCCTTTAGAGGTAGCATGTTATCAGTGGTCTTCACTGAGCCAGAAACTGAAGACCATGGGATTGACAAGAGATAAGATACCCAGTTGGAGTGGGGAATTGCTAAGAGGGATTGTTCTATCCACAGGACTCATTGATTGGCCTTGTTCCTAAGAGTAGCCATTGCAAAGGCCAAGCTCTGAAAAACCATGTTGCTTAGAGATTTCCAGCACTCTCCACTGTCCTCTCATGATTCATCATGATGTCTTGAGAGGGTGGGGCTGGGTGGGAGGCTCTTGGTTTTTTAAATTTACTCTTCCCCCAGGAAATCCAGATGAGACAGGAAGTCCAGGAACTCCACTGGCACCGCAGACAAACACTGACTGTAAACCAGCCACTTGAAGGGTGTGGCCTGGAAAAGAGGACGACAAGTGCATGTCATCGTTTGTGGCAGATTCTTCTGTCACAACTTATTTTGAATTCTCCCAAGTTATGTGCATAAATCTCTGCTGCAATACATTCACAGGGATTTCTCCCAGCAAATTTCTGTGGCCATAAAAAGCTTAAAATTTGCTCTAGTGTTTTCTTGGTATTGCCAAGAAAATTCTGTGGCTAAATTTTAAATGACATGAAATTTCCTGCTGAGTTCTGCTTCCTAAGGTTAATGTCATTTTCAATAAGGGTCTCCCATTTAACCAACTTCCCATGGGGAACCTCTCTGGCCTCAGTTTCCACCAACTGAGGGGCATTAAATTTGAGAAGCTTGAGGTCCCTGTCAGCTTCAACATTCTAACATCTGCTCAGGGCTCTACATAGCTCACCTCCCATGCACCAGGTTAATACATTAATGATTTGAAGCTCACTTCTCCCTGAGGAAAATGGTCTGCATGATGTGATCCAGGCATGTCCCTTGAAAAATCTCCATAGTATGTGACTGCTCTCTGTGACTTCACACCAGAAGGCCTTGAATAAAGATCACTATTGTTGAATTGATTTTGCTAAAAGAAACATTTTTGTCTTGAGAATATTTTCCTCGTTAAAAAAGTCTTATGTGTTTATTACAGACAATGTAGGCAATATAGAAAATTATAAGGAAGAAAATAAGATTCACTTAAACTCTGACCTCTCATTGTTAATACTATGGCATGTACTAATTTTTCCTTCCATGTATAATTACATAATTTTTAAATTTTTGATATAGAATTGGAGTTATACTTTTCAAACTGTTTTTTAAGCTTGCTTTTCTTCTTTAATGATAACTGATTAACATTTTTTCCTTTGTCATTATGTAACCATTAACAGTGGAACTTAAGAGCTAGCCTGCCTGGTTTGAATCCTGATTCCCTCACTTACTCTGTGTTCCTTAGGTATGTCTTTTCACTGAAATGAGTACTTCAGATTCCTCATCTGTCAAATGGGGATAATAACGGTTCTTACTTCACAGAGTTTTTGTGAATATTTAAGTGAGTCGAATACTTAAAACAGTGTCTGGCAGGTAGCACAGGCTATAAGGACTGGCTACCGTTACTATGACTATTACATTTTCTTCTACAATGTCATTTTAAAAACTGGGTAGGATTACACTGTTTGGGACATAGCATAATATATTCAGCAGGGTCCCACTGTTCACTAGTTCTACCTTTTTGGTGTTATGAAGGACAATCATGTGCGACATATTTCTTCTGTTGCACTTGTAATGGGGCAGACTACGCACCAGGTAGAGAAGGAAGATAGTGATGGGAGACAGAAGACCATATTTTACCTTCTTGGTTTTGAGCTTGTTTGGAGAGGCAAAGAGGACATCAGTGCTCCATTTTGGCCTGGTAGGTTACTGCTCAGAAATTAATCTTTCTGGCACCATCAGTCACATTACTGCTCACAAAAATTAGGGATATTTTATCGCTTTATATTCATTTTGAAATGTCCCCTAATTTTTGTGAGCAGTATATTTGATGGTCTTTCCTAGATTAAATCATTAGGAATCTTATTCTAAGATTCCAGTTGGAGAAGGATCATGGCCAGCCATGTTATATACTTTAGTTCTTCATACCACAGTTCTTCATGTCACAGAATGACTCAGCCCTGTGCACTCAGACCCAGGGAAGCCTTGGAAGATACTCAGTGAACTCAATCTGTACAGCCATCTTTTCCAGGCTTGTGTGTATGAAGGTGATATTAGAGATGCCCTCATTCTCTCTTAGGACTCAATTCCTATGGCCTTTCTCTCCAACACTACTGGGGAGAAATGTTGTGATGCATTCTGGTAGGATGAGAACAGTATCCTCTCTACAGGTTGAGGTAATTAATTGACTTAGAGGTATTGTGTGACTTCAAAGAACAACCTTGTGCAACAAAGCTGTGCCAATGCAAATGAACACTGCCAACAGGCAGCATATGCTGGGGAACAGTGACTCATAAAAACATCTTCACAAAGCTATGTATGGGAGAGTGTGTCAAATGCCTAGTTCTTACTATCTCTCTGTTTAATGTATCACCGACCAAACCACCTGCTTGGTCGTCAGTCTCTCCTAGCCAAACGTTCATAACGTATGTAAGTCTACCATACCCTGGAAGACTTACAACCTCTGGATTTCTGCTTTTCTAGGTCATCTGAAAGGTTTAATCTTCTAGGAGCTCTGGGAATTTCTGTCCACCTGCTGTCCCCATGGGGTTCTGAATATATGCTGCCTAAAGAATTCACTTAAATATACGGAGGCAGGAGCAATTTCTCCTGACATCAACCATCTCTAGTTAACTAGATATTTAACCTGGCGGCAGGGATCTGTGTCTCTGCTAATTAGTGGATGTCTTCTTAGAATACAAACCTGAGGCTACTGACATTGATAGAAATAGCGGTGAAATGGCAAAACTAGTCTATGCTATTAGAGATCAGGATAGTGGTTACTCTTATTAAGGGGGAGGGGGTAAAAAGGAGGCTTCTAGGGGCCAATAACATTCTCAGTGCTGGTTGCATGGGTGTGTTCATTATGTGAAAGTTCAATGACCTATATACTCATAATAAGTGTACGTTTTCATATGCATGTTGTAGTTCAATAAAAAAATTTCAAATTAATAAAACTAGTGGTTCTGCCTCGCCAGGTGGTAGTGCAGTGAATAGAGCATCAGCCTGGGATACTGAGGACCCAGGTTCAAAACCCCATGGTTGCTGGCTTGAGTGCAGGCTAATCTGGCTTGAATGTGGGCTCACTACCTTGAGAGTGGGGTCACCAGCTTGAGCACAAGATCATAGTCATGACCCCATGGTCGCTGGCTTGAGCTCAAAGGTCACTGGCTTGAGCAAAGAGTCAGTGGCTCAGCTGTAGCTACTCAGTCAAGGCACATATAAGAAAGCAAGCAATGCCCCAGCCAGTTGGCTCAGCGGTAGAGCCTGGTGTGTGGAAATCCCGGGTTCGGTTCCCGGCCAGGGCACACAGGAGAAGCGCCCATCTGCTTTTCCACCCCTTTCCCTCTCCTTTCTCTCTGTCTCTCTCTTCCCCTCCTGCAGCCAAGGCTCCACTGGAGCTAAGTTGGCCCGGGCACTGATGACGGTTCCATGGCCTCTGCCTCAGGCGCTAGAATGGCTCCTATTGCAGCAGAGCAATGCCCCAGAGGGGCCTTGCATCACCCGCTGGGGGGCATGCTGGGTGGTTCCGGGTAGGGTGCATGCAGGAGTCTGTCTGTCTGCCTCCTCCCATCCCCACCTCCTGCTTCTCACTTTGGAAAAATACAAAAAAAAAAAAAAAAAGGCAAGCAAGCAATGAACAACTAGGATGCCACAACTATAAGTTGATGCTTCTCATCTCTCTCCCTTTCTGTCTGTCTGTCCCTTTCTTTCTCTCTCTCTCTCTCTCTAAAAAAAAAAAAAAAAAAAAAAAAAAAAAATTAGTGGTCTTTCCTAGGTCTACCAGAATCTAGATTTAGCAAATAAAAATACAGATGACCAGTTAAAGTGAATTTCAGATAAACAAAAAATAATTTTTTAGTATAAGTATGTACCATGGACTATTTGAGGCATGTTTATACTAAAACAGTATTCATTCCTTATCTGAAATTCAGATATACTTATCATCTTGAATTTTATCTAGCAACTTAAATCCTCCAGATATGTATAATTTTTTTATTTAATGAGAAAATGAAAAGAAGATATGTATTGAATGGTATATATTAAGGATATTTAGTCCTAGAAGGAAATAGTAAAATGTGTAAGTAAAGTGTGGGAGACAGAAGTGAGAAAATAAGTACCTTGGTCCTCCATTTTCTTTATTCCTCCTTCATTTTGTACCTCTCTTCTATTGTTTTTCGTTTCTCATTCCCACATTTATACCAATGAAAAGAAATAAGATAAACAAAAGAAATAAGGTAGTGTCAAAATCATTTACGCTTTCCTTTACTAAGTTTGAATTTGCAACTCTTTTGGTCACTGTTTCTAAAAATTTCATTTCTGATTTGTGTTCTTGTTTACTTTATTAGTGAAAAACAACTGTTTCTTATTTCACTGTTTTTCAGAACTCTGTAACCTTTGCCCAGATGGAAGTTGAACTCTTCTCAGTATAATCAGTGTTTTTCCTGCCTTTTCTTATCTTTAGGTTTCATAGACTAAACTTGAAAAATCTATTTGTTATTGATTTCAGACAGGTCATTTTCCTCTTTTCTCTCTCCAACAGTGTTAACTAATATGTGCCTGGTACATTTCAACTATGGTTCTTATGCAGTCAGTAGATTTGAACCAAGTTTTCAGAATCTAATTTCTTCCTTTTCTATACTTCCCACTCTTAAAGGTGAGGAAATTCTGCTACAAATTATTTAGTACAGGTAGGCTCTGTCAGTAAATGGAATCAAGTCCCAAAACTTTTTATGCTTTGACACATTTCCACTATATATGGATGGTAAAAAAAAGAAATTATTTTCTGGTTCCCCAAAGGTTTCCAAGTCATAATTTTGTAACACCTAGAGCACTACCCACTTTATTCAGAGTCATATTCTCAAGTCAAAAATGATTTTAATATTCTTTCATTTAAACAGTAAGTGCAATACTAAATATTAATCCCCTAAAATACTTAAGGAGAAGATGAAGGCAAGAAAGAAGGAAATTGTAGATCATAAGGTGTCTGGACAACCCACATTTAAAACCATTGCTCTAACAGCTGCACCTAATCTTTTTAAAAGTTAGTAGTTTTTCTGCAATATTGCCAACAAATGTAATTTATGATTGAATCACTTTACTAATCATTGATCCAGTGATTTCTAAATGATTCAAAGTAACACTTTTTACTAATTATTTTTTATACAGTGATTGAATTGACTGGTTATCTTGTCATGAAGGCTGAAACTTTAAAAAAATTATATATATATATATCCATTACTCTTATGTTAATAACTTTTAATATTAGCAGTTACCTTCATTTGGGGTGGGGTGGTGGGAGAAGAGGCAGAATGTGAGTATGTGAAACACAGTTTATTCATATATTATTTATTAATTATTATACTATTTTCCATATAAACAGCTGTAAACCTACTTTTGCCTTACCCTGTATGTATATAGGAGAATTAAAAAATGCACAAAAACAAATTGGCATGAAAGCATCACAAATGAAACAAAAAAAAAAGCATTATAAAACAGTATTATCACGAATACCTAAATCAAATACCTCTGGATTTTTCAGGAAAATTCCTTTATAAGCATTACAGAAGGTCTGTTAATCTATAAGTGATTTATACAATTGCAAACCTTTGACAAGTCTAATAATATGTTCAACTCTAATAGTTCCCCCTATAAATTCAATAGTGATGGTTAGCACCTAAATAAGCTCTCAGGAATGTGCTGGGTTTTTAATGATTACCAATTACTTGCCCTCTTAGTCTCTAACATTCCTATAATGTACAAAGGCCTCCAAAGTCTGTCCTCACCTACTTTTCCACCCTTATCTCCCACAAGTTCCTTACCTGCCTTGAGTTATTTTTGATCATGTCTCTTTCTTGGCCCCTAGATAAATGTCTCCACACCCCTGCCAGAATGCCACCTTCTTTACTTCCTCTCTTGGGCCAAAATCCTTCCCCACTGTCTAGGCCCAGTTCAAAACCCATCATATTTATTAAATTATAACCAATCTAGTTCATAGCCATCTTTACTCTTGCCTGGCTATATTATTAAATTAGTGTCTGTACCATTAATGTGGTATTTTTTCCATTTTTTTATAAAGAAAATTATGGATGTCAGAGTAATGGCAGTATGAGAGATACTCCTGATTTCTTCCCTTGAAATTTCAATAAGTTGAATAACTATAACACAGTGAAGGAACTCCAGCTGGGATCAGGAGCACCTGAAAGATCCATGCACCAAATGGAGTAAAGGTGGGATGGGGTGAAAAGGGAAGTGGAAAGAAAAATGAACTCATGATTGGCTCTGAGGAGGAGATAAACCTGGAGTGACTGGAGTTTTTTCTCTGCTAGACTATGAGGAGGAGGGAAACTCAGGCTGTTTGGATTTTGTCTGAAGGGTATGGAGAGGGAAACTCAGAGTGACTGGCTCTCCTTCTGCTGGAGGAGCAGTGAGAGAGAGGGGAGAGGGGCAGATAAACCAAAGAGACCAGATTGCAGGGTCATGGCCAGTGTTCTTGTGGTCTTCCTGTAGCCCACACTGAGCAGAGACAAAGAAAGCTAAAGTGTGGTCCCCCAGCCTCCCAGATCCGGCTTCCCTCACCTCATGGTATGGAGAGTGGCAGAGACTAACCCCATAGCTAGCTCACCAGAGCCACTCTCTCCCCTGAAGAACAAAGATACTCCATGTCCAGTCCCCAAGTCTGTTGAGATGTGAGAAGGAGTGCCTGAAAGCCTGAGATGATCATTGCTAAAGCTGTAAAGCTGAAGCCATAAAGCCCTCATGACATACCCCACCCATGAACATGACTGTGGCCCCATCTATATCATTATAACAGCAACATCTCAGCTGAGGACAGCCCAGAAATTTCACAGAGCTTAAAGTTGTAATATAGTGACACTTGCTGGTAGAAACTTCTCAAAACCAAAATTTATTTTTCCTTTTTTCCCCTTTTTCTTTTTTCTTCTTATTCTTTTTTTTTCTTTTGAAGTTCATCTTCTTTGAATTTTATATTTTTTATTCTTATTTTTTGTAGTGTTTTGTTTTTGATTTTGGTTTGCTTTTGATTTTTTTTCCATGGTTATTCTTCTTGTCATAGTTTTTAAATTTTTTATTGTATTTATAATTTTCATTTTTCATTCTTTTTAGTTGTTTTTTTTATTAGGGTTCTTAATAATACCATGATCAAATGCCTTCAAAGAAGAGGAAATCCAATACCATGCCTACACAAGACAAAGATGTAGTTCAGAAAGAAAATTTTAAATCTCCAGAAAAAAATCTTAATCATATGGAAACCTTGGAGTTAAATGATAGAGAATTCAGCCTGACCAGGCAGTGGCACAGTGGATAGAGCATCAGACTGGTACGCAGAGGACACAGGTTCAAAACCCCAAGGTCACTGACTTGAGTGCGGGCTCATCAGTGTTGAGCACAGGCTCACCAGTTTGAGTGTGAGTTTGCTGACTTGAGAATGGGATCATAGACATGACCCCATGGTCGCTGGCTTGAACCCAAAGGTCGCTAGCTTGAAGACCAAGGTTGCTGGCCTGAACCCAAGGTCACTGGCTTGAACAAGAGGTCACGGACTCCACTGTAACCCCCTGATCAAGGCACATATGAGAAAGCAATTAATGAACAAATAAGGTGCCACAATGAAGACTTGATGTTTCTCATCTCTCCATCTTACTGTCTGTCTGTCCCTATCTGTCCTCTCTCTGTCTCTCTGTTTTTGTTGCAAAAAAAGAAAATGATACAGAATTCAAAATTGAAGTTCTGAAAATACTCAACAAGATATGAGAAGACACCAACAGGCAACTTAATGAGCTCAGAAAACAAATTAATGAACAAAATGCATACCTCATCAAGGAAATTGAAAGTTTAAAAACAGAGATGAAGAATTCAATACATAAATTGAAGACTGAGGTAACATGTTTAGCCAATAGAACAAATCTGATAGAGGAAAGAATCAGTGGCCCTGAAGACAGGCAACTAGAGATACTACAGAGAAAATTGGAGAAAGACTCATGAATTAAAATCCTGAGAGAGCTCTACAAGAATTGTCTGACTCCATTAGAAAAAGCAATATAAGAATAATAGGTATATCATAAGGAGAGAGAGAGAAGAGAATGGAGAGCCTATTCAAGCAAGTAATTGATAAGAATTTCCCAAGCCTATGGAAAGAGTTAGTGCCTCAAATCCAATAAACAAACAGAACACCAAGTTACCACAACCCAAACAGACCTACTCCAATGTGCATCAATAAAATTTTCAAAAATCAATAACAAAGAAAGAATCCTCAAGGCAGCTAGGGAAAAGAACATAACATATAAAGGAAAGCCCATTAGGCTATCATCAGACTTCTCAGCAGAAACTTTACAAGCCAGAAGAGAGTGGACCCAAACCTTCAAAGTACTGAAAGAGAGGAATTACCAGCCAAGAATACTATATCCATTAAAGTTATCCTTCAAATATGAAGGAGAAATAAAAACTTATCCAGGCATTCAGAAGCTGAAGGAATTTATCACCAGAAAACCCCTACTACAGGAAATACTCAAAGGGGCTATCCAACCAGATACAAAGAACAAAACAAATCAAAACTACAACTAAAAACTCCAACAAGGTCCCAATAAAAACAAGGATAATCTGTTATAACAATAACATAAAAGGGGAGAGGATAAAGATCTGCAGTAGCAAAGAAGCATGGAATGCAGAAGCACTCATAAGACAAAGGACTCTTGTAAATATGAACATTTTTCTCTTAATAGCCTATTGGTAACCACCCATGAAAAAGCTACTACTGAAATACACAGCTCAAAAAAAGAAGAAACAGGGGAAAGAATTTTGGAATACTACCAAACAAAAACTGACAGAAAAACAAAAGAGAAGAACCAAACAAGACACAGAGCTATCAGAAAGCAATATATAAAATAGCTAAAGGAAATTCTCAAGTGTCAATAATCACTCTAAATGTTAATGGATTGAACTCACCAATCCTGGCCAGGCTGTGGCACAGCATCGGACTGGGATGCAGAGGACTCATGTTCAAAACTCCAAGGTTGCTGGCTTGAGCACAGGCCCATTAGCTTGAGCACAGGGTTGTTGGCTTGAGCATGGGATCATAGACATGACCCCATGGTCGCTGGCTTGAGCCCAAATGTCACTGGCTTGAGCCAAGGTTGCTGGCTTGAGCAAGGAGGTGCTTGCCTGAGCAAGAGATTACTTGCTCTGCTGTAGCTTCCTGGTCAAGGCACATATGAGAAAGCAATCAATGAACAACTAAGGAGACTAAGGAGCTGCAACAAAGAATTCATGCCTCTCATCTCTCTCCTTTTCAGTCTGTCTGTCTCTACCGGTCCCTCTCTCTGTCTCTTTCTCTGTCATAAAAATAAATAAATAAAGACACAGAGTAGCTGAATCAAAAAGTAGTAGATTGGATCAAAAAGCAAAAGCCAACTGTATGCTGCCTTCAAGAGACACATCTAAGCTGCAAGGACAAAAGTATATTCAAAGTGAAAGATTGGAAAATGATTCTCCAAGCAAATAATACCCAAAGAAAAGCAAGTGTAGCTATACTAATATCTGACAATGTTGACTTCAAGACAATAAATGTAACCAGAGACAAAGATGGTCATTTCATAATGGTAAAGGGGACATTGTATCAAGAAGACATAACACTTATTAATATATATGCACCAAACCAGGGAGCACCAAAATACATAAGACATCTACTAACTGATCTAAAAATAGAAGCAGACAAAAACATGATTATACTTGGAGATTTTAACACACCACTAATGGCTTTAGCTAGATCATCCAAACAGAAAATCAATAAAGAAATATTAGCCTTAAATGACACACTGGACCAAATGGACATAATAGACATCTACAGGACATTTCACCCCAGAAATTCAGAGTATACATTTTTCTCCAATGTACATGGAACATTCTCAAAGGTAGACCATATGTTGGGCCACAAAACTAACATCAACAAATTCAGAAAGATTGAAATTATGTTAAGTATATTCTCTAACACAAGGCTTTGAAATTAGAATTCAACTGCACAAAAGAAGTAAAGAAACCCAAAAAAGGTGAAAATTAAACAATATATTTCTAAAAAATGACTGGGTCAAAGAAGAAATAGAAGCAGAGAGCAAAAGATATATACAGACAAATGAAAATGACAATGACATATCAAAATTTCTGGGATGCAGTGAAAGCAGGAATAAGAGGGAAGTTTATATCATTATAGGCTTATATCAAGGAACAAGAGCACATCCTAGTAAACAACTTAATATCACATTTTAAGGAGCTAGAAAAAGAAGAGCAAGGCAACCCAAAATCAGCAGAGAAAATAGTAAAAATCAGAGCAGAAATAAATGAAATAGAGAACAGAAAAACTATAGAAAAAATTAATACTATGAAGAGCTGGTTCTTTGAAAAGATCAATAAAATTGACAAACCCCTGACTAGATTCACTAAAGAAAAAAGAGAAAGGACTCACAAGAACAAAATCTAAAATAAAAGAGGAGAAATTACCACAGACATGATAGATATACAAAGGATCATTTAAAAATACTATTAAAAACTATATGCCACCAAACTCAACATTCTAGAAGAAATGGATAAATTTCTAGAACTATACTATCTTCCTAGACTAAGTCATGAAGAAGTGGAAAGCCTAAATAGCCTATATGTAGGGAGGATATAGAAACAACTATCAAAAACCTTACCAAAAACAAAAGTCCAGGACCAGATGGCTACACTGGTGAATTCTATGAAACATTCATAGGAGATTTGGTTTCTATTCTTCTCAAAGTCTTCTAAAGAATTGAAGAAGCAATATTTCCAAACACATTTTAAGAGGCCAACATAAGCCTGTTTTTAAAGTTTCAGCGTCCTTTGTGAGATATTCATTTTGTTCATTAATTTGTTTTCTGAGCTCATGAAGTTGCTCATTGGTGTCTTTTTGCATCCTGTTGAGTATTTTCAGAACTTTAATTTTGAATTCTCTATCATTTAACCCCAAGGTTTCCATGTGATTGAGAATTTTTTCTGGAGATTTTTTATCTTCTTGAACTACATCTCTGTCTTGTGTAGCCCTGGTATTATATTTCTTCTTCTTTGATAGCATTTGAGAATGGTATTGTTAAGAACTCTAAGAGGAGATAACCAAAATATGAAAAATAAAAATTGAAAGAATACAATGAAAATTTTCTAAAAATAATGATAAGTAGAAAAGAAAAATTACAGAAAACAAAAAGCAAGAACCAAGAAAAAAAGAAAGGGGGAAAATAAAATAAAAAACAAAATACCACAAAAAATAAGAGTAAAAATTATAATTATTTGAAGAAAAATGAAATTCATATAAGAAAAATAGAAAAAAAGAGAAGAGAGAAAAAAGAAGTAAAATAAAAAGTATTAAAAATAAAACTCTCACAAAAAAATAAGAATAAAAAATATAAAAACTAAGGATAATGAAATTGAAATGGGAAAAAGAGAAAGAAAAAGGAAAGAAGAAAAAACAGGAAGAAGGAGATGGGATCTTGGAGGCTGGGGAGTCGCTGAGGCTTTGGTCCTAACTGACACTATGCAGAGTGCAGACAGCAGATAGAGTGAGGGCTGTGTGCTGTGGGCAGATTGCACTGGAGTGCCCTGCATGCTGAACTCCATGGGCTAAGTACCCTGCGATGGAGTGAGTGCTGCAGGCTACGCACATGCCCAGCACCGGCTGATCACAGGTGGAACCCAGCAATGAGGACAGACCACGGGAACCTGCGTCATGACCATGTGCTCAGTTGCTCCCATCTTAATTCAGCTCCTTTGCCTCTGCCCCTCAATCTCTCCATCTTTCTGGGCTCCAAAATAAAACCCAAGCTAAATAAGCCTCTCTCCCTCAGATCAGCAAGGAAATAGAAAAATTCGGTCCTCCAGCTTCTCTCCGTTCCGGAGTCCACTGTGAAAGCATTTTATTTTCCACCTCCCTTTCAACCCATTCCATCTTCAGTCCCTCTGTGCCCACATCTTTCAGGCTGAGCTGCAAGCCCAGCTGGAGTTTCTTTGCTGCATTATAGTTGCTCAATTTGTTGAAATTTCGAGGGGAGAGACCAGGAGTATCTCTCATGCTGCCATTTCTCTGATGTCACTGCATTGGTATTTTATTACATAATAGCTTATACACTCATCTTCTGCAGTGTTTTCTTAGAGTTATTTAAAATTCATAGGTATAGGGACATACTTTTGTAAACTACAAAGCATCATACTAATGTAAATATATTATTGTCTGTCTTCATTATCTAGTTTAGAGCTCCCCTTAGATGAGGATTGTGCATACATTTTTTGTATGACATGTAGAAGAACAGTACACTGCATGGCCCCTCAGTTAAAACTTCTGATGAATGAATAGGCCTGGAAGACAAGCAGAATAGGAGGTAAGCCACCGAAGTTTAAATTTGCCACTTATTATAGTGAATTTGAACTAGGTATTTAATCTCTGTGTCTCAGTTTTCTTTTTTTTTTTTGTATTTTTTTCTGAAGCTGGAAATGGGGAGAGACAGTCAGACTCCCGCATTCGCCTGACCGGGATCCATCCAGCACGCCCACCAGGGGTGACGCTCTGCCCACCAGGGAGCAATGTTCTGCCCCTCCGGGGTGTTGCTCTGCCGCGATCAGAGCCACTCTAGCGCCTGGGGCAGAGGCCAAGGAGCCATCCCCAGCGCCCGGGCCATCTTTGCTCCAATGGAGCCTTGGCTGCAGGAGGGGAAGAGAGAGACAGAGAGGAAGGAGGGGGGGGCGGTGAAGAAGCAAATGGTCGCTTCTCCTATGTGCCCTGGCCGGGAATCGAACCCCAGGTCCCCCACACGCCAGGCCGACGCTCTACTGCTGAGCCAACCGGCCAGGGCTTGTGTCTCAGATTTCTTATCTGTAAAATGGGGTTAATAATATGGTATCTATTTTATAGAGTTGCTTTGAGAATTAAATAAATTTATACATGTAAAGTGCCTAAAACAGCTTGCATAGCACATAACAATTACTCAATAAATATAAGCTATTTGAATGAATAAGTGAAACAGAATGGGTTACAATTAAAATCTAGAGCAAACAATAGCTATTTTTATTATCTCTGGAATTATGATTATAAAATAACATGTAGTATATAAAATGTTAAGGAAAATTAGTATATCTCTTTAAGATATGTTAGGATGTATGTAGTTATTTCTGGACGGATTTTTCAGAATGAAGTTTATATTCTGTATTAGTTACTTTGTATTTTTACAATAAAATTTATATAAAGTGTATGTAAAAGAAATTTTGGTACACTAATTTTTCTAGACATCACATTAGTTTTAGATCTGAATATATAATATTGTTGAATATTCCTGACCTTGTTTTACATTGTTTAAAAGATGGTATTTAAATGCAGCAATTGATTCTAGATTATTTTGTTAGTGGTGAAACAAGGAGACTTTAATTCTTGTCTTCTTGAAGGAAGGAGTTCAGTCAAGAGACAAAGTGCAGCAAATAAAGCAAGAATTTATTGGCTATGCAGAAATACACTAAGAAGGGACTGAACGGGGGAAGAAAAAGGGCCTTGGAGACAGGTTCAGGGCATTAGCCTGGGATTAGCTGCCATGGCCTATTGCTCCCCTGATTGCAAGTCTCCTGGGGTCCTTTAAAGCTTAGGAGAAAGACAAAGGCAAGAAAAACACACCTAGGGGGAAGAAGAGGCAAAGGAGGAGGGAGAAGGCCCCTAGGAGAAAGGCAATCTGTTTTAAGGGCTTTTAAGGGCAGGGAGCTTAGTGTAGGTCCCAAGGGGATCTCAATAGACTATTCATCAGTTCTCCAGGTATAGCCTTTTAGGATCATGGTCTTTACTGATTGGTCAGTGCCAAAGCAGGGGGTCATTAGTCAATGTTGCTGGTCCTGAGTTCAGCTGTGGCTTGCTTGTCTGATTTTGCTGCATTTCTAGGCCTGGAGGTAAAATACAAATGAGACCTAGATATTATCTCTAGGACTTAATGCTTAAGGGAATGGTCCTGCAAGGGTTTGTATGGGGGTTGAATGAGGCTATTCTTCCACCCTGTGTTCCCATCTGAGGGGGTCTATGGCAATATGCAATGGGAAAAGAGGTCAGGGGAGGGTCCAAATCACATAACCAGCATTATGATATCAAGGGGTGTAAGCCCCATGACCAACTAAAGAAGGAAAGGTCACACTGGGAGTGAGGTCCTAGTTGTCCCAGTTTTGCTCATTGCTAGGCACCTGGGGTTTTCCACCCTAGTAACCTTCTGTGCCCGGCCTACGGTCCTTGCTCTGTTCATATCTGTCTAACTGCCAACCACAATTTTCTCTTGATATCTGTATTGAACTACTTCTGTATATATGAATGAATTTTTAAGCAGAAATTTGTAGTAACAATTTCATGATAAACATTTTGAAAAATATTTGTTTCTAAAATTTTATCAAAACATTTAGATTACCTAGACTAATTAAGCAAGTTAAATATTTTCTTTTATACTATTCAAATTTATATGATTATAAAGTAATTCTCTCTCTGTCTAAAAAAGATTTCCAGCATTAATTTCAACACATATGTCAACCTTCAATTGTTTTGATTTTTTTTATTGCTCTTTAGAGCCATCTGCTGGTCAATTGTGTGTGTGTGTGTGTGTGTGTGTGTGTGTGTGTGTTGTGTAAAGATTTTTTCTGAATGGATATCGGGTTTTCCCCACAGGAATTTGTAACCCAAACAAAACTTGCAGAAAATATTCTTCCAAATATCAATAATGAGAGCAATTTGGCAATAGGATGATGGAGAAAATAATTACATTTAGAAAATGAGTAGATTCTATATTTTGGGGGATTGTTTCATTCACTTAAGTTTTATAAACCTCCTGCTAATAAGATAAAAATATATATAATTTAATATATAATATATATTTATACAACCAAGCTCTTTTAGCACCTGAGGCGGGGCCATGGAGCCATCCTCAGCACCCCAGGCCAGCTTCCTTGAATCATTCAAGCCATAGTTGTGGGAGGGGGGGGGGAGAGAGAGAGAGAGAGAATGGGGCAGAGGTGGAGAAGCAGATGGTTGCTTCTCCTGTGTGCTCTGACTTGGAATCAAACCTGGGACTTCCACACACCGGGCCAACGCTCTGCCACTGAGCCAACCATCCAGGACCATTGGTTGATTCTTGTATGTGCCCTGACTGTGGATCCAACCTACAATTTTCATGTAGTGGGTCCACTCTAATCAACTGAGCAACCCAGCCAGCTCTGAATCCTGGTTCATTATAATGGAGAATAGTATTGGAGATTAAAATCTGTGTGCTAAGGGAGCCAACATAAGATTTGGTTTTAGGAAAAAATGTTATTGTTGATGTTACTGTTATTTATGACAGAGCTATTAAATAAATATATATTTTAAGATTATGCATATGTATTTATTTTTCTCCCATTTGATGTACACTATTATCTTTGTATACTTTTTAATATAATATCTTGGGGGTTTTTCTATCATCATGACATTTCCCTTGTAATTTAATTTGTCATTTCTGGTAGATACTTATATTAGTTCTGATCTTTTTTTTTTTTTTTTTTTTGCATTTTTCTAGAAGCTGGAAACAGGGAGACACAGTCAGACAGACTCCCGCATGCGCCTGACTGGGATCCACCCGGCACGCCCACCATGGAGTGACGCTCTGCCCACCAGGGGGCGATGCTCTGCCCTTCCGGGGCGTCACCATGTTGCGACTAGAGCCACTCTAGCGCCTGAGGCAGGGGCCAAGGAGCCATCCCCAGCGCCCGGGCCATCTTTGCTCTGATGGAGCCTTGGCTGCGGGAGGGGAAGAGAGAGACAGAGAGGAAGGCGCGGCGGAGGGGCGGAGAGGCAAATGGGCGCCTCTCTTGTGTGCCCTGGCCGGGAATCGAACCCGGGTCCTCCACACGCTAGGCCGACGCTCTACCGCTGAGCCAACCGGCCAGGGCCTATTAGTTCTGATCTTTTGCCTTCAACACCTCTGCAAATAAATTTTACACATATCCACAACTATTACCTTAGAACAATCTGCTTGACATTCTGGAATGTGTATTGACAAAATGCAGAGGGCCAAGATTGTTCCTGAGAAAGAGTTAGTTACTGGGTGGTGTTAACAGAGCAAAGAGCCAGGAGTTACATAGGGCTTAAATACTCAGCTCCAAGTAAATCACTTGACCTCATTGTGTCTCAGTTTCCTCATTTGTAAAATTATAAGTAACCATTGCAGCTGAGTTTAACAGTTTTTTTTCCTCTTCTTCTTCTTCATCTTTTACAAGTAAGAGGAGGGGATATAGAGAGACAGACTCTTACATATGCCCCGGCCAGGATCCACCTGCAACCCCCTTCTGGGTGGATGCTCTGTCAATCTGGGGCCATTCTCGCAACCAAGTTATTTTTAGCGCCTGAGGTGGAGGCTCCACAGAGCCATCCTCAGTGCCCAGCAGATGTGTTTGAATCACTGGAGCCTTGGCTGGGGGGGGGGCAGAGAGAGAGAGAAGAAGGGGGAGTGGTGGAGAAGCAGATGGTCGCTCTCCTGGGTGCCCTGACTGGGAATCAAACCTGGGACTTTCACAAGCTGGGCCAACGCTCTACTACTGAGCCAAATGGCCAGGGCCAAGTTTAACAGTTGTAATTATGTTTTTACAATAATTTTCTCTCCCACCTGCTCCACAGGAAACTGTATTGCAATTTAGTAAATATAACCAATTGGAACTTTGAATGTGTAGAACAGCCTGTACAAATGAAAGGGACAGCTAGTCTCTTAACCATCCTTTGTTCATAGTTCCACTCAGCCACAATCCCACTCTTGACCTCTTTAAACACTCATTCTGGGGCTTCCATCACCATCTGAAATGCAAAGATGCTAGGTATATACACAAAAATGGGATAGTGCTCATATTTGTCTCTGGTCTTCTTTAAAAATCTGTACTAAATCTGCAGACTTTATAACCTATCCCATTTTATTATATTTGTTCGTTTGTTTCTCTTATCTTCATTCTTGATACTTTTTTTCCTCATCCAATTTGGCCGATTAACTCTCTGCCGGTCTTACTCTCTCCTCTCCTTGAACTACACTACCCATAAGTGTTACATCTCCCATTATCTTTTCTCTCCTCTTCCTTTCTCTCTATGAGGGTTGCACTCCAAAACCCTTAACTCTCTCTCTCCTTTCTTTTTTCTTCTTTTAGTGGTTCCCTCTTTTTTTCTCTCTCTCTCTTTCTTTTCTCCCTCTATATTAGTCTCTTCCTTTCTCCTTTACATCTCCTCTCATTCAAACCTCAATAACAAACAAATTATCTTATCTGGGACTCAAACTTATGTTTGTGGCATTTTAGGGGGTTTTTACTTCACCTTTTTAACTCACTAGCAGTGCTCCCATCCCTGGCTCTCCATTTTATCTAGTTCTTGTTCCACTAAATACAATAGTAATTTTTTAATTTGTCCCCCCATTTTTCTGTTTTCCTCCTATTCCTCTCATCATAACTCTTAGACAACCAACACCTAAAAGCAAATCATTTTATTCTTGACCCAAATTTTTTCCTTATTTGCTTTTTGTGGGTCCATACCCTCTTTTTTTTTCTTTTTTCTTTTTTTTTCTCTTTTTTTGCCCCTTTATTACTTTTCCCCAATTCAGGCCCTCCATCACAGGCATTGTTTGTTATAATTCACAGTTCACCACAAGATTTTCTCAAGAAAGAGGGGAGAGGAGAGGAGAGGAAAAAAGGAGGGGGGGGAATAATTTCTTTTTTTTAAATTTTAATTTTATTTTATTTTTCTTTATTTCATTATTAATTTTTTTAAAAAAAAAACTCTTTTTGATTTTTTATTTTTTTATTTTTTTAACTTTTTATTCTTTATTAAATCTCATTAATACTATCAACAAAACCACCCTCAGATGCCATTAAGGAAGAGAAAATCAAATATCATGGATACAAAAGAAAGAGAGGTAACACAGCTAGATGAGGAAAAATCTATGGAGAAAAAATTTAATATATTGGAAACCTTGGAGCTAAATGACAGAGAATTCAAGATAGAAATCCTAAAAATCCTCCGAGATATACAAGAAAACACAGAAAGGCAATTAAGGGAGCTCAGAAAACAACTCAATGAACACAAAGAATATATGTCCAAAGAAATTGAAACTATAAAAACAAATCAAACAGAGATGAAAAACTCAATTCACGAGCTGAAAAACGAAGTAACAACCTTAGCTAATAGAACAGGTCAGATAGAAGAGAGGATTAGTGAAATAGAAGACAAGCAACTTGAGGCACAACAAAGAGAAGAAGAAAGAGACTCAAAAATTAAAAAAAAAATGAGATAGCCCTACAAGAATTATCTGACTCCATCAAAAAGAATAACACAAGAATAATAGGTATATCAGAGGGAGAAGAGAGAGAAAATGGAATGGAGAACATACTCAAACAAATAATAGATGAGAACTTCCCAAGCCTGTGGAAAGAACTAAAGCCTCAAGTTCAAGAAGCAAAGAGAACTCCGAGTTTTCTTAACCCCAACAAACCTACTCCAAGGCATATCATAATGAAATTGACACAAACCAACAGCAAAGAAAAAATTCTCAAGGCAGCCAGGGAAAAGAAGAATACAACATATAAAGGAAGGCCCATTAGATTATCATCAGATTTCTCAGCAGAAACTCTACAAGCTAGAAGAGAGTGGACCCCAATATTTAAAGTCCTGAAAGAGAGGAACTTTCAGCCACGAATACTATACCCATCAAAGCTATCCTTCAAATATGAAGGAGAAATAAAAACATTCACAGATACAGAAAAGATGAGGAAATTTATCACCAGAAAACCCCCACTCCAGGAATTACTAAAGGGGGTTCTCCAATCAGACACAAAGAACAAAAAAAAACAGAGCCACAAGTAAAAGCTCCAAGAAGAACACAATAAAACCAAATTTAAACTGTGACAACAACAAAAAGAAAGAGGGGGAGAAGATGGAGATTAACAGTAACAAAGGACGATGGAGTGCAAAAGTACTCACAAAATAGTTCGCTACAATGAACAGGGTAGGGACCCTTTTCATTACTCAAAGGTAACCACCATTGAAAAAACCACCACAGAAGCACATGAGATAAAAAAGATAGCAACAGAGGAAAGATGTATGGAATACAACCAAATAAAAACAAAAGATAGAAAAACGAAAGAGAAGGATCAAACAAGACACAAAACTAACAGAAAGAAATCTATAAAATGGCAATAGGAAACTCACAAGTATCAATAATTACACTAAATGTAAATAAATTAAACTCACCAATAAAAAGGCACAGAGTAGCAGAATGGATTAAAAAAGAAAATCCAACTGTATGTTGCCTACAGGAAACTCATCTAAGTAACAAGGATAAAAACAAATTCAAAGTGAAAGGCTGGAAAACATTACTCCAAGAAAATAACATCCAAAAAAAAGCAGGTGTAGCAATACTCATATCGGATAATGCTGACTACAAAACAGGAAAAGTACTCAGAGACAAAAATGGCCATTTCATAATGGCTAAGGGGACACTGAATCAAGAAGACATAACAATTCTTAATATATATGCACCAAACCAAGGAGCACCAAAATATATAAGACAGCTACTTATTGATCTTAAAACAAAAACTGACAAAAATACAATCATACTTGGAGACCTCAATACACCGCTGACGGCTCTAGATCGGTCATCCAAACAGAGAATCAACAAAGACATAGTGGCCTTAAACAAAACACTAGAGCACCTGGATATGATAGACATCTACAGGACATTTCATCCCAAAGTGACAGAGTATACATTTTTCTCCAGTGTACATGGATCATTCTCAAGAATTGACCATATGTTGGGCCACAAAAACAACATCAGCAAATTCAGAAAAATTGAAGTTGTACCAAGCATATTTTCTGATCATAAAGCCTTGAAACTAGAATTCAACTGCAAAAAAGAGGAAAAAAATCCCACAAAAATGTGGAAACTAAACAACATACTTTTAAAAAATGAATGGGTCAAAGAAGAAATAAGTGCAGAGATCAAAAGATATATACAGACTAATGAAAATGACAATACGACATATCAGAATCTATGGGATGCAGCAAAAGCAGTGATAAGAGGGAAGTTCATATCACTTCAGGCATATATGAACAAACAAGAGAGAGCCCAAGTGAACCACTTAACTTCCCACCTTAAGGAACTAGAAAAAGAAGAACAAAGACAACCCAAAACCAGCCGAAGAAAGGAGATAATAAAAATCAGAGCAGAAATAAATGAATTAGAGAACAGAAAAACTATAGAAAAAATTAATAGAACAAGGAGCTGGTTCTTTGAAAAGATCAACAAAATTGACAAACCCTTGGCAAGACTTACCAAGGAAAAAAGAGAAAGAACTCATATAAACAAAATCCAAAATGAAAGAGGAGAAATCACCACGGACACTGTAGATATACAAAGAATTATTGTAGAATACTATGAAAAACTTTATGCCACTAAATTCAACAACCTAGAAGAAATGGATAAATTTCTAGAACAATACAACCTTCCTAGACTGAGTCAAGAAGAAGCAGAAAGCCTAAACAGACCTATCAGTAGAGAAGAAATAGAAAAAACCATTAAAAACCTCCCCAAAAATAAAAGTCCAGGCCCTGACGGCTATACCAGCGAATTTTATCAAACATTCAAAGAAGACTTGGTTCCTATTCTACTCAAAGTCTTCCAAAAAATTGAAGAAGAAGCAATACTTCCAAACACATTTTATGAGGCCAACATAACCCTCATCCCAAAACCAGGCAAGGATGGCACAAAAAAAGAAAACTACAGACCAATATCTCTAATGAATACAGATGCTAAAATACTAAACAAAATACTAGCAAATCGAATACAACAACATATTAAAAAAATAATACATCATGATCAAGTGGGATTCATCCCAGAATCTCAAGGATGGTTCAACATACGTAAAACGGTTAACGTAATACATCATATCAACAAAACAAAGAACAAAAACCACATGATCTTATCAATAGATGCAAAAAAGGCTTTCGATAAAATACAACACAATTTTATGTTTAAGACTGTCAACAAAATGGGTATAGAAGGAAAATATCTCAACATGATAAAGGCCATATATGATAAACCATCAGCTAACATCATATTAAATGGCACTAAACTGAAGGCTTTCCCCCCTTAAATCGGGAACAAGAGAGGGTTGTCCACTCTCTCCACTCTTATTTAATGTGGTACTAGAGGTTCTAGCCAGAGCAATCAGACAAGACAAAGAAATAAAAGGCATCCATATCGGAAAAGAAGAAGTAAAGGTATCACTTTTTGCAGATGATATGATCCTATACATCGAAAACCCCAAAGAATCCACAAAAAGACTACTAGAAACAATAAGCCAATACAGTAAGGTCGCAGGATACAAAATTAACATACAGAAGTCAATAGCCTTTCTATATGCCAACAATGAAACAATTGAGAACGAACTCAAAAGAATAATCCCCTTCACGATTGCAACAAAAAAAAATAAAATACTTAGGAATAAACATAACAAAGAATGTAAAGGACTTATATAATGAAAACTATAAACCATTGTTAAGGGAAATCGAAAAAGATATAATGAGATGGAAGAATATACCTTGTTCTTGGCTAGGAAGAATAAATATAATCAAGATGGCTATATTACCCAAAGCAATATACAAATTTAATGCAATTCCCATCAAAATTCCAATGATGTTTTTTAAAGAAATAGAGCAAAAAATCATCAGATTTATATGGAACTATAAAAAACCCCAAATAGCCAAAGCAATCCTAAAGAAAAAGAATGAAGCTGGGGGCATTACAATACCTGACTTCAAACTATATTATAAGGCCACGACAATCAAAACAGCATGGTATTGGCAGAAAAATAGACACTCAGACCAATGGAACAGAATAGAAAACCCAGAAATAAAACCACATATATATAGTCAAATAATTTTTGATAAAGGGGCCAACAACACACAATGGAGAAAAGAAAGCCTCTTCAATAAATGGTGCTGGGAAAACTGGAAAGCCACATGCAAAAGAATGAAACTGGACTACAGTCCCTCCCCCTGTACAAAAATTAACTCAAAATGGATCAAAGATCTAAACATAAGACCTGAAACAATTAAGTACATAGAAGAAGACATAGGTACTCAACTCATGGACCTGGGTTTTAAAGAGCATTTTATGAATTTGACTCCAATGGCAAGAGAAGTGAAGGCAAAAATTAATGAATGGGACTACATCAGACTAAGAAGTTTTTGCTCAGCAAGAGAAACTGATAACAAAATAAACAGAAAGCCAACTAAATGGGAAATGATATTTTCAAACAACAGCTCAGATAAGGGCCTAATATCCAAAATATACAAAGAACTCATAAAACTCAACAACAAACAAACAAACAATCCAATAAAAAAATGGGAAGAGGATATGAATAGACACTTCTCCCAGGAAGAAATACAAATGGCCAACAGATATATGAAAAGATGCTCATCTTCTTTAGCTATTAGAGAAATGCAAATCAAAACGGCAATGAGATACCACCTCACACCTGTTCGATTAGCTATTATTAGCAAGACAGGTAATAGCAAATGTTGGAGAGGCTGTGGAAAAAAAGGAACCCTCATCCACTGTTGGTGGGAATGTAAAGTAGTACAACCATTATGGAAGAAAGTATGGTGGTTCCTCAAAAAACTGAAAATAGAACTACCTTATGACCCAGCAATCCCTCTACTGGGTATATATCCCCAAAACTCAGAAACATTGATTCGTAAAGACACATGCAGCCCCATGTTTATTGCAGCATTGTTCACAGTGGCCAGGACATGGAAACAACCAAAAAGCCCGTCAATAGATGACTGGATAAAGAAGATGTGGCACATATACACTATGGAATACTACTCAGCCATAAGAAATGATGACATCGGAACATTTACAGCAAAATGGTGGGATCTTGATAACATGATATGAAGCGAAATAAGTAAATCAGAAAAAACCAGGAACTGCATTATTCCATACGTAGGTGGGACATAAAAGTGAAACTAAGAGTGTGGTGGTTACAGGGGGGAGGGGGGAAAGGCAGAGGGAAAGGGGGTGGGGAGGGGCACAAAGAAAACAAGATAGAAGGTGACAGAGAACAATCTGACTTTGGGTGATGGGTATGCAACATAATTGAACGACAAGATAACCTGGACTTGTTATCTTTGAATATATGTATCCTGATTTATTGATGTCACCCCATTAAAAAAATAAAATTATTAAAAATAAAAATTAAAATTAAAATTAAAAAAAAAATCTGTGCTAGTCGCTTTATCATGATGTTTTAAGACTTTCATTTTTTTTTTGCTTCGTTGTAGTTCAGTCTGCTAATAACATCAAGTTGACCCCTTGGCAAGGAAGGTTAAATAGAACCTGGTAATTCCTAGAAATCTTTATTTTGTATGACACTGAACAACTGAGTAACTGTGAATAAGCCAAGAAGTAACAAAGAATAATGGGAAGATATTGGATGAGGTCTTACTCTTTTTTTAAAATGCTTATTTATTTTATTGCAAGCACAATAAAGTCAGTTTTTCCTCAGATAAAACATTGAAAAAATCCAAGGACCAAAAGTGGTGTCTTTGATGTGAAAGCCAGTGCTAAGTGAACTCTCTGTGGCTCTGTGCATTTTTATACAGCTCTTGTTCTCACACCAGGGTTAGGTAAAACGCTGCCATCATAATGGCCTCTAGTGAATGTCTACAAAGTCTTAGCTCTTGCTCTTAAGGTATCATGTTGTGGTTTCACATTTAGAATTCACATTACTTAAGATCAAGGCTTTGCCTGGCTGATTACTGCTTATTGGTTATTCTCACCTGGAACTTGGCTGTGATAAGTTTCACATCATTTTGCTCTTCTTGCTTATCTGATTTTCCTTTTCATTCTTCAATGTTCTGTTAGTTTATATCTCTGTCTTGCTATTATTTATAAGCATTTCCTCTACAGTTCTTTAGAGTCTTACACATCACTTAAACATGTCTACATTAAAAAAAATTTTAAGCAAATAGTAAAAACAGTGTAAAAGTCACTAAGTAAGTACACTTCTTATAAACACTTTTATGAAGTGCATTAAGTTGAAAATAGGTGTCATAGGATTTTAGAAACTTAATTTGAAGAATGTGAAGTAAATGCTTTTAAGATCTATGTAATTTCTCTGAAGAATCATGCATTTGTAAATTAATAGCCATGGTGACCCCTCCATCCTTATACATTCATCAGTGGAAATAAACCCATGAACTCTTAAACGAGAATATTAATTATACCTGCCTCATAAATTTTTTGTGAGGATTAAATAAGATAATGCATATAAAACTCTTAACATTGTGCTCAATCAATTGTGCTTAGTCAGCTATTAATTATTGCATAAGACATTTTTACTTCTGTTTGGAATAAAAACTGAAGAGATTTAAAAAAATCAGCTTGTGACTACCACACACCTTCTTATAACTGCTTCTGAAAAGGGCTGACCTTATGACGTGATACTGAAGGAAGCAGGAAAACTAACAGCTTTTCTAGTGCCATATACTGCTGTCCTACACACCTATCTTGCTGTTGAGCTGATTTTCTTCTCTCTTTGACTTTCATGGTCAAAAGCATGGTTGAGAAAATAGAAAACAGCAAACATTGATAGTCTTGTCTTTTTGATAATAGCCATTTTAGGTCTCAATGTGATTTTGATTTTCATTTTTCTGAAGATTAGTAATGTTGAGTAGCTTTGCATACACCTGTTGGTCATTTATACATCTTCTTTGAAAAAATGTCTATTTGAGTCCTCTGCCTATTTTTAATCAAATTGCCTTTTTTTTGCCATTGAGTTGTATAAGTTCCTTACTTATTTTTGATATTAACTTTTTATCAGATATGTGGTTTGCAAATATTTATTCTGTCGGTTGTTTTTTCATTGTGCTAAATGTTACTTTTGGTGTTTTGAGAAGCTTTTTTAGTTTGAATAGTCCCACTTGTTGATTTTTGCTTTGGTTGCTTGTACTTTTGGTGTCATATCCAAAAAATCATTGCCAAAACAGATATCAAGAAGCTTTTTCCCTATATTTTCTTCTCGAAGTTTTATGGTTTAGGTCTTAATGTTAAGTTCTTAATCCATTTGGAGTTAGTTTTTGTGAGTGGTGTAGATAGTGGCCCACTTTTGTTTTGGTTTTTTTTTGCATATAATTGTCTACTTTTCCCAACACTATTATTGAAGAGACAAGCTTTCCCCTTGAATATTTTTGGATCTCTTGTCAAATATTAGTTGGCCATATATACGTGGATTTATTTCTAGGCTCTCAATTCTGTTTCATTGGTCCGTGTGTCTGTTTTTATGCAAGTACCACACTGTTTTGATTATTATAACTTTGTAATAGAGTTTGATATCAGGAAATGTGATGCCTCCAGATTTGCTCTTTCTCAAGATTGCTTTTACTATTCAGGGTTTTTTGTGGTTCCATACACATTTGGATTTTTTTCTGTTTCTATGAAAAAATGCTATTAGGATTTTGATAGGAATTACATTGAATATATAGATGCATAAGGGTACATATATTCTTTCAAATCAATGTTTTGGGTTTTTCTGATAAATTACTAGAAGTGGAATTGCTGGGTCATAAGGCAGTTCCATTTTTAATTTTTTGAGGTAGCATCATACTGCTTTTTCCACAGTGGCTGTATCAATCTGCACTCCCGCTAACAGTTTACAAGGGTTCCCTTATCTCCACTTCCACACTTATTGTTTGTTGATTTACTGATAATAGTCATTCTGACATGTGTGAGGTGATAGCTCATTTAGTTTTTTTCTTCTTTCTTTTTTTTTTTTAAGTGAGAGGAGAGAGATAGTAAGACAGACTCCCACATCCCAAAGGTAGCTCCTGTTGTTGTGCCCATTTTTTGATTGGATTCTTTGTCTTCCTGGTGTTGAGTTTTACAAGTTCTTTATAAATTTTGGTTATTAATCCCTTATCAGATGTATTGTCGAA
Source organism: Saccopteryx bilineata (assembly GCF_036850765.1). Classification (NCBI taxonomy): domain Eukaryota; kingdom Metazoa; phylum Chordata; class Mammalia; order Chiroptera; family Emballonuridae; genus Saccopteryx; species Saccopteryx bilineata. The sequence goes on along the minus strand of NC_089492.1, from coordinate 119,905,472 downwards.
TATGTTCTCCCATTGTGTGATTTGTCTTTTTATTCTGTTCATATTGTCTTTAGCTGTGCAAAAGCTTTTTAGTTTGATATAGTCCCATTTGTTTATCCTGTCTTTTATTTCACTTGCCTGTGGAGATAATTCAACAAAGATATTGCTGCGATAGTTGTCGGTGAGCTTACTGCCAAAGTTTTCTTCTAGGATACTTATAGTTTCACGATTTACATTTAAGTCCTTTATCCATTTTTACTTTATTTTTGTGCATGGTGTAAGTTGGTGGTCTAGTTTCATTTTTTTTGCAGGTACCTGTCCAGTTTTCCCAACACCATTTGTTAAAGAGACTGTCTTTACTCCACTGTATGCTCTTACCTCCTTTGTCAAATATCAATTATCCATAAAGATACATTTGAGTACAATGGCCTTGTAGTATAACTCTATATCAGGAAGTGTGATACCTCCCACTTTGTTCTTCTTTTGCAAGATTGCTGAGGCTATTCGTGTTCTTTTTTGATTTATGGATATTTTTTTAACTTTATTTTGAAAAAATTATAGATTCACAGGAGGTTGCAAAGAAATATACTGGAAAGTCCCATGTACTTCTTTCCCAAAGCTCTCCCACAAATGCCAATACCCACACAACTACAGTATCAAAAACAAGGAAATTGGTATTGGCACAATCTATGGAACTTATTCAGATTTCATCAGATATACATGTACTTGTGTGTATGTATGTGTGTGTGACCATACAGTTTTCCCTATATCTCTAGACTTCTATAACCACCACCACAATCAAGATAAACTGAACAACTACTTCCTGTGATACACTTTAGAGCCACACACTTCCTTTCCCCTCCATCCTTAACCCCTTGCAACACTTATCTCCATATCTCTAAGTGTTATTCCATGATTGTTATCTAAATAGAATCATGCAGCAAGTGTCCTTTGAGATTGATTCCTTACTAACCATAATTTCATAGATTTTTTTTTAAATCAGAGGGCACTGATATCTTTTAAAACTCTTTCTACGTAACTCTAACTTGCATTCATGATTGACAAAAAAAGGTTTTCTTATAATCACACACTAAAATAAAAAATGGTAAATATTTAAAACTAAGTGTAGTTTATCCTAAGAACCAGAGTAAGAAAAGAGTGCATGAGCAATACTTTTTTTTCTGTGTACCCTCCCCAAAATAAAAGAAAACAGAGATTGAATGTCAGTCAGGAAGAGGACTAAATCAAGGGTAGACTTCAGAACTATTCCCCAAAACTTCTTCACTGTACATGTGCCACCCACCTAGAGTTAAGGCCCAGAAAGAAAAAGTGTAATAGAAACACCCAGAAAGTTTTGAGGAAATCCCAGCCAAAGAGACTATAGAGCTATTATAGAAACCCTGAGTTTAGTGAGTTTGAGCCAGAGTTCTGGAAAACTCACTGCCTGGGTGGTAGATGAGCCATGCTGTGGGAGGTGTGCAGGCAGATGGGCCTAAAAGGCACTTGGCAGAGTCTCATGATCCAGGGTGGTTCAAGAAGACACTGAAGTTCCTGAGCTCCCAACGGAGGTGAAAAAGTGATGAGAGATCCAGATGACAAAAAAAAAAATGCTTGGGTAGGGGTTCAAAAGGACCCCCAAGACCAGGGCAGGTGAGAACTCGCTATACTCTCATTGTCAAGGGCTGGCACAAGAACAAGATGTCCCTGACCATACAAGGATAAACTCTCAGGGTAAATTAAAACACATACCTGCTTAACAAGAAGTTGGGTAGCCTCAGATCTTAGAGTTAATTTTAATATTTACTACATTTTAAGCCAAACTGACTGAGTTAAAATGAAGAGGCAAGATTGTTTTCTATTATCCAGGAAAATGAGAACACAAAAGCTAAATAGAATTCAGTATAGCGCACCTATTCTGTGAATTTTAAACTGCTATACTACTCTTTTTGATACATCTTTACATCATGTAAAAAGTTCCCCTCTGTAGCTTTTCTTTTTCAGTAATGATTAGACTCTTCTGCCTTTTTCATTTTATCTAATAAACTCTGAATCATTTGGTCAAATTTCCCAAAATCCCCTGGGAGTTTTTATTACTATAGATAAATTTAACCTGTTATAGTTGCAGCCAAAAAGAAAAGGAAATATCTGAAGTCAATTACATTATTCTTTTTATCCATGAGAAGAAAGCATTTGTTTTCCAATTACTGGATTCAAACCACTGGGGTCCTGGGACCCGATATGGGTTTGGTTTCTGGACACCAGTGCTGAGATTAGAAATAGTGCAGGGTTGGCCCACAGCTTTGAACCAAATGGAGAAGCAAGGATGGTATTCAAGGGGAAAGTCAGACCTGGGAACTCATAAAGCAGACCCAGCCTCACATCCAACAAGAAGTAGGTAGAAAGGCAAACCCCACTTCAAAGAGAAAAAACAGATTTTTGGCTGCAATTACATGGATGGAAATTGGTGAGATTAGCTCAGAAGGGGAAGCTGAGTGCCAAGCCCTTACGGAGCTTCCCCTGTGTTTGAAGATGAATTTGTTGTGGAGACTAAGTTTGTTGAGACACCTGGGAAGAAGGAGAAGTATGGTAGAAAGTATTCTCTTTTTCTCACAACAAATTCAGTCTGCGGGCCGCACAAAATTGGTGGGCGGGCCGCGAGTTTGAGACCCCTGAGTACAGAAATATGGTAGAAAGTATTCTCTTATTCTCACAACAAATTCAGTCAATGAGTAATGGGTTTGGATAGGCTGTGGTTTGAGAGGAGGGAGAATGTAGATGTACTCTTCACATGTTCTATTAAGAAAGCCTTTTGCGGCACTGGCCGGTTGGCTCAGCGGTAGAGCGTCGGCCTGGCGTGCGGGGGACCCGGGTTCGATTCCCGGCCAGGGCACACAGGAGAAGCGCCCATTTGCTTCTCCACCCCCACTCCCTCCTTCCTCTCTGTCTCTCTCTTCCCCTCCTGCAGCCAAGGCTCCATTGGAGCAAAGATGGCCCGGGCGTTGGGGATGGCTCCTTGGCCTCTGCTCCAGGCGCTGGAGTAGCTCTGGTCGCGGCAGAGTGATGCCCGGGAGGGGCAGAGCATCCCCCCTGGTGGGCGTGCTGGGTGGATCCCGGTCGGGCGCATGTGGGAGTCTGTCTGACTGTCTCTCCCCGTTTCCAGCTTCAGAAAAATACAAAAAAAAGAAAGAAAAAGAAAGCCTTTTGCAGAGAGCATAACTGACCCACAGACTCCAGTGGCTCCTTTTCAGCAACTGGGCCAGTGGGGGTACTTAAGTCAGGTCATTCTTATCTGATGGGGGGATTTCCCTAATAAGCAAGTTTGGTTCAGGGACTCCCATCAGTTTGGCCAAAACTTGCTGAGAACTACACTGCATTTAGAAGGTCTTTCTATAGAATCATCCTTTCTTCTTTACCTCTCTTCTTTCATATGTATCAGACCTACACTGTGGTCTGACAGCACTTCCGACCTACTCCTTCTTCCTTCTCACTTTGTCCTTCACAATCAATTCCCTAAGAAATCTCTTGCACATCTAATCCCATCTTGGCCTCTGCCTAAAGGATTGACTATGGCACAGTTGTCCAAGTGGGCTTGGTACGTTAACATCTCCTTTCCACCCTAGCTCTCCTCCCTAAACAAAGACATATACATACATATATATTTAGCAAATGTTTACTATGTGCCAGGTACTATGTTAATTATTTATATTAATTATCATATTTAATTCTAGCCATTACATTCTGAGGTAAATACCATTATCAACAATGTTTTAAGATGAAATCATTGAACCTGACCTATGATAGTGCAGTGGATAGAGCATCAGCCTGGAACGCTGGAGGTGGCAGGTTCGAAATCTCAGATTGCCTGCTTGAGTACGGGCTAATCTGATCACTGGTCAAGGCACATAAGAGAAGCAATCAGTGCACAACTAAGTGGAGCGACAAGTTGATTCTTCTCTCTCTATCTAAAAAAAAAAAAAAAAAAAAAAAAAAGACGAGAAAATTGAAACAAAGAAGGGCTGATTAACTCAGTCACTATGGCATTATTAACATACACCTGAGCTGGTATACCAGGCCAGCCCTGGCTCCAGATGTGACACTTTTACAGCTAGCTAAATGACCTCTAGTGGCAGCTGCAGTCATCTATCAAGAGTTCTTATCATAACAACAACAAAAAATTATAATTAGTGTGGGACGGATGTTAACTAGAGTTATTGTGGTAATCATTTTGCAATATATAAAAATGTCAAATCGTTATGTTATATACCTGAAACTAGCATATGTCAATTATACCTCAATTAAAAAAAATAAAAGAGCACCAACACTTGTGTCCAGCAGCTCCAGAACCCTCTCTAGGTCTTTCTACCTGCCTCCCTCTTGCTCTTATGTGCTCTCCTCTCTTTCCATTCATTGCCTTCTGCCTGGCTATTTTGGACGGACCCTTAGCCAAATTAGCTGGCTGATTTTGATTTTGGTTTGTACTATTCCTGGCCTCCTTGATTTTGATATTGTTTTGTTCCTGGGCTTCTTTAGATCACCTCATTTACTCTGCAGATCAGAGCCCACTTCTGTTTTCACCCTGACCCAATCTATGTCCCCAGCATACTGTCTCTCTTCTTTCTCCACCTTGCACTCCCCAAGCCCTCTTCAACATTTTTAGGCAGCAATTTCTTGTGGGATTGCACTGATTAAAAACTGAGGACATCTGGTTATATGCTTCCAAAGAATTAAAAAATAGGTGTTCAACAAAAACTTATACATGTATGTTTATAGCAGTATTATTCATAATAGCCAAAAAGCAGAAACAGCCTAAATGTCCATCAGTTGATGAATGGATAAACAAAATGTGGTATATACAGTCAAATCTCATTATTTATGGTAGTTATGTTTATAAAGTCACCATGAACACTGAATTAGAGAAAATACAGTTAGGTTTCTGTCATCCTGTGGTCACAACATTTTTGTCAACTGTTCAGTACATAACCTTGTCTTATGTGTGTTTCTCTTTAAAGACACTTTTAATATGTACTGTTGATTCATTAACATTGAACTCACTAAAGCTTTTACATCAGGCCCAGAGTGCAGTGATAAATGTCTAAGTATAACTGATTTAGGGCATGGCGTTGTGGATGATGAGTAGTGGGAGGAAGGACTTCTTTCTGCCAGTGCTTAGAGATTCTGTTAGTAAGAAAGCAGGCACCATGTTGGGATTTAATAAGGAAAGATTTTATAAGGAGCGATACCTGTGGGGGAAAAAATGAGAAAGAAACCCCCAAAGGTTGGGAAAGCCATCAGTTCCTGAAACAAGTCTGACCCCAGGAGAAGAAGACAGGAAAGGAAAGATGGGTGAAAGCGTTCTAGACTGCTATAGTCTAAGAAAGGTTCAGTAAGGCTGTTGGGGAGTCCTTAAGCCAAAGTAGTCAACAGAAGATTCCTGGGTCTTCCAGAAGTGGGTCCCCCTTAGTATTCCTGCTGCACTCTGTCACTGCCTGGGAGCAGCCTGTGGGAAGCATTGTTTTGGAACAAACTTAATGACAGATTTCAGAGCAGAGGATGTGGGCCCTCCATCAAGTACAATGGTAGCTGGAAGCCCGACAGACACATTCTCGTGGCAGCAACAGGAATGGGAGAGGACTATGGCAGCAGAAGGAAGAGGAAACTGACTGTCCACCTGAACTCTCTGGGGACAATTTTGTTCTCTCCAAAATCTAGTAATATTTTTAACCTTCCCCCCCCCACACACACACACTTCTTTTCTGCCATCATTTCATTTCCTTTTTTTCTAATTCTACCCCTCCTCCTCTCGCACTTCTTAGATTTATCCCATAACCTCAGTACAAAGAGGTTGCTGGCCTGACCTGTGGTGGCGCAGTGGATAAAGCGTCGACCTGGAAATACTGAGGTCGCCGGTTCAAAACCCTAGGCTTGCCTGGTCAAGGCACATATGGGAGTTGATGCTTCCAGCTCCTCCCCCTTCTCTCTCTGTCTGTCTCTCTCTCTCTCTCTCCCTCTCTCTCTCTCTCTCTCTCTCCCTCTCTCTCTCCTCTCTAAAAAAATGAATAAATAAAAAATAAAATAAAAAAATAAAAAAAGAGGTTGCTGACCCCTGTTTTTTTCAGTGTTAACTCAGTCCAAAGGTGAATGTGATCAATGACCTCAGATGCTATATCTGGCCAGATTGCTGATGCTGACGTAGGTTGATAAAGGGGCAGATGGGTGCATGGTCTTCAGCAGCTGTAGGCTCTCAACACTTCTTTCCTTCTCTCATTTTCTCTCTTCTTCACTGTTTTTTAACTACCTTCCCTCCACCCTCCCGCACACACACACTCACCCTCAGGTACTTACTTTCCCATAATCTTCTTGCTGCATTGTGACTTTGCTGCATCACAGCAACCCTAGGCATGAAGAACCACTGTCATGTCCCTTTTCCAGTTGAGGAATATGAGCTTCCTTCAGTTCACACAGTTGGTAAGCAGCAAACCAGGATTCAAACCAAGGGCTCCATGTACTGTCATGCAGGCTGTGCACCGGACAAGTCCTGAGAAAACTGTTCAGAGAGGCTCATTGGATTGTGCAGCGTCAGAGTCTTTGACTAGCAAGAGGGCTTAGGCACACCACTGGACTTCTGAGTAAATGTGTATAATGAGAAGAGTTTTTTAAATGTATATAATATTTCATGTATTCTTTAAATAATATTGTAGAAGAATCAGATTGCTCAGATTGCCTTTAAGCACATATCTGTGTTGTGTTTAGACTTTTTACTACTTTGCACTGTGTAGGCTTTAGCTGCTGTTTATATCCTATCAGATTTCATAGTTTTATCTTCTGGAGTTCCAAAGGGAAAGAGTAGAGTTCAGAGAAGTCAGTGTCATATTTGCCTGAATGTGGATGTTGGGACACTGTTATCTAATTCATACCAGAAAGAACAAATGTGTTGCTGACCTATGTGTTCTGGACAACTCCCAAGTTTTGAGCTTTTTAGATCACTAGAATCTGGCTGAAAGGATGCTAGCAGCAGTGTCCTGCTGAGTTTCCCCTCCTGGGAAAAGAGAGTTGTTATAGAGAACAATTAGTGTCCTGAAAATTACACCAGCACTAATTTATGGATGATACCCTACAGTCAGATTTAGATCTAATTCCTGCCTCTTAGAATCTCCCACAAGCTAACTAGGGTATCGGAAGAAGGACAGACAAGGAGGATACAGTCTAAACTCAGTTTGTACTGGGAAGGTTGGGGGAAGGGGAGTCGGGTTTGTAATGAATCTCCCACCAGCCTGTCCACACTGGCTCTGTGGGTTCGCCAGCAGGGGAGGGAAGCACAGGTACCTTAACCTTCAGTCCTGCTGATGAATGTATGAACAAAAAAATGTAATTTTACAGTTTTTATCACAATCCAGTTTTTCTAAATGTGTAGATCTGGATTTTCTTCTGGAGTCGACAGTTGTTCTCTTGGGATGGGAGTGTAGTACTATAAATGATTCAAAATCCAGGAATACCGGAACAATGTGAGCTAAAATTTTCTGCCGGTTACTGTAAAAGTGTTGGTTTCTTCTGCTGGAAAAATTATTTTTGTGTTGTCTTTTAAGACTTTACAGTGTTTCTGGAGGCACTGAAACTGGAATTTTGAGGTTTAGGAATAGTGGGAGTGGGGTTGCAGGAGCAAGTGAGAGACCACCCCAGAGTCCTGGGACAGATGGCCAGGGACAAACAGTGATGCCCTGCAAAGGGAAGGTGACCTGTAGGATCTAAGAACAGACACCCGACATCTCTTTGTGTCCTCTTCTAGCCTTATAATGATCACCCATCTGTTGCCTCCTCCTCTACCAAAATCCTTAAAAAGCTTTTGTTAATCTTCAGGATATAGACTTGCATGTGAACTCATTGCCTTAGGGAATCGAGGTTTCAGAACAAAGAGAACCAAATGGAGAGTCCTGTGTCCTGAAGAAGTAGTAAACCGGTAGACAAAAGTGGGGAGTCCTTGGCCGGTTGGCTAAGCAGTAGAGCATCAGCCTGGTGTGTGAAAGTCCCGGGTTTGATTCCCCACCAGAGCACACAGGAGAAGTGTCCATCTGCTTCTCCACCCTTCCCCCTCTCCTTTCTCTCTATCTCTTCCCCTGATGCAGTAAAGGCTCCGTTGGAGCAAAGTTGGCAGGGCACCGAGGACGGCTCCATGGCCTCTGCCTCAGGGGTTGTTGGAATGGCTCCTATTGCAATGGAGCAGCAGCCCAGATGGGCAGAGCATCGCCCTCTGGTGGGCATGCCGGGTGGATCCAGGTTAGGCACGTGCAGGAGTCTGTCTCTCTGCCTCCCTGCTTCTCACTTCAGGAAAATTAAAAAAAATAAAAAAATTTAAAAGTGGGGAGTAGGAAAGAGCCCAGAGTGTCTGACTACCCCAAGAACCCTCAGAAACATGCAAGATGTGATGGGATTTCTAGCTGCATAACATGGTGCTCAAGGTATTTAACTTGAATATTAAAGAAAGGAAGCCTGCAGAACTTGAAGACAACCTTATTTCACTAGCTGGAATCCAGAAATATTCAGGCAAAATATTACCTGAAGCTCTTCTCCTTGGTTTATTACATGACCCTGCTCCTATATATTTCTCCTGTATTTCTCTGTTCCCCATCTTACCCTGCAAAAGACACTCCCGGTGTATGGGAACGGGGTGATAAGTTTAATGCAGCTCTGAGAAAATAAAGGGAAGAAGGGAAAACGTAACAACAGGGAAACACCATAAAGTTTCTGAACAAACTGCTTTTAGATATGTATAACGTAACTACCCCTTAAAAAGGAAGGCAGGTAAGGCAGGGAGGGGGAAGCAACTGAACCTATAAGCAATCAGCTATTATTGTTAAAATGTTATCAAAACATTTTTCATCAACCGAACCAGAAGGCACAGGACTGTTTATTCAGGCTTTTCCAGTCACTTTGTTTGCAGTGTGAAGTATTTACTCATCCCCGGCACTTCTGCCAGCCCTGTCCTGCCCTCAAGAACTGGCCTATTGCCAGATTTACCCCAGGGTGAATAAATGGGTGTGTGAACATCACTGGCCAAATTCTGAGATACTACAGTGTCAATGAGAGACCACACACACACATGTAAATTTGCTCAGGAGCCCACACACTTTTTTTTTTTGTATTTTTCTGAAGCTGGAAATGGGGAGGCAGTCAGACTCCCACATGCACCCGACCGGAATCCACCTGGCATGCCCACCAGGGGGCGATGCTCTGCCCATCTGGGGCATCGCTCTGTTGCAACCAGAGCCATTCTAGCACCTGAGGCAGAGGCCACAAAGCCATCCTCAGCGCCTGGGCAAACTTTGCTCCAATGGAACCTTGGCTGCAGGAGGGGAAGAAAGAGACAGAGAGGAAGGAGAGGGGGAGGGGTGGAGAAGCAGATGGGCGCTTCTCCTGTGTGCCCTGGTGGGGAATCGAACCCAGGACTCCTGCACGCCAGGCCAATGCTCTACCACTGAGCCAACCGGCCAGGGCCCCACATACTTTCTTAACTGCTTTATTTTAGTATGATGACATGCCACCATCAGGTTGCAATTATTTAAAGTATACATTTTAATGGTTTTAACAGATGTATGCACCCCTGAAACCCCACTACAATCAAGATAGGGGTGCAGCATTTTAGTAAACATTTATGGATATTTCTAGGAGATCATTTCTTTTTGAGACGAGAATCTACCTCATCAAATGAAATAAACTTCTTAAAATAATTTTTTTTAAACAAAAAGCATCTGCTTTGTGACTATCTAAGCCTGGTTTTCTGTGGATTTGTTTGGCTCTATTAGTGGGAAATTTGGCAAGTTTCCAATGTTGGTGTCCTGATTCTCCAGCAGAGAATGTCTGGGATGTGGAGAGTATGGACATATTTGTGTGGGGTAGGATTCATGGTAAGGTTCCAGCATGCTCAGCGTGGGCTCTCACAATGATAAGCAGATGACAGTGGTGGGGTAGAAACAGAAAGAAGTGGAAAATGCCCAGCACAGAGCAACCTGGCTGTAGCAGGAACTTCAAAGGCCCCAGCAGCCGGTGGTCACTCTCTGAGAATCATTTGCACACAGGACTAAACTATTTCCAGCCTGAAGGCGAAAGCACAAAATTCAGTCCTGCAGAATCATGTAAGAAATGAATTCACCAAATCAGTAGGGAAGTTTGAAAAGGAATAAAGCATTTCTTTCAAATTGGAGTTTTAAATAGACAGAGGAAAGCAATTCTATGTTTTTGGACATGCATTTTTGTTTTGAGAGCTTCTCTGTTTCTGAAATACCATGACTGGCCCCAGAAAAGGAAAATGAAAACACAGCAGGCACTGAAATCAACCTTCTAAACCCTAACTCTTTTCTGCTGCACAGCTCAAAAACTCTGTTTGAATTTGCGGTTCTTTGAGCTCTTGCATTTTAGAAGAGCATCTCCAGACAGAGGGAAAAAAGGCATTTCATTTTCAAGGAATGAAAGTATCTGAAGTGTTCTAATACTCATTTAAATAGCCTTAACATTCAGGAGGGGTATACGTAAAGTTCTTTAGTATCTAAAATTATATCTTCATTTTGAAACACAGAAGCTTCAGTGTAAATATACTTCCTTGAATTTTGTAGAGTGACAATCACTATGGCAACACCACCACATGTTATGCAGATGTCTGCCCAAACCAGTTGTTGATTTTAAATCACAGTTGCTAAAGATTTGGCTTAACACATAGGAAACAATATCATCAAACATAACATTTCTGTTTGGACCACTGGGTACTTGATAACAGGTACATAGGAGTCTGCCTCCCTATATATAGAGGGCTGTACCTTTCCTATTACATCAAACTTATGTGAAGAATTATCTGTGCATATGCATATTCCCTTCATGTCCTCTCCTAAGCCTCTTCCCTATGTCTACTTCTTTATAGTCTATAACCAGCATCATGCTACTAAAATTGTTCTTGCCAAATCTTCGTAACTTTCTAGTTACCATCTAATAGTTTATTTTCAGTCTTCATTCTTCTTGATCTTTCTGCAGCATTTGTATAGTTGACCACTATTATACATAGGGTTAACTGTATCTACCCAAATTTATATGTTGACATTTTTATGCTAATGACAATTCCATCTATTCTTTTTTTTATCTTATTTTTATTAATTTTAATGCAGTGACATTGATAAATCAGGGTACGTATATTCCGAGAAAACATCTCCAGATTATTTTGACATTTGATTATGCTGCACACCCATCACCCAAAGTCAAATTGTCTTCCATCACCTTCTATCTGGTTTTCTTTGTGCCCCTCCACTCTCCACCCCCCTCTCTCCTTCTTTGCCCCCTCCTCACGCCCCACCCCACCCCCTGTTACCATCACATTCTTGTCCATGTCTCTGAGTCTCATTTTTATGTCCTATCTATGTATGGGTTCATATAGTTCTTAGTTTTTTCTGATTTACTTATTTCACTCCGTATAATGTTATCAAGTTCCATCCATGTTATTGTAAATGATCCGATGTCATCATTTCTTATGGCTGAAGAAATGAATAGACACTTCTCCAAAGAGGACATACAGATGGCCAATAGGCATATGAAGAAATGCTCAACATCACTAATCATTAGAGAAATGCAAATTAAAACCACAATGAGATATCACCTCACACCAGCCAGAATAGCGCTCATCAACAAAACAACACAGAATAAGTGCTGGCAAGGATGTGGAGAAAAGGGAACCCTCCTGCACTGCTGGTGGGAATGCAGACTGGTGCAGCCTCTGTGGAAAACAGTATGAAGATTCCTCAAAAAATTGAAAATCAAACTGCCTTTTGACCCAGCTATCCCACTTTTAGGAATATACCCCAAGAACACCATAGAACTGTTCCAGAAGGAGAAATGCACCTCCATGTTTATGGCAGCATTGTTCACAATAGCGAAGATCTGGAAACAGCCCAAGTGTCCATCAGAGGACCAGTGGATTAAAAAGCTTTGGTACTTATATACTATGGAATACTACTCAGCTATATGTTGACATTTTAAACCCCGTACCTCAACATTTGTGTCGGGAGCCGATTAATGACTGCTGGCTGACAAGGTAACAGCAGAAGAAGATCAAAAACTGCTGATTGACAAAGTCACAGCAGAGAAGACCAATGGCTGCTGGTTAACAGAGTCACCGCAGTGAAGACCAATGGCTGCGGGTTGACAAAGTTACCGCAAAGAAAAGGCACAACGATACTTCCCCCTTTGACTTTTTGAATTAATCTGGCCTTATATCCCCCCTTTTTCTGGGTGTGTGCTATTATTTGTGGCACAGGGATAATAGTACCGTGCTTTCCCTGTAGATTTGAAGTAATTTCTTTGGAAATAAGACAGAAGGTGTAAGTTTCACAGAAAAGCCTGTAAGCCCCTTGAACTGGGCTTATATATATAAGAGGCTGGCCATGATATCCCTCATAAAGGGTTAAGTTTGTAGGAGAATTTCTTCTTATTAATCATGTTAGAAAGAATAGATTGTGACTTGTGAATGGGTAGGAGGCAGTGGCTGTGCACAGAGCACCTTTCGGCCTTCACTTAATTCATCATTTTTCCTCCCTAGCCTTTTCATGTGATAGAGTAGAGAAACTCTCCTTTCTTCTTGCTTACCTGACCTGCAGATGGTGGAACACTCTAAGAAGAATATAGTTAGAACTTAACTAGTGTGTGAATATAGTAAATAAATGAAATTTGACTAGACAATAGAATCTTAGGAAAGGAGTAATGGAATGGCCCGTTGCATGGCCTGAGATGGGAATGCAGTCAGCAAGAAAAGAATGTTTTGCTAAGAGACTTGTTTTATGACTAAAGGCAGTTGCTGGGCTTTCTCAGTGAGACATTCTCATGAGATTTATATACTTTCCCAAGGTTTTTCGTTCAGAAAATAAAGAGGAATATGGAAGAATCCATAGAAGCAATAGCAATTAATGCCTTCTGATATTATGTTGCTACTAAGCTATCTTGCAGGTGCACTCTATATATCTTTAAGCAAAAGTTACTCTTGATGTTATGACAATTTCTTAATAAGCAAGCCTTTTGAAGTCTTGTGAGAAAAATTAGGACACTGCATGAACTCAAGGCCATTTGCCTGAGCAAGCGGTGGTCCTTTGCTAGTCCTTAATGATTTTGTTTGTTAATCTCTCTCTGCCCCTTGACTCACAGCAATAGTAAAGTTGAGTTATTAGTTAGTACTAATCCTTTAAAAGCTTTTACCAATGTTGTTATCGCTATTCAAGTTATTTTTTAGTTGTACTTTGAATGATTTGCCACCTGATTTGTAGTTTATAGATATAAATTAACTGTTATCTGGAAACATGTAAACATAGTGAAACAGAAGCAATGATTAATACCATGTAATTGTAACTTGGTGTGTATGTATAAAAAAGGAGCTGTACTAGCATTTGGCAGAGATGCCTGGCAGTAAATGCTAACTAGAGAATAAAGAGAAAGAAAAGAATTCGGCTCTCTCACTCGATTTTCGCCGACGTTGTCTCCTCCTGTGGGCCCCTGGATCCCCCCTGGGGCTGGACCCCGGCACATTTGACCTTAGTTGAAAGGAAGTAGGGTCAATGTAAATACAATTAGTTTAGATAAGGTTATGCTGGAGTGAGGTGGTCCCCTAATTTAATATGACTAGTGTCATTCTAAAAAGAGGAAATTTGGAGACAGACATACAAAGAGGGAAGCCTACCTGAAGAGATACAGGGAGAATGCTACATAAAGACAGATAGTGATGCATCCACAAGCCAAGGAATGCCAAAATTGACAGCAAAAGAGAAATTGGCAAAGAAGCATGGAACAGATCCTTCCCTTACAACTCTCAGAAAGAATCAGCCCTGTTAATACCTTGCTATGGCTTGATCTAACCTCCAGAAGTATGAGACAATAAATTTTTATTGTTTAAGTTACCCAGTTTGTGGTACTTTATTACAGCAACCCTAGGAAACTAATCCAACTAACATTTCTTGAAACCTTCTTATCCCAGGGTTTCTGATATACAGAGCACTCTCCTTTTTTTTTTTTTAAATTTTATTTTTTCATTTTAAAAAGAGGACAGAGAGAGAGAAGGGGGAGGAGCAGGAAGCATCAATTTTCATATGTGCTTTGACCAGACAAGCTTGGGGTTTCAAATTGGCAACCTCAGCGTTCAAGGTCAACGCTTTACCTGCTGTGCAATGAGAGCACTCTCCTTGAAGTCCCTCTAACTCTCTGATCATTTATTTCTTCTCCATCCATTTCACTTTCTCTAGTACCTAAATGCCTGTGTTTCTTAGAATTCCAACTTTATTCTTCCCATGGAGAGGCAGTATAGTATAGAACACAAGTACTAGAGCCAGCCCTTTTTGCTGGGCAACCTTGGGCAATGTGTTTGATCATTCTCTTGATTCAGTCCCTTCACTGGAAAATCAATATTTCCTATGGAGAGAGTTGTTATAAGGAGTAAATTATTTCCTATATATAATATAAAGTGCTGAATACGTAAGTGCTCAATATACATTGCTACAGTCACTGTGTTCTCTCCTTAGTTCCATATCTTCTCTTTCATAATCTCAACTTCTATTCTTGTAATGGTTATGTGTTTTTTCTTTTGACCATACTGCACATTTAACCCTCTTCCCACCTTAAGAGATTCTACCTCCTACCAGAGTGGTCATATTGGTAGTCACAGTTCCAGACTCCTTGGCAGCTAGAACATAGGCATTTCCACTGTACCCACAGCAAACTGAATTGGGAGTCAGTGCAGGAATAAGGAGCGTCTTCTGGCAAAAATGGAAGCGGCACCTCCAGTGTCCAGAGGCAGCTATGACAGACTTCAATGATAGTGTCCAATGCCATGTGCTGGCAGTGTTGGTGGTACCAGCTGCAGAAGCAGGGTTCATCCTTGCAATGTGATTTGGGAATTGTTCTTTGTATACAGCCTCTAAGCTTGGTTATCTTGTCTTTCTAGAGATTCTGTGAGCTGTCCATTATCTCTAATAAATTATTTTCTTGCTTAAACTAACCAGGGTTGGTTTTTCTTATTTGTAACCAATAATCTTGATTGATACAACTTTGGTTTCAAAGACTACTTATATACTGATGATTCTGAAACCTAGATCTTCAGTCTCTACTTGTCACTTAAAATTCCATCTGGACCTCTCCATCTATATAATCTAAAAATGACCTTGAGGGTGGGAGGAAGGCAAAGTGGATAAAGGGGGTTAAACACGTGGTAATGGAAAGAAACTAGATTTTAGGTGTGTAGCATACAATATAGCACACAGATGTTGAATTATAATCTTGTACACCTGAAAATTATATGTTATTAACCAATGCTACCTCAACAAATTTAATTTAAAAATAAATAAAATTTAAAAAATTAAAATGACCTTGATGCAAACATGTGCATAATCAAATATAATGATCTCAAATTTCCAAAAACTGTATTTTCCGTTTAATGAGATTACCAGATGCTCAAATGCCCCTCAGTATGCTGGGTTAAGTGTGCGGTGGGGGTTCATAGAAGGGGAAAATACCCTACTAACTTTCTAAACTAGGGGAAAAAATGGTTTCCATTGAAAACATGAAAAAAATCAATAAATACATGAAATCAACATTATCAAATCAAAACATTCCAGTTCTGATTGCTCCACAATAGCATTAGAGTCACAAATATTTTTATCAAAATATAAGGTGAAAGCCATTATTAAAACATTCAGGCCCTAGCTGGTTGGCTCAGTGATAGAGCGTCAGCCTGGCATGCAGGAGTCCCGGGTTCAATTCCCAGCCAGGGCACACAGGAGAAGCGCCCATCTGCTTCTCCACCCTTCCCCCTCTCCTTCCTCTCTGTTTCTCTCTTCCCCTCCCTCAGCCAAGGCTCCATTGGAGCAAAGTTGGCCCAGGCACTGAGGATGGCTCTGTGGCCTCTGCCTCAGGCACTAGAGTGGCTCTGGTTGCAACAGAGCAACGCCCCAGATGGGCAGAGCCTCGCTTTCTGGTGGGCGTGCCTGGTGGATCCCGACCGGGCGCATGCGGGAGTCTGTCTGACTGCCTCCCCGTTTCCAACTTTGGAAAAATACAAAAACAAACAAACAAAGAAACAAAAAACATCCAACTAATCTATAACCTCCTTTCAAATGTTTTAGTGGCACAATACCCAATTTAGAAATCTAAGTCACTCTGAACCCCAATCAAGTCTTATAAATCTGACTTACAAAATCTTAAAACCTCCCTAGTGCTTTTCTTTTTCCTTTCTCCATTTCTGTTGCTATGGTTTAATCATCTCTCATCTGCAATTGCCACCTTATGGAAGATTCTATTTCTGCTTCCTTCCTACCGCCTCGGTCTGGGCCAGGCTGGTGACCAAGTTCCACCAGCCTTCACAATTGCTCTCTTTTTTCACTTTCCCTTCCAGAGTTCCATATCTAGTCCTAGGATAGGGAAGGAATACATTGTGTAACTTGTTTGTAAGATCATGTCATTTCTAAATTTTTGTTTCAAGCCTAAACTTGAAGAACTTGACATCTTTGTTCTCTGATTGCTCTATAATGAAATTTCCCCGAATAACAACATTCCCATGTGAAGGGCCAAAGCTGGGAAAAAGCAGGGGATAGGCATAGCGGACCTATCATTTAATAGTTAAAAATGTTATCTCACTACATACCAGATGCTTTCCAGAATCTCTCATCTGCAGAAATTATATGTGTGAAAGAAACCCAAGAAAGCAGCCAACAGATTGTTAAATTGTACGCCAGGAAATCACTGAATGGCAGCATGTATGACATGAAATAGTCAGTGGAGCTCTTCACCTTGGGGTATATAGTGACCAGTGAACTTATGATCTCTAAGCAATGGTGGCATCTGTGGGGAAAGGTTCAAGAGACCATTTGGAGTAAAGAGCACTGTTTTTGGATTTATGAAGGGAACCAACATATTTTGGATACTTACTGTTGTGATGTAATTCTCCATGAATATTTTCACATTTCTGCACTATCTGGGCCTTATAAACAAAGAACTCTGACAAACTTGGTTAAAGAATGATTTAATGGCAAATGTGCTTAGGAAATTAGATATAGAGTATTGCTCAGGAGAGATTTATTTATTTATTTATTTATTATAACTTTATTTAGAAAATTAAATTTAATGGGGTGACTGACATTGATCAATAAGAGTACATAGGTTTCAGGCAAACAACACTATGGCATTTGAACTGTTGATTATGTTGTGTACCCATCACTCAAAGTCAAATCATTTTCTGTTACTGTTGTCTGGAGAGACTTAGAGACGTATTATCTCTGAAGCCACTTGCTCCTCTCTCCTGGAGACATTTGCTTACATTATAAAGCAAAGATATTCTATCTATCTCTTTATCATCTATCTATCTATCTATCTATCTATCTATCTATCTATCTATCACCTATCTATCATCTGTCTATACACATCTTGATAGGAGAATGGGCAGACATGCCAAGCAGCCTTATATAAGCTCCAAGTCTCATAATTTGGGAGTTATTTTTCTGTGGTACAACCCTGTTGCACAACCAATGTTTCATTAGGCTTTTACCATGTTGTACTGTGGGGATTGGAGCTTAGGCAACTAGTTCTAGACGTCTCATATTTTCTGTCAGAATATAATAAATACATGTCCTGTATGTACATATACACATATATACATGCATATATGCATACATACATATACAGACCATGTGGCAAACCTAGCATTATCTAATAAAATCTTCCAAAAAACTTCAAGTGGTATGAACTATTATCACCACTTTACAGATGAAGAAGCTAAAGTTCACACCTGACCTGTGGTGATGCAGCAGATAAAACATCGACCTGGACCGCTGAGGTCGCCTGTTTGAAACCCTGCCTTCCCTGGTCAAGGCACATATGGGAGTTGATGCTTCCTGCCCCCCCCCCCATTCTCTTTCTCTCCCTCTCTTTCCTATCTAAAATGAATGAATAAAATCTTTAAAAAAAATTAAAGTTCAACAAAGTAGCTATTTGCCTAAGGCCAATCTGACGGGTGGCAGAGTCAGGTTTCAAATCCAACTACTATTTAGCACTAAAATATAAGCGCTTTGTACACTAACACTTCATTCTCTGTTAACTTGTGGCACAAAAGGCAAGTCATTTGTTCTCTTTATGCCTCAATTTCTCCATATTTAATGTGAAATATTAGATTGTATTACCACTAAGCTCCATACCAACTCCATCATTGTAAAATCCTGTGCTTCCCCTCCTGCCTTGTTTCCAAGTTCTCCCTAATATGCACCTTCTTCTTTTGCCAACGCTTTTATTATGTATCTCTGTCCACAAAACATACACCCTTACATCCAAGTGTTTGACTAACTACGAACTTCCACTCATCAAGGTCCTATTGATTTTCAAGGCACAGAAATCACTAAGGGAGCATTGGCGATGGCTCTCCAACAGCATTGTCTGCAATATTCATTTGACCTGTAAAATATTTGGTCTCTATTGCTTCTTCTTCCATTTTGTTTCATCGATATTTCAGAACATAACATCAGTGTGTAGCTATTTATCCTCATGTCATCTTGCATTTGAATAGGTACTTAGGTTGACAACAGAAAGTTATAACAGAAAGAAAATGTGTGTGTTTTAAAGATGATTCAATAATTGTTTTTCCAGAATGGACAGGATGCTTTTATTCATTGATTTGTTTACATATTTTTCTTAAGCAGAGGGATGGCACAGGAAAGGGAAAAGAGAACGGACTGAAAACCATAGATCTGGATCTAGGCCTGTCTCTGACTAGTGAATGGGATTGGCATTGGTCACTTCCCCTGCTTGGGTTTCAATTATCTCATCCTCAAAGTGAGGAAGTTGGACTAAGGGCTCTCTAGTTAGTTCCAACACTAATTCCACTACTATGTCCCAATAAGATGCTTGGAGTAATGGAAAGTGCATGCACTTGAGTTAGATTACTTAGCTTTCAATTCCAACCCTGGTACTATTAGTCATATAGGAAAATCTTAATCCTTCTACGTCTGTTTTTTCCTTCATGGAATAGGGATGATAGTTCTTCCTATGTCATAGAATTGATGGGAGGATTAAATCACATAAATTATGTAAATCACCAAGAACAGTGCCTGGCAGATAACAAATTTTTTAAAAGCACTGGTTATTGTTTATTATTTCTATGCAGTTATAGTTAGGTCCAAAATATATTTCTTCATAGTCAGCACAGAAAAACTTCAACCCTTTGAGACGATCTCTGTTTTAATAAGTATTTCATAATAAAATAGTTTCTAATAATAAAAAGAGATGATTCAAGCAATACATGTCACAAAGGATAACAAAAGTGTCCTTTGATCTTGATTAAATATTACTACTTACAGCCAGTAAGTATGTTCATTCTGTCATTATTTCAACAAGCATTTATTAAGTCCTACTCTTTGCCATGCATTGTACTTGGTGCTAGGGAAACACTCATGAAAAAATAAAGGTGGTCCTGGGCTTCAAAAAGTTTACAGTCAATTGAGGAGGTAGGGAGGATAGACATTAACTGAATGCTTACTGTTGTAGACAGATTTCTAAGATGACTTCAGCAGTTCCCGGCTCCTCATACTTAGGGCTTTGTGTAATTCTTGCCCCTTGTGTCTGGGCTGAACGTAGAACTCACTTTTAATGCTTCTGATAAATAGAATACAGGAAAAGTGATGGGATATTATGTCTATGATTAGATTACAGAAGACTGTGAGTTCTGTCTTGCTAGCTCCCTACTGCTGGCTCTGTCTCTCTTGTCTTCTTGTTTCCTGCCATGTTAGGAGATTCTCTATGGAAAGGCCCATGTTACAAGGAGCCAGCTGTTCATAGGAACTGAGTCTTCAGTTCAATAGTCTGTGAGGAATTAAATCCTGCCAATAACCAGTTGAGTGAGTTTGGAAGTAAATCTTCCCCAGTTTAATCTTCAAATGAGATGACATCCCCAGCTGACACCTTGACTGCAGCCTCGTGTGAAACCCTGAAGCAGAGGACTCAGCTAAACTATGCTCATAAAACCCATAGAAGCTGGCCATATAATCTTAGAAACTAAGATTATAAATGTGTTTTTATTAAGCCATTAAGTTTTGGGGGATTTATGACATATACACACAAATGAGTATATAACCACAAATGATGCTAAGTGTTATGAAATAAAAGAATTGAACGGGCCTGACCAGGTGATGGCACAGTGAATAAAGTGCTGGACTGGGACGTGGAGGATCCAGTTTTGAAACCCCAAGGTCACCGGCTTGAGCAAGGGCTCATCCAGCTTGAGCATGGGATTATAGACATGACCCCATAGTTGCTGGCTTGAGCTCAAGGTTGCTGGCTTGAGCAAGGGGTCACTCCGTCTCCTGTAAACCTCCCCCCCCCCCGTCAAGGCACATATGAGAAAGCAATCAAAGAACAACTAAAATGCTGCAACAAAGAATTGACACTTATCTCTCTCCCTTCCTGTTTATCCCTATCTGTCCTTCTCTCTGTCTCTGTCAAAAAAAATAAGAAGAAGAAAAAAGGAATGGAATGGGAGATTGTAACAAGGTGTCCTAATTTAAATTTAGATTTCCTTCACTAAATAGAATTGAATTTTATCAAATGTATGTAATTAAATGGTCCTTTTTAATGATATTGAAAAAAAACATTTGTAATAAGAACTATAATTTACACTTGAGTATTCTTTTTTTTTTTATTAATTTTATTTTTTAATGGGGTGACATCAATAAATCAGGATACATATATTCAAAGATAACAAGTCCAGGGTATCTTGTCGTTCAATTATGATGCATACCCGTCACCCAAAGTCAGATTGTCCTCTGTCACCTTCTATCTTGTTTTCTTTGTGCCCCTCCCCCTCCCCCTTTCCCTCCCCCATTCCCCCCTCCCCCCCGTAACCACCACACTCTTATCAATGTCTCTTAGTTTCACTTTTATGTCCCACCTACGTATGGAATAATGCAGTTCCTGGTTTTTTCTGATTTACTTATTTCGCTTCGTATCATGTTATCAAGATCCCACCATTTTGCTGTAAATGTTCCGATGTCATCATTTCTTATGGCTGAGTAGTATTCCATAGTGTATATGTGCCACATCTTCTTTATCCAGTCATCTATTGACGGGCTTTTTGGTTGTTTCCATGTCCTGGTCACTGTGAACAATGCTGCAATAAACATGGGGCTGCATGTGTCTTTACGTATAAATGTTTCTGAGTTTTGGGGGTATATACCCAGTAGAGGGATAGCTGGGTCATAAGGTAGTTCTATTTTCAGTTTTTTGAGGAACCACCATACTTTCTTCCATAATGGTTGTACTACTTTACATTCCCACCAACAGTGGATGAGGGTTCCTTTTTCTCCACAGCCTCTCCAACATTTGCTATTACCTGTCTTGCTAATAATAGCTAATCGAACAGGTGTGAGGTGGTATCTCATTGCTGTTTTGATTTGCATTTCTCTAATAGCTAAAGAAGATGAGCATCTTTTCATATATCTGTTGGCCATTTGTATTTCTTCCTGGGAGAAGTGTCTGTTCATGTCCTCTTCCCATTTTTTTATGGGATTGTTTGTTTGTTTGTTGTTGAGTTTTATGAGTTCTTTGTATATTTTGGATATTAGGCCCTTATCTGAGCTGTTGTTTGAAAATATCATTTCCCATTTAGTTGGCTTTCTGTTTATTTTGTTATCAGTTTCTCTTGCTGAGCAAAAACTTCTTAGTCTGATGTAGTCCCATTCATTAATTTTTGCCTTCACTTCTCTTGCCATTGGAGTCAAATTCATAAAATGCTCTTTAAAACCCAGGTCCATGAGTTGAGTACCTATGTCTTCTTCTATGTACTTAATTGTTTCAGGTCTTATGTTTAGATCTTTGATCCATTTTGAGTTAATTTTTGTACAGGGGGAGAGACTGTAGTCCAGTTTCATTCTTTTGCATGTGGCTTTCCAGTTTTCCCAGCACCATTTATTGAAGAGGCTTTCTTTTCTCCATTGTGTGTTCTTGGCCCCTTTATCAAAAATTATTTGACTATATATATGGGGTTTTATTTCTGGACTTTCTATTCTGTTCCATTGGTCTGAGTGTCTATTTTTCTGCCAATACCATGCTGTTTTGATTGTCGTGGCCCTATAATAGAGTTTGAAGTCAGGTATTGTAATGCCCCCAGCTTCATTCTTTTTCTTTAGGATTGCTTTGGCTATTCGGGGTTTTTTATAGTTCCATATAAATCTGATGATTTTTTGCTCTATTTCTTTAAAAAACGTCATTGGAAGTTTGATGGGAATTGCATTAAATTTGTATATTGCTTTGGGTAATATAGCCATCTTGATTATATTTATTCTTCCTAGCCAAGAACAAGGTATATTCTTCCATCTCATTATATCTTTTTCGATTTCCCTTAACAATGGTTTATAGTTTTCATTATATAAGTCCTTTACATTCTTTGTTATGTTTATTCCTAAGTATTTTATTTTTTTTGTTGCAATCGTGAAGGGGATTATTCTTTTGAGTTCCTTCTCAGTTGTTTCATTGTTGGCATATAGAAAGGCTATTGACTTCTGTATGTTAATTTTGTATCCTGCAACCTTACTGTATTGGCTTATTGTTTCTAGTAGTCTTTTTGTGGATTCTTTGGGGTTTTCGATGGATAGGATCATATCATCTGCAAAAAGTGATACCTTTACTTCTTCTTTTCCGATATGGATGCCTTTTATTTCTTTGTCTTGTCTGATTGCTCTGGCTAGAACCTCTAGTACCACATTAAATAAGAGTGGAGAGAGTGGACAACCCTGTCTTGTTCCTGATTTAAGGGGGAAAGCCTTCAGTTTAGTGCCATTTAACATGATGTTAGCTGATGGTTTATCATATATGGCCTTTATCATGTTGAGATATTTTCCTTCTATACCCATTTTGTTGAGAGTCTTAAACATAAAATTGTGTTGTATTTTATCAAAAGCCTTTTCTGCATCTATTGATAAGATCATGTGGTTTTTGTTCTTTGTTTTGTTGATATGGTGTATTACATTAACCGTTTTACATATGTTCAACCATCCTTGAGATTCTGGGATGAATCCCACTTGATCATGATGTATTATTTTTTTAATATGTTGTTGTATTTCATTTGCTAGTATTTTGTTTAGTATTTTAGCATCTGTATTCATTAGAGATATTGGTCTGTAGTTTTCTTTTTTTGTGCCATCCTTGCCTGGTTTTGGTATGAGGGTTATGTTGGCCTCATAAAATATGTTTGGAAGTATTGCTTCTTCTTCAATTTTTTGGAAGACTTTGAGTAGAATAGGAACCAAGTCTTCTTTGAATGTTTGATAAAATTCGCTGGTATAGCCGTCAGGGCCTGGACTTTTATTTTTGGGGAGGTTTTTAATGGTTTTTTCTATTTCTTCTCTACTGATAGGTCTGTTTAGGCTTTCTGCTTCTTCTTGACTCAGTCTAGGAAGGTTGTATTGTTCTAGGAATTTATCCATTTCTTCTAGGTTGTTGAATTTAGTGGCATAAAGTTTTTCATAGTATTCTACAATAATTCTTTGTATATCTACGGTGTCCGTGGTGATTTCTCCTCTTTCATTTTTGATTTTGTTTATATGAGTTCTTTCTCTTTTTTCCTTGGTAAGTCTTGCCAAGGGTTTGTCAATTTTGTTGATCTTTTCAAAGAACCAGCTCCTTGTTCTATTAATTTTTTCTATAGTTTTTCTGTTCTCTAATTCATTTATTTCTGCTCTGATTTTTATTATCTCCTTTCTTTGGCTGCTTTTGGGTTGTCTTTGTTCTTCTTTTTCTAGTTCCTTAAGGTGGGAAGTTAAGTGGTTCACTTGGGCTCTCTCTTGTTTGTTCATATATGCCTGAAGTGATATGAACTTCCCTCTTATCACTGCTTTTGCTGCATCCCATAGATTCTGATATGTCGTATTGTCATTTTCATTAGTCTGTATATATCTTTTGATCTCTGCACTTATTTCTTCTTTGACCCACTCATTTTTTAAAAGTAAGTTGTTTAATTTCCACATTTTTGTGGGATTTTTTTCCTCTTTTTTGCAGTTGAATTCTAGTTTCAAGGCTTTATGATCAGAAAATATGCTTGGTACAACTTCAATTTTTCTGAATTTGCTGATGTTGTTTTTGTGGCCCAACATATGGTCAATTCTTGAGAATGATCCATGTACACTGGAGAAAAATGTATACTCAGTCACTTTGGGATGAAATGTCCTGTAGATGTCTATCATATCCAGGTGCTCTAGTGTTTTGTTTAAGGCCACTATGTCTTTGTTGATTCTCTGTTTGGATGGCCGATCTAGAGCTGTCAGCGGTGTATTGAGGTCTCCAAGTATGATTGTATTTTTGTCAGTTTTTGTTTTAAGGTCAATAAGTAGCTGTCTTATATATTTTGGTGCTCCTTGGTTTGGTGCATATATATAAAGAATTGTTATGTCTTCTTGATTCAGTGTCCCCTTAGACATTATGAAATGGCCATTTTTATCTCTGAATACTTTTCCTGTCTTGTAGTCAGCATTATCCGATATGAGTATTGCTACACCTGCTTTTTTTTGGATGTTATTTTCTTGGAGTATTGTTTTCCAGCCTTTCACTTTGAATTTGTTTTTATCCTTGTTACTTAGATGAGTTTCCTGTAGGCAGCATATAGTTGGATTTTCTTTTTTAATCCATTCTGCTACTCTGTGCCTTTTTATTGGTGAGTTTAATCCGTTTACATTTAGTGTAATTATTGATACTTGTGAGTTCCCTATTGCCATTTTATATCTTGCTTTCTGTTAGTTTTGTGTCTTGTTTGATCCTTCTCTTTTGTTTTTCTATCTTTTGTTTTTATTTGGTTGTATTCCATACATCTTTCCTCTGTTGCTATCTTTTTTATCTCATGTGCTTCTGTGGTGGTTTTTTCAATGGTGGTTACCTTTGAGTAATGAAAAGGGTCCCTACCCTGTTCATTGTAGCAAACTATTTTGTGAGTACCTTTGCACTCCATCGTCCTTTGCTACTGTTAATCTCCATCTTTTCCCCCTCTTTCTTTTTGTTGTTGTCACAGTTTAAATTTGGTTTTATTGTGTTCTTCTTGGAGCTTTTACTTGTGGCTCTGTTTTTTTTTTTTTGATCTTTGTATCTGATTGGAGAACCCCCTTTAGTAATTCCTGGAGTGGGGGTTTTCTGATGATAAATTCCCTCATCTTTTCTGTATCTGTGGATGTTTTTATTTCTCCTTCATATTTGAAGGATAGCTTTGATGGGTATGGTATTCGTGGCTGAAAGTTCCTCTCTTTCAGGACTTTAAATATTGGGGTCCACTCTCTTCTAGCTTGTAGAGTTTCTGCTGAGAAATCTGATGATAATCTAATGGGCCTTCCTTTATATGTTGTATTCTTCTTTTCCCTGGCTGCCTTGAGAATTTTTTCTTTGCTGTTGGTTTGTGTCAATTTCATTATGATATGCCTTGGAGTAGGTTTGTTGGGGTTAAGAAAACTCGGTGTTCTGTTTGCTTCTTGAACTTGAGGCTTTAGTTCTTTCCACAGGCTTGGGAAGTTCTCATCTATTATTTGTTTGAGTATGTTCTCCATTCCATTTTCTCTCTCTTCTCCCTCTGATATACCTATTATTCTTATGTTATTCTTTTTGATGGAGTCAGATAATTCTTGTAGGGCTATCTCATTTTTTTTAATATTTGAGTCTCTTTCTTCTTCTCTCTGTTGTGCCTCAAGTTGCTTGTCTTCTATTTCACTAATCCTCTCTTCTATCTGACCTGTTCTATTAGCTAAGCTTGTTACTTCGTTTTTCAGCTCGTGAATTGAGTTTTTCATCTCTGTTTGATTTGTTTTTATAGTTTCAATTTCTTTGGACATATATTCTTTGTGTTCATTGAGTTGTTTTCTGAGCTCCCTTAATTGCCTTTCTGTGTTTTCTTGTATATCTCGGAGGATTTTTAGGATTTCTATCTTGAATTCTCTGTCATTTAGCTCCAAGGTTTCCAATATATTAAATTTTTTCTCCATAGATTTTTCCTCATCTAGCTGTGTTACCTCTCTTTCTTTTGTATCCATGATATTCGATTTTCTCTTCCTTAATGGTATCTGAGGGTGGTTTTGTTGATAGTATTAATGAGATTTAATAAAGAATAAAAAGTTAAAAAAAATAAAAAATCAAAAAGAGTTGTTTTTTTAAAAAAAATTAATAATGAAATAAAGAAAAATAAAATAATAATTTTTAAAAAAAGGAAATTATTCCCCCCTTCCTTTTTTCCTCTCCTCTCCCCTTTTTCTTGAGAAAATCTTGTGGTGAACTGTGAATTATAACAAATAATGCCTGTGATGGAGGTCCTGAATTGGGGAAAAGTAATAAAGGGGCAAAAAAAAAAAAAAAGAAAAAAAAAAAAAGAAAAAAGGGGGCGGTATGGACCCACAAAAAGCAAATAAGGAAAAAATTTGGGTCAAGAATAAAATGATTTGCTTTTAGGTGTTGGTTGTCTAAGAGTTATGATGAGAGGAATAAGAGGAGAACAGAAAAATGGGGGGACAAATTAAAAAATTACTATTGTATTTAGTGGAACAAGAACTAGATAAAATGGAGAGCCAGGGATGGGAGCACTGCTAGTGAGTTAAAAAGGTGAAGTAAAAACCCCCAAAATGCCACAAACATAAGTTTGAGTCCCAGATAAGATCATTTGTTTGTTATTGATGTTTGAATGAGAGGAGATGTAAAGGAGAAAGGAAGAAACTAATATAGAGGGAGAAAAGAAAGAGAGAGAGAGAAAAAAAGAGGGAACCAGTAAAAGAAGAAAAAAGAAAGGAGAGAGAGAGAGTTAAGGGTTTTGGAGTGCAACCCTCATAGAGAGAAAGGAAGAGGAGAAAAAAGATAATGGGAGATGTAACACTTATGGGTAGTGTAGTTCAAGGAGAGGAGAGAGTAAGACCGGCAGAGAGTTAATCGGCCAAATTGCAGAAGGAAAAAAAGTATCAAGAATGAAGATAAGAGAAACAAACGAACAAATATAATAAAATGGGATAGGTTATAAAGTCTGCAGATTATTCTTGATTTTGAGAGGTTATCTTCTTGTTTTTTCTTTTCTCTCCCTCTTCCTGGTCGGTGACTCTGTACCCCGGGTTCTGCCCCTTTGGCACGCTCAGGTAGAGGTTTGCAGTTGATAAGTCTCTATGGCAATGTCATGTATTGTGCTTTAGTCTCGTTGGGAGTCAAGGCTCATTAGCATTCATAGGCTCCGACAGTGAGAGAGTCCGTGTTCCTGGAGCCTTTCTCCTAGTCTTTCCTTCCTCATTTAGTAGCCTGATAATCCAGCTATGGGGTTGTTGCTGCCTCTGCCTGGATAGTAAGAGGTTCAAAGAGCTGGCAACTCCCCACTCTATTCCCACTCAGCACAGGGCTCTGGGTAAGGCTCAGTCAGTCAGAGCTGCTAGCATAATCAGGCGGGCTTTCCGCCCACTCAAAGACCTCTGGCTCTGCCACTCTGTCCGGTAACACAGGCGGGCACCCACTTCCGGGGTGCTTGGAGGAAACTCTCATTCACTATCTGCGCGCGCAGACCAGGATATCCGGCCAGTAGTCTCACGCTCTGAGTGAAACCCCCAACCGCATGGAAATTTGCAGCGCTGGAATTCGCTCTCGCTCCGTCCCCATGCGCGGCTTTTGCAAGGCGCTGGTGCGGCCCGAGATTCCGCTTTTGCCCACACAAAGGCCCCTGACTCTGCCCCTCTGTGTGATAACACGGGCGCGCACTGCCGAGGCACTCGGAGGAATCGCTCACTACCTATCTGCGCGCGCACACCAGGATATGAGGCCGGCTGTGTTTCCCTCTGAGTGAAACCCTCACCAGCACGGAAAATTTCCACCGTTGGAATTAGTTCTCGCTCCCTCCCGTGCGCGGCTTTCCCAGGGCGCTGGGGCTGCCCAGAGATTCTGCTTTCGGCCCACAGAAAGGCCTCTGACCCTGCCTCTCTGTGGGGCAACACGGACACCCACTTCTGGGGCTTAGGAAGAGATCTTTCGCCCACTAACTGCGCACCAACCAGGAGAACGGGTAAAATGGCTGCCCCGCTTGTCTTTCTTTGTTTGGGTTTGGCGCGAGTGTTAGCTTGTATTGCCCGGCTTGCCACAGGAACAGTTTTTCCTCCGCTAGGATCTCCGTGCCACAGCCTGGTTCGGCCTTTTGTGTGCGGCCTGGATGTATTCACCCCCTTTGCCCGCCTCAGTTTCTATATTCACAGTTACCAGAGAAAGCAGCCCTGTTTAGGTTAGTGAGGAAGGCGGAGCATTTCTTACTCCCTATTTCCTTCAGGATTTGGTTATATATTTAGCCAATTTTTCACTCGACCATACCTTCGGGTGTATTGTGAAGCATCTGGAGGCTCCAAGTATAGGTTTTTCTGTTTCTGGTTGAAGATCTTGTTGAGTTTTGGGGGAGATTTATCGGTATCGTTTCCTACTCCGCCATTACTCTGACGTCATCTCTACACTTGAGTATTCTTATGTGAAGAGTTGTCGCGAAGTTCAACTACTAAACTTAAAAAAATAGTACTGTGTTACTAAAATATTATTCAGGCCTTGACAGAGGTTGATTAAGGGTAGATGGGAGCATGGTCTCCAGCAATGGTAGGTTGTCATCACTTCTTTTCTTCATCTCATTTTTTCTAAATTTCCCACCACCCTCCCTCCATCCTTTCTCCTCTACACACTCATTCTTGGGCATTTACCTTCCTATCATATTGCTTCTGTTCTTGTTGTGGCCAGAGTTGCATTTTTGCAGAGGTCACTAAAATGATTAGATTATTTCTCATAATAAAAGGTAGCATGTGAGAGACGACAAAAAGAGAGAGAAAGAGAGAGAGAGAGAGAGAGAGATGATTGTCTGCCAATGTGACAAACGGACTTGAAGTGAGCAACTGTAATAATGGCAGACTCGCTGGGAGCCATAGGGTCTTACGTGGGAGAAGACGGTGGCTGGAATGGAATGATGGCCATGGGTGCTTACCTCTCCTTGTTTGATGTATTGATAGGTTTATTTGGCTTCCTGACCAGTCTGAGAGCTCCTTGAGGGCGAGAGTTTGCTTCAGTCTTTCTAGGATAAAGAAGGGTCCCTTCTCCCCATCAACTCTCTGAAGGTCTTTCCTGACTTCCTGGGAGAATGGAAGTCACATACCCCTCTGTGCTCTCATGGTACTTTGTTCACAGCTGGAGTTAGCACCTCTCATACTGCATTGTAAACTCTCTACTTGGTGTCTTATCTCCTGACCAGATTCCTAACTCCTAGCCCAGTGGTTGGCAAACTCATTAGTCAGCAGAGCCAAATATCAACAGTACAATGACTGAAATTTCTTTTGAGAGCCAAATTTTTTAAACTTAAACTATATAGGTAGGTACATAGTTATTAACTTAATTAGGGTACTCCTAAGCTGGCCTTTGCTAAACACGTCCTCAATCTGATTGAGCTGCATGTGGCTTGTGAGCCTCAGTGTGCCAACCACAGTCCTAGCCAATTTATGACTCATCACAAAATGTCAAGCTTTTTTTATTTTAAAGAAATTTGTCAAAACTGAGAACAGGTTTTGAACCATATTGTATATGTAATTATGGTATTACATAGCTAATATTAATAAATCTTAGCATTGTGGAAAAAAAATAAAGTGAAGCAACTATGAGTTGATACTTCTCATTCTTCCTCCACTCCTCTCTGTAAAATCAATAAATACAATCTTTTAAAAAATAACACTGTAAGATGCAGTTGTCTTATACCTTGCATATTACACATTAAAGTACAACAAGCTGTCAACAAAAAAGTCACATCTATAAAGGCCTTTTTCTAAATAAGGTAACATTCATAGGTTCTAGGGTTTGGGATATGTCTTTTGGGGGGCTACCATGAAGCCCACTGTGTCTAGTTTTAATTTTTTTCCTCATGAGCATTACAATTCCTTTCTGTTCTGAAATTTTCAGTCATGTGTGGTCAGATCTAGTCTTGTTTTGGCATACAGACTCACTCACTTGAGGTGAAGTTGTCAGCAGCAGTCCAGCTGAATGTTAAAGTTAATGAGCGGAGGAGTGAAGAGAGGGAAGCCAGACGGAGGATATGGTCAACAAAAAGCAGTTCAGACTTGTGGAGTTTGTCAGGATTTCCCAAGGATTCCTAG
Organism: Saccopteryx bilineata; assembly: GCF_036850765.1. Taxonomy (NCBI): domain Eukaryota; kingdom Metazoa; phylum Chordata; class Mammalia; order Chiroptera; family Emballonuridae; genus Saccopteryx; species Saccopteryx bilineata. Next base: position 119,875,344 of record NC_089492.1, on the reverse strand, counting down.
AAACACTCATATCAGAAAACTCAATAAACAACTGGACTTCCTGCCATTACACAGGATTGGGGGAGGTAAAAATTATTGTGATTTGGGCATGTAAAGGAAGCATAGATAACCCTTGACTTTGAGAACTACTTGGTTACATGTATTTCCTCAGTGTCTCAATTTAATAATAAACAAGGATATGCATCGTTAAGGGCTTCTTTTCATTAAAATACTCAATTTAATAAAAGTATTCAGTTCTGTTTTGAATGGTTTCTTTTTTCATATCCTCTGCTATCCTCTGGGGCTGTTTCCTTTCACTACTGGATCCAACTGACCTTTCTGCATAGTTAGTGCATAGGGCTGATTACCCCATCACAGAAATGGAGCAGAAAAGTACATGGCTGAGAAACAGCTGACACATCCCAGGAAGGACTTTCTTAAGGCACCCGCTCAGTCTTTTTCCAGGAGTGCATTCTGACATTGGATAGGGATTATCCAAAGGCAGAGATCATCTAGACCTTGGTCAGTCTCCTTACATTATTACAGGGTCTATATGAAGCAAACTATCCAAGCCATTTAAAACACACACTAAGGTTATGTTATTTTTGTTGTTGTTTTTAACCAAGTGTTTGAATCACAGTTCATATTTATTATTTATTTATTTAAGTGAGAGGAGGAGAGAGACACAGAATCCTGCATGCATCCCAACCAGGATCCACCCGTAAACCCCCATCTGGGAATGATGCTCTGCCCATCTGGGGCCCATGCTCACAACTGAGCTATTTTTAGCACCTGAGGTGAAGTCTCCATGGAGCCATCTCTAGCATCCAGGGCCAACATGCTTGAATCAACTGAGCCATGGCTGCAAGGGAACAAAAGAGGGGGAAGGGTAGAGGAGAGGCAGATGGAATCTTCTCCTGTGTGCCCTAACTGGGAATTAAACCCAGGACTTCCACATGCTGGACCAGTGCTCTACCACTGAGCCAACCAACCAGGGCCAGAATCAGAGTTCTAATGTGAAGCAATTGCTCTATTTAGGGCAATGGAGATGTATAACACTATTCAGACCCATAGAGAACAATGAGTACATTTATATTATTCCTGATAGTTCTTTTAAATATCTTATCTATGAACTCCTTCATCTATCATTTCTGGGTCTGTTTCTATCAAGTAATTTTTCCCAGGCTTATGGGTCACATTTGAATGTCATTGAATGTCTAGCAGTTTTTATTGGATGTTGGACTTAAATTTCACATTACTGAGTGCTGGATATTGTTTTATTCCTGTACAGTGTTCGTCTTTGTTCTGGCTGAAGTTATTTGCAGATTAGCTTGATCTTTTCCAGGCTTGCTTTGAAGGTTTTCTTAGGACATGTCTAGTGTAGCCATACTGTAGGTTGAGTTTGCTTAGTTTCTCAGTGATGATTCATTCTTAGTTCTTTGCCCAGCCTCAGGGAGTTCTACAATTTGTATGTACAGACTGATAGTCAACCTCTATGCAGATTCCTGGATCTGTTTCTTTGCAAAACTCCCTCCTCTCGACTATTAATGATCCGTTTCCTCAACTCAGCAAGACCACTAAGCTCTGTTTGAGTTCCTCCTTCCTGAGCTACTGCCAAGAAATTACTTCCAGGACTAGTCAGGGCAAAAGTAGAGTTTATCTTTTTAGTCTGTTCTCTTGAATATCATAGTACTGCAGTGCCTATTAACCAATATCTGAAAACAATTGTTTCTTTCTTTTTTTTTTTTTTTGGCCAAATTATCTAAATCTTTTACTTTATAGGGGATGAGGAGAAGTGCAGATCTGTAGTAGTTACTCTTTTAAGGGTTACGGTCATACATTCAAACTCCCTTATCAGGGTTTATATCAACCAGTGTACTTTACATTTTGACTGAGAACAAAAGGACCAAGATTTATAGTCCACACTGAATTGCACTTAAGTTCTCTAACCAAGTCTTACCAGTGGTTTAGCTTGGGGTAAATTTGGCAAAGTGTATATTCAGTCAACTTTGTTGTACTTCTGAATCCTTTTATCCTCAGGTTCCTGCAGTCTCTACCTTTTCTTTCTGTCAAAATCATTTTCTCCGAAAGTCTAAACATTTTAATAGTGATCAAACCTTAAGTGAAGGAAATGAAACTCCCATGCTTATAAATTTCAGCGGGTGGCAGAGGATTTGAAGCAGTCAGGAGAGCCATCTGGTGGGATCCTCCCACAAAGTTGCCTATCTGTAGACTCGGAAAGAGTCCCGATTTCAAGCAAATGAATTTTTTATTTCATTTCTCAAATAAAAACCCACCTTTGGCCTGCCCCATGGTGGTGTAGTGGATAAAGCATTGACCTGGACTGCTGAGGTTCCTGGTTTGAAACCCCGGGCTTGCCCTTTCAAGGTACATGCGAGAAGCAACCATGAGTTGATGCTTCTAGCTCCTCTCCATGCTTTTCGCTCTCTCTCTCCTCTCGCTAAAATCAATAAATAAAACTTTGGGGGGTTTTTAGGTGAGTGGAGGGGAGACAGGGGACAGATTCCCACATGCGCCCTGACCAGGATCTACCCAACAACCCCATCTGGGGCTGATGCTCGAATCAACTGAGCCATCCCCAGTGCCTGAGGCTGACACATTCAGAGGAACTGAGCCATCCCCAGTGCCTGGGTTCTCACTTGAACCAATTGAGCAACTGGCTGTGGGAGGGGAAGAGGGAGATAAGGGGAAGAAGGAGAGGAGGAGAAGCAGATGGTTACTCTTGTGTGCCCTGACTGGAAATCAAACTCAGGATGTCCATACACAAGGATGATGTTCTATTTACTGAGCCATTGTCCAGGGCCAATGAAATCTTAAAACAACAAACAAAAAAAACCTTTTGTTTAAATTTGAGATCTGCTTCAGCCAAGGACTCAGTAAGAATTCAGTTACTTAATTTAAAATTCATGGACTGCATAAATCTTATGACCCACTTTGACCCAGAGGGTATGCCATCCATGTTGCTGGATGCCATGTACAAAGTTCCAAAGTTGACTGGATTCTGTGTATGTGTGTGTGTGTGCGCACACGTACGTGCATTGGAGGAACTTTTGCTGGCTAATGTTCTGTCCTTGCCAGAACTGCACAGAAACAGCTCTGCAAATGTCATGCCAGTGTCCATGTGTAGAACCAGTAGGGCCTCTTGCACAATTCCATATTGTATTATCTGAATAAAGCACCCTTCAGAATTGTAGCACTTAACTCACTGACTGAGTTTATATAATCTTTTTATGTGAAGCTAATGTTTAAATTAGGCAATTTAAACACATAAAGTTATTATACCTTCAGTAACACATGGCCAGATACAGAGGGTCCTCAGGTTATGACAGTTTTGTTCCTATGACAGTGATGTAACCTGAATTTTGGTGTAAGTCAAACATACCTTAGCCTAAGTCGCTTACCTATCATAACACAGTAGTAAAATCATAATCTAGAGCATAAAAACACATCCAAACCACAGAAAAAGTAAAAGGACATAAATATACTGTACTGTACACTGTACTATAGTAACAGAAAAAATGAGTGTAAAACAAAGTATGACACTAATGGTGTAAGCCGAAACACATCTCAATTTTTAAAAGTTTTTATAAGAGTGAGCGTCATAAACTAAAAATGTTGTATGCCGGACTTTCATAACCTGAGGATCCCCTGTACTAAGCTTGTTAAAATCAATCTGATGTAAACCATGTGTTCATAGAAATCTTATCCATTCTTTAAGGCTTAGCTCAAATACCACTCCTGCAAGAAGCTGTGATCGTTAGTTTTGCATATCAGTTTCACAAGGCTATAGTTCTGAATTACTTATGAAATATTAATCTAGATATTGCTGTGGAGCTATTTTGTAGATTAATTTTGTGATTGACATCTATGGTCAATTGACTTTAAGTAAAGATAATGTGGGTATGCCTCGTTCAATCAGTTGAAGGCCTTACTAGTAACAACAGGTTTACTGAAGAATTTCTGCCTCAGTTGGGCAGCATTGAGTCCTGCCTAAGTTGCCAGCCTGCCAGCCTATCCTACATATATTTTAGACTTCTCAGCCCCCGCATCACTTTTAGCACTAGAAGTTCCATAATATGTCATCCGACTTATATTGGATTTAGTATGTCCAGGGTAGTGCGTACTTAAAATCATATCTAATGAGATATTTCACTTAGCATAATGCTCTCCAGGTCCACCCATGCTGTTGCAAAGGGTAAGATTTCCTTCTTTTTTACAATTGAGTAGTATTCCATTGTATATATATACCACAGCTTTTTTATCCACTCATCTACTGATGGGCACTTGGGCTGCTTCCAAATCTTGGTATTCTAAATTATGCTGCAAGGAACATAGAGGTGCATATATTCTTTCTAATTAGTGTTTTGGGTTGCTTCAGATAAATTCCCAGAAGTGGAATCACTGGGTCATAAACAGTTCTGTTTTTAATTTTTTGAGGTAACCGCTTTCCACAGTGGCTGCCCCAAGGTTCCCTTTTAAGGTAAATTTGACCTTTGCTAAGGAAGATAGAGGCCCGGGACACAACTGCCCACTGACTTGCTGACTTGCTGAGTAGAGCAAGAGCACAGCAGACTTTCTGGACACCTTGATAGTCCAATATGTAGTCACTGTCAGCCATGACAGTTATGTCAAGTGCTATGTCAAGACTGAATTAAAGGAGTGTAACGGGAATGCCCTCAGGATGGGCCCAGAACACCCCAAACCGCAAGTCTGGACACTAAGATAAGGACTCCATCTGGACTCTGATAAGAGTGGGCTCTCCACCTCTGGTGGGCTGTAGGAACTTGGAGCTCCGACCACCCAGCGCTTGAGCTTGTCTGTACCAGAAGTCACACTTGGAGTCCTGTCAGACTTCCGCTCCACCAGACATGTGCCGCCACTGCAGCCACCTGGCTGGAGACTGACACCTGTCTCTCCACCTGCAGATGCCACAAGCCATGGGGGTTTAGCTCCTGATGCTTACGCTGCTTGCTTTCATTGTGTAAGCCTTCTCTCTCTGTGTAACCTGTGTGTGGCTATTGGATTCTCGGGAGGGCTCCCCTAATAAACCTGTCTTTGTGGAAAAACACAAATATGTGTGAGTGACTCCTTTTGGGGATGTTTCCTTACTCATGACACTTACCTGGTTAGGAATTTGTGATCAAACCATCCTGTGTGGTTACTGAGTTTTCAGGTTTATTAAATAGGCCTTTTTTATTCACACCATAAAAACATTAGTTATGATTTTTAGTATTGTGTGTGTGTGTGTGTGTGTTTCTGAAGCTGGAAACAGGGGAAGCAGTCAGACAGACTCCCGCATGCGCCTGACTGGGATCCACCCAGTACGCCCACCAAGGGGCGATGCTCTGCCCATCCGGGGTGTCGCTCTGTCACGACCAGAGCCACTCTAGCGCCTGGGGCAGAGGCCAAGGAGCCATCCCCAGCGCCCGGGCCATCTTTTGCTCCAATGGAGCCTCAGCTGCGGGAGGGGAAGAGAGAGACAGAGAGGAAGGAGAGGGGGAGGGGTGGAGAAGCAGATGGGCGCTTCTCCTGTGTGCCCTGGCCAGGAATCGAACCCAGGACTCCTGCACGCCAGGCCGATGCTCTACCACCGAGCCAACCAGCCAGGGCTGATTTTTAGTATTTTTTAAGTACAACAAAAGTTTCTTTGTGTCTGTCTAAGGTAGTCATTGACTAGAAAGTAAAAAATTGTTCATTAAATGCTCCATGACTACCATGACTGTATTACCAAATATCATGACTATCATGACTCTACATCATGACAATCTTAAGGAAAGTTAAGAACATATGTAAAATTTCTGGACCCTTTGCCGGTTGGCTCAGTGGTAGAGTGTTGGCCCAGCGTGTGGATGAACCGGGTTTGATTCCCGGTCAGGGCACACAGGAGAAGCAACCATCTGCTTCTCCACCCTTCCCCCTTCTCTCTTCCCTTCACACTCATGGCTCAATTGGTTCGAATGCATAGGCCCCGGCCACTGAGGATGGCTCCATGGATCCTCCACCTCAGGTGCAAAAATAGCTCAGTTGCAAGCATGGTCCCAGATGGGCAGAGCATTGGCCTCAGACTGCAGTTGCTGGGTGGATCTGGGTTGGGATGCATGCGGGAATCTGTCTCTTTCTCTCTCCTCTTCTCACTTGGAAAAGAAGAAAAAATAAATAAAAAGAACATGTGTGAGCTTTCTGTTTTGAACTAAATATTGTCTGCTAGCTATCCTGTTCTTGGGAAACTTTGAAAAAATTTCAGTATTTGAGGCTAAAGATGTAGAAAACAAAATGGGGTAATAAAGATCAAAGCAAGAAAAATTTCTTTTTATGAGGATATTCACCAAATGTATTATTTAATGAATTCATGGACTTTTCATGTGAAGCAGTTGCATGTGCTTATTTTTAAATCAACAATAATTATTAAAAGTCCATTAGGTACAAAGCATGGTGCTGGACCATTAGAGCATATAAGATGTAGATACTGCCCTTGGGTGTTTGAAATCAAGTGATGCAGGACATAGATCCATTAAAAGGTAAACAATAATAACAGTTAGGGTTCAAAAGGAGGTGATGCTACAATTCAATGATTAGTGACCGAATGAGTTAATTACACTGAAAATATCTATGTAAGTTTTGAGGAAGAAGAATCACTTCAGCTTGAAGCTTACAGAGACAGTGAAATTGAACCAAGTCTGGGAGAATAGAAAGGATATGGCTAGATGGGAGTGAAGGAGGATGGGCATTTAAAACCTTGAAATTTTTTCTGTTAGTTTTTTTTTTTTTTAAAGGAAGCTTCTGGGTAGTTTATGAGTTTCCTGTGACCCAGCATACTGATATCAGCTTAAAACTCTTCTCTACCCTTCTTTTTTTTTTTTTTTTCTTGTTCCTTAAATGGTCAGCAGACTGAACTGAGTTGTGGCAAGAGGGCAGTGGTTAAGAAATGAAAGAGGATCAGAGAATAAAAAGAATTCTCCTGGGATCACTGATGGTGGTTATGTTTAATTTTACATCTCAACATGGATCAGTGTTGAAACAGACCCTCCTCACAACATACAATTTACAGCCAATTTAAAACCTAATGATTATCCCTCTTCTATCAAAAGTAACACGTTTTAAAAAGGACTGTGGTGCCTATGCTTGGAAAAGTGAACCAAGGGCATGCTGAGTTGTGACAACTAGAGCCCAAGGGTATTGAAAGAGAAATTGCTCCAGCATGCCCAGTGATCACAGTGTAAATGATGGAGGTAGGGGATAATCACTTTTCATTTACAATTGCAGTAAATAAATTCAGAATAAAAAAAAAATTGGCCTGACACCCAGGCAATTAAATTCCTAACAATAAATTAGTGATTACACTTGACTGTACTGAATGTGTTAAAGGAAGACAATGAAGTCCATTTCTACCTAAGTTGCAGATTGTACCTCCCTTTAAACTATTAAACTCAAAGATGCAGTTTCTCCCCAGGAAATCAAGCATCTTCCCCGCCTTCCCAGTTCTCTACTCCATGCTGGCTGGGTTTTTATTCTAAGCATTTGCCTGAGCATTTTGGAGAATCTTCTTCTCAACAGGATGTTGGTATCTGAGCAGAGAATAAAATTGTTCCATTTCCAACTCAAAGGTGGTTGCATTTACATAAGCTCCTCTTTCATTTAAATCTATCTTAATCCTCAAAGATTTAGTAGTTGAAATGCAAAATACATTTTTTAAATAAATGGGAAAAAAAACATAGAAGACAACAAATAGTACAGAGGGAGAAATTCTAATAAATCACCCCCTATTTTTGTCTGTTCTTATGTTGTCTTGCCTAAAAGCTTCAAGATATTTGTATTTTCCCAATAAAAGGTTGAAATGAAAATTTATATGTATATATGCACATGATATAAAAGAATGAAGTCATAATTTCACCTGAAAGTACGATGTAATCATTTTAATCTTACTTTTCTATCTCTAAGTTCCAAGATCATTCTGAAAAAATTTTTGAATCTGATAGATGTGTTAAAAAGGCAGCTGGTCTAGCCTGACCTGTGGTAGAGCAGTGGATAAAGTGTCAAACTGGAACACTGAGGTCACCAGTTCAAAACCCTGCACTTGTCTGGTCAAGGCACATATGGGAATTGATGTTTCCTGCTCCTCCCCCCTTTCTTTCTCTCATTCTCTCTCCTCTCTAAAAAATGAATGAAAAAAAAAAAAGGCAGCTGGTCTACCTGATCACTCCAACAAAGGCATTAAACTATTGTTTATTTTTAGCTGAATAAGTTTTAAGAGCATAGCCAATGTAGATTTTTCTTCCTGGAGTAACGCACAAGAATTTATTCTGTATGTTGAATGACATAGTTGAAAGTTCTTAAAATATTTTCCTGGTGAGACATGAATTGCCCCCAATGCTGCACCAGAGGTCCTGCCAGCGTAGCAGAGACAAAGGAAAGCTCCTACTTTGCATGTATTTCTAAACTTATTTGTTTTTCTATTTAATCGAACCCAGCTTTCCTTGAGTATGTTGGAGAATGTATGGGTTATAATTTTATTTAGTTCTTTGAACAGTATCACTAATATCCTTATTTGCATATATTTTTCTTTACAAATTTTTTTTCTTCTATGCATAAGATACTGCATTTGTGTACTTTGAACAAAAAAGGGCTATATAATAAACCTGACCAGCTCAGGGGGAGCTACATGGCAGGTATGACAAGCTCAGTGATCTGAAGTAACCACACGGGATGGTCTGATCACAAATTCTAACTGGGAAGGTCAGTAGGTATTTACATTCCAGGACTGGAGCTTCCTTAGTGAAGGTCAGTTTTACCTTAAGTGAGCCCTTTCTATTGTTCTTACACATCTAGGATAATATACCTTTGAAATGTCCGAGTAATATTTTTCCTAGACACCTCAGAGGCACAACTACAGTCACTAGAGCAGAAGACCATCAGACCTTGAGACCAGAGAACCCTCATTGTTATCTTCTTTCCCAAATACCATCTCTATATGCTATAAATATTATTATCTATCTTGTACCCACCAATGTAAAAGAAGTCTGTACTTCTTCATTTTGTTTTTTATTCAATCCTAGAGATTTCTTCCCACTTTGCTATCTCTGTCTCCAATGGATTTCATGTACCTTCTTTACGTCTTCTCCTTTGATTCTAAGTTCATAAAAGGGACTGCAAAACTGCCATTCTCCAGAGCACTTTCTCAATCAGTTGAGATCTTGCTTCTGGGCATGTCCTCAAAAATTTTGCTCAAACTTATAAAACATTTCTATAGGTTGTTCCTTGTGGACAGTACTTCTACCATATCTGTAGAATAATACCAAGGGAAAGAAATAGAGTAATATGGCATTGTTTCACTCAAGATAAGCAAAACTGTTCACTAGTTAGCATTATTGGCAACAATACCAAAGCCAGTAGAATCTTAAAATTACATTTATTTTTCTTTGATAGCTTTTATTATAAGCTATAAAGGATATATAAAATACTTGAATTTGTACATTAAACTTTCTCTTGCACATTACAGAAAGCGATAATTTTTCACTAGTCTAGTCTGGTACCTTAACAATGGATCAAATGATTTCCTTCTGTCATTAAGTACAATGTAAGTAGTGAAAATAATATAGCAGGCAGTTAGACAGGTATGAGCAGATTAGGATTGATAGTCCAGGTAGGGAAGGTCACCAGGACAGAGCTCTGGTGCTCAGCTACGGACAGAACTGGGAGGACAAGTATGGTAGAGTGAGAGCTCACCCCCAAGGTGAACTTCTCCTTTCCTAGCATAGTGCTGGTCATGCGGTTTAGACCTCCTGACCTTTCAAATTGCTGGTTCAAACCCTTCCCTGACCTTTCCTCCCCTGGTGTACCGATAGTCATGTAATAGACCCATCTTAGAAGAAAAACAAGGAGGACAGAGAATAGCCTCAAAATTTTTTCATACAAGTCCTTGCACAACCACTTCCTTGAGCATTAAGCCCTCAGGACAATGAGGTTCTGACCTGCATCAAATAATGTTAGGAACAAAGCCTGGGGGCTGTTGACTACAAAGAAAGATTTGTTACATTAGAGCTAACATGTAGGATTCAGTTGTGTTTCCTGCTCCAGAAATGCAGCAAGGCCAGGCAGGGTGACGACATGGTTGACATTAGGACCGGTTGTGATTAGTAAACAGTGGAGCCATTGACCCTGAGGAGACACAGCTGGCAAGCTGATAGATAGGGATATTCTATTCTGATCCTCCCCTGAGACCTCCAGATAAAAGCCCTTAACACAAGGACCCAGCCCAGTGCCCGCTCTCTCTCTCTCTGACTCTACCGGAAGTATGCCAGTGCCTTTCCCCCTATACTTCCCTCAGGCATATTACCTTCACTTCCTTTTCCCCTAAGCTCAGAGGGCCCTTGTTTTGACTTCCAGCTGGCTCACTTCTGCCCCTTATGACTTTATAAACTTTCCCTTGTATTTGAGCCCTTGGCTCTGAATTCTTTTCTTGGCCAAACTGAAGAACCAAGGTCTATATCTGGTGCCATTTTGCTGTTTACAAAAAGAAGTAACATTTTTCACCTTCTAAGTGGCAAGCACCTATTTAAATATCATCTAACTTAATTGTACCATAATTCTGTGTATTATTAACCTTATGAAAACTCAAGATGGCTCTAGTAGTGTCAACATAGCCCACAAGAAAAGTGCCACTTTTTTGGTAGACTGTTTTTCAAAGTGTGGACCATGTGTGTTTCTGGGTGGTCCAAACTGCAGACGGATTGTGTCTCAATACATTTACAGGATGTATCAAGCTAATGTGAGGGTCTAGCATAAACTGACTTCTGCTTACCTCCCCAACTCCATTTTGAGCCCCTTTATCCTACCCCTCAGTTTGCTCCAGGCCTATTGGCCTTTTCTTTCCTGGAAGAACTCTTTGCAAGCACAGGGCTTCTCCGTCTATTTTCTTTGTGGGGGTGAAAAAGGAATTTTCCCTCTCCCCTTATTCTTTAGGTCTAGGCCTTAAGTATCAACTCCAAAGATGGTCTTAAAGAACTGTTGTAGTGGATTCTTATCCTTATTTTCTTAATGTTACATTTTTTCCTCCTAAGAATTTATTGTAATTTTAAGTGTTTTTTTTATAGTACATTAAGTGAAGATAAAACAACAGTGTACCTGGGACTAACACAGTGCTTTGCACTAATTCCTCTGTTGAATAAATGAACAGAAAAATATTGACTCGGACAGACTTTATTCTGGCAATTCCCCAGCTCGAGTGTAAGAATACTTCTACCAAGGTAGTTGCCAGCCTGAATAAGGTAATGCCATGAATTCAGCTCTATACTGAAATAGGGAAGTTGACTCTCAGGGATATATATATCCCTTCACTTTTTAAAAGAACTCTCAAAATAAATATGAGTTTGTATGTTTTTTCTTTTTGGAAGGATAAAAAGTTTCAAAAGTGTTTATCCTGGGGAGAAGTTTTTAGTTTTCATTTAAAACCATTTCATTGGTTTTCTGACATGTATGTATTACTTTTATATAAAATAATTTAGCAGTAGGATTAGAGGGCTTTTTTCTTTTATGCTTTCTTATAATTAAGAAAACAAACCATTTTATTTTTATTAAAAAGTCATTGCTGGTCATCTTTCTCTGTTTATAAAACATTATTATTATTTTGTATTTTTCCAAAGTGAGAAGAAGCAGGGGGGTGGCAGACAGATTCCTGCATGCGCCCAAACAGGAACCACTTGGCATGCCCACCAGGGGGCGATGCTCCATTGCAACTGGAGCTATTCTAATGCCTGAGGCTGAGACCATGGAGCTATCCTCAGAGCCTGGGCCAACTTTGCTCCAATGAAGCCTTGGCTGCAGGAGCAGAAGAGAGAGAGAAAAAGGAGAGGGGGAAGGGTGGAGAAGCTGATGGGCACTTCTCCTGTGTGTCCTGGTCAGAAATTGAACCTGGGACTTCCACACACCAGGTTCTCTCCCACTGAGCCAACCGGCCAGGGCCTATAAAACATTATTACCAGGGTCATGATTTGCAGAGGCCAATTCTCTCCTCAGGTTTATTTTATTCAGATTGTGCCTTTTCTGGAAAGTTTTGAACCCAACTTTATTGATTTAAAATGTAAAGTCTTTTGCCCTGTAATTCACCCATGTGTCATATCTTCAAGTTCTAGTAAAATGCTTATGAAAGGCCCAGGCTTTTCACAAGCATTTTTCATGTTTCTTCATGAAACAATTTCCTGGGCCTGGATGTTTGTTCATTAAGAGAGGAGGCAATAAAATGCTTTGTTCTTCTTAGTTAAGGTGACAGAATAGCATAAAGAAATGGCATAAAGAGATAATAAATCTCACCATGTTAAGAGTCAAACACAAAGCCCTGCTTCTCAAGCACAGTTGGTTAAGAAATTCCTTGTTTCTATAGTGATCTGTCAGGTCTCTCTAAAGCAGGGGTCCCCAAACTACGGCCCGCGGGCCACATGCGGCCCCCTGAGGCCATTTATCCAGCCCCCGCTGCACCTCCGATAGGGGCACTTCTTTCATTGGTGGTCAGTGAGAGGAGCACAGGATCCATCCTCATCCTGTGTTCCTGGAGTACTGTATGTGGCGGCGCCACAAAGCGCAGCATGGCTCACGTACAGTACTACTTCTGGTGACGTGGGATGCACGCATCACGGCTCCGGAAGCGCGTCATATCACCTGTTACGGCTAGCAGTGACAAATATGGAACCGGACATTGACCATCTCATTAGCCAAAAGCAGGCCCATAGTTCCCATTGAAATACTGGTCAGTTTGTTGATTTAAATTTACTTGTTCTTTATTTTAAATATTGTATTTATTCCCATTTTTTTTTACTTTAAAATAAGATATGTGCAGTGTGCATAGGGATTTGTTCATAGTTTTTTTTTATAGTCCGGCCCCTCCAACGAACTGAGGGACAGTGAACTGGCCCCCTGTGTAAAAAGTTTGGGGACCCCTGCTCTAAAGTGTGCTGCCATTTCATTTGTTTATATGATCCCTGATTTTGGAAGATTGGTGAGATTAATTTATAGAATCAAATTTATAGGCCATTTTACACAAATTTTGGAGTAAATTTAATTTAGCTTATACTGTATCTTCCAGTTTTACCTTCTGGTTCTTAAAATTTTTATATGTATATACTTTATATGACATTTTATTTTTAATTCTGTATGCAATTAGCTTATCTTTATGCTTCCAATTAATTGCTCTTCTGAGCACTATTTCTTCCTAAGAATTTAGGATATACTTAACTCATTTTCCTTCTTTTCTAGCTTATATAAAAAGTGGGGAGAAGTAATGATAGAAGTCAATGGAAAGGAACAAGAGCATGTTCTTCCTTCTAGTCTCCCTTGAGCATCTTTCATTGGCAGACTTTTAACAAAGAGCAGAGAGGAGCTGGTAAAGAAGTTTGCCGAGTCCCAGTCCCAGTGTCACAAGCAGAGTACAGAAGAGTGTATTTGTAATTGAGAGAGAATAATTTAATAACTGGTACACATTCAAAGTTCTTTTATATAAAAAAAAGTAAACTCTATATGAAAGTTTACTTTTAATATATCTAATTAACAGGAGTTATAAAAGCATTTTTTACTTTTCTACATGTGAAATATGAATTATAGCAATTTTAAATAATATCCAATCAAGTAGTCGAGCACCCACAAAGCATTATAATATATAGGCCCTGAGAGATTTGTGATAGAGTGTTATGTACAATGAGCTATATACAAGAATGAAAGGATAACTTGTCCTCATGGATTTTGGAGACAGATTATTTTTTAAAAATAACACTGTGTCTCTAGTAATAAGATTAGATTGAGAACAGTCCCACTAGTATAAATTCCTGTGGCATTTACTGGTTGCAAAATGTTAGATTATCTGCTTTAGAGGAATACGTTAAAGGAAGATTTACTACCCTTTTCCTCTATCATGAAAATGATTGTTCTAATTTCATGGTATTAAACTGTTAACAGAGTATTACCTATAACCTATTTAATAGCTAATATTAAAATGAAATTATCCATAAAGCATGGACCTTTAAGATTAAAAAAATGATAGATGTTTAATTATCTAATAATGTTTAAAAATATATTCTGGAATAGCTTACCAAAGTGGATTTTCCTGTTCTATTTAAATGTAAGAGAATTATGCTTTACCTGGTGATATTTTCCATCTTTACTGACTTTGTTTTATACATCTCAACTCCTTCAGCAAGTTGGGAAACATGCAAGTTTTCTGAATAAAAACTCTAGTCTTAGTCATCTTCATTTGAATATATATTTTATTTAGAATGCAACACTAATAGCCATTATGATAAACTGTCACAAATTTGTACCGAGAAGCACACAATCTTTAAAATGTGTTGTTTCACAAGTAGTTTACATTTAGCATTTTTATTTGGTACTAGAATCAAAGACGACATTTAGATTCTTCAGCTTTGGGGTATTTAGTAACATTGAAATGATTGTCTAGTCAGGCAGAGGTAAGAAATTCAAAAGCAGTTTCTTTTTCCTCTGTTAGTTCCTTTGCTGTAAGATCCATCTTCTCACGTGAGAAATCATTAATAGGGAGACCTTCAACAATCTTCCATGTCTTATTCTGTTTGAAAGTAATTGCAAATAAGAGATTTACAATTAAACTAGAACTGATTCTCCAATAAGCAACAACGTAGTGTGAACTTCAATCTAGAGAGTATGTTTTAAACGTCTGATTCTAAAGAAGCAAATCAAAAGCCAGATCTTAACAGATAAATTGATACAAACTCAACACTTGAATTTAAAACTTACTGAATCTAGAAAAAATAATCTTTAAATGAGGATTAATTAGCAAACAAAACACCCGTGACTTTATAATAAAGAGCAACAATATTGAGAACTATTGCTTCATTTAGAAGATACTATTTGTAGGTATCTGATATTAGAGGCATAACAACAAAATATGTCTAGTGGAAAGAACAGAATCTTACTTTCCAAATTAATTTCAATCTTTTAGTGATCTGAAGTTGTGCTTCACATGATTTTAAAGCTGAGAAAAATGACTAATTTACTAAAGGAACAATAGATTAAATTATGCCATTATTAATAAAAACATAGAGCTACTTCCCCAGTAGGACAGAAGGAAATAACTCCAGACTCCCTTACCTTGATTGTAACAGGGAATGAGTAGAGCAGATCATTGGGAACACCATAGGAGTTGCCATCAGAGATAATGCCCATGGACACGAACTCTCCCTGAAAATGACAATTTTTACATTCTCATGGTGCTCAGGAATTGGTTTACATAGCCACCTGACACATGAACTAACAAAATCAAAATAGGTGACAGGTTCTTACTATGTTCATTACTTCTTTACTGTACAAGGAACCAGGCCAGGCACATCTATGACAGGGTAACTTTGGTGGGTGCTATGATTCCACTCTTCCAACCCATGTGGAAATAGGCCAGAGAAACAAAATCATTTTATAAATGATTAAACTGTGGTTCAATACAGGTTTTAAAATGGAAAGGAAAAGAAGAAGTCACCCTTTCCATGTGTGCTAGGGTGCTTCTTATATATATCATCTCACATAACTCCCACAACCCATGTAAAAAATGACAAGACACCTCAGAAAGGTCAGGTAACTTTCCCAAGGTAACTTAGCCAGTAGGCAGCTGAGCCAGAATATGAACATAACCTGCCCAACCACTAAGGATATGTTCTTTTCCATTATAGCACCAGAGGACAGAAGTATGAGTGGCCTGTGCAAATCACCGGGTCCTCACCTCTGGGGTTCCAAACCAGATGTTTCTGACGTGGTCACAGATGGCTTTCGCAGCAGACATCGCACTGGACAGTTTCCGAGCCTTGATGACGGCAGCGCCACGCTGCTGCACGGTCTGGGTAGGGCAGGCAGAGACAGCCGTGTTACTTGATAATGACAGCAGCATTTTCATCAATTCCAAACTGATCTTGGGGTGAAAGGCTAGACCAGGGGTCCCCAGACTTTTTACACAGGGGGCCACTTCACTGTCCCTCAAACCGTTTGAGGGCCGGACTATAAAAAAAAAACTATGAATAGCCTGACCAGGCGGTGGTGCAGTAGATAAAGCATCAGACTGGCATGCGGAAGGACCCAGGTTTGAGACCCTGAGGTCGCCAGCTTGAGCGTGGGCTCATCTGGCTTGAGCAAAAAGCTCACCAGCTTGGACCCAAGGTTGCTGGTTCGAGCAAGGGGTTGCTTGGTCTGCTGAAGGCCCACAGTCAAGGCACATATGAGAAAGCAATCAATGAACAGCTAAGGTGTCGCAACGAAAAACTGATGATTGATGCTTCTCATCTCTCTCCGTTCCCATCTGTCCCTATCTATCCCTCTCTCTATAAATAAAAAAACAAACAAAAAAACTATGAACAAATCACTATGCACACTGCACATATTTTAAAGTAAAAAAACAAAACGGGAACAAATACAATATTTAAAAAAAAGAACAAGTAAATTTAAATCAACAAACTGACCAGTATTTCAATGGGAACTATGGGCCTGCTTTTGGCTAATGAGATGGTCAATGTCCGGTTCCATATTTGTCACTGCTAGCCGTAACAGGTGATATGATGCGCTTCTAGAGCCATGACACGTGCGTCCCACGTCACCGTTAGTACTGTATGTGCGCAACACCATGCTTTGCGGCGCCACCACATACAGTACTCCAGCACAGGATGTGGACCTCTCACTGACCACCAATGAAAGAGGTGCCCCTTCAGGAAGTGCAGCGGGGGCCGGATAAGTGGCCTCGGGGGGCCGCAGTTTGGGGATCCCTGGGCTAGACCATAGCTCAGGGGTTGGGAACCTTTTTGGCTGAGAGAGCCATGAACGCCACATATTTTAAAATGTAATTCCATGAGAGCCATATAACCACCTGTGTACGTTAGGCATTATCCAATAAAAACTTGTTGTTGTCCTGGAGGACAGCTGTGATTGGCTCCAGCCACCCGCAACCATTAACATGAGCGGTAGGAAATGAATGGATTGTAATACATGAGAATGTTTTATATTTTTAACGTTATTATTATTTTTATTAAAGATTTGTCTGTGAGCCAGATGCAGCCATTAAAAGAGCTACATCTGGCTCGCGAGCCATACGTTCCCCGGCCCCTGCCATAGCTTAATGTGTCCCCTACAAAATCAGGCAACTACCCAATGTTGGCCTTACTAACCCATTTCAGTTATAAGTACCAGTCGTTTTAGAAAAAAAACTTATAAATCTCTGCAGAAAGCTTACCATACTTCATACAAATAAATGGTAAGCTATGACTAGATTTTCCCACTTTTTCTAGTTTTTTCCATTTTAACAATCAATCTTGACTACCATGCAACAGATCAGACTGGATGGTGACTGGCTTCAATGGCTCCAAAAGAAAGTATGCAGTCATTAGACAACTGCAATTTGTCTCTCCCTGTGTCCCTCCCTCCTCCCACCCCCGAAGAACACTCAGGCCAGAAATGTGGTGTCTCTCAAGAGTTCTTCATGCCTGGCTGTTAAGAAAGCTCCCAGATTTTTCTTACTGTGATGAATTCTCCCTTGAGCCAGCTGTCATCTTTCAGAGCTTCGTAAACACCAACTTCCTTTCCTTGCAGCTTCACCTTGGCATGGTTGACATCTGGATACTGAGTTGAGGAATGGTTTCCCCAGATAATGACATTCTTTACATCATCAGAAGTCACACCAAGTTTAAGAGCAATCTAGTTAATAAGAAAACAAATCCATTACTTAGACAAATGCTTTTCATTTCAAATAATGACCCGTTTAAAAGTAGAGAGCATCATACAGCTTGTGGTTAACTTATTGACATAGTGACTTAAATATAAAACACCAAGTAAGAGGTTAATATTGTTTGAGTATGTAAATGTGACCCTTGTTTTGTTGTGAGTACTTGCAGGTATTGCCTCAGCACTTCTGAGCAACAGGTATTTTGGTGTGTGCCATGAACTGAAAGGACTTGGGCAAGAACTGCCCTTACTTACATTTAGCTAGAGTTGTAGAAAAAAAGGAAAATTTATACCTGGGGCAAGTAACCCAAGCTAAATGTTACCAAGAACTCAGAACATTCTGCAGACTGTCCGCTTCAACTGCTCCAAAGCATAGTGAAGACACCTTGGCTCAAGGCCTCTCCTCCCTCCACCAGGAGGCTCCTTTTACCTCCTTTGTCCTGTGGCCTGCCTACCCCCTCTTGTTCTTTTGATCTCTTGAGCTAATCCACTTCTGTCTGGAGGGAAAAGGGCAATAGTTTGCAACCAGTAGATGTAGTTTCCGAATATCATTCATGTCAGAACTGGTTAAATTAACGTGTCCAGGACAGCAGCTTCTTGCTCCCCTAGACACCTTCATGCCTGTCATAAAGATCTGTTAAATAGTTTTTAACTAATTCTCCAGCCCCAGCAGTTTTCTTCCTCTGATATCAGCCAACTGGTTTCACGGCCAAACTGCCTTGTCAGCAGACACATACGCAGTTCTGGTCTGCAAATACACAGGAGAGTTCTGCAAGTGATAAACAACTGCTAGGTAGCTAAGTCCTCTGAATTCTGACACAATTATGTAAGACTAGTAAACATTCATGGAAGAAAAATTCATCTTTGGGTTTGTTATTTTTTTCAGTGGATTAATGAAAGCGCTTCTTCAAAAACTCCCTAAAAGTTGTCACTGTGCCAAATGAGCATGCTGAACATGTGTCAAAAGCTAAAGTTTTATTAGATAGCTTTTTCTTCTTTCTTTCCTCATTCAGACTTTTATCCCTACAAGGAAAACTGTTTTAGGCACTGGGACAAAGTGTCACTTAGTAGAATTTTCCAATGCCCGCCTCCACCAAGGCCTCAGGTATAACAGCAAAGAAACAAGTTTGTTGGTGTTGTCATTTTACCTCTTGCAACGAAATTAAGTAACCATCTGGCAGTCCAGAATCTACAACTGCAACACCTGTAATATATATTCCTAAACTGTTACACAGTACGTGTAAGTGGAGGCCGGGGGCCCTCACCTGTGCTAGTTTCTGTAGTACCTAACTCCCGCCTCCAATTACTCAAACTCCCACTCCTTTCCAGCCACCAGACTCTGGCTAAACAATGAGAAAAAAGACCAAGCCCACAGACTAAATCTTCTCAGGAATTTTTTACAATTAAAGTTTGTTATCCAAAGACCTTCTAAATTAACTGTAACATTTAGGAAGCTATTTCTGAAGTGTAGCTCTTCTCCACTTTTGGATATATCCCTCTTAATAATAAAAATCAATAATAAAAAGAGCAACCAAACTTCATTGAGTTTTATAATGTGACAGGCACCATGATAAAGGCTTAACATGGCTCTTCTCTCATTTAATCCATATAACTACTTTGAGGCAGACACAGTTATGATCCCATTTTATTGCTTGAATACACCTTTTCACGATCACAGATCAAGTAATTTAGGTTGCTTGATCCCATTATGTAAGCATTCACACATGGACTTGGACTCGGGCAAATCTAGGTGGCCTTGTCATTTACTAGCTGTATGACTTTAAGCAGGTTCCCTGACCTGCATAGGCTTCAGGTTTCTTATCTGTAAAATAGTAACAATGATGTACACCTCATATGGTTACTGTAAGAATTAAATAGTAAATCACAGGTGAAGCATTTAGGTTAGAGTAGAAGCTTAACAAATGCAAACACAGTCATCCCTCGCCATATTGCGGTTCACCTTTTGCAGTCTCACTTTATTGTGGATTTTTTGCTATATTGTGAGATTTTGCGGTATAATGGTATTTTTATATATTGATTATTTTAATTATTTTTTGTGGTAAAATAAGCAAACTAAGTGTGGGAAAGGTTAATAACACTGTGGGAAAGGTTTATAAGAGTGTGGGGAGGGTTTATAAAGCCTTAAGATAAATATAAAGTCGCTACTTCATGGATTTTTGCCTCTCGCGGGGAGTTCTGGAACCTAACCCTTGAGAGACGAGGGACCGTGCCCTCTCCTGCACCGGGCACTGCAAAGCCGAAAGATGATCAGTTCTCAGTGTACAGCAGACCACGCACCATCTTTGGTAAAAAGTTTTCTTGAAACAAAATGAAGTTGTTTTCTCTAGCATAAAAAGGACTAAAATCATAAACCTATTTGGCAGCAATGATCTGTGGATAGGGAGGGATGGCCAGAAAAATCACTGGGGAAAGGAAGAGGTTATATCCCAAACGAGAACTCTGTCATGTCTTCTAAGGGCCCCAGGACCTTCTAGATCTGGGAAGGAAACTAGCACAGAGGAGTGGCACGGCCTCCGATTTTTTAAAAAGCTATGGCTAATACCCTGATCCAAACTGACCCCTTGACGTATGGCTCCAAGGGATACAAACTTAATAATAATTAAAACTTAGCCCCAAAGTAATGAAAAGTAGGAAATTTTATGGAAACAGGTAGAATATTAAGATATAAAATTGAGAATAAGGATATTAAATTAACAAAAATCTGGATTTCATTGCTTAGCTATAGGAGAAAGGAAGTAAAACCATATGAAACACGGAAAGCTGAAGTCTGTTATTTTATAATTTCCTATATACCTGACAAAAATAAATTATGCACCATCACGTGAATTATCTGTACTAGTGAATACTTTTTAACCATTGTTGTAAGATAATATTAGCAACTAAATTATAGTTAGCAAATGAAATATATTTGAGAAAATTAAGTAGGAAGTTTAGCTCTGGTCTTTATAAGACCAGATTTAAAGATACCCTAACAAACTGGAATAGCTCCTACTAAACAACAACAACAACAAAAAAACACAAAGTAAGCTTCAGCTACTTTAAAAGTGAAAGTAAAAGATTTTGTAAAGTTGAACATTCATGATACTTTAAAAGGCATGTTTCTTATTTTTCTTACCTGAGCTTTAGCTCGATTGTGATCCAAACGAGTCAAGCAACTGAAGTTCTCCTTGGGGATGGACGGTGCCGACTTAGCGGCAGTCAGGCAGTTGGTGTTGGCTGGGTTTCCCACCACGATAACCTAGGGTAACCCATGACAGCTGAGTTAGAGACCACAGGCTGCTTAACTAAACTGTCCTAGAATATGATTGAGGAATGTATAACATTTGTATCAAGTTTGTGTCAGCTAAGTATGTAGTTATCATTGCAATTTCTATCCTCCCTTCTAAAACTCCCCCCCCTTTTAGAGTTTGCTGCAATTACTGAAAACATTTCTTTAATAAAAGCACTATTATGTATATAAGTCACTTTTCAGGTAGTGCTATCTAAGACCTAAGGTACCTGTCTAATTTGGTTTGTGTCAAAACAGAGGGAGCATTTATCTACTTGCTACAAAAAACAAGTAATCCAAGGTTCTATATTTCCGAGTTTGAGTCATCAATAAAATTTCCCTTCTTATAAAAGTAGTCCAAGAAAGAAATTCTACTCAAGCAGTTTACTTTAGGACAATGATTTGTTTTTATGAATTAAAAGTCTTTCTCAATCTTGCCTGATTCTAAGTAACTGAGATATTTGCCAAAATACAGATTACCAGTCCCATTCATTCCAAATCTACTGAATCAATCTTTAAAAAAAGCATTTTAGGGCCCTGGCTGGTTGGCTCAGTGGTAAAGCGTCGGCCTGGCGTGCGGAAGTCCCGGGTTCAATTCCCGGCCAGGGCACACAGGAGAAGTGCCGATCTGCTTCTCCACCCCTCCCCATCTCCTTCCTCTCTGTCTCTCTCTTCCCCTCCCGCAGCCAAGGCTCCATTGGAGCAAAGATGGCCCGGGCACTGGGGATGGTTCTATGGCCCCTGCCTCAGGCGCTAGACTGGCTCTGTTCGCAACAGAGCGACACCCTGGATGGGCAGAGCATTGCCCCCTGGTGGGCATGCTGGGTGGATCCTGGTCAGGCGCATGCGGGAGTCTGACTGCCTCCTCGTTTCCAGCTTCAGAAAAATACAAAAAAAAAAAAAAAAAAAAAAAGGCATTTTAGGCTATTTTTTTTTTGAGGGGGGAAGGTATGGGATACAATGTATTATAATATAGTATAGGAAAATGTATACACGACCTTTTAAGATTTAAAAAGCTTTAATAAAATGATAATTTTAAAAAACCCTGTGAAATATCAAACTTACAGAAATGATGCAAGCACATCTGAGACTAACTCCTACATCCCCTTTACCCAGATTCTCTATTTTGCTCCATTTCTCTCCCTCTCTCTACATCCCCACCTCCATCTCTTCTATTGTGGCCCTACTTGAGAGTAAGGGGCAGCCATACCGAATGCCCCTAAGTACTCTGTCAGTGCGTATTTTTCCAAAAAGGACCCTTGGCCGAGAGGGTGGTTACTGTGCAAACAGTACTAGAACTCCAAGCAGCCTTTATTTTAGCATCCAAACCACTCTGCAGTTTTTTACTAAGAAACCTGTGGATTTCTACTCAATTTATCTCTATTATTTTCTGCTAATGATTACAAATATAAATAATTATTTAAAATAATTGTTTAAAATGAAGTCCACAGAAAGCAAACATTCAGATGTCTATGCATTATTATAATAGATAGAATACTCTAACTGGAAACTTTAAATATCTTATAAAATTTCTTTTACCTTTCTTTGAAGTCAGGACACAGAGGAAGAAGTCTATCAAAATCAACAAAACTAATAACCAGCAATACTTCTGTTGTGACATTTAATTGGTAAAAGGGGGCTTTCTTGCAATGCCTAGACAAATTTAGGAACCAAAATAGCTTGATCATAAAAAGAACAGGAAGTCATACTGACTCAACTCCTCAAGAGACAAGTATATCACCAGATTGAGAAAATCTGAGCATTCAGAAGCCACAGCACTTGCCTCCACAATCACACACAAATCCAAATGTCTAGCAAATAATCCCATACAGCTAAAAGGCACCAAAGTTCTTTGCCTTAGGGCTTTACAAACTAATATTAAACCCATCCTATGCAATAGTAACAGGCAAAATATTTTTGAGCACCTCTGAATATATATAGATTTATAAGAGAAAAATCTAGAAAGGGAGAGCTTATCAAGCAAAACTCTGCACCTGTATTTACTGACTATTGCACAGAACTCAGGGGAGGGAAGAGTGGTGGCAAATAATTTTGTTTTTACTTAAATGCTGAGAGCAGAAGTTTCAAATGCTGATAAGGATAAATCCCAGAATATACCACCGTATTGGTCACCTTAACTGACTTCTTGGCATATTTGTCCAAGGCCGCACCCTGGCATTTGAAGATTTTCACATTTGCTTTGAGTAAATCTTTCCTCTCCATGCCATCCCTTCTTGGCATGGAGCCCACAAGAATGGCCACATCCAGGTCTTTGAAGGCAACTTCTTCTTTATCTGTTGCGATGACATCTGTGAACAACATGGCAACAAATATGCAGAGGTACTTAAACTTAAAGTCTAACATTTCCTTTTTCACACTGAATCTATCCAGCTAACTCTCCTTCACTTTTTAGCAAATGTTTACTTTCACATATAATATTAAAAGTTTTAGGGGCCTAAGAAAGACAATTTATGAATTCAACAAAAACATCAGCAGAAATTTTAATATACTTATTTTGCTTTTCCTGTTTCAATTATCTCAATTCAGAATACTATGCCTTTAAAGGTCTAATACGATAACTTTTTTTTTTGTATTTTTCTAAGTTGGAAACGGGGAGGCAGTCAGAGACTCCTGCATGCGCCCAACCGGGATCCACCTGGCAAGTCCACCAGGGGGCGATGCTCTGCCCATCTGAGGCGTTGCTCTGTTGCAACCAGAGCCATTCTAGCGCTTGAGGCAGAGGCCATGGAGCCATCCTCAGCACCCAGGCCAACTTTGCTCCAGTGGAGCCTCGGCTGCGGGAGAGGAAGAGAGACAGAGAGGAAGGAGAGGGGTAGGGGTGAAGAAGCAGATGGGCGCTTCTCCTGTGTGCCCTGGTCAGGAATCGAACCCAGGACTCCTGCACGCCAGGCCGATGCTCTACTACTGAGCCAACCGGCCAGGGCCTTTTTTTTTTTAAATTAAGTAAGAGGCGGGGAGGCAGAGACAGACTCTTGCATGCACCTGGACCAGAATCCAACTGCAAGCCCTCTACAGGGTGATGCTCTGCCCATCTGGGGCCGCTGCTTTGTTGCTCAGTAACCGAGCTATTTTAGCGCCTGAGGTAAGGCCATGGAGCCACCGTCAGCGCCTGGGGCCAAGTTGCGTGAACCATTTGATCCTTGTCTGTGGGAGGGGAAGAGAGAGAGAGAGAGAGAGAGAGAGAGAGATAAAAAAGAAGGAGGAGGAGGAGTGGAGAAGCAGATGGCTGGGTATTTCACATACCGGGCTGACACTCTACCACTGAGCCAACCGGCCAGGGCTGCAATAACTGAATAACATTTGTTATTCAGGCTAATGATCACAGATAACACAAAAGAGAAATTAATTCACCTGACGTTTAAGTTACAATTACTTTAAGTATTAAAAGTAATTAAAAAGGCCATGTCCGGTTGGCTCAGTGGCAGAGTGTCAGCCCCGAATGTGAAAGTCCCAGGTTTGATTCCTAGTCAGGGCACACAGAAGCGACCATCTGCTTCTCCACCCTCCCCCTTCTACAGCCATGATTCAACTGGCTTGAGTGAGTTGGCCTTGGGTGCTGAGGATGGCTTCGTAGCCTTGCCTCAGGCATTAAAAAATGGCTCCGATTGCAACAGAGAAAGGGACCCAGATGGGTAGAGCATTGGCCCCTAGTGGGCATGCCCCAGTTGGGTGGTGCATGCGGGACTCTCTCTCTGCCTCCCTTCCTCACACTAAAAAAAAAAAAAGAAGGCCATGACCAGTGTTTTGGACTGAGTGTTTGTGTCCCCCACAAAATTCTTATGTTGAAACTAATCCCCAGATGTGATGTATTAAGAGGTGGAACCTCTGGGAGGTGATGAAGTCACAGGGTGAAGCCCCCTGAATGTGACTGGTGCTCTTCGGGCTGCCTCTTTCTCCATGTGAGGACATGGTGAGAAGATGACCATTTATGAACCAAGAATTGGGCTTTCAGCAGACACCCAACCTACTGGCTCTTTGATTTCTGACTTTCCAGCCTCCAGAACTGTGAGAAATAAGTTTCTGCTGTTTTATCAAAGCAGCCCAAATAGACTAAGACAATCAGGATTCAGCACAGATTTTTTAGGCCAGTGAACTTTTGTCACAATCAGGCTGTTGTAAGCCCCCAAACAGGTATATGTAGGAACATCAATTGGAGAAAAAACAAATCTATCTTTCTTCTCAGCCACACATTCTTACTTGCTGAACCTTCTCTTCCCTGTTATACTCAGAGCTGACCAAAGACAAAGGACTGTAACTGAAGCCCATTACAGAGAGCAGAGGGAACTCATTAGAAAGTAATCAAAATGAGAAAAAGCAACACAGGAAGCTGACCTGGAAATGGGTGAAGAAAGGGAACCAGCTGAATAGCTTGGGCAGGGTAATGCACTCTCTTAAATAGCTGTGCATCCAAATGATTTAGATCAGTGGTCTTCAACATTTTTACACTGAGGACCCGTGGAAATAGGAGAATTAAAATGGGGACCACTAAGGCAGAAATCACCCTGAGTATAAGTGAATTTGATTAAGATCACTGGGTCTATACTCTTCATACAACATGATGGTGGTTAACGCTTTTGCGGACTAGCACATCATTTCTGGCGGACCAGAGTGTAAACTGGTGGTTGAAAAACACTGATTTAGATGGCAGTATCCCTTCTAGTAAATGTCTATTGAATATATACTTAAATTCTGAGCATGGTTTCTTTGGGTATATATTTTGTTTTCTGCAAACTTCTAGGAAAGTATTAAGTAAATCCTCATCAAATGAAAAGATCATGATAAAGGTACAACTAAAGAAAATTAAAAAAAAAAAGAAAAAAAAGAAAAGTATTCAAATTAGTTTACGACCTGACCTAGTATTTTGCTAAACCTTTCAATCGACTTTAACATTTCTGTCTTACACTTATGTAGACAGACATATGGTTTTCAAAGACTCATCACAACTCTGGGGGGCTTTTTCAAACTATGCAGTACATGATAGGATAATTTATATTATATCCCAATCAGATGACTGGCAGATGGACCATCTATAGATGAAGGGCCAACCCATTTCAAGCCTCAGGGTAACATATGGCTCTGGAACACATCATTTAGAGTTTAAAAAGTTCTACATTATAGGATGTTTATACTACATTATAGGATGTTTATATCTACAATTAGTATTTAGACTTTGCTAACCCCCTGAATGTGTCTCCAAGGCCCCCTTTTCTGACTTTCCAGGGAGCCAGGGCCCCCCTGCCTAGGCCCTTTCCTGTAGCTTCTTTTATCCCTACGTCCCTCCTTACTTTACTGCTCCCAGCTTTAATAAATGTACTCCCCCCCAAATTACTATATTTAATTAGTAAAGTAAGTTATACATAAACATGTTAGATAAAAGTACAGTTTTTTTTACTTTATACTGGTTATTTCTTGTTTTTACCCTTTATTCGTTCTTTTTTTTTTTTTTTTGTGAGAGTCAGAGAGAGGGACAGATAGGGACAGACAGACAGGAAGGGAGAGAGATGAGAAGCATCAATTCTTCGTTGCAGCTCCTCAGTTGTTCATGGATTGCTTTCTCATATGTGCCTTGACTGGGGGGCTACAGCAGACTGAGTAACCCCTTTGCTTGAGCTAGCGACCTTGGGTCCAAGCTGGTGAGCCTTGCTCAAACCACATGAGCCCACGCTCAAGCTGGCGACCTCAGGGTCTTGAACCTAGGTCCTTCACATCCCAGTCCGATGCTCTATCCACTGTGTAACCGCCTGGTCAGGCTTATTTGTTCTTGGTATATAATTACCCTTATTTATTTTTGGTATACATCTTACCAAGTAGTTGTAGTTCAAGAAACAAAAACAAACTACTTTTATGAAATAATTCTGACAGGTAAACAAAAATCTGAAATCTATTTTTTGAAAAACACAAAGTACTATAAAAATCCCTCTCTACTCTCCAACTTACCTTTCAGGAGGGGAAGGGCGCAGTCTTGCAGTTCCATTAGAACACCGTCCAGGACACCCATCATGGGAGTGATATCCAACAGCACTAGAATTATAGGCTGCCAAATAAATAGCAAGGACAGTGTATACCATTTAGTAACAAAAAAAGTCATTTTAAAACATTTTTCTTACTTATTTGGTGTGTATATATGTATAGCTCCCATTAACTAGTCATAATTACTTTAGGTCAGGTGTCTAACATGATGTTATTTTTAGAAAAAGAAATGCTATAAAGCCAGCACTGGTTGCTAACTGACAAAGTAAGAGGTTGACTACTACTGAATTTAAAGGAGTACACGGAAGAAATATCAAATTGAAGTGGCATGGTCTCTATGTTTATCTGATTTCCGTTCATGGAAAGCTAAGTACACTATTTGGTGTGAAGGAAGAATCTGATATCCATAGATGAAGAGAATGGATAAATGAATACTTAAGAAAAAAAGTGTACATTAATTAGACCTGCTGGGATAGAGGGTGTCTGCTTCAAACTGGGAAGTAGATTTACCTGTCTATGTTGGGTCTCAAGACCATTTACAAACAAGAAAGTGCTGATTCAGCAAATTTCTCTCCCACATCACTCTCCCTAACAGTTACTGCCATAAGTGAATACCTTCCACCGACTAACACCTGCTGGCTGCACCAAATCAACTAAATATACGACTTGCAAAGAATTTTTAATGCCTGGAGGGGTGCATCTCTTTATACCAGTGTGCCTAGTACACTTAAAAATGTCTCTGCAACTAAATACAGGGTTTTATTGACAATATTTTTACTTTAATATTGATAAGACAGTTGCACCTACCTGGTCTTTACCAAAGACAGATCCATTTCCAATACTGTACAACAGTGAATATGCAATTTGACCAGCTGCTCCAGTCACAAGGACTCTGATTGGTTCAGGCTGTAATGAAAGAAACCTGTTAGCATCTTACTAACAAGTGTGATTTTATCCTAAAGATATTCAGGAGTTTCTCTGTAGTAAGACAACATACTCTAAAAGTTAATGTAAAATTTTAAAGTCTATGTATCAGTTGAAAACTAACTTATCCCAAAATAGTCCCAGTAAATATGGTATGCACAAATTAACCAAGCGACTTCTGGAACATGTGTCCTCTTGCTGTATAATTAGGTGGTGTCATTTAACATTGTATTTTTTATTTTTATTTTTCTTTTCCAAGTGAGGAAGGGAGAGAGATAGACTCCTGCATGTGCCCTGACCAGGATCCACCCAGCAACCCTGGTCTGGGGCTAGTGCTTTGCCCATCTGGGGCCATGCTCGCAACCAAGCTATTTTTTAATTTTAATTTTATTTTTTTAAAGTGAGAGGCGGGGAGGCAGAGAGACTTCCACAAGTGCCCCAACTGGGATCCACCCAGAAAGCCTACTAGGGGTGATGCTCTGCCCATCTGGGGCCTTTGCTCCATTGCTCAGCAACCAAGCTACTTTAGTGCCTCAGGTGAGGCCATGGAGCCATCCTCAGCACCTGGGGCCAACTTGCTTGAACTAACTGAGCCATGGCTGTAGGATGGGATAGGATAGGATGGGATGGGATGGGGAGAGGGGGGCGAGAGGGCTAAGAGAGAGAGAGAGAGAAAAGACAGAGGGGGAGAGATAGAGAAGCAGGTGGTCACTTCTCCTGTGTGCCCTGACAAGGAAGGAATACAACCTGGGACTTGTCCATGCTCACTGATGCTCTACCACTGAGCAAACCAGCCAGAGCCTAACTCTCATTGTTATACCAGATTTACTTACATAGTTTCATCCATCGTTTAAAGATTATTTTACCACTAAAATAGGCCTAACAGTGCTGATGCATGTTATGTGGTCATAGAAACCCTGGGGCCACTAGAACCTTACAAATGCCCCTATGCAAGTCCCCCCACTCACATCTGCTCAATAGAGTCTTTTATACCAGGAAGAGGAGTTAACAGTGGTTAAAATTTACAATGAGCTTGAAAATTTTAATGAAACTATTAATTATGATTCAACTTAACTACTTGGAGGATGAAAAGCCTTTATTTTCTGGAAAAAAATGAGAAAATGGTAATATCTGGATTATAATAAATTTTAATATTAAATGACAAATAACAAGAGCAACATGTAGTGACAGTTGACAATCTGATTCCAAGGGGAAATTAATTTTTAAAGGGAGGGAGAAAAACACCAAGAGCATACTAGTTATAATACAGAGAAGTTGCCTTATAAAATCTCAAAAGACCCTGAACAAAATAAGGGACACGTATACAAAAATAACTAAGAGTCAAAGTGACAACCTTGAGTCAAGAAAATAAAGTTAAATTAAGCTCAGAGAAATAAAAAGAGCTAAACAAAAATGTTTGGACACTTAATGGCTAAGTCTAATTACAACAGATGGAAAACGCAATCAAGGTGAACAGTTCCCTTGACAATGGTGGGTAAATGGACTCCCACTGTGTCAGCTCCATGGGTGCGTGCATGAGAGAAGTGGCCCACTGAACTGACCAGGATAGAAGCATTTGATTTTGTTATATCTAGAATTCCCTCTTCCAGAGACACATGCCTCCAGGATGGAAGGAACTGTCACCGCCAAGGGTCTTTCTAACCTTCCAACTTTAACTGCTGAAGGGTCAGTAGCAATCTCAAATTGGTACCCATAGAATTCAAAGGAAAAAACATCTCAGGAAATAAGTGCCAGGCTGTAGAGAAATGAATCTGATCAAAGTAGGCTATGTGTACAATTTCTTGCTCAAAGATGTGACCAGGTTGGGAGTGGAAAAAAAGGAGAACTATGGAAGTTTCTCCCTGACTTCCTGAGTATCTTCTCTATCCATATCTCTAAATATACAAAATAAATTCCCAAAGTGAACCATTTTAATACAACACATATTTATGGTTCCAAATAAACTTTAGGTTTATAAAGACTAAAAGCTATTTTAGTATTCCTACCATATGGCCTTTGTGTTTTTAATTTTATCATTTTCCCCTCTTTTTTCAGAGCAGGTGAGAAAAAGGGACTAGAGGAAGAAATTATTCCTCCTCCTTCTTTAGAATGCAAACTCCTGCCGTGGCTGGATGGCTCGATTGGTTAGAGCATCACCCTCAAGTACAGGGGCTGCTGGTACAATCCCCAGTCAGGGCACATAAAGGAACGGACATTCCTCTTTCCTGTTCTCTCCCTTCCTCTCTAAAGTCAAGAAAACAAACAAAACAAACAAACAAATAAACAAACAAAAAGAATGCAAACTCCTAAACTCAGGGCCTTTATTTACTGTTGTATCCAAACTGCCTAGATAATTCCCTGCACATAGTTGGAACTCAAATAATTACTGAAAGAATAGCTGGATCTTGTAAAAATTACCCAAAACTTGGAAATGTAAAATAATTGTTTGGAAGCAAACTTAACATTCTTCAAAAAATTGTTTGATATTTTATTAATAGATACTTTTAATATAGTATTGACAAAGTTGGAAACTTAGTGACCACCATAGTTCCTGACATAGTTAGCAAAATTATTTTATGTTACTAGTTCCAATATATCGTATATATCTTTATTATATGCAGCTTAAGTGTCTGTTTGTCGCCGATAGCTTATTGGTTGCTTGCGTAACTGTACTAGCCAATGGGGTGAAGTTGCCACAGCATTCAAATAGTCCCGCCTTCTGGCATGCCACCTCACAAATTGAGGTTAAAGATTGGAGCAATTATTGTGCTGTTAATAAATCTTAACACCAGAAGGGGTCTTTGCAATGGTACAAGACTAGAGGTTCTCCAATTGAAAAATAATGTCATAATAGCTAAGTCTTTGATGGCTCCTCTAAAGGTGAAATACATGTCATTCCAAGAATTGATTTGGCTCCATCTCAAACAGGGTTGCCGTTTCAATTGAGATGTAGACAATTTCCTGTAAAACTTGCCTTTGCTATGACCATCAATAAGTCTCAGGGCCAAACGCTTAAGCGTGTTGGCATTTTTTTACCTGAGCCTGCATTTGGACACGATCAACTTTATGTTGCCTGTTCAAGAGTTTGTGAAAGAATGGACGTAAAATTAAAAATAATTGATGGTCCTCTGCAAGGTGAGCTTAAAAATGATGGAAAGATCTACACAAGAAATGTTGTGTACAAAGAGATCTTTGACATGTGAATTAACATTTTATTATTTAAATCACCTTTATTTATTTATTTTTATTTATTTACTTTTTTAGATTTTATTTATTCATTTTTATTAGAGAGAGAGGGGAGAGATAGAGAGAACAGGGGGAGGAGCAGGAAGCATCAACTCCCATATGTGCCTTGACCAGGCAAGCCCAGGGTTTTGAACCAGCGACCTCAGCATTCCAGGTCGACGCTTTATCCACTGCGCCACCACAGGTCAGGCACTTTTATTTATTAAGCTAGGGGTGGCTCTTAAAAAATGTACCGCCAGTGGTTTCCTTCATTGCACTCTACTTTAAGCAATTAAGCAAGTAGAAGGGGGAAACCCCATGGGGCAGTAAGCAAAGGGGCGTCCTCGCCGCCTGCCCTGGGTAATTCAATTTGAATTAGCAGACACCTTTGCACAAATCATTTTAATTACAATTTATAATATCTAGAACAGCGGTCATTTCATATGACCGCCGGGCTTTCTAGTAGTCTTATAAATCAACTGATGAGCGGTTATCTCACCTCATTCATTAAGCTATAGACCTGGTACTATTTTAGGCCAGAGGGCTAGAGAGGCAGTAGATTTTAGTAAAGAGATGGTCTCTAGAGCCAGACTTCTGCATTCAAATCCTGACTCCACAACTCATTAGGTGTAGTGTATGTTCCTGGGCAAGTTACTCAATCTCTCCGTATTCAGTTTCTCTACAGTAAAATGCGGGTAATAGCCACCTAACAGATAAGGTGGTTGTAAGAATTGAGAGAGTTAACATACAAAGCATTGAAAACAGTGTAGCAAGTACTATAATTTAGATGTGACACCATAGAGCTGTCCTCTTAAGGGCTCCCATAGCCTGTGGTTTTCTATTTACATGTCTGTTACTCTCTACTAGACTGCAAACCTTCCCCGCGACCCACACGCACCAGTTCAGTTCAGATGGAGAAAGGAGACAGTCTACTTTTAACTCCTATTTGCAGTCCATCTACTGTTCAACAAATATTTATTGAGTGAATGAAAATAAAGATTTAAGAACAATATAAACACATGCTACATCAATGTGAAGTAAGCTGGGATAAGAAATAAGGGGAAAAGTGAGTATCATCATCTGTAAAAGCTTAACTTCCCAAAAAGTCAGGTAGATGGTTATAGCAGGAAAATGCAGACAATTTTAGGCATTAGTTTTAGCTACTAAAATGTGTTCAAGTATTACACTCCTTAGTGAAGGGTCTGTGGCCAACTAATGAACACATACTAATTCTACCTCAGCAGTTTCCTTCTTCTGTATCTTTGAGCAAATCATTTTCACTAGGTAGGTAATTTCCTCTTGTTAAGAATAGCATGAAGTCTAGTTAGTGTCCGAGTGTTTGATGATGAAAAGGAAACGAACAAACTGTATACTTCGTTTTCTGCTCTTTGGAACACTGCAGTTGAAAAGCAGGAGGGTGGGAGATTCCTCCTGACTTTCCACAATGTTACAGTGTGAAGACAGGTTACTATTCTCTGCTCAGCCATCTGGGCAGTGTGCCAAGATACAAAGAAGAAATGTCTTTGCAGGGCACTAATGACCTTCCTACAGATGTGGGCTCTATCTTGCACATGTGCCCAACTCTCAGTTGTAAAGCCTGAATTTAAATGTTCCTTATTTTATTCTACAGAAAGATCCATATATTCCTTTTTGCTTTCTAACTTAAGTATCTATTTCTGTGATGTAAAAATAGTATCATTCAGATTGCTTCATATAGTTTATTCTTGCTGTCACTCTTTACAGAAGGATAAAGAATTTCCTCCCTAAAAAAAAAATTGTTTGATTCCCTGCTAGGGCACACAGTAGAAGTGCCAATCTGCTTCTCCACCCTTCCCCCCCTCTTTTCTCTCTATCTCTCTCTTCCCCTCCCGCAGCTAGGGCTCCAATGGAGAAAAGATGGCCCAGGCGCTAAGGATGGCTCCATGGGCTGTGCCTCAGGTGCTAGAGTGGGTCCAGTTGCAATGGCCAGGTGCAACGCCCCAAATGAGCAGAACACCGCCCCCTAGTGGGCATACCAGGTGGATCCCGGTCGGGTGCATTCAGGAATCTGTCTGCCTCCCCGCTTCTCTCTTCAGAAAAATACCAAAAAAAAAAAAAAAAAAAAAAAAAAAAAAAATTGCTTTGTGCAGGCTCATCTGGCTTGAGCCCAAAGGTTGCTGGCCTAAGTAAGGGTTCACTGGCTCAGCTTGAGTCTGGGATAAAGGCACATATGAGAACCAATCAATGAACAACTAAAGTGATGCAACTACAAGCTGAAGCTTCTTACTTCTGTTTCTGTCTCAAAAAAAAAAATTTTTTTTTTGCTCTGAATCTTTTGATGGCTTTTTTCTAACTCAGTGATTGTTCATCACTCTCCTGAGGTAAGGAAATTCTCAGTCATGAGAGAATTTGCTGTCAGTTTCCCCAAACTGACAGAAGGACTGGTCCTCATAAGTCTCTCTATTATCTGGTGCTGAGTGACATTCCAGGGGTGAGGCCTGGCTTGATCTACTGTGTAGCAAATCAACACAAGAATGGAGGCCCAGGGTCTCTCTGGACCTTGGGAAAATCATTTGACCTCACCAGGTTACATTTTAAGATTAGAGGAAATAACTTATAAATTCTCTTCCAATTCTAGAATTCCAATATTCTGAACTGTAAGGAATAAAGCTATCATGTAATATAAGTGCTGATAACATACTTCACTTTATATTTACAGTAAGAGCTTGCATCTTCATCAAGAACCTCAGCTACTAAAAATAAATTTTCAGAATGACTCAATAATGTTTGTATGACACAATATGGCAAAATGGGAAGAGTATGAGACCCTTGGGGGCAAACTGTTGTGTGACCTTGAACACTCACATTCTCCTTGGATTTCAATAAACTCAATTTTAAGATCTGAAGTGGGGAGATTTGTTAAAATGATCTTTAAAAGGTCTGCAGTTCTGTTATTCTACAATTCTATTACATTTAAAAATTATAAAGTTTGAAGTTTTCTGGTAATACTTCTGCTTTCTTGCTAATATTACGTCAGGAACTACTGAAACCATCATTTAAATGACCCAGTTTAACTGAGAATTAGTAGCTGTCCTACAGGCTCTCCTATAAAGGTAGTTGGAGTAACCTTTGCCTTTTTTCAGATTCTGGAAAATTTCCAATCCATTCAAATATTTCCCCACATTCTCCACCATTTTAGTATTCTGAGATAATGGAGGAAAAATAGTCTCAACCATAAATACAAGTACCGAAGCAATTTCTCAGCCTGATGTCAAATGTCACCTTCAAACAGCGGGCAGATCAGTATTACTACGTCAGAATTCCCTCACCATTCCCCTTTCTTTCAGCAGGGCCAAAATGTGGTAATCTAGGCATCCAGATCTTCATGACAAGATGGTTACATTGTGTAACATTTAAAAGGGCTGGTTCTATTAGTAAAGAAGATCTGCACTAGTTATTTGGCTACTGATGCTATCACTGCACGTCCGAGTATTACAGAAGATCAATGAGCAGGTTTTAAATGACATTAGATATGGCTGAAACACGTCTCCCGAAAACGTACACCGTAATCTGGAATACCTGGTAAACACTATCTTTACAGTTGAGGGCCTTTTGTTTTCAAGGGCTTTGTGACCATTGCCCTTAAAAACACTGTGGGCGAAAGGAGAAAAAAAGGTTAAGATTCCCAACCCCCAACATCAAATCCCATATCGTGCTCTGGAGAAAAATGCATAGCTTCATATTTTTGCACCGCTCGCCATGCAGCAGGACAGAGATTGTGCCCTTCCAAGGACAGCGATTTCTCTAGAGTCTTTTAAGATGCCCCTCCCCCCACGTGGAAAGGGGTTCCTTTCCAATTACTAGGTCACTGCGGCAGTCCCCAGATAATAAGTCAGGCTTTCCAAAGGGCGCGAAGGACAGCGCCTTGCACATCCGTCCCTCATAAGTCCTTCAAGAGCAAGAAAAATCACATAAAGGAATGAAGGCTAGAGCGGGGCAAGATCTAGGGGCCCACACTTACCATGATTGGGAACTGCGCAGACGATTGCAGCACCTGCAGAACGGCAGAACGAACCTGAAGGTTTCAGGTCACCTCTACGACAGAACAGACAGGGGAGGATGAGCGCTGAAAGAAAAGGCTCCGCTCTCGCCCGCGGAGCCCTCTGGGAACTGTAGTTTATGCTGCCCTGATGGCGGCTCACTCTCCAACGCATTTTCTTCAAGTGCTGAACTACACTTCCCGAGTTCAGAGAGTCTTCTCACGCTCTTTTCTCTGTTCTCCTCACTGATTGAAAAGTAGTCCCCGAGGGCGAGCCGCGGTGATTGGAGGACGGCGATGAGCGGATGGTTTTGGCTCAGTAGGGAAGGGCTGCTTGATGGAGCCCAGGCATTGGCGGGAGAGGAGGCGTGTGTCAGTCAAGGGGGTAGACTCAGACTCCTTAGCTACATCATTCACACGTGCTCTTCTGAGACTTTGTCGTCCCCCAAGGGTAAACGTGGGAGGTAAGGAGACCTTCCGCTGCTACAGCCCGCTCGACCCGGAAACAAAATCTTTTTAAAAACTATTCACACTCTGGACGGGCGGGAGGAATTGACGTGTCCGGAAGACTAGACGGCTTCTCCTGTTGCTAAGCGACGAGGCGACAGATAAAGCGCACGCACGGGCCGCTGGTGGGTACCTGAGGAATCAGTGGCTGCTTCTGCTGGGAAATTTGGAAGACCGAGCGAGCTAGCGCGCCGTGTCCTCCCAGGGCCTCCTTCCCTAACCAGGAGATCCTCCACCCCAGGCTGTGTCTGGTGACGGGGTGAGCGGTTTGCAGGGACGCCCCGGGACCGCGCATCTTTCCCACTCCGGAGGCAGGTGAGTCCGGGTGAATTCAGGACGACGAGTTTTCTTTTAAACTTTAGGGTCCAAGAGTGTGCGCCGTCCGGCGTTGGCTTTATCTACCCTGGTGCTGATACATTGGGTGGGTGCCCGCGAGTTCACGGGTCCTTTCTCCGCTTAGTGTAGAGGCAACAGCATTCTGGAGGGTCCCCTCTCCGCTGTGAGATGCTCTTTTGATGTTAAACGAAAAACATTGAGCGCCTGCTCTTGGGGAAGTGAGCTCCTCCGTTCCTGGAGTTCACGGTCCACGGTTCTTTTTCCCTAAGTCATTTGTGAATGTTGACAATTTTGCCCATCTCTTTTGGAAACAAGGTGTCATCTTTACCTTTAGATGATGTCACACCTGCATTTCTAAGGAAAGCATGGTAGCACAATAGAGACACTGATTGTTTCAGGCAGTCTCAGCTGGAAAAAACAACTTGTAGAGGTTTTCATTTATAATTAATGCTGCCCAAGAGAATTGTGCTCTTGAAACCCTGTTTCATGTAGACGTTAAAAGGGAAATGTGATGCTCTGGAATAGCATATATGTAATGAATAGGAATGAAATATCTATACGTACTAGATAACATTGGTATAACTTCTGGTTTTTCCTTTACCATTGGTAAATGAATGCCAAGTAGTATCTTTCAGTGTTTTGCTCTTCAGTTTTGGAGGGTTTGCTATTGTGGGAAAGAAATATAACACCCTACTTCTCAACTTGATCTATGGATAGCATTTATCATAGCTGAACGATCCTCTCCTCTTTGAATCACTTTATTTACATGGCTCTTAGACTACTTTTCTGGTTTTCCTCTTATGTTGCTGCTTGTCCCCTCCCAGTGTTCCGTATAAGTTCTTTTTTACTTCTGACCTGTTAACATTGGAGTTCTTGTATTATTTTGGCTACACTTTAGTGATCTATTCCATGAGTTGCATGGTTTCAAATGCCACTTTTATGTTAAAAAACTCCCAACATGGAAACATACATTCTTCAAGTTTCTAATCCCCCCCCCCAGGTGAGAGGCGGGAGTAGAGGGTTGGGGGGGGGGGGCGTCAGACAGACAGACTCCTGAATTGGCTCCACCGGGATCCACCCGGCATGCCTATCAGGGGGCGATGCTCTGCCCATCTGGGGTGTCGCTCTGTTGCAACCAGAGCCATTCTAGGGCCTGAGGCAAAGGCCATGGAGCCATCCTCAGCACCTGGGCCAACTTTGCTCCAATGAAGCCTGGGCTGCAGGAGGGGAAGAGAGAGACAGAGAGGAAGGAGAGGGTGAAGGGTGGAGAAACTGATGGGCACTTCTCTTGTGTGCCCTGGCCAGGAATCGAACCCTGAACTTCCACACGCTGAGCCAACTGGCCACAGCCCAATTTTTTTTAAAGGCTCTAGAACTGTTTGTCCAAGTCTGTATGTAACCTCTGGTCTCATGTGACTATTTAAATTTAAATTAACTAAAATAAAATCCAATTCTTGAGTCACACTAGCTATGTTTCAAGTGATCAATATGACCTGTGGCAGAATATGGAATACAGGCAGTCCCCAGGTTATGAACAAGATAGGTTTTGTATGTTTGTTCTTAGGTTGAATTTGTATGTAAGTTGGAATGGTACATTACCTATTAAATACACAACTCAGATGTTTATCTTTTTTTTTTTTTTTTTTTTTTTTTTTGTATTTTTCTGAAGCTGGAAACGGGGAGAGACAGTCAGACAGACTCCCGCATGCGCCCAACCGGAATCCACCCGGCACGCCCACCAGGGGGCGACGCTCTGGCGTCGCTCTGCCGCGACCAGAGCCACTCTAGCGCCTGGGGCAGAGGCCAAGGAGCCATCCCCAGCGCCGGGGCCATCTTTGCTCCAACGGAGCCTTGGCTGCGGGAGGGGAAGAGAGAGACAGAGAGGAAGGGGGGGGGGGGTGGAGAAGCAAATGGGCGCTTCTCCTATGTGCCCTGGCCGGGAATCGAACCCGGGTCCCCCGCACGCCAGGCCGACGCTCTACCGCTGAGCCAACCGGCCAGGGCCAGATGTTTATCTTAAAGTATTTATTTTTACCTTTTTGTGCACATAAGTA
Organism: Saccopteryx bilineata; assembly: GCF_036850765.1. Taxonomy (NCBI): domain Eukaryota; kingdom Metazoa; phylum Chordata; class Mammalia; order Chiroptera; family Emballonuridae; genus Saccopteryx; species Saccopteryx bilineata. The sequence goes on along the minus strand of NC_089492.1, from coordinate 119,837,288 downwards.
CTTAAACATTTTCAAACCTATAGATCCTATCTCATTCGTAACCTGGGGACTGCCTGTATTTTCATCATCACAGAAAGTTCTGTTGTACAGCTGCTATAATTTAGTGGAAGCAAGGCATCAACCAGAGCAGGAGCAGCTGCAACATATCTTTGTTGGGGGATTTTTTTGCTGCTCTACTCTCTGTAGAGAGCATAGCTGTTTGTGGTACTGACTACACAGGAAGGGTTCTGTTGGGAGGTAAGAAAGAAACCCAATTCCTGTATTCCTTTTTATTGTGGAAGGACACATACTAACAGCATGGGGGTATCTATTTGAAAGAATGTTCACAAACATTACATTATCCTGGATCCTTTTTTTAATTTTTTTTTTTAGGCAATTAAATTTAATAGGGTAACATTGGTCAACTAAAGTACATGGAATTGGGGCAAATATCTTCACATCATTTGAACAGTTGATTATGTTGTATACCCATCACCCTATCCTGGATCTTGAATCAGATTTAGGATTAGCCAGCCACGTCTTCAGGAGGGATTGAAAAAGATGAGTCATTCCCTGGTGACACTGAATAATATTTGTCTGCTGCTGTCTACTATTCTGGGATATCTGTGTCCCTGCCACATTCTAAGTAGGTGGAAGAGTATGTGCCATATGTAAAGGCTTGAAATATTGGGACAGGTTCAGGCCTTACCAACAGCGGGGGTCCAGTTAGAGTGTCTGTATATGTTGATATGTGTAGCTTTTTATTAATTTTTATAATGTTTTATTTGGAAATATTTGCTCTATGACCTTATCTTTATTCTTCTTATTAAATATCTTGCTGGTTCATACACACACACACACACATTATTTTTTTCCTTTTCCAAGTGAGAGGAGGGGAGATAGACAGACTCTTGCATGTACTGTACCCAGGATTCACCCAGCAACCCCTGTCATCTTGTAAAACTGAAATTCTGTACTTGTTAAACAAAACTCCTATTCTCCATTCCTCCCAGTCCCTGGCAACTACCATCACAATTTCTGTCTTTATGATTTACACCACTCTAAGTACCTCATATAAGTGGAATTAAAAATTATTTGTATTTTTATGACTAGCTTATCTCACCCAGCATAATGTAATGTCTTCAAGGTTCATCCATGCATGTAGAAATATATTGCAGAATTTCCCTTTTTAAGGCTGGATAATATTCCATTGTTTATGCTATATTTTGCTTTTCCATTCATTCATCAGTTGATGGGCAATTGGGTTATTTCCACATTTTAGCTATTGTGAATAATACTGCTGTGAATGTGGCTGTACACATTTCTCTTTGAGACCCTGCTTTCAGTTTTTTTTAGGTGTGTACCCAGAATGGAATTGCTGGAACATATGACAGTTTGAGGGACTACCATTCTGCTTTCCATTATCACCATTATCAACAACATTGCACAAGGATTCTGATTTCTCTACATCCTCGCCAACACTTCTTATTTTCTTCTTTTTAAAAAATAGTTGCCATGTGATTAGTGATTTAAACATTTTTTTATGTGCTTATTGGCCATTCATATATCTTCTTTGGATAAATATCTGCTAAAGTCTTTTGCTCATTTTTGGGTTGTTTTTTTTGTTGTTGTTGAGTTTTAGAAGTTCTCTCTATATTTTGGATATTAATTCCTTGTAAGATACATGATTTGCAAATATTTTCTTCCATTGTATGGGCTGCTTTTTTACTCTGTGGATAGTGGTTTGTTTGTTTGTTTTTGTATTTTTCTGAAGTGAGAAGTGGGGAGGTAGTCAGACAGACTCCTGCATGAACCCGACCAGGATCAACCCAGTAAGCCCACCAGGGGTCGATGCTCTGCCCATCAGGGCCGTTGCTCCATTGCAACTGGAGCCATAATAGCGCCTGAGGCAGAGGCCAGGGAGCCATGCTCAGTGCCCAGGCCAACCTTGCTCCAATGGAGCCTTGGCTGCAGGAGGGGAAGAGAGAGACAGAGAGGAAGGAGATGGGGAGGGGTGGAGAAGCAGATGGGCACTTCTCCTGTGTGCCCTGGCCAGGAATCAAACCTGGGACTTCCACATGCCAGGCTGACACTACCACTGAGCCATCTGGCCAGGGTGATAGTGTATTTTTTTTTTAGAAATAGTATTTTAATGACCTTTTCAGATAACTGTGGATAGTCATCTTTGATACTAAATTAAAACTACACAAATGATAGCTTCTCAAAAGTTATTTGTGAAGCTTTTGTCCTATCTTCTTAAGAGTTTTATTGTTTTAGGTCTTACATTTAGGTTCTTGACCTATTTTAAGTAAATTTTTATATATGGTGATAGGTAAGGGTACAACATCTTTTTTTTTTTTTTTTGCATGTGGTAACCCAGTTTTCCTAGCACCATTTTTTGAAAAGACTGTCTTTTCCCCATGGAATGATCTTGGCACCCTTGTGAAAAATGATTTGACCATATATGTGATGGTTTCATTCTGGGCTCTCTATATTCTATCCCATTGATCTAATATACCTTTCTTTATGCCAATTTAATATGGTTTAAATTACTGTAGCTTTGTAATAAATGTTGAAATCAGGAAGTGTGAGTTCTCTCACTTAATTTTGTTGTTTTTAAAAAAATTATTTTGGTTATTTGGGGTCCTTAGAGATTCAATATGGATTTTAGGAGGGGTTTTTCTATTACAACAGATAGTGTAATTGGGATTTTGGTAGCAATTCAGTTGAATCTGTAGGTTGCTTTGGGTAATAACAGTTTAACTATATTAAGTCTTTCAATTCATGAATATGGATATTTTCCATTTATTTATATCATGTTTAACTTCATTCAGCAGTGTTTTGTAGTTTTCATTGAACAAGTCTTTAACCTTCTTGGTTAAGATTATTCCTAAATATTTTATTTGTTCTGATGTTATTGTGAATGGAATTGATTTTGTAATTTCCTTTTCATATTGTTCATTGTTGGTATATAAAAAGCAACTGATTTTGTCTTTTGACTTTGTATTCTACTATTTTGCTGAATTTATTAGCTATGACAGTTTTTTTTCTGGTGGATTCTTTAGGGTTTTATACATATAACATCATATCATCTGCCCACTGATTATTTTACTTATTTTCCTACTTGGATGCCTTTTCTTATTTATTTATTTGCCTAATTGCTCTGGCTAGAACTTCCAATACTGTGTGGAATAGACATAGTGAAAGTGGGCATGCCTTGTTCCTGGTCCTAGAAGAAAGACTTTCAGTCTCTCACCATTGAGTTTGGTGTTCACATTTTTTTATATAACTTTTATTATGTTGAGGTGGTCCCTTATTCTTCTATTTGGTTGTTATTATTTTGAAAGGGTATTGAATTTTGTCAGATGTTTGTTTCTGCAGCAATTGAGATGATTGTATGCTCTTCCCTTCATTTTGTAGATGTACTTTTTTTATTCAGTGAGAAGAAGGGAGGCAGAGAGACAGACTCCTGCATGCGCTGAACTGGGATCCACCTGGCAAGCCCACTAGGGGGTGATGCTCTGCCCATCTGGGGCATTGCTCTGTTGCTCAGCAACCAAGCTCTTCTTAGCACCTGAGGCTGAGCCCATAGAGCCATCCTCAGCACCCTGGGCCAGCTCACTCTAATCGAGGCATGGCTGCAGGAAGGAGGAAAGGAGGGAGGGAGGGAGGGAGGCAGAGAGAGAGAGAGAGAGAGAGAGAAGTGAGAAGGGGAGAGGTGGAGAAGCAGATGATCGCTTCTCCTGTGTGCCCTGACTAGGAATCGAACCTGGGACATCCACATGTCGGGCTGATGCTCTACTACTGAGCCAATTAGAGCCTTGTGGGTATATTATCATATATTGATCAATTTTCATATTTTAAATCATCCTTGCATCCCAAAAATAAAGCCCACTTAGACATGGTGTTATCCTTTGAATATGCTGCTGATTTTTGTTTGCTAGTTTTTTGTTGAAAACTTTTGCATCAATGTTCAGAAGGGATATTGCTCTGTAGTTTTGTTTTCTTGTAGCGTCTTTGGCTTTGGTATCGGGGTTATACTGGTCTCATAGAATGAATTAGTAAGTGTTTCCTTGTATTCAACTTTTTGGATTGTTTGAAAATGATTAGCATTGCTCTTTAAATGATTGGTAGAATACACTTGTAAAGTTGTCAGGTTTGGGACTTTTCTTTGTTGGGAATTTTTATTACTGATTCACTCATACTAGTTATAGGTCTATTTAGCTTTTCCATTTCATTGTGATTTGGTCTTGATAGACTGTTTCTTTAGGAATTTGTCTTTCATTTTAGGTAATACAATTTTTTAGGTACAATTGTTCGTAATACTAGCCTATAATTCTTTTATTTCTGTACTATTTGTGGTAATGTCCTCACTTTGATTTCTGAATTTAGTAATTTGAGTCTTCTTTTTTCTTGTCTATGTAGCTAAAGGTTTGGCAATTTTGTTGATCTTTTTGAAGAACCAACATTTTGTTTCATTGATTTTTCTGTTCTTTTTCTAGTCTCTATTTATTTATCTCTGCTCCAATCTTTATTGTTTTCTTCCTTCTGTTAGTTTTGGACTAAGTTTGTTCTAGTTTTTCTAGTTTCTTTAGTTGTAATATTATTAAGTTGTTGATTTAAGGTCTTGTTTTTTAATGTAAGCATTTATAGCTATAAATTCCTATAAATTCCCCCCTTAGCACTGCTTTTGCTGTGCCCCATAAGTTTTGGTATGCTTTGTTTTTGTTTTCATTTTTTTCCTAAATATTTTCAATATAATAGTTGTTTAAAAGTGTATTCTTTAGACTGTGGCCAGGTAGCTCAGTTGGTTAAGAGTGTCATACCTTTGACAAGGTTGTGGGTTCGATCCCCAGTTAGGGCACATATAAGAATCAACCAATGAGCCTGACCAGGCGGTGGCGCAGTGGATAGAGTGTCGGACTGGTATGCGAAGACCCAGGTTCGAGACCTGGAGGTCACCAGCTTGAGCGTGAGCTCATCTGGTTTGAGCAAAAATTCACCAGCTTGGACCCAAGGTCGCTGGCTGGAGCAAGGGGTTACTCGGTCTGCTGAAGGCCCATGGTCAAGGCACATATGAGAAAGCAATCAATGAACAATTAAGGTGTCGCAATGCACAACGAAAAACTAATGATTGATGCTTCTCATCTCTCTCCATTTCTGTCTGTCTGTCCCTATCCTTCTCTCTGACTCTCTCTCTGTCTCTGTAAAAAAAAAAAAATCAACCAATGAATATCTATATTTATTTCTATCCCTATCCCTTTCTCTCTAAAATTAATAAATTTTAAAAAGTGTGTTGTTGTCCGTGCTGGTTTTCTCAGTGGTAGAATGTCAGCCCATGTATAGATGTCCTGGGTTAGATTCCTGGTCAGCACACACAGGAGAAGTGCTCATCTGCTTCTCCATTCCTTCCCCTTCTCCTTTCCCTTTCCCTTCCCCTTCCTCTTCTCTTTCTCTTTCTTTCACTCTCCCCACCTGCAGCCATGGCTCGATTATTACCAGTGCATCGGCCCCAGGCATACACATTCTTCTCATGGGAAGATGTATACATGAGATATACACAGGATACACCATATATTACATCACAAATTAAGTCCTAATAGATTTAAAGTGATATCATACAAAATATGTCTCTGGCCATGACAAAATGAAGTTAGACCAATAACAAAAGTAAACTAGAAAATTCTCAAAACTGTTGAAATTAAACAACACACCTTTCTTCTTCTTTTCCAAGTGAGAGGAGGAGAGCTAGAGAGAGAGAGATTCCCGCATGCGCCCCGACCTGGTTCCACCCAGCAGCCCCCACCTGGGGCCAATGCTGTGCCCATCTGGGGCCATACTCACAACCCAGCTGTTTTTAGCTCCTGAGGCAGAGGCCACAGCTGTTAGAAATGCGCCCTGCGCTCCACCCACAACCTGCTCATTTACAACTCTCTCTCTACCCCTTTTGATCATTAATATCACAGGATTATATCTTTCTACATTTCTCAAACAGGTCAATAATTCTTTTAAATGCATTAGTCTCCCAAATTGTGTAGAAAACAAGATTTGGATTTTATAATCTAAGTAATGGTAAGATTAGCTTTTACACTATTTTTTTCTTCTTTAAATATATATATTAATCTCTTAAATCACATAGAAAACAAAAGTATTGTTACAGACCATTGTTACAATAATACAGTTACTAGCTTTTATAATCGTCCATGTATTTATCTTTATTGACATTTCTTATTTCTCCATATGGCTTTAAGTTCCATTTACTGTCTACTGTTCTTTCATTTCACCTTGCAGGATTCACTTGAACATTTTTTGCAGGGCAGGTCTGGTGTCCAAGAATACCCTCAAATTTTGTTTGCTTGGGAATTGTGGGAGACTGTAAGCTGGCAAAGCCCTCACAGTTTAAGGTTTAAGCTAAAGCAGCGTAGTCAACCTTTTTATACCTACTGCCCACTTTTGTATATCTGTTACTAGTAAAATTTTCTAACTGCCCCCTGGTTCCACAGTAATGGTGATTTATAAAGTAGGGAAGTAACTTTACTTTATAAAATTTATAAAGCAGAGTTACAGCAAGTTAAAGCATATAATACTAATTACTTACCAAGTACTTTATGTTGGATTTTTGCTAAGTTTGGCAGAATAAATCTTTATAAAACAACTTACTATAGTTAAATCTATCTTTTTATTTATACTTTGGTTGTTCTGCTACTGCCCACCATGAAAGCTGGAACACCCACTAGTGGGCGGTAGGGACCAGGTTGACTACCATTGAGTTAAAAGCTAAGCTCTTCCCCACAACTCCATATTGGCTTTGAAGCTGAGTATTTTATTTGTACTGGTCCCATCCCTCCACCTCACTTGCTTGATTAAGTTGCTAGAGGTAATTTATAATACATGCCCTTCCTCTCACCTTTGTTTGTTCTGATGTTGGTTGATTTTAGTTATAAATGGTGTTGGAGGGATTCCTTTTTATACCTTAAATGAATTCCTGGCCTTAGGAGAATTCCTGTTTATTCTTCAGATGTGTGACTTTGTACGGGAGACTTCCTTATTTGCATTTGCTTGGCGTTATATCATAAAGCAGACAGAGAAGACCTGGAGCTTTGCTTTGCTCTTGCAAGCTATGGGCGGTGCAGAGAGACCTCTGGATCCCATCCTTTTTCTCTCTGACTTTATTTCTTCATTCCCCACCGTTCTCAGTATCCGGACAATTACTAGCTGCTCTGTTCTGCGGCAGGGAATGTCTTGATTTCTCCTTCACTTTTGAGGGATAGTTTTGCCAGATATAGGATTTTTAACTGACAAGTTTTTCTTTAGCACTTTGAACAAATTTGCTTCCAATGTTTCTGATTAGAAGCCTGCAAATAATCTTAAGGATCCCTTTTATGTGATGATGTACTCTCTTGCTTTAAAGTTTCTCTGTCTTTTTGAAGTTTGATTATAGTGTGTACTCGTGTGGGACTTATAAGTTCATCTTATTGGAGTTTGTTGAGTAGCTTGAATGTTTATTTTATACCTTCAAATTTGGGAAGTTTTCAGTTTGTTTTTTTACCCCTGCTTCTGCGATTCTCAGGATGCCTTTGTTCATCCATTTGATGATACCCACCCAACAAGTTCCTTAGGCTCTATTCACTTTCTTCAATCCTTTTTCTTTCTGTTTCTGAGCCTCTATAATTTTTATTTTTCTGTTTTCAAGTTCACTGAGTCATCTTCTGCCTGCCCAAGTCTGCCTTTGAATCCATCTAGTGAATTTTCATTGTAGTTATTGTATTTTTTAGTTCTATCTTTTTTCTGGTTTATTTTAGGTTTTCTATCTATCTATTGCTATTTGCATTTTGTTCATGCATTTTTTTCTATATTTTGTCTATATCTTTCTTTGGTTCATTGATCATGTTCAAGATAGTTGTTTTAAAGTCTTTACCTAGAATATCTGCCATTAGGTTGATCAGACATTTATTTGCTTTGAATGGGCCATACTTTACTATTTCCTGTATGCCTTGTGATTTTTTATTGAACACTGATATTTGGATATAATACTGTGGAAACTCGGAAAGTCAGGTTTTCTACATTACCCAGTCTTTGCTTTTTTGTTTTGTTTTGGTGTGGGTTTTTTTGTTGTTTGTTTTTTGTGGGAGAGACAGAGTCAGAGAGAGAGACAGATAGGGACAGACAGGAAGGGAGAGAGATGAGAAACATCAGTTCTTCATTGCAGTTCCTTCGTTGTTCATTGATTGATTTCTCATATGTGCCTTGACTGGGGGGCTTCAGCAGACCGAGTGACCCCTTGCTCGAGCCAGCGACCTTGGGCTCAAGCTGATGAGCCTTGCTCAAACCAGATTAGCTCGCACTTAAGCTGATGACCTTGGGGTCTTGAACCTGGGTCCTCCACATCCCAGTCTGATGCTCTATCCACTGTGCCACTGCCTGGTCAGGCGGTTTTGTTTTTGATTATTGTACGCTGTCTGTATGCTAAGGATCAAACTAAGATGTAAACTTAATGTCCACTCAGCTCTTTTCTGAATCTTTCTTTGGGCAGGCATACTTTACTACTTTCTAATTTCCCATGTAGAAGCAGTGACTTTTGAATGTCCCTAGTTTTTAATGTCTTGCCCCTAAAGAGAAAAAAGCAAAAAATGAAAAGGAGATCAGGCCCTGGCCAGTTTTCTCAGTGGTGGATCGTCAGCCTGGCATGTAGATGTCCTGGGTTCAATTCCCAGCCAGGGCACACAGGAGAAGTGCCCATCTACTCCTCCATCCCTTCCTCTCTCACTTTGCTGCTTTGCTCTTCTTCTCTCTCTCTCTCTCTCTCTCTCTTTCTCTCTCTCTTTCTCTCTCTCTCTCTCCCTCCCTCTCTCCTCCTCTTCCCCTCCTGCAGCCATGGCTTGACTGGAGCGAGTTGGCCCCAGGCACTGAGGATGGCTGCATGGCCTGTGTCTCAGGTACTAAACAATGGCTCCAGATGGGCTGAGCATCGCTGTTTAGTGGGCTTGTCAGGTGGATTCTGTTTGGGGCGCATGCGGTAGTCTGTCTCTACCTCCCATCCTCTCACTATAAAAAAGAAAAAAGAAAAAAAAAGGAGATGAAAAGAGCTCTGGTCTTGAGGGCGAGGGGCTTGCAGCAGTGAAGACAGTTGCAAAAACAATGGCTGCACTTCCATGATTAGAAGCAGTAATCTAATCAGAGCACAGGTCCCCAGTATTTGGAGGACAGAGTGCCTTTATCTGCCCTGGTTCCTGCTAACTGTGTGCAAGCTGCTTCACAAACACGTGCACAGATGTCTGCCATAGGCTCAGAGTGAGGGATGCATAGCTGCTACTGTGCTAAGAGTTGTAATTTGAGTCAACTATCAGTTCAGGTCTTCCCCAGGAAGTTTCCATCTTTCCACTGACTTCAGAGTTCCAGAATAGTTACATCAGATTTTGCCAGTGCAGTAATTGTTGTGTAGGTAGGGAAATAGATTCCTGGTGTTTCCTACTTCACCATCTTCCCAGTATCCTCTCCACATAAATATTCTTAAATTGAAGAATTGTACAGGGCTATATAGTTATTAATTGACTTAGCTAAATAAAAAGTTTGAATTCATACTCTTTTTAGCTAGAGAGACAGAGAGAGACAGGAAGCAAGAGCATCAACTTGTCATTGAGGCACTTTGGTTGTTCATTGCTTTCTCATGTGTAACTTGACTGGAAGCTCCAGCTGAGCCAGTGACCCCTGACTCAAGCCGGCATCCTTGAGCTTCAAGCCGGCAATCTCTGGGCTCAAGCCTGCAACATGGGGTTGAATAGAGTATTTTAAAAATGATTATTACATTTGCTTCAGTGTGTCTTAAACATAGTAATTCCAAAATCAAATTTCTTTTTTTTTTTTACAGAGACAGAGTTTTTTGTTGTTTTTTTTTAAAGAGACAGAGAGAGAGTCAGAGAGAAGGATAGACAGGGACAGACAGACAGGAACGGAGAGAGATGAGAAGCATCAATCATCAGTTTTTCGTTGCTACACCGTAGTTATTCATTGATTGCTTTCTCATACATGCCTTGACTGCGGGCCTTCAGCAGACCGAATAACCCCTTGTACAAGCCAGCGACCTTGGGTCCAAGCTGGTGAGCTTTTACTCAAACCAGATGAGCCCGCGCTCAAGCTGGCGACCTCGGGGTCTCGAACCTGGGTCCTCCACATCCCAGTCCAATGCTCTATTCACTGTGCCAGTGCCTGGTCAGGCTTCTCTTTTTTTAATCAAATTTCTTCATGGGAGAAATAAAAATGCTTGTGATTTAATTTAAAACTGTATCAATGAGAAGTGCTTTATTACTGTTCTATGTGTGTATATCACACATACAATTTACACACATCCCAATATATTTAACTATAAAATATTTGATTAGAATTTTCACAAATGGTGAAGCAGGATATTTTAACAGGATGGATATTATAGTCATGTGATGTTCAGGTAATAAAGTTTCTAGGAGTGGTCAAGAAATACAATTGACTGGAATCAATTACTAGGACCTCCTCTTTCTGATTAGAAACCTGCAGGTAATCTATTTTAAAGATTCTTTGTATGTGATGTGATCCCTGTTTCAACATCCTGTGAAACAAGATAAAATATCCATCAGGATTATTATTCTTTTTAATCAATTTTTTTTGAAAGAGGAGAGAGAGCTAAAGAGAGGGAGAAACAGAAAGAGGGGGAGAGGCAGGAAGTATCAACTTGTAGTAGTTGCTTTCTGTGTGTGCTTTAACTGGGAAGTCCAGGGCTTTGAACCTGCGACCTCAGCAATTCCAGGTCGATGTTTTATACACTGTACCACTACAGGTGGTGAGGCAGGATTATTTTTAATAATTGTTTGTTTCCAGCAATATGAACTACCTAATGTTGAATTTTTTTCTTTTAAGTAGGAGTAGAATTTGTTTTAATTCTACTGTTTTGGTTTGTGACCTTGAATAAGTTTCTTGGTTTCTGTAAGCTTCAGTTTATTAATAAAATGGGGATAATATCAAAAAGTAACAGTAAGCCTGGAGACAATGTAGCAATTACACTCCTACAGTTATCCATTTAAATCAGGAGAGGTACAAGAATGTTCATGAGCACTGTTTATAAGAGCAAAATTTGTAATACCCACTTACCCATCAGTATGAGAATGAATGATTATGTTGAAAATGAATGGACTGGCCTGTGGCGCAGTGGATAGAGTGTTGGACTGGGACATGGAGTACCTGGATTCGAGACCCGGTCGCCAGCTTGAGCGCGGGCTCATCCGGTTTGAGCAAGGCTCACCAGCTTGAGCCCAAGGTCGCTGGCTCGAGCAAAAGGTTACTCGGTCTGCTGTAGCCCCCAGATCAAGACACATATGAGAAAGCAATCAATGAACAACTAAGGAACCACAATGAAGAACTGATGTTTCTCATCTCTCTCCCTTCCTGTCTGTCACTATCTGTCCCTCTCTCTGTCTCTGCCACACACACACACACAAAAAAAAAAAAAAAAAAAAAAAAGAGAGAGAGAGAATGAATGGACTGGCTATGGCTGTTTGGCTCAGTTGGCTCAGTTTTAGAGCGTTGACCAGGTGTATGGATTGTCCCAGGTTGAATTCCTGGTCAGGGCACACAAGTGAAGCAACCCCTTTTCCTCCCTCCCCATTCTCTCTCTCTCTATCTCTTTCTCTCTCTCTCTTTCTCTCTTTCTCTCTCTTCCCCTCTCTTCCTCTCCTGCAGCCATGGCTTGATTGGTTCGAGTGCATCGGCTGGGGCACTGAGGATGGCTCCATGGAGCCTCTGCCTCAGGCACTAAAAACAGCTTGGTTGTGAGCATGGCCCCAGATGGGCAGAGCATCGGCTCCAGAAGTGGGGTTGCCGAGTGTATCCTGGTCAGGGCGCATGCAGGAATCTATTTCCCTATCTCCTCTCTTTTCACTTGGAAAAGAAGAAGAAGAAAAAAAAACTTTGAATAGGCTATAACCACACACACCAACATGGATAAATATAAAAAATATAATGTTGAGTGGAAAAGTAAATCACTTAATACATACAGTATGATCCCTATTTTTATCAAATTTAAAAATGTGTAAAAATCCTATTCACGTTTCATAAATATCTGGTAAAACCACAAAGAAGAACAGGATAATTAATTCAGAATTCAGGATAGTAGCTGCCTGGGTGGAGAGGAAAAGAAGGTGCAACTGGGGTCTTCAAAGTATTGGTAATGTTCTGCTTCTTGAGATGTGTGGGAACATGGGAATTTTTAATTCATTTTTATACTTTTAATATATACTTACTACATTTAAAGTATACACATTCATCTGGTCAATCTGATTTGTATGGTATTTTACAAAAATATATTTAATGGCTTAGAGCTTTTTCCTTTATTATGGAAAAGCAACTTTGAAAAAGAATAAGTCTCAGAAATAGAAAGTTTTCCATATTTGCAAATCACATTTAAGTTTTCAGTGTGATCTTGCTATCTGTTTTCTATTTGTCTTATCTGTTGTTTCCCATTTCCTTTTTTTCCTCCTTTTTTGATTAACTGAAATTATTTATGATTCCATTTTATCTCCTTTGTTGGCTTATTAGTGGTGATGATTTTTGTTATTTTTGTGACTACTTTAGAGTGTATAGCATAACTCCTTTTGTTATATCTACCTTCAAGTGATACTATATCACTTCACTTGTGCTATAAGAACTTTTAAAATAATTTACTCCCATTTCTCTTCACCTGACCATTATATTATGTTTGTTGTACATTTTACATCTACATGAGTTAAAAGCCCCATACTATGTTGTTACTATTTTTTTTAGAAAAACAGTTTATCTTTATCTTTTAAAGAGATTTAAATAGTGAGGAAAGTGTTTAATACTCATGTAGTTATAATTTTCAGAACTTACATTTCATTGTGTAGATCCATATATCTAATAATATGGTCTGATTTGTTTTCCTTCTGCCTAAAAGACTTCCTTTTAAACATATTTATTATAATGTAGATTGAATGGTGAAAAATTTTCTCAGCTTTATAAGTCTGAAAAAGTTGGTTTTACTTTTGATTTTTGAAAGACATCTTCACTAAATACAAAATTCTAGGTTTGTAGTATTTTCTTTTAGTACTTTAAAGATGGTTAGTGTTCTTCTGTCTTTTCATGTGCCTTGTTTCTGATGCCAGCTGCTGTCATTTTTATCCTTCTTCCTGTGTACTGAATGTCTGTTTTTTGTCATTGGTTTTGAGTAATTTGATTATGATATGCCTTGGTGTAGTTCTTTTTATGTTTGTTATGCTTGGGTTCATTGAGATTCTTGGATCTATGGATTTGTAGTTTTCAAATTTGGGGAAATTTTGGTCATTATTTAAAAAAAATTATTTATTGATTTGAGAAAGAGAGGAAAACCTCTATTTGTTGTTTCTCTTATTTATGCATTCATTGGTTGCTTATATATGCCCTGATAGGGGATCCAGCCTTGCAACCTTGGCGTATCAGGATGATACTCTAACCCAGGGGTCTCAAACTCGCGGCCCGCCCACCAATTTTGTGCCACCCGCAGACTGGCCCACAGACTAATCCACGAAGTTTGATTAGTCTGCGGGCCGCACAAAATTGGTGGGCGGGCCGCGAGTTTGAGACTCCTGCTAACCTGGGGAAGATGGCCTGAGTTTGGAATGTTTCCATGATGCAGATAAGAGTGCGGACTGCGGAACACCAAGTCCTGCCAGGACAGAACACTATCTTAGCCATCACGTAATTATTTGTGGAAGGAGGCATTTGGACTTTGCAGGCCATTCTTGAAGCAGATGTGGATACAGCAGTTATTAGAAGATAACTTAGAAGAAAGCTATCTTCCTTCCTTGAGCTTTGCAATAAATGCAATGAGGAACTTGAAGTCAGGGCTCTCAGTCCTTGAGGCTGTGAGTCCCCTGTTCCCATCTTTATTTTTATTTTTTTTATTTTTATTTTTTTTATTCATTTTTTAGAGAGGAGAGGGAGAGACAGAGAGAGAGGAGAGACAGAGAGGGGGGGGAGGAGCTGGAAGCATCAACTCCCATATGTGCCTTGACCAGGCAAGCCCAGGGTTTTGAACCAGCAACCTCAGCATTTCCAGGTCGACGCTTTATCCACTGCGCCACCACAGGTCAGGCCCCCTGTTCCCATCTTTAAATCTTCTTCTGTGTAGTCTTTTCCTCCACCCGTTCCAGCCTACTGCTGAGCCAGACTCAGCACTAACTGACTGAGTTACCCAGCCAGGGTGATCATTATTTCTTTAAATATCTTTTCTCTACCTGCCCTTACCCCCATCTTGCCACTGTTTTGAGGACTCAAAGTATATATGTAGTAGGCTGATTAAATTAGTTCCTCTGCTCACTGATGTTCTGTTTATTATTTAAATTCTATTTTGTCTAGGTTTTATTTTAAAAAGTTTAATTGCAATGTCTTCAAGGCCTCTGATCTTTTGCCACATCTAATCTGCTGTTAATTCTATCCATTGTATTTATCATCTTCTGTATTACAGTTTTCATTTCTAGAAGTTTGATTTTGATCTTTTTTATATCTGTCATGTCTAAGTTTGTTATATATGGAATACATTGTAATCATTCTTTTAATATCTTCATTATAATATCTTTTTTTAATTTATTTTTTTGTATTTTTCTGAAGTGAGAAGCCAGGAGGCAGAGAGACTCCCACATGCTCCTGACCGGGATCCACCCGGCAAGCCCACCAGGGGGTGATGCTCTGCCCATGTGGGGCATTGCTCCAATGGATGCTTGGCTGCGGGAGGGGAAGAGAGAGATAGAGAGAAAGGAGAGGGGGAAGGATGGAGAAGCAGATGGGCACTTCTCCTGTGTGCCCTGGCCGGGAATTGAACCTGGGACTTCCACACACTGGGCCAATGCTCTACCACTGAGCCAGCCCGCCAGGGCCTAATCTCTTCATTATAATATCTTAATATCTTTGTCAGAGCTGGGTTTTTTTGTATTTTTTAGAGCTGGGTTGGTTTTGATTGACTATTTTCCTTATTATGGGTCATATAATGTTCCTGCCTGGTGATTTTTTAATTGAATGCCAGGCATTGTGAATATTATCATTTTGGTTATTGGATATTTTTATTTTTCTTTAATTTTGAACTTAGTCTGGGGTGCAATTAAGCTACTACTAGAAAATAGTTTGAGCCTTTCAAGATTTGATTTTAAGATTTATTAGGAAGTATCTGAGTAGTGCTCAATCTAGGGCTAGTGGTTCCCCACTCCTGAGGCAAGTCTGTTCTGAATATCCCATCCAATTACTGTGAATCACAAAATTTTTCTATCAGGCTGGTAGAAACAGGCACTAATCCTGGCTGCATGTGAATACCAAGTACAGATCTCTAATAATTTCTGGTCTTTTTTTCCCCAGCTTATGAAATTTCCTCTTATGCAGAAACTGTGAGTACTCAGCTGAGTTCTGAAGGGGAACCCTCTGAAGGTCTCTGGAGTTCTCTCTGTGGGCGGCTCTCTCTTCTTCAGAGAATTCTAACTACCTTGTCTCCCCAATCTTACAGCCCTCTCTTAACCGAGGTCGTTTCCCAGACGCCTTGTTTTCCCTGTCCTGTGCCATACCGCCTTGCTCCTAACAGTTTCATCTGCCTACCAGTATGGTTTTTAGCTCCTGCCTTCTTTTTGGTAAACAGGAGCACCTCCTCTTTCTTGCAAGCTTAGTTATTTTTAATTTTTTTTTTAATTTTGAAATAATTTTATATTTACTGAAGAATTGGTAGTATAATACAAAGAACTTCAAAGACCTCTTGGCCTGACCTGTGGTGGATAAAGAGTCAACCAGGAATGCTGAGGGCCTGACCTATGGTGGCACAGTGGATAAAAGCATCGACCTGGAAATGCTGAGGTTGCCGGTTCAAAACCCTGGGCTTGCCTGGTCAAGGCACATATGGGAGTTGATGCTTCCTGCTCCTCCCTCCCCCTTCTCTCTCTCTCTCTCTCTCTCTCTCTCTCTCTCTCTCTCTCCTCTCTAAAAATTAATAAAAAAACAAAAACAAAACAAAACAAAAAAACTTAGGAATGCTGAAGTCACCAGTTCAAAACCCCAGGCTTGCCTAGTCAAGGCACATATGGGAGTTGATGTTTCCTGCTCTTCCCCCTTCTCTCTCTCTTTTTCTTTCTCTCCCCTCTCTAAAATGAATAAATAAAATCTTTAAAAAAAAAAATAAAAAACCTCTCACCTAGATTTACCAATTAACATTCTGTCACATTTGCTTTATCACACATGTTCTTTCTCTCTTTCTCTCTGTTCCCCCTCTGAATGTTATTTTCTTCTGAATTGTTGAGAATAAGTTGAGGGCATATACTCTTTTATACCCCTATATTTTTCTTTTTCTTTTTCTTTTTTTTTTTTTTTGTATTTTTCTGAAGCTGGAAACGGGGAGAGACAGTCAGACAGACTCCCGCATGCGCCTGATCGGGATCCACCCAGCACGCCCACCAGGGGCAACGCTCTGCCCCTCCGGGGGGTTGCTCTGCCGTGACCAGAGCCACTCTAGCGCCTGGGGCAGAGGCCAAGGAGCAATCCCCAGCGCCTGGGCCATCTTTGCTCCAAAGGAGCCTTGGCTGCGGGAGGGGAAGAGAGAGACAGAGAGGAAGGAGGGGGGGTGTGGAGAAGCAAATGGGTGCTTCTCCTATGTGCGCTGGTCGGGAATCGAACCCGGGTCCCCCGCATGCCAGGCCGACGCTCTACCGCTGAGCCAACTGGCCAGGGCCAATACCCCTATATTTTTCAGTGAATATTTTCCATGAACAAGGGCATTCTTATCCATAACTATCATTAAGTTATAAAATTCAGAAAATTTAACATTGATGCATATAATTGAGTAAAAAAAAACTCAGTCTTTCTCCCAAGTTTCTCCTTTACTACTCACACAGAACACTTCACTTCTGACATTTTTAGTCACCAGACGGTGCGGATTTTTCCCATACCAAGCAATTCTGTAACAGCTGGGTGTCTTACAATTTAACTCAGTTCTGACACTACCTGGAGCTAGAGTCTGATCACACATTTTAAGGGCTCAGTCAGCTCTGGCTGGTTAGCTAAATCAGAGCATTCTCCCAAAACAATAGATTCCCAGTTCAATCCCTGGGCAGGGCACACATGGGAAGCAATCAATGAATGCACAGCTAAGTGGAACAACAAAAGACACTTGTATCAACAAGAGAAAGGAGAGGAAAGGGAAGCATTCATTTGTTCTCTCTCTCTAAAAAAAAAAAAAAGGCATTCTTTTTTTCTCTCTAAAAATTAACACATTAAAAAAAAAAAATTAGTCCTGGCTGGATGCTTGGTTGTCACCAGTTTGATACCCAGTCAGGGCACATACAGGAACAGCTTAACATTCCTGTCTCTGTCTCTCTTTCCTTGCCCCTCTCTCTAAAAGATGGGAAGGGAGCTCAGTCCCACAAGACTGCCCACTACTTCAATGCCAGAAGCAAAGGGTAGGTTCCCAAGTTATCCCTAACTTCTGTCCGACTTGGCTGCCAATCAGAGGTTCCTATGATCTTCCCCGCCTGGATTGTTATTTGCTAGAACAGGTCACAGAACTCAGGGCAATGCCTACTTATGTGTACCATTTTATTATATAATAAAGGCTACAATACAGGATACAGATGGCTAGCCAGATAAAGATGTATGTAGGGCGAGATCTTAGAGGGTCCTGAGTGCTGTTGTATATCACCCTCCCAGAATGTGAATGTGTTTCCCAACCCGGAAGCTCTCCAAACCTCATGGTGTCGGGATTTTTATGGAGTCTTCATTATGTCGGCATGACTTACTTCATTTTCAGCCTCTTTCCCTCTATAGAGAATGAGGGAAGGGGATGAGAGAAAATTCCCAGCTTCTAATCATGGCTTGGTTTTCTAGTGACCAGCCCCAATCCAGGAGCCATCCAGGAGACCACCCAGAGTTACCTTACTAGAACAAAAGACACTTGTATCACCCAGAAAATTCCAAGGGATTTAGGAGCCCTGTTTATGGAGGAACTGGGATCGAGTATTTGAACAGAAGATGCTCTTAGTGCTCTTATCACTTAGGAAGCTCTAAGTTTTTTTTTGTTTGTTTGTTTGTTTTTTATAATTTTATTTTTTTAATGGGGTGACATCAATAAATCAGGATACATATATTCAAAGATAACAAGTCCAGGTTATCTTGTCGTTCAATTATGTTGCATACCCACCACCCAAAGTCAGATTGTCCTCCGTCACCCTCTATCTTGTTCTCTCTGTGCCCCTCCCCCTCCCCCTTTCCCTCCCCCATTCCCCCCTCCCCCCCCGTAACCACCACACTCTTATCAATGTCTCTTAGTTTCACTATTATGTCCCACCTACGTATGGAATAATACAGTTCCTGTTTTTTTCTGATTTACTTATTTCGCTTCGTATCATGTTATCAAGATCCCACCATTTTGCTGTAAATGTTCCGATGTCATCATTTCTTATGGCTGAGTAGTATTCCATAGTGTATATGTGCCACATCTTCTTTATCCAGTCATCTATTGATGGGCTTTTTGGTTGTTTCCATGTCCTGGCCACTGTGAACAATGCTGCAATAAACATGGGGCTGCATGTGTCTTTATGTATCAATGTTTCTGAGTTTTGGGGATATATACCCAGTAGAGGAATTGCTGGGTCATAAGGTAGTTCTATTTTCAGTTTTTTGAGGAACCACCATACTTTCTTCCATAATGGTTGTACTACTTTACATTCCCACCAACAGTGGATGAGGGTTCCTTTTTCTCCACAGCCTCTCCAACATTTGCTATTACCTGACTTGCTAATAACAGCTAATCGAACAGGTGTGAGGTGGTATCTCATTGCCGTTTTGATTTGCATTTCTCTAATAGCTAAAGAAGATGAGCATCTTTTCATATATCTGTTGGCCATTTGTATTTCTTCCTGGGAGAAGTGTCTATTCATATCCTCTTCCCATTTTTTTATTGGATTGTTTGTTTGTTTGTTGTTGAGTTTTATGAGTTCTTTGTATATTTTGGATATTAAGGCCTTATCTGAGCTGTTGTTTGAAAATATCATTTCCCATTTAGTTGGCTTTCTGTTTATTTTGTTATCAGTTTCTCTTGCTGAGCAAAAACTTCTTAGTCTGATGTAGTCCCATTCATTAATTTTTGCCTTCACTTCTCTTGCCATTGGAGTCAAATTCATAAAATGCTCTTTAAAACCCAGGTCCATGAGTTGAGTACCTATGTCTTCTTCTATGTACTTAATTGTTTCAGGTCTTATGTTTAGATCTTTGATCCATTTTGAGTTAATTTTTGTACAGGGGGAGAGACTGTAGTCCAGTTTCATTCTTTTGCATGTGGGGAAGCTCTAAGTTTTAGGAGCTCTGTGCTAGCGATTAGGGTCAAAGTCTACATATTAGAATAAAAAATTCCCAATAGCACCTCTATTTACAAGAGTTTAGGAGCCCTGTGTCAGGAACCTGGGTCAGAAACATTATATATATATATACCAAATACGTGTGTTTTCCATACCAAACAATTATCCAATATATATATATATTTCTTTCACAACTATTATTGGTATACTCTCATGTTTATATTCTTCCAGTTGTCTCAATGTCCTATAACATTTTCCCCCAACACAAGAGCATACATTAAGTTTAGATATCATGTCTATTATCTGGAACAGTACCTTACCTCTCTTTGTCTTTCGTGGCATTGACATTGTTAAAGAGTATAGGCTATATATTTTGTGGAATGCTCCTCAATTTGGATTTGTTTGAAGTTTCTCTTAATTAGATTCAGGTTATACATTTTTGCAGGAAGACTACATAAGAGATGTTGTGATCTTATCAGGGTATTACATCAATTTATCTTATTATTTATGAAGTTAACTATAATCATTTAATTACGATATTGTTCACCAGATTTCTTCACAGCAAAATTACTATATTTTCCCTTTGTAATGAATAAGTAACCAGTGGGGACATACTTTAAGTGTATATTAATATCCTGTTTCTAATCAAACTTTAACCTATAGGTCTAGTAGTCACTGATGCTTTTTGCCTGAATCAATCATTACTGTGATTATAAAACATTTTTCAAAGTATGTCATTTCACTCTGGCTGGTTGGCTCAGTAGTAGAGCATTGTCCTGGCATATGGAAGTCCCAGGTTCGATTCACGGTCAGGGTGCAAAGGAGAAGCAACCATCTGTTTCTCTACCCTTCCCCCTACTCTCTCTCTCTCCCTCTCCCTCCCCCTCTTGCAGCTATGGCTCGAATGGTTGCAGCAAGTTGACCCCGGCTGCTGAAGATGGCTCCATGGCCTTACCTCTGGTGCTAAAATAGCTCGGTTTCTGAACGGTGGAGTAGTGGACACAGATGTGCAGAGCATCACCCCCTAGTGGGCTTGCTGAGTGGATCCTGGTGGCAGTGCTTGTGAGAGTCTGTCTCTCTGCCTCTCACTTAATAAGAGAAAGAAGGAAAGAGAGAGAGAGAGAGAGAAATTTGTCATTTCTTCAACATTTTTTTCTATGGCATTCTACTATAAGTTCGTATTTCCTTATCTATTTTCTGTTTCTTACTACAAACACTTCTTAAATCAAATACGTGTGTTTTCCATACCAAACAATTACCCAGTTTTTCTCAGACACCAACTGGGTGTTCTATAATTCAGTTCAATTCTGATACTAACTACCTGGAGTTAGCAAGACCCTCCAGGTTAAGGGTTCAGTCCCATAAGACTGCCCCTACTTCAGAGCCATCATAAGTCCAGGCCTCCCTTCCCATACTTCTAACCAACTGGCTATAAATTGGAGGATTTTCTGAACCCCACCTCCGGTTCAGTAATTAGTTAGAATGGCTCAGAGAACTAAGGAAAACAGTTCGCTATTACTGATATATTACAAAAGATGTAATGCAGGAACAGCCAAATGGAAGAGATGCATAGGGCCAGGTGTGGGGTGAGGGGTACAGACCTTTCCTGCTTTCTCTGAGTGTGTCACCGTCCCAGCACCTTGATGTGTTCAGAAACCCAGCAGTTTTCCAAACCATGTAGTTCAGCAGTTATTATGGAGCTTTCATTATACAGGCACAATTTATTAAATCATTGGCTTTTATTGATTAACTCAATTTTTAGCTGCTCTTTCATCTCCAGAGATCCTGAGGTGCAGCTGAAAGTTCCAACTCTCTAATCATGCCTTGTCTTTCTAGAGACCAGCACCCATCCTGAAGCTATCTAGGAACATCTCAGCCAAGAGTCACCTATCTCATTATTATACCAAAGGCACTCTTATTGCTCAGGAAACTCCAAGGGTTTCAATTTTTGTGCCAGAAACCAGGGATGGAGATCAAATATATACTTATTATATCATAATATCACTCTACCTAATTATCTAATTTACCTTATCCATATAGACTCACGGATTCCTATTTTATTCAGTGGACTACGTTAATACAATTAGGGTTTGTTGTCTTTAAGTAAACGATGACTTTTTTTTTGGCATTACTTAATAAAAGGAAATGAACTAAAATAGAAATAAGTCTTTGATATAGCACTCCTGGTTTTTTAGAAACAGAGATCACCTCAAATGCTTTAAAATAGAAAGTAATATTGTAAATATATACATAATAAAAAGACAAATCTCAGCCATTTGGTGAGACCTCAGGGAAACCCAGAAAAAACCAAACTGAGATTCCAATCCCACTCTCCCTTCCCCAGAACAGGAACGATTAGGATAATTATGTGAGCCTCGTTGAGAATAGAAGTGATAGGCCATTCTAGAATCTCAGAAAGGTATGGGTTCTTGGTTATCTAATTATCCATCTGGCTTTAGGAATTCACAGATTTACCAATAACCTGACTTCTTTTTAAATCTCTCTGCTTTTCTTCCTGCTCTTAACTGTTTGGTGTATCCATAGTTTCAGAGAAGGAGAGAGAGAGGGTGAGGTGGATAGAGAGAGAGAGAGAGAGAGGAGGAGGAGGGGGGGGCAGAGAGGCAGAGAGAGTGGAGGGGCAGAGAAAGGGGCAGGTTTACAGGCCTGGGAGATCATCACCATGTTGTTTGGACAGAGTTTCCCCTACCCAGCCCTCATAATATGTCAAGTGCCCATTCCCAGCCCACTCAAGTATGTGTGTGTGTGTGTGGGGGGGTGGCAGTTCGAGAGAAATCATGATTTTTAGAACACATGTTATTCCTTTTCATTGGACTATCCTGTGGCCAGCTCCCCTTGTACATAGTATGGTTGGTGGAGTGGACAGTTTCTCTAAGTGGCTACTGAGGATGTAGTTGGCAATGTGTATCTGCACCCTAGTTCTTCATCATGCCAGGACGAGCCCTGCTCGGTCTACAGGCAATGTAAGCTAAGTGATTTACTTGGAATTATTTTCAGAATATCAATATTATGATAATTTAATTTTAAATAATAATGTGAAAATTGGTGTAAGACTCTAGGACAAGGATTTCAAATAATTTAATACCTTGTATTCACTAAAAACATTGTGAAACCATGACTGTTAATTAAGTATGCTGTATGAATTTAGTCTGATTAAGTGGTGTAAGTATAACTGAGAATATTCTCTTATGTTTTCTATTATCACAGCATCATCAGTCAGTATTTTCCTTGAAAAGGCCAGTCAGCACTTTGTGAATGTCTGTGTAGACTAAGAGTTAATTTACAGAAGCCAAAACTAGACTTCCAACAGTGTACAATTTGCCTTTGAAAATTTCCTGCATTGAGTATCACTTGTTATTCAATATGACTGAAATATTAATAACTAATTGTTTAAAGTGCAGTATTTCAGTTAATTCAATGTATAATTAAAAATTTAAATACATTAACATTTCAAAACATAGTCTTTGATTGGGATTAGGACTGTTTGTATTTGCTGTTTAAATACTCAGCGTAATATTTGATATTGGGATAAAATGCTGTTTTTCATATCAAGTATATTTGTTTAAAATTTTAGAGGGAATATACTAGAGAGCTTGGAAAATTTGTATTTAACATATAATTATTTGATTATTTTCAGATGGTAAAAATACAGAAGTTTTTTAGAACCTCACAAACTTATATGACCATTGGATTTTACACGTTTGCATCCTTTAACGATATATTTCTTTTTCTGTCATACATAAAACATTTGATCTCTAGGTCATGCTCAAAATGGGATAAAAGTGAGATAAGACACTCTCTTCGGTTCTTTTCTAGAGACCATAAAAACTATCCCATTTCCTTTAAGCAGACTCCCGAATGATTAACTTTATTTCACAAGAAGAAACACATCTTTATTTTAAAGTACAATACTTTCCTTGTACATTGTGTGAATTCTTAAGTATGTTGACATTTAAAAGGCTGTCTGACTGAACCAACTATTTACAACAAGCCCAGGCCAGCCAGAACTACTTTGGGAAGGGCATATAGATTTACTGAAGTTAAAGCTACTACAAGGCAAGATTATTCTAGCGACATGAAGTCTGGCTTTTGACTTCAGGAAATATCACTTTGGAAATTACTCTCTAGGTAGGATTAAATATAAAAGTTTGAAATATGCATCTAAAATGAATTAAGTTACCATACTAAATTGAGCTCATTACCAAGGAATTTTTTAAAAGCATTTTGGTTACTATTTTTTGAAATAACTTTGAGATACCCTACAATGAAGGCTTTAAAAGAACATAGTCTTTTCTGGTTGTGAAAATCTAATTTTATTATTATAAGTTTATTATGAGAAAGCTGTTAACTTGTGGTAGATGTTTAACCTATGTCTAATTAAAAAGATTAAAATGCCTGTAAAAAGAAAATAAACTCTTAATGCCAGATTAATTGTGCTCCTCATTGTAATACACAACTAGGTGAGAGTTAAAATATAGGAATCTAGGATTCATAGTTATTTTATGGATTATTATTCTAAGTGATGGAAATGATTATTCAATAATAGGATAGTTCTCATTTTTATACTGTCTATACCATACATTTGTGCATATACATATATGTGCATTCTGTATGCTTTGTGTTATATATATGTATAGTAATGTTTATATATACTGTATGTTATGTAAGATATATATAATGTACAAACTGTACACTATATAGTATTTGTATCCATATATAATATGTCTGTGTGCCTGACCTGTGGTGGTGCAGTGGATAAAGCACGACTTGGAATGCTGAGGTTGCTGGTTGGAATCCCCAGGCTTGCTCGGTCAAGGCATAAGTAGGAAGCAACTATGGGCTGATGTTTCCCTCTCCTCCCCCCAGTCTTTCTCTCCTTCTCTCCTTCTCTCCCTCTCTCCTTCCTCTTTAAATTCAATTTTTTAAAAAAAGATTCTCTTTAAAAATAAATACGTGTGTGTATAGAGACAGACAGACAAGGTATCTAGTAGAGAACACTGAGTTTCTAGGCTATTCCTATCATATAATACAGAGAAATAATGATTGTATCAATGGTACTGTATTAAGTCTTTAGTTATAGCAGTTCTCTTCTAAGCAGCTCTCCTTTGCTGTGTTTTTAAAGGTTGAATTGTTGATGGCAGTGGTGTGTTTATTTTTTTTTTATTTACCCCTCTACTTAGCAGACTATTTTTAATGGATACATTTAAAAAGAGAATATGATCCTGAGTTTATACAAATAGAAAATGAACATGAGTTAAAGATTTTATTTAATGTATTAATAATATTGTGATATAGTTGCCTGTTTGAAGTACCACATATTTATAATCAAATAAGGAATGCTGAAACGAGTTTATAAGTCAATGTAGAACAGGCAAAACTAGTTTCCAGCCACTCCACAGTAATCAGGACCAAATTGCATTTCTGTAGACAGAAATCATTTGTATTATCAATTTTCTACAAGTTAACTTCTCTCTTTACAGAGTTATAAACAAGCCTTGTCAACGACAAATGGCTGAGCTAGCCAGGACACCCATTAAAAGTTCAGTCTTTCACCATTTCAGTACTGATTTTTTCTCTGGTATTTATTTTAGCTTTATTTTAGTAGTTGCAAGAAAGACATTGTTTTATGCGTACCCAATCATTTCAGTTTAGTCATTAAATTCTGTGAGAGCAGACACCCCAAGATGCATATAAATTAATAATAGGTTGTTAGGATGTTCTGGGTATAAGTGTAAAGTTAAACAGTTAAAATGTATGTCCTGCTTCAGAAAGGAGAAGAGAAAAGGGTTTTTTATAATAAATTTAATCTTATTTTAGTTGTAATGGAAGAGCCAGTTATTTGACGGAATCTAGCAGTGAACACATTTGAAAAGCAAGAATCCTCTTCGAGTGGAATTCCTCCTTGCCTTATTTGTTTTATAGGTGAGAACTTGTATATCAGATTTTAAATTAGGTATAACTTTAACTGCAAAATAATTAGAAGCACTAAACCATGAAAGAAGCAAACATGTTATTTTTATGAAATCCTCATACTGTATGATTTTGTTCTGATGTTTGCTTCCTTGCTAATCATTTATACTCTACATTTTATAATAACAATATAGTAGAGCTAACAGTTGCATACCCGTCTTATTTTGGGGGAATATTAAATATGATGAGGTAGACTCGACCTATCTACTCTGGCAGACTGTGAGCCAGTTAGATAGTCAGCCTTCCCCAGGACGATGACTCTTAAGGGAATGATGGTGTTAAATTACTTAGATTAGTTGGCACAGCTGCAGCTGTGGAGTGGTTTGAAGTTTGGCAGTATGAGGATGGAGAATGGGAATGAGTGGGTTCAGGGGGGATTCAGTGGATTCCAATGGCTGTGGGATCTGAATATATGGCTTAGGATTTTCATCATAAACTTGCTTTCTTTGGTTTCTCTGGAGCCTGATTCTCTTAAGTTTCTATTGATTTCTGTGATCTACTATGAGTTTTTTTTCTGTTAAAGTTAACTAGAGTTGGTTTCTGTTTATTAAACAAATAAAAAACAAAATCAAATTCTAGTTGAAGAAACAGCCAAGTAGCTTGACCAGGAGGTGGCGCAGTGGATAGAGTGTCGAGCTGGGACGCAGACTCAGGTTCGAAAACCTGAGGTTGCTGGCTTGAGCACAGGCTCACCAGCTTGAGCGGCAGGTCTCTAGCTTGAGCATGGGATCATAGACATGACCCCATGGTCGCTGGCTTGAGCCCAAAGGTCTCTCTGGCTTGAAGCCCAAGGTCTCTGACTGGAGCCCAAGGTTGTTGGCTTGAGCAAAAGGTCACTCTCTGCTCTAGCCCCCAGTCAAGGCACATATGAGAAAGCAATTGATGAACAACTACTGTAAGGTGCCACAACAAAGAATTGATGCTTCTCATCTCTCTCCCTTCCTGTCTGTCCCTATCTGTCGCTCTCTCTGTCTCTGTTAAAAATTTTTAAAAAATAAATAAATAAAGGAAAAAATAAAAAGAAACAGCCAAGTACATGGTTATGTTTCTAGGTATATGATCATTTTTATATTTACATAGGAGAAAGTGAAGTGTATCTATTGCATGTGGGGAAAATAGAAATAATACTAATATAATGTAGATTGCTGAATTATAATCTAATAGACTACATGAATTAATTTATGGAATAATAGTGACAATTATGTATATACAATTTGAAGTATTGTAATCCATCTTTTACCTTTGGTCCCATGTCCAAGAATGTCCTTTGAGTATTTAACACTTTTTTGGCATCTTAAAATGTTAGCTGCTTCTAGTAATAGTGGAATAGCTCTTATTGAACTAATCCTTCTGCAGAAAACCATTATAAATTCTGGACAAAATACAAAAGCCCCACTCTCTGAAGGCACTGGATAGTGACCATAAGCAGGAAGAACTTGAAAGGGAGTCAGCACTTGGAAAGAGAGAATGACACTACATAAATGAAAAGATATGTTGCTATCATACCTGCTCTACAAAAAAATGCTGAAGGGAGTTCTTCAAGCTGAAGGGAAAAGATACCAGTTGAACCTTGGATCTTTTGGAGGAATGAAGAGCACCAGAAATGGGAAATACTGTATGTGGGTAGATATTTTTATTTTTCTCTCTTTTTTAAAAATAATTTTATTTTTAATAGGGCGACATCAATAAATCAGGATACATATATTCAAAGATAACTCCAGGTTATCTTGTCGTTCACTTATGTTGCATACCCATCACCCAAAGTCAGATTGTCCTCTGTCACCTTCTATCTAGTTTTCTTTGTGCCCCTCCCCCTCCCTCTTTTTTTTGAGGAACCACCATACTTTCTTCCATAATGGTTGTACTACTTTACATTCCCACCAACAGTGGATGAGGGTTCCTTTTTCTCCACAGCCCCTCCAACATTTGCTATTACCTGTCTTGTTGATAATAGCTAATCTAACAGGTGTGAGGTGGTATCTCATTGCAGTTTTGATTTGCATTTCTCTAATAACTAACAAAGATGAGCATCTTTTCATATTCTGTTGGCCATTTGTATTTCTTCCTGGGAGAAGTGTCTGTTCATGTCCTCTTCCCATTTTTTTATTGGATTGTTTGTTTGTTTGTTGTTGAGTTTTATGAGCTCTTTGTATATTTTGGATATTAGGCCCTTATCTGAGCTGTTGTTTGAAAATATCATTTCCCATTTAGTTGACTGTCTATTTTGTTATCAGTTTCTCTTGCTGAGCAAAAACTTCTTAGTCTGATGTAGTCCCATTCATTAATTTTTGCCTTCACTTCTCTTGCCATTGGAGTCAAATTCATAAAATGCTCTTTAAAAACCCAGGTCCATGAGTTGAGTACCTATGTCTTCTTCTATGTACTTAATCGTTTCAGGTCTTATGTTTAGATCTTTGATCCATTTTGAGTTAATTTTAGTACAGGGAGACAAACTGTAGTCCAGTTTCATTCTTTTGCATGTGGCTTTCCAGTTTTCCCAGCACCATTTATTGAAGAGGCTTTCTTTTCTCCATTGTGTGTTTTTGGCCCTTTTATCAAAAAATATTTGACTATATATATGTGGTTTTATTTCTGGGTTTTCTATTCTGTTCCATTGGTCTGAGTGTCTATTTTTCTGCCAATACCATACTGTTTTGATTGTCGTGGCCCTATAATATAGTTTGAAGTCAGGTATTGTAATGCCCCCAGCTTCATTCTTTTTCTTTAGGATTGCTTTGGCTATTCGGGGGTTTTTATAGTTTCATATAAATCTGATGATTTTTTGCTCTATTTCTTTAAAAAATGTCATTGGAATTTTGATGGGAATTGCATTAAATTTGTATATTGCTTTGGGTAATATGGCCATCTTGATTATATTTATTCTTCCTAACCAAGAACAAGGTATATTCTTCCACCTCATTATATCTTTTTTGATTTCCCTTAACAATGGTTTATAGTTTTCATTATATAAGTCCTTTACATTCTTTGTTATGTTTATTCCTAAGTATTTTATTTTTTTTGTTGCAATCGTGAAGGGGATTATTCTTTTGAGTTCGTTCTCAATTGTTTCATTGTTGGCATATAGAAAGGCTATTGACTTCTGTATGTTAATTTTGTATCCTGCGACCTTACTGTATTGGCTTATTGTTGCTAGTAGTCTTTTTGTGGATTCTTTGGGGTTTTCGATGTATAGGATCATATCATCTGCAAAAAGTGATACCTTTACTTCTTCTTTTCCGATATGGATGCCTTTTATTTCTTTGTCTTGTCTGATTGCTCTGGCTAGAACCTCTAGTACCACATTAAATAAGAGTGGAGAGAGTGGACAACCCTGTATTGTTCCTGATTTAAGGGGGAAAGCCTTCAGTTTAGTGTCATTTAATATGATGTTAGCTGATGGTTTATCATATATGGCCTTTATCATGTTGAGATATTTTCCTTCTATACCCATTTTGTTGAGAGTCTTAAACATAAAATTGTGTTGTATTTTATCGAAAGCCTTTTCTGCGTCTATTGATAAGATCATGTGGTTTTTGTTCTTTGTTTTGTTGATATGGTGTATTACGTTAACTGTTTTACATATTTTGAACCATCCTTGAGATTCTGGGATGAATCCCACTTGATCATGATGTATTATCTTTTTGATATGTTGTTGTATTCGATTTGCTAGTATTTTGTTTAGTATTTTAGCATCTGTATTCATTAGAGATATTGGTCTGTAGTTTTCTTTTTTTTGTGCAGTCCTTGCCCGGTTTTGGTATGAGGGTTATGTTGGCCTCATAAAATGTGTTTGGAAGTATTGCTTCTTCTTCAATTTTTTGGAAGACTTTGAGTAGAATAGGAACTAAGTTGTCTTTGAATGTTTGATAAAATTCGCTGGTATAGCCGTCTGGGACTGGACTTTTTTCTTTTTTTTTTTTCTTTCTTTTTCATTTTCACTTTTCTGAAGCTGGAAACAGGGAGAGACAGTCAGACAGACTCCCGCATGCGCCCGACCGGGATCCACCCGGCACGCCCACCATGGGGCGACGCTCTGCCCACCAGGGGGCGATGCTCTGCCCATCCTGGGCGTCGCCATGTTGCGACCAGAGCCACTCTAGCGCCTGGGGCAGAGGCCAAGGAGCCATCCCCAGCGCCCGGGCCATTTTTGCTCCAATGGAGCCTTGGCTGCGGGAGGGGAAGAGAGAGACAGAGAGGAAAGCGTGGCGGAGGGGTGGAGAAGCAAATGGGCGCTTCTCCTGTGTGCCCTGGCCAGGAATCGAACCTGGGTCCTCTGCACGCTAGGCCGACGCTCTACCGCTGAGCCAACCGGCCAGGGCCTGGGCCTGGACTTTTATTTTTGGGGAGGTTTTTAATGGTTTTTTTCTATTTCTTCTCTACTAATAGGCCTGTTTAGGCTTTCTGTTTCTTCTTGACTCAGTCTAGGAAGGTTGTATTGTTCTAGAAATTTATCCATTTCTTCTAGGTTGTTGAATTTAGTGGCATAAAGTTTTTCATAGTATTCTACAATAATTCTTTGTATATCTTCGGTGTCCGTGGTGATTTCTCCTCTTTCATTTTGGATTTTGTTTATATGAGTTCTTTCTCTTTTTTCCTTGGTAAGTCTTGCCAAGGGTTTGTCAATTTTGTTGATCTTTTCAAAGAACCAGCTCCTTGTTCTCTTAATTTTTTCTATAGTTTTTCTGTTCTCTATTTCATTTATTTCTGCTCTGATTTTTATTATCTCCTTTCTTCGGCTGGTTTTGGGTTGTCTTTGTTCTTCTTTTTCTACTTCCTTAAGGTGTGAAGTTAAGTGGTTCACTTGGGCTTTCTCTTGTTTGTTCATATATGCCTGAAGTGATATGAACTTCCCTCTTATCACTGCTTTTTGCTGCATCCCATAGATTCTGATATGTCATATTGTCATTTTCATTAGTCTGTGCATATCTTTTGATCTCTGCACTTATTTCTTCTTTGACCCACTCATTTTTTAAAAGTAAGTTGTTTAATTTCCACATTTTTGTGGGTTTTCCCTCCTCTTTTTTGCAGTTGAATTCTAGTTTCAAGGCTTTATGATCAGAAAATACGCTTGGTACAACTTCGATTTTTCTGAATTTGCTGATGTTGTTTTTGTGGCCCAACATATGGTCAATTCTTGAGAATGATCCATGTACACTGGAGAAAAAAGTATACTCAGTCACTTTGGGATGAAATGTCCTGTAGATGTCTATCATATCCAGGTGCTCTAGTGTTTTGTTTAAGGCTACTATATCTTTGTTGATTCTCTGTATGGATGACCGATCTAGAGCCATCAGCGGTGTATTGAGGTCTCCAAGTATGATTGTATTTTTGTCAGTTTTTGTTTTAAGGTCAATAAGTAGCTATCTTATATATTTTGGTGCTCCTTGGTTTGGTGCATATATATTAAGAATTGTTATGTCTTCTTGATTCAGTATCCCCTTAGCCATTATGAAATGGCCATTTTTGTCTCTTAGTACTTTTGCTGTCTTGTAGTCAGCATTATCTGATATGAGTATTGCTACACCTGCTTTTTTTGGATGTTATTTGCTTGGAGTATTGTTTTCCAGCCTTTCACTTTGAATTTGTTTTTATCCTTGTTACTTAGATGAGTTTCCTGTAGGCAGTATACAGTTGGATTTTCTTTTTTAATCCATTCTGCTACTCTATGCCTTTTTATTGGTGAGTTTAATCCATTTACATTTAGTGTAATTATTGACAATTGTGAGTTCCCTATTGCCATTTTATAGATTTATTTCTGTTAGTTTTGTGTCTTGTTTGATCCTTCTCTTTCGTTTTTCTATCTTTTGTTTTTATTTGGTTGTATTCCATACATCTTTCCTCTGTTGCTATCTTTTTTATCTCATGTGCTTCTGTGGTGGCTTTTTCAATGGTGGTTACCTTTAAGTAATGAAAAGGGTTCCTATCCTGTTCATTGTAGCGCACTATTTTGTGAGTACTTTTGCACTCCATCGTCCTTTGCTACTGTTAATCTCCATCCTCTCCCCCCTTTCTTTTTGTTGTTGTCACAGTTTAAATTTGGTTTTATTGTGTTCTTCTTGGAGCTTTTACTTGTGGCTTTGTTTTTTTTTTGTTGTTGTTCTTGTTCTTTGTATCTGATTGGAGAACCCCCTTTAGTAATTCCTAGAGTGGGGGTTTTCTGATGATAAATTCCCTCATCTTTTCCATATCTGTGAATGTTTTTATTTCTCCTTCATATTTGAAGGATAGCTTTGATGGGTATAGTATTCTTGGCTGAAAGTTCCTCTCTTTCAGGACTTTAAATATTGGGGTCCACTCTCTTCTAGCTTGTAGAGATTCTGCTGAGAAATCTGATGATAATCTAATGGGCCTTCCTTTATATGTTGTATTCTTCTTTTCCCTGGCTGCCTTGAGAATTTTTTCTTTGCTGTTGGTTTGTGTCAATTTCATTATGATATGCCTTGGAGTAGGTTTGTTGGGGTTAAGTAAACTCGGAGTTCTGTTTGCTTCTTGAACTTGAGGCTTTAGTTCTTTCCACAGGCTTGGGAAGTTCTCGTCTATTATTTGTTTGAGTATGTTCTCCATTCCATTTTCTCTGTCTCCTCCCTCTGATATACCTATTATTCTTATGTTATTCTTTTTGATGGAGTCATAATTCTTGTAGGGCTATCTCATATTTTTTAATTTTTGAGTCTCTTTCTTCTTCTCTCTGTTGTGCCTCAAGTTGCTTGTCTTCTATTTCACTAATCCTCTCTTCTATCTGTTCTATTAGCCAAGCTTGTTACCTCGTTTTTCAGCTCGTGAATTGAGCTTTTCATCTCTGATTTGTTTTTATAGTTTCAATTTCCTTGGAAATATATTCTTTGTGTTCGTCGAGTTGTTTTCTGAGCTCCCTAAATTGCCTTTCTGTGTTTTCTTGTATATCTCGGAGGAGTTTTAGGATTTCTATCTTAAATTCTCTGTCATTTAGCTCCAAGGTTTCCAATATATTAAATTTTTTCTCCATAGATTTTTTCTCATCTATCTGTGTTACCTCTCTTTCTTTTGTATCCATGATATTCGATTTTCTCTTCCTTAATGGCATCTGAGGGTGGTTTTGTTGATAGTATTAATGAGATTTAATAAATAATAAAAAGTTAAAAAAAATAAAAAATCAAAAAGTTGTTTTTTTAAAAAAAATTAATAATGAAATAAAAATAAAATAAAAAAAAATTTTTTTTTAAAAAAGGAAATTATTACCCCCCCCTCCTTTTTTTCTCTCCTCTCCTCTCCCCTCTTTCTTGAGAAAATCTTGTGGTGAACTGTGAATTATATTGTACTAAATAGAACAAACAATGCCTGTACTGGAGGGCCTGAATTCGGGAGAAGTAATAAAGGTGCAAAAAAAAAAAAAAAAAAAGAAAAATTAAAGGGTGTATGGACCCACAAAAAGCACATAAGAAACAAATTGGGGTCAAGAATAAAATGATTTGCTTTTAGGTGTTGGTTGACTAAGAGTTATTATGAGAGGAATAAGAGGGAAACAGGAAACTGGGGGGACAAATTAAAAAATTACTATTGTATTTAGTGGAACAAGAACTAGATAAAATGGAGAGCCACGGATGGGAGCACTGCTAGTGTGTTAAAAAGGTGAAGTAAAACCCCCCCCAAAATGCCACAAATATAAGTTTGAGTCCCAGATAAGATATTGTTCGTTATTGAGGTTTGAAAAAGAAGAGACATAAAGGAGAAAGGAAGAAACTAATATAGAGGGAGAAAAGAAATAAAGAGAGAAAAAAAGAGGGAACCACTAAAAGAAGAAAAATAAAAAAGAGAAGAGAGAGAGAGAGAGAAGGGTTTTGGAGTGCAACCCTCATAGAGAGAAAGGAAGAGGAAAGAAAAGATAATGGGAGATGTAACACTTATGGGTAGTGTAGTTCAAGGAGAGGAGAGAGTAAGACCGGCAGAGAGTTAAACGAGCAAATTGGAGGAGGAAAAAAAAAATCAAGAATGAAGATAAGAGAAACAAATGAAGAAATATAATAAAATGGGATAGGTTATAAAGTCTGCAGATTATTGTTGATTTTGAGAGGTTATCTTCTTGCTTTTTCTTTTCTCTCCCTCTTCCTGGTTGGTGACTCTGTACCCCAGGTTCTGCCCCTTTGGCACGCTCAGGTAGAGGTTTGCAGTTGATAAGTCTCTATGGCGATGTCGTGTATTGTGCTTTAGTCTCGTTGGCAGTCGAGGCTCATTAGCATTTATAGGCTCCACCAATGAGAGAGTCCGTGTTCCTGGAGCCTTTTTCCTAGTCTTTCCTTCCTCAATTAGTAGCCTGATAATCCAGCTATGGGGTTGCTGCTGCCTCTGCCTGGATAGTAAGAGGCTCAAAGAGTTGGCAACTCCCCACTCTATTTCCACTCAGCACAGGGTTCTGGGTAAGGCTCAGTCAGTCAGAGCTGCTAGCATAATCAAGCGGGCTTCCGCCCAC
Source organism: Saccopteryx bilineata (assembly GCF_036850765.1). Classification (NCBI taxonomy): domain Eukaryota; kingdom Metazoa; phylum Chordata; class Mammalia; order Chiroptera; family Emballonuridae; genus Saccopteryx; species Saccopteryx bilineata. Next base: position 119,803,532 of record NC_089492.1, on the reverse strand, counting down.
TCAAAGACCTCTGGCTCTGCCACTCTGTGGGATAACACGGGCGCGCACTGCCGAGGCACTTGGAGGAATCTCTCGCCCACTATCTGCGCGTGCAGACCAGGATATCAGGCCGGCCGCCTCACCCTCTGAGTGAAACCCCCGCCTGCACGGAAAAGTTCCAGCATTGGAATTGGCTCTCGCTCCCTCAGGGCGCTGGGGCAGCCTGGAGATTCCGCCTTCGGCCCACACATAGGCCTCTGACTGCCTCTCTGTGGGATTACAGGGGTGCCCACTCCCGGGGCTTTGGAAGGAATCTCTCGCCCACTATCTGCGTGCGTCGACCCGGAGATCGGGGAAAATGGCTGCCCTGCTTGTCTTTCTTTGTCTGGGTTTGGCGCGAGTGTTAGCTTGTATTGCCCGGGTTGCGACAGGAACAGTTTTTCCTTGGCTTGGATCTCCGTGCCACAGCCTGGTTTGGCCATTTGTGCCACGGCCTGGATCTATTCACCCCCTTTGCCTGCCTTAGTTTCTATATTCTCAGTTCCCAGTGAAAGCTGCCCTGTTTAGGTTAGTGAGGAAGGCGGAGCATTTCTTACTCCCTATTTCCTTCGGGGTTTGATTATATATTTAGCCAATTTTTTGCTCGACCATACCTTCGGGTGTATTGCAAAACATCTGGAGGCTCCAAGGATAGGTTTTTCTGTTTCTGGTTGAAGATCTTGTTGAGTTTTGGGGGAGATTTATCAGTATCGCTTCCTACTGTGCCATTACTCTGACGTCATCTCTATTTTTTTCAATTTCTTTAAAACATATGACTATTTAAGTGAAATATTATAATGCTTTATTATGAGTTTTATAGCACACTTAGATGAAATACATACAGTGATTATAGCATAATATTGAGGAAGGGGAATTGTAAGTTTCCTGTATTTTACATGAAGTGGTACAATATTAACTCCCAGTAGACTGAAGAATTAAGGATTTATGTTAGTTGTTATCGTTAGAGCAACCACTAAAAAATAATGAAGAGGTTTTTTGAAAAGATGAGGTCAGCAGTTTTGAATATGCTGACATGCAGCTGAACCCAGATTTCAAAGAAGAGTTATTTTATGAATTTAAGTGATTAGATATTCAATCATAAGATAACTTTTAAATAATAAATAGAAAATACAAGCAGCCTGAAATAATGCAGAAACTCTCTAGTAAATAATAATTATAATAGCTAACATATATTGAGTTCTGTGTGTCAAGCATTGTGTCAAACTCTCATATATTTATACATTTATTTATTACAACAATGTTAATAGGGTAGGTGCTGTTATTCCATTTTACCCTGAGGAAAGTGAGGCATGGTGGGGTTAATTTATCCAAGGTTTCATAACTAGTAAGTGTCAGAGCCAAGATCTGAACCCAGGATGCCTGACTTTACAGTTTGTTCTCCTAACTACTATGTTATACTTCCTCAGAAAATGCAACATAAATTAAGCTTCATGATCAGCATATTGCAAATAAAGCATGGTATAGAAGTAACACTAAATTAAAGGTAAAGTATTTATTAAAATACAAAATATGAGAAACCTTTAATTTCCATTTCTAATGTTCTTGGTATTCTGTTTTCCCCATATATAATATATCTACTTTACTCTCTCCTATGTAAACTTGATAATGGTCATCTTCCTAGATGTATCTCCCTGGGTGTTCCCTGGGACAGATAATTCCTATCCCAGATTCTTTATTTGTTTGTTTTGTCCTTTAGCCCTTCCTTTACTTCACAGTTCCTGTTTTAATATAACAAGAGTTTCCTATAGCCCAGACTAGGAAGATTCAGGGCAGAGTTGGTGAGATGAAGGCTAAGAGGAAGAGAGAAAAATCAGGCTATTTGGTGGGGAAGGACATAAGCATTTTTTGAATCCCTTCTGTGTAGCAGGTTCATAAAAATACTCCATATTTTTGTCCTGTGCCATTTCTGTTTGGCAATACGTATTATATTTCCAAACTTTTTTTTTTGTTAAATAGAAACTTATTTCCAAGTTAAAAATCTCATTTTATTATAGAAAAAAGTGATATTTTATTTATACAAATGTTTTTGTAAGTTCACATTTGTAATGTTTGTATCAAGTCCGTGAAATTAATCATGATTTGTTAAAAGCAAAATTTGAAAGAATTATAATTTTGATCTTAGTTTTAGTACCCAGTTATTTCTGTATTAATTAATTGCTTAGTATTGAAATAAGTGATGAAAAATATCTCTACTAACAGAGGGGTGGGTAGCCAATCATTCAACCATATCCCCACCCCCTTTTTTGGGTTATCTTGAATGGTTTTAGCTATATATACAATATAGACAGAGGTTTAAGGCATGTGAGAGTCTGAAGGGGCTTTTTAAATTGCTCATTAAGGATACTTCCTCTGTTACAGTCCGGTATCTTATTTTGAGGAAAAGAGCCTGATGTGTTGGGGACCCAGGAGAAGTCAGAGAGGCTAAGGCTTAGCAAGGTGTGGGATCAGAACATGGAAGAGGTACGTGCAAGGCCTTGCAGGCCAGGTAAAGGACAACAGACGGGAATTTTTCTTGGAATTGAGAGTGGAAAGAGGCAGAATTCATTTTACATCTCAAGGAATCTGCCTGCAGCATAGAGAAGGTATTGAATATAGATTAGTTGGGAGGCTCTAATAAGTTGTGGTGGTGACAAATGGTGGTGGCAGTGGATATGAATATACAGGACTGTGGGTGATGGTTGTATATGAACCTGTAGATGGTGAGGGAGACGCAGGTGTCAAAGATAACTAAGTCTTTTTATTGTCAATCTCCTTTGTTAATTTTTTTAAAATAAATTTTTATTAATGGTAATGGGATGACATTAATAAATCAGGGTACATATATTCAAAGAAAACATGTCTAGGTTATTTTGTCATTAAATTATGTTGCATACCCCTCGCCCAAAGTCAGATTGTCCTCCGCCACCCTCTATCTAGTTCTCTGTGCCCCTCCCCCTCCCCCTAACTCTCTCCCTCCCTCCCTCCCATGTCCTCCCTCCCCCCACCCCTGGTAACCACCACACTCTTTCCATGTCTCTTAGTCTCATTTTTATGTTCCACCAATGTATGGAATCATGTAGTTCTTGTTTTTTTCTGATTTACTTATTTCACTCCTTATAATGTTATCAAGATCCCACCATTTTGCTGTAAATGATCTGATGTCATCATTTCTTATGGCTGAGTAGTATTCCATAGTGTATATGTGCCACATCTTCTTTATCCAGTCTTCTATTGAAGGGCTTTTTGGTTGTTTCCATGTCTTGGCCACTGTGAACAGTGCTGCAATGAACATGGGGCTACATGTGTCTTCAGGTATCAATGTTTCTGAGGTTTTGGGGTATATACCCAGTAGAGGGATTGCTGGGTCATAAGGTAGTTCTATTTGCAGTTTTTTGAGGAACCACCATACTTTCCTCCATAATGGTTGTACTACTTTACAGTCCCACCAACAGTGAATGAGGGTTCCTTTTTCTCCACAGCCTCTCCAACATTTGCTATTACCCGTCTTGTTGATAATAGCTAATCTAACAGGGGTGAGGTGGTATCTCATTGTAGTTTTGATTTGCATTTCTCTAATAACTAATGAAGCTGAGCATCTTTTCATATATCTGTTGGCCATTTGTATCTCTTCCTGGGAGAAGTGTCTGTTCATGTCTTCTTCCCATTTTTTTATTGCATTGTTTGTTTGTTTGTTGTTGAGTTTTATGAGTTCTTTGTATATTTTGGATATTAGGCCCTTATCTGAGCTATTGTTTGAAAATATCATTTCCCATTTAGTAGGCTGTTTATTTTTATATCAGTTTCTCTTGCTGGGCAAAAACTTTTTATTCTGATGTAGTCCCATTCATTTATCTTTGCCTTCACTTCTCTTGCCATTGGAGTCAAGTTCATAAAATGTTCTTTAAAACCCAGGTCCATGATTTTAGTACCTATGTCTTCTTCTATGTACTTTATTGTTTCAGGTTTTATATTTAGGTCTTTGATCCATTTTGAATTAATTTTAGTACACGGGGATAGGCTGTAGTCGAGTTTCATTCTTTTGCATGTGGCTTTCCAGTTTTCCCAACACCATTTGTTGAAGAGGCTTTCTTTTCTCCATTGTGTGTTGTTGGCCCCTTTATCAAAGATTATTTGACCATATATATGTGGTTTTATTTCTGGGCTTTCTATTCTGTTCCATTGGTCTGAGTGTCTATTTTTCTGCCAATACCATGCTGTTTTGATTATCGTGGCCCTATAATATAGTTTGAAGTCAGGTATTGTAATGCCCCCAGCTTCATTCTTTTTTCTTAGGATTGTTTTGGCTATTAGGGGTTTTATATAGTTCCATATAAATCTGATGATTTTTTGTTCCATTTCTTTAAAAAATCTCATAGGGATTTTGATGGGAATTGCATTAAATTTGTATATTGCTTTGGGTAATATGGCCATTTTGATTATATTTATTCTTCCTATTCAAGAACAAGGAATATTTTTCCATCTCATTGTATCTTTTTCGATTTCCCTTAACAATGCTTTGTAATTTTCATTATATAGGTCCTTTACGTTCTTTGTTATGTTTATTCCTAGGTATTTTATTTTTTTTGTTGCAATCGTGAAGGGGATTATTTTTTTGAGTTCGTTTTCTAATATTTCATTGTTGGCATATAGAAAGGCTATGGACTTTTGTATGTTAATTTTGTATCCTGCGACCTTACTGTATCGGTTTATTGTTTCTAATAATCTTTTTGTGGAGTCCTTCGGGTTTTCGATGTATAGGATCATATCATCAGCAAAAAGTGATACCTTTACTTCTTCTTTTCCGATATGGATGCCTTTTATTTCTTTGTCTTGTCTGATTGCTCTGGCCAGAACTTCTAGCACCACGTTAAATAAGAGTGGAGAGAGTGGACAACCCTGTCTTGTTCCTGATTTAAGGTAGAAAGTCCTCAGTTTTATGCCGTTTAATAGAATGTTGGCTGATGGTTTATCATATATGGCCTTTATCATGTTGAGATATTTTCCTTCTATACCCATTTTGTTGACAGTCTTAAACATAAAATTGTGTTGTATTTTATCAAAAGCCTTTTCTGCATCTATTGATAAGATCATGTGGTTTTTGTTTTTTGTTTTGTTGATATGGTGTATTACGTTAACCGTTTTGCGTATGTTGAACCATCCTTGAGATTCTGGGATGAATCCCACTTGATCATGATGTATTATTTTTTTAATATGTTGTTGTATTTGGTTTGCCAGTATTTTGTTTAGTATTTTAGCATCTGTATTCATTAGAGATATTGGTCTGTAGTTTTCTTTCTTTGTGCCATCCTTGCCCGGTTTTGGTATGAGGGTTATGTTGGCCTCATAAAATGTGTTTGGAAGTATTGCTTCTTCTTCAATTTTTTGGAAGACTTTGAGTAGAATAGGAACCAAGTCTTCTTTGAATGTTTGATAGAATTCACTAGTATAACCGTCTGGGACTGGACTTTTATTTTTGGGGAGGTTTTTAATAGTTTTTTCTATTTCCTCCCTGCTGATTGGTCTGTTTCGGCTTTCTGCTTCTTCATGACTCAGTCTAGGAAGGTTGTATTGTTCTAGGAATTTATCTATTTCTTCTAGATTGTTGTATTTGGTGGCATATAATTTTTCATAGTATTCTACAATAATTCTTTGTATATCTATGATGTCTGTGGTGATCTCTCCTCTTTCATTTTGGATTTTATTTATTTGAGTCCTGTGTCTTTTTTCCTTGGTGAGTCTTGCCAAGGGTTTGTCAATTTTGTTGATCTTTTCAAAGAACCAGCTCCTTGTTTTATTGATTTTTTCTATATTTTTCTGTTCTCTAATTCATTTATTTCTGCTCTGATTTTTATTATCTCCTTTCTTCGGCTGCTTTTGGGTTGTCTTTGTTCTTTTTTTTCTAGTTCCTTAAGGTGTGAAGTTAAGTGGTTTACTTCGGCTCTCTCTTGTTTGTTCATATAGGCCTGAAGTGATATGAACTTTCCTCTTATTACTGCTTTTGCTGCATCCCAGAGATTCTGATATGTCGTATTTTCATTTTCATTTGTCTGTATATATCTTTTGATCTCTGCGCTTATTTCTTCTTTGACCCATTCATTTTTTAGAAGTATGTTGTTTAGTTTCCACATTTTTGTGGGTTTTTCCCCCTCTTTTTTGCAGTTGAATTCTAGTTTCAAGGCTTTATGATCAGAAAATATGCTTGGTACAATTTCAATTTTTCTAAATTTGCTGATATTGTCTTTGTGGCCCAACATATGGTCAATTCTTGAGAATGTTCCATGTACACTAGAGAAAAATGTATACTCTGTCGCTTTGGGATGAAGTGTCCTGTAGATGTCTATCATATCCAGGTGTTCTAGTATTTCGTTTAAGGCCACTATATCTTTATTGATTCTCTGTTTGGATGACCGATCTAGAGCCGTCAGCAGTGTATTGAGGTCTCCAAGTATGATTGTATTTTTGTCAGTTTTTGTTTTAAGGTCAAGAAGTAGCTGTCTTATATATTTTGGTGCTCCTTGGTTTGGTGCATATATATTAAGGATTGTTATGTATTCTTGATTCAACTTCCCCTTAATCATTATGAAATGACCATTTTTGTCTCTGAGTACTTTTTCTGTCTTGTAGTCAGCATTATTAGATATGAGTATTGCTACACCTGCTTTTTTTTGGGTGTTGTTTGCTTGGAGTATTGTTTTCCAGCCTTTCACTTTGAATTTGTTTTTATCCTTGTTGCTTAGATGTGTTTCTTGTAGGCAGCATATAGTTGGATTTTCTTTTTTAATCCATTCTGCTACTCTGTGTCTTTTTATTGGTAAGTTTAATCCATTTACATTTAGTGTAATTATTGACACTTGTGGGTTCCCTACTGCCATTTTATAAATTGCTTTCTGTTAGTTTTGTATCTAGTTTGATTCTTCTCTTTTGTTTTTCTATCATTTGTTTTTGTTTGTTTGTGTTCCATACTTCTTTCCTCTGTTGCTACCTTTTTTAAGTCAAGTGTTTTTGTGGTAGTTTTTTTAAGGATGGTTACCATTAAGTAATGAAACGGGTACCTACCATATTCATTGTAGTACCCTATCTTATAAGTATTTCTGCACTTCATCATCCTTTGCTACTGATAATCTCCATCCTCTCCCCCCTTTTTTTCCTTTGTTGTCACAGTTTAAGTTTGGTTTTATTGTGTTCTTGGTGGAGCTGTTACTTGTGGTGTTGTTTTCTTTTGTTCTTTGAATCCGGTTGGAAAACCCCCGTTAGTATTTCCTGGAGTGGGGGCTTTCTGTTGATAAATTCTCTCATCTTTTCTGTATTTGTGAATGTTTTTATATCTCCTTCATACTTGAAGGATAGCTTTGATGGGTATAGTATTTTTGGTTGAAAGTTCCTCTCTTTCAGGGCTTTAAATATTGGGGTCCACTCTCTTCTAGCTTGTAGAGTTTCTGCTGAGAAATCTGATGATAATCTAATAGGCCTTCCTTTATATGTTGTACTCTTCTTTTCCCTGGCTGCCTTGAGAATTTTTTCTTTGTCATTGGTTTGTGTCATCTTTATTATGATGTGCCTTGGAGTGGGTTTGTTGGGGTTAAGAAAACTCGGTGTTCTGTTTGCTTCTTGAATTTGAGGCTTTAGTTCCTTCCACAGGCTTGGGAAGTTCTCGTCTATTATTTGTTTGAGTATATTCTCCATTCCATTTTCTTTCTCTTCTCCCTCTGATATACCTATTATTCTTATGTTATTCTTTCTGATGGAGTCAGACAATTCCTGTAGGGCTTTCTCGTTTTTTATTATTTTTGAGTCTCTTTCTTCTTCTCTCTGTTGTGCCTCAAGTTGTTTGTCTTCTATTTCACTAATCCTATCTTCAATCTGGGCTGTTCTGTTAGCTAAGCTTGTTACCTCGTTTTTCTGCTCGTGATTTGAGTTTTTCATTTCTGTTTGATTTGTTTTTATAGTTTCAATTTCCTTGGTAATATATTCTTTGTGTTCATTGAGTTGTTTTCTGATCTCCCTATATTGCCTTTCTGTCTTTTCTTGTATATCTCTGAGTATTTTTAAGATTTCTATTTTAAATTCTCTGTCATTTAGCTCCAAAGCTTCCAATATGTTATTGGAAAATCTATTCATTTTTTTCTATTCATTTTCTTTTCTCCATAGATTTTTTCACATCTATTTGTGTTACCTCTCTTTCTTTTGTATCCATAATATTCGATTTCCTCTTTCTTATCGGCATCTGAGGGTGGTCTTGTTGATAGCACTAATTAGAATTAATAAAGAGTAAAAAGTAAAAAAAAAAAAAAAAAAGGTAAAACACCCCACAAAAAAAACAGTAATAATTTATTATTTCCCCCTTTTTTCTTTCTTCTCTTTCCCTCCTCTCCCCTCCTCAGGGAAATATCGTGCCTATAATGGAGGGCCTGATTTGGGGTGAAGAGTTCAAGGGGCAAAAAAAAGGGAGTAGGGACCTATTAAATGCAAAAAAAAAAAAAAAGGAAGAAAATCTGAGACAAGCATAAGATGATTTGCTTGTAAGTGATGGTCAACTAAGAGATATAATGAGAGGGATAAGAGGGAACCAGAAAAAAGGACCAAAAAAGAATAATAAAGAAGAGAAAAATAAAAATAATAAGTAAAAATCTGTTGTATTAAGTGGAGCGAAGACTAAATACAATGGAGACCTTGGGTTGGGAGAACCCAAAATTCTACAAAAATAAACAAACAAGAAAAAAATAAAAACAAAAGCAAATAAGAAAAATAAAGCCAAAAAAAACCTTGAGTCCCAAATTAACTAATTTGTTCGTGATTGAGGATTAAATGGGAGGAAAGTAAAATGAGAGAAGAAAAAATGAATAGAAAGGAAAAAATAAGAAAAAGAGAAAAACGAAGGAAGAAATAAAAAAGGAAAAGAAAAAAAACAAAATAAAGCAAAACAAACAAACAAAAAAAAACAAAAGAGGAGAGAGTGAGAGTTAAGTGTTTTGGAGTATAACCTTAAAGGAGGGTGAGGATGAAGAAGAGAAATAAAATGTAACACTCATGGGTAGTGTAGTTCAAGAAAAGGGAAGCATAAGATGGGCAGAGAATAGAGGGACCGAGGTGGAGGAAATAAAGGCAATAAGATAGAAGAAACAAACAACAACAACAAAAAAATTAGTGGAACAAGTTGTAAAGTCTGTGGATTTTTTTTTATTTTGAGAGGTTAACTTCTTCCTTTTTCTTTTCTCTCCCTCTTCCTGGTCGGTGACTCTGTACCCCAGGCTCTGCCCCTGTGTCACACTTAGGTAGGGATTTGCAGTTGATGGGATTCTATGGCAATGTCCTATAATTGGCTTTAGTCTTGCTGGTAGCCAAGGCTTGTTGGCGTTTGCAGGGTCCAACGATGAGAGAGTTTGCTTTCCCGGAGCCTCTCTCCTAGTCCCCCCTTTCTGAATTAGCAGCCTGGTGATCCAGCTATAAGGCTGCAACTGCTTCTGCCTGGGGAGTAAGAGGCTCAAAGAGCTGGGAAATCCCCACTCTATCCCCACTCAGTGCAAGGCTTTGGGAAAGGCTCTGGCAGTCAGGGCCTCCAGTGTAATCAGGCGGGGGTGGGAGTCAATTGTTGTCAAGGTGACTGTTCAGCGCCTAGCATTCAGTTGGACCTCTCAACCCAGGCTTTCCACACTTTGTAGCCTGTTTTGGCTGGGAAGAAGAGGCACTAGTCTCTGCTTGCAACTAGTGTAGTATAGATCTTATTATCTGCCAAGTCCTTCTTGTTAGCGTTTATCCCTGAATATGGAGACTCTATCAATCAGAAGTTGCCCCCGCCCCTTTAGCGAGAGGCACTAAAAAATATCACGCCTCTTGTCTTGGGTCACTGAACTGAGAGAGATCTTATCAATTAGAACCGAGGGTGCACAGATTTCATGGGTTAAGCTAATTTCAGTGATTGGGTCGCAGCTGTGCTCCCGAAGGTATTTTAGGCTGCCTGCGCGCGCCCCTCCCCCAACGCTTGATTGTTAGCTTGAATGGCTGGGTGAGGTGCCCCGCCCACGGAGAGAATCTCCCAAGTAGGGAAGACCACCCTGGTGCCTCTCCCGCTCGCCCTGCCGCTGGCGGCTGGATCGCACCAGGCGCAGGATAATGGGGCACCCTGGGTGTGCGGGCCAGTAGGGCGCTCTGGGCGCGTGGAATGCCCAGGGCATGCGCGCGAATGGGTTGCTCCGGGCACCGGTGGCTGGCGACTCTCACTCGCAGTGCGCGGGCCGCTGGGAACGTTAGCGGTGCTCGCTCTGCAACCGGACTGGGCGCGCCGCCGGCTGCTCGCTGCTCCGGAGTGTGGGCGGTGCTCGCTCTGCAATTGTACCGGGCGCGCGCCCGCGGCTGCTTGCGGCGGCTGCTCGCGGCTCCCGAGTGTGGGCTGACTCACCACAGGCGCACAACCTCGGGGCTTGAATGAATGTCCCTGCGGTAGCTTCCTCCACACCCTCGTCTCTCAGATTCAAGTGATAACAGTCCTTTCGCTATCAGTTTGTGTGGAACTCCAGAATGCTCCGAGGATAAATTTTTCTGTTTCTAGTTGATAAATTTGTTGTGATTTAGGGGAGAGCTGTCAGACGCGCTGCTCACGGCACCATTTCCGTGACGTCACCCTTTGTTAATTTTAAAATCATGTTTGTAGTTTTTTTATTCAACACGCCCAGCCAGCTTTATGGCTTTTCTCTATAGTTATATAACCTGTAGTAGAATTTAGTGCTTTTAAAAAATAGATACTTAACTAATTGGGATTACTGGTTATATATATATATATATATATATATATACACACACACACACACATACCAGTTTCCTGCTTGCTTTCTAGATTGCCTAGCAATATAAGGTTTAATTTATTAAATCTTTGAGATTTTACAATGAGCAAGACACTGATTAGACACAGTGAGCCATTGAGAAATGAATGAATGCACAGTGCTGAATCACTGACACCTTACTTTCCTTCAATGTCTTAGATGGCTCCTAGATACCTTACTATAATATAATTCATGTCCTATGGGGTTAGACTGTTTCTTTCATTTTCTGAGTTTATTTAAAATATATACTATATATTTTCTTTTTATTATTATTAATTTTAATGCAGTGACATTGATAAATCAGGACACATGTGTTCAGAGAAGACATCTCCAGATTATTTTGACATTTGATTATGTTGCATACCCCTCACCCAAAGTCAAATTGTCTTCCATCACCTTCTATCTGGTTTTCTTTGTGCCCCTCCCATCCCCCCACCCACCCTCTCTCCTTTCTCGCTCCCCCACTCCCCCACCCCTCATTACCATTAAATTCTTGTGCATGTCTCTGAGTCTCATTTTTTTGTCCCATCTATATGTATGGATTCAAATAGTTCTTAGTTTTTTCTGATTTATTTCACTCCGAATAATGTTATCAGGGTCCATCCATGTTATTGTAAATGATCCGATGTCATCATTTCTATGGCTGAGTAGTATTCCATAGTATATATGTACCAAAGCTTTTTAATCCACTCGTCCACTGATGGACACTTGGGCTGTTTCCAGATCTTCGCTATTGTGAACAATGCTGTCATAAACATGGGGGTGCACTTCTCCTTTTGGAACAGTGCTACGGTGTACTTGGGGTATATTCAAAAAGTGGGATAGCTGGGTCAAAAGGCTGTTTGATTTTTAATTTTTTGAGGAATCTCTATACTGTTTTCCACAGTGGCTGCACCAGTCTGCATTCCCACCAGCAGTGCAGGAGGGTTCCCTTTTCTCCACATCCTTGCCAGCACTTATTCTGTGTTGTTTTGTTGATGAGTGCCATTCTGACTGGTGTGAGGTGATATCTCATTGTGGTTTTAATTTACATTTCTCTAATGATTAGTGATGTTGAGCATTTTTTCATATGCCTATTGGCCATCTGTATGTCCTCTTTGGAGAAGTATCTATTCATTTCTTTTGCCGATTTTTGATTGGATTGTTTGTCTTCCTGGTGTTGAGTTTTACAAGTTCTTTATAAATTTTGGTTATTAACCCCTTATCAGATGTATTGTCAAATATGTTCTCCCATTGTGTAGTTTGTCTTTTTATTCTGTCCTTATTGTCTTTAGCTGTGCAAAAGCTTTTTATTTTGATATAATACCATTTGTTTATCCTGTCTTTTATTTCACTTGCCCATGGAGATAAATCAGCAAATATATTGCTCCGAGAGATGTCAGAGAGTTTAACTAACTGCCTATGTTTTCTTCTAAGATGCTTATGGTTTCACGGCCTACATTTAAGTCTTTTATCCATTTTGAGTTTATATTTGAGAATGGTATAAGTTGGTGGTCTAGTTTCATTTTTTTTTTTTTCTTTTTTCATTTTTCTGAAGCTGGAAACAGGGAGAGACAGCCAGACAGACTCCCGCATGCGCCCGACCGGGATCCACCCGGCACGCCCACCAGGGGCCACGCTCTGCCCACCAGGGGGCGATGCTCTGCCTGTCCTGGGCGTCGCCATGTTGCGACCAGAGCCACTCTAGCGCCTGGGGCAGAGGCCACAGAGCCATCCCCAGCGCCCGGGCCATCTTTGCTCCAATGGAGCCTTGGCTGCGGGAGGGGAAGAGAGAGACAGAGAGGGAAAGCGCGGCGGAGGGGTGGAGAAGCAAATGGGCGCTTCTCCTGTGTGCCCTGGCCGGAATCGAACCCGGGTCCTCCGCACGCTGGGCCGACGCTCTACCGCTGAGCCAACCGGCCAGGGCCTTAGTTTCATTTTTTTGCAGGTAGCTGTCCAATTTTCTAAACACCATTTATTAAAGAGTCTGTCTTTACTCCATTGTATGCCCTTACCTCCTTTGTCAAATATCAGTTGTCCATAGAGCTGTTGGTTTATTTCTGGGTTCTCTGTTCTGTTCCATTGATCTATATGCCTGTTCTTATGCCAGTACCAAGCTGTTTTGAGTACAGTGGCCTTGCAGTATAACTTGATATCAGGAAGTGTGATACCTCCCAATGATTTATAATTTTCTGAGTACGAGTCTTTAGTGTCCTTGGTTAAATTTACTCCTAGGTACTTTATTTTTTTGGTTGTAATAGTGAAGGGGATTGTTTCCTTAATTTCTCTTTCTGACTGTTCATTATTGGTGTATAAAAATGCCTCTGATTTCTGAGTATTAATTTTATATCCTGCCACTTTGCTGAATTCATTTATCAGGTCCAGTAGTTTTTTGACTGAGACTTTAGGGTTTTCTATATACAATATCATATCATCTGCAAATAATGATAGTTTTACTTCTTCTTTTCCAACTTGAATGCCTTTTATTTCTTCTTCTTGTCTGATTGCTGTGTTGAATAAGAGTGGTGAAAGGGGGCACTCCTGCCTTGTTCCTGATCTTAAGGGGATTGCTTTTAATTTTTGCCCGTTGAGTATGATGTTGGCTGTGGGTTTGTCATAGATGGCTTTTATCATGTTGAGGTATGTTCCCTGTACTCCCACTTTGCTGAGAGTTTTGATCATGAATGGGTGCTGGATTTTATCAAATGCTTTTTCTGCATCTATTGAAATTATCATGTGGTTTTTCTCCTTCCTTTTGTTTATGTGATGAATCACATTGATTGATTTGCGAATATTGTACCAGCCTTGCCTCTGCAGAATAAATCCCACTTGATCATGGTGTATGATTTTTTCCATATATTGTTGGATCTGGTTTGCTAATATTTTGTTGAGGAGTTCAGCATCTATATTCATGAGGGATATTGGCCTATAATTTTCTTTCTTTGTGTTGTCTTTGCCTGGTTTTGGAATCAGAATTATGCTTGCCTCATAAAAGGAGCTTGGAAGTCTTCCTTCTTGAATTTTTTGAAATAACTTGAAAAGGATAGGAGTTAGTTCTTCTTTGAATATTTGGTAGAATTCACTTGTGAAGCCATCAGGCCCAGGACTTTTCTTTGTTGGGAGTTTTTTGATAACTGTTTTGATCTCATTTGGTGTAATCGGCCTGTGTAGGTTTTCTGATTCTTCCAGATTGATTTTTGGAAGATTGTATGTTTCAAGGAATTTGTCCATTTCATCTAGTTTGTCTAGTTTTTTGGCATATAGTTCTTCATAGTATTTTCTTACAATATTTTGTATTTCTGTTGTGTTAGTTTATACTATATATTTTCAAGGTTTATATCTTCTAGCCTATATTTTTTATTGGTTCTGACCAATGGTCATCCATACATTTATTTAAACCCTTATTGAGCCTAATTGCACTTTTAACCATCTATTTATAGTATAGGATTCTGCTCATTAATAAAATATAATACTGGACTTTTTGGAGGGATCTTAAAACAATCTTCTCCAAGCTTTGAGTGTTGCAGTTTTTAATTCTAATATTTTGGGATTTAATAATCATTTCATATTCAAGCCTATTTATTGCCTTCAAGTCTTAGGATAAATGCTATTCCATTTGCTTGTGTCATTTAGACAAGTAGTCTTGTCTTTTTAATATTTACAGATATATACTATACCTTTGTTTGCTTTAGCTGCTATTAAAGGGACTTTAACCAAGTCTGTTATTTCTTTTTTGGTATATTGGATATTAGATGGTCAGTTAGCCAATTGTCTGTGTCCTGGCTGAAGATACTTAGCTAATACTGGGCCTAGAACTGGTTCTTTTCCTTCCCTCTCCCTTTCCCTTTCCCTTTCCCTTTCCCTTTCTCTTTCCCTCCCCTCCCAGTCCCTCCCCTCTTTTCCTTTCCTCCCCCCCTTTCCTCTTTTCTTTCTTTCCCTCTCTCTCTCTTTCTTAATATTTTCATTGATTTGAGAGAGAGACAGAGAGAGAAGAAAGAAGGGATGGGGGAAGGGAGAGAGAGAAGCATCAACTCATTGTTGCACTTAAGTTGTTCCATTTACTTCTGCACTCATTAGTTGCTTCTCACATACTCTGACCAGAGATTGAACCTGTGACCTCCATGCACCTGGATGATGGTCTGTCCACTGGACCAGCCAGCAAGGGTCCAGTTCTGAAGCATTTATTACTATTATTATTATTATTATTTTAATTAAGTGAGAGGCAGGGAGGCAGAGACAGACTCCTGCATGCACACCAACCGGGATCCACCTGGCAACCCTGGTTTGGGGCTGATGCTTGCACTGAACTATTTTTAGCACCTGAGGCAGAGGCTACGTGGAGCCATCCACAGTGCCAGGGGTTGATGGGTTTGAATCAATCAAGCCATGGCTGTGGGAAAGGAGGAGAGAGATAGATAGGGTAGGGGAGGGATGGAGAAGCAGATGGTTGCTTCTCTTGTGTGCTCTGACTGGGAATTGAACCTGGAACTTTCATATGCTGGGCAGGTGCTCTACCATTGAGCCAACGGGACAGGGCAAGCATTTATTATTTTCCTTTGGATAGTTCTCATCTATTGATAAAACTTAGAAAATGAAATTATAACCAGTTTGTAACCACCTAATAGGTATGTGTTATATGAAACCTGGAAGACTTTCTAATTCATTTTTTCCCCTTGATTGGGGTGTTCTCAAAAAGTGTATTGCTTAGTATCCTATTTTTTTGATTGATTTTTTTTTTTTTTTTTTAGAGAGAGAGGAGTGAGAGAGAGAGACAGAGAGAGAGAGAGAAGGGGGAGGAGCAGGAAGCATCAACTCCCATATGTGCCTTGACCAGGCAAGCCCAAGGTTTCGAACCGGCGACCTCAGTGTTCCAGGTCGACGCTTTATCCCACTGCGCCACGACAGGTCAGGCCAGTATCCTATTTTTTTAATTGATTTTAATTTATTCTGTTTACATAGATTCTAGAGTCCCCTCAAATGCATCCCCCTCCCCTGTTTTCCTCTCAACATCCCCCTTACCCCCTTCCCTGCAACGCCCTCTCCCCTTCCCTCCAGGATTATCCAATCCTGTCATCCCTTTTCCCTCTGGTTCCTTTGATCCCGTCTCTGTCTCTTTTCCGTTCCTCAGTTCACATTGTTCATTGGATTCCTCAAATGAGTGAGGTCATCTGATATTTTTCTTTCTCTGCCAGGCTTATTTCACTTAACATAATAGTTTCCAGGTCCATCCATGTTGTCGCAAAAGGTAAGATTTTCTTCTTTTTCATTGCCCCGTAGTATTCCATTGTATATATGTACCACTGCTTTTTAATCTACTCGTCCACTGACGGACACTTGGGCTGTTTCCAGATCTTTGCTATTGTAAACAATGCTGCAGTAAACATGGGGGTGCATTTCTTCTTCTGAATCAGTGCTATGGTGTTCTTGGGATATATTCCTAAAAGTGGGATGGGTGGGTCAAAAGGCAGTTCCATTTTTAATATTTTGAGGAATCTCCATACTGTTTTCCACAGTGGCTGCACCAGTCTGCATTCCCACCGGCAGTGCAGGAGGGTCCCCTTTTCTCCACATCCTTGCCAGCACTTATTCTGTGTTGGTTTGTTAATGAGCGCCATTCTGACTGGTGTGAGGTGGTATCTTTTTGTGGTTTTAATTTGCATTTCTCTAATGACTAGTGATGTTAAACATTTTTTCATCTGTCTATTGGCCATCTGTATGTCCTCTTTGGAGAAGTGCCTATTCATTTCTTTTGCCCATTTTTTGATTGGATTGTTTATCTTCCTGGTGTTGAGTTTTACAAGTTCTTTATAAACTTTGGTTATTAACCCCTTATCAGACGTATTGTCGAATATGTTCTCCCATTATGTGGTTTCTCTTTTTATTTTGTTCATACTGTCCTTAGCTGTGCAACAGCTTTTTAGTTTGATATAATTCCATTTGTTCATCCTGTCCTTTATTTCACTTGCCCATAGAGTTAAATCAGCAAATATATTGCTGCAAGAGATGTCAGAGAGCATACTGCCTATGTTTTCTACTAAGATGCTTATGGTTTTGTGTCTTACATTTAAGTCTTTTATCTATTTTGAGTTTTATTTTTGTGAATGGTATAAATTGGTGGTCTAGTTTCATTTTCTTGTAGATAATTGTCCAATTTTTCCAACACCTATTGTTAAAGAGACTATCTTTATTCCATTGTATGCTCTTACCTCTTTTGTAAAATATCAGTTTTCCATAAAGGTGTGGGTTTATTTCTGTGTTCTCTGTTCTGTTCCATTGTTCTATATGCCTGTTCTTATGCTAGTACCAAGCTGTTTGAATACAGTGGCCTTGCAGTATAACTTAAGATCAGGAAGTGTGATACCACCCACTTTATTCTTCTTTTTCAAGATTGCTAGGCTATTCGTGGGTTTTTTTGGTACCATATAAATTTTTGGAATATATGTTTTATATGTTTGAAGTATGTCATTAGTATTTTAGTAGGAATTGCATTGAATTTATACATTTCTTTGGGTAATATAGATATTTTAATGATGTTTATTCTTCCTATCCACAAACATGGTATATGATTCCACTTGTTTGTATCTTTCTTGATTTCTTTTATCAATGTTTTATAATTTTCCGATTATAAGTCTTTAACCTCCTTGGATAAATTTACTCCTAGGTACTTTATATTTTTGTTGCAATAGTGAAGGGAATTGTTTTCTTAAGTTCTTTTTCAGACAGTTTATTGTTGGTATATAAAAATACCTCTGATTTCTGAGTATTGATTTTATATCCTGCTACCTTGCTGAATTCATTTATCAGGTCCAGTAGTTTTTTGATTGAGACTTTAGGGTTTCCTATGTACAGTATCATATCATCTGCAAATAATGATAGTTTTACTTCTTCTTTTCCAATTTGAATGCTTTTTATTTCTTCTTCTTGTCTGACTGCTGTGGTTAAGACTTCCAGAACTATGTTGAATAAGAGTGGTGAAAGGGGGCACTCCTGCCTTGTTCCTGATCTTAAGGAGATTGCTTTTAATTTTTGCCTGTTGAGTATGATGTTGGCTGTGGGTTTCTCATAGATGGCCTTTATCATGTTGAGATATGTCCCCTGTATTTCCACGTTGCTGAGAGTTTTGATCATGAATGGGTAATGGATTTAATCAAATACTTTTTCTGCATCTATTGATATTATCACGTGGTTTTTCTCCTTCTTTTGGTTTATGTGATGAATCACAATGATTGATTTGCAAATATTGTACCAGCTTTGCCTTCCCAGAATAAATCCCACTTGATCATGATGTATGATTTGTTTCATGTATTGCTGTATCCGGTTTGCTAATATTTTGTTGAGGATTTTAGCATTTAAATTCATCAGAGATATTGGCCTATAGTCTTCTTTCTTTGTGTTTCCTTTGCCTGGTTTTAGAATCAGAATTATGCTTGCCTCATAAAAGGAACTTGAAAGTCTTCCCTCCTTTTTGAATTTTTTGAAATAACTTGAGCAGGATAGGAGTTAGTTCTTCTTTGAATATTTGGTAGAATTCACATGTGAAGCCATCTGGCCCAGGGCCTTTGTTTGTTGGGAGTTTTTTGATAACTGTTGTGATCTCATTTGTTGTAATCGGTTTGTTTAAATATTCTAATTCTTCCAAATTGATTTTTGAAAGATTGTATGTTTTAAGGAATTTGTCCATTTCACCTATGTTGTCTAATTTTTTGGCATACCATTCTTCATAGTATTTTCTTACAGTCCTTTGTATTTCTTCTGTGTCTGTTACTTCTCCTCACTCATTTCTAATTTTATTTATTTGAATCCTCTCTCTTTTTTTCTTGGTGAGTTTGGTAAAGGTTCATCTATGTTGTTTACCTTTCCAAAGAACCAGCTCTTGGTTTCATTGATCATCTATATTGTTTTTTTAGCTTCTATGTCATTTATTTCCACTCTAATCTTTATTATTTCCTTCCTTCTACTTCCCCTGGGCTTTACTTGCTGTTCTTTTTCTAGTTCTTTTAGATGCAGGGTTAAGTTGTTTATTTGCTTTTTCTAGCTTCTGAAGGTATGCCTGTAATGCTATGGACTTCCCTCTCAGGACTGCTTTTGCTGTGTCCCATAGATTTTGAGTTGTTGTATGCTCATTTTCATTTGTTTGAAGGTAATTTTTGATTTCTTCCTTGACCTTATTGTTAACCCATTCATTATTTAATAACATGCTATTTATTAGTTTCCAAGTGTTTGATTATGATTCAGTTTTTCTATTGTAGTTGATTTCTAGTTTCATGCCATTGTGATCCAAGAAGGTGCTTGATATGATTTCAACCTTCTTAAATTTGTTGAGATTCGTTTTGTGTCTAGCATGTGGTCTATCCTAGAGAATGTGTCATGAGCACTTGAAAATAATGTGTATTCTGCTGCTTTAGGGTGAAGGATTCTGAAGATATCCATTAAATCCACTTCATCTACTGTGTCCTTTAAGTCTGTTGTTTCTTTGTTAATATTCTTTCTTGAGGATCTATCCAGCGATGTTAGTAGATATTGAAATCTTCTACTATTATAATATTGCTGTTGATCTCATCATTTATGTCCATCAAAGTCTTTTTATATATTTAGGTGCTTTTGTATTATGTGCATAGATATTTATAATGGTTATATCTTCCTGTTGGATTGCTCCTTTAATCATTATGTAGTGAAGTTCTTTTTTTCAATGAACATTTATTTATTTTATAACTTTACATTTTACTATATATTAAGTAATTCTTTTTTTTAATTAAATTTAATGCAGTGACATTGATAAATCAGGGTACATATGTTGAGAGAAAATATCTCTAGATTATTTTGACATTTGATTGTGCTGTATACCCCTCCCCCAAAGTTAAATTGTCTTCTGTCATCTTCTATCTGGTTTTCTTTGTGCCCCTCCCTTCCCCTAACCCCTCTCTCCTTCTTCACCCCCTCCCCCCTCCCCCAACCTCCCGCCCCTGTTGCCATCACATTCTTGTTCATGTCTCTGAGTCTCATTTTTATGTCCCTTCTATGTATGGATTCATCTTAGTTTTTGTTTTTTTTTTTCTGATTTACTTATTTCACTCCGTATAATGTTGTCAAGGTCCATCCATGTTATTGTAAATGATCCGATGTCATCATTTCTTATGGCTGAGTAGTATTCCATAGTATATATGTACCAAAGCTTTTTAATCCACTTGTCCTCTGACGGACACTTGGGCTGTTTCCAGATCTTCACTATTGTGAACAATGCTGCCACAAACATGGGGGTGCATTTCTCCTTTTGGAGCCGTTCTATGGTGTCCTTGGGGTATATTCCTAAAAGTGGGATAGCTGGGTCAAAAGGCAGTTCGATTTTCAGATTTTTGAGGAATCTCCATACTGTTTTCCACAGTGGCTGCACCAGTCTGCATTCCCACCAGCAGTGCAGGAGGGTTCCCTTTTCTCCACATCCTCGCCAGCACTTATTCTGTGTTGTTTTGTTGATAAGCGCCATTCTGACTGATGTGAGGTGATATCTCATTGTGGTTTTAATTTGCATTTCTCTAATGATTAGTGATGTTGAGCATTTTTTCATATGCCTATTGGCTATCTGTATGTCCTCTTTGGAGAAGTGTCTATTCATCTCTTTTGCCCATTTTTGGATTGGGTTGTTTGTCTTCCTGGTGTTGAGTTTTACAAGTTCTTTATAAATTTTGGTTATTAACCCCTTATCAGACGTATTGTCAAATATATTCTCCCATTGTGTAGTTTGTCTTTTTATTCTGTTCTTGTTGTCTTTAGCTGTGCAAAAGCTTTTTAGTTTGATATAGTTCCATTTGTTTATCCTGTCTTTTATTTCACTTCCCCGTGGAGATAAATCAGCAAATATATTGCTCTGAGAGATGTCGGAGAGCTTACTGCCTATGTTTTCTTCTAAGATGCTTATGGTTTCACGGCCTACATTTAAGTCTTTTATCCATTTTGAGTTTATTTTTGTGAGTGGTGTAAGCTGGTGATCTAGTTTCATTTTTTTGCAGGTAGCTGTCCAATTTTCCCAACACCATTTGTTAAAGAGGCTGTCTTTACTCCATTGTATTTCCTTACCTCCTTTGTCAAATATCAGTTGTCCATAGAACTGTGGGTTTATTTCTGGGTTCTCTGTTCTGTTCCATTGATCTATATGTCTGTTCTTATGCCAGTACCAGGCTGTTTTGAGTACAACGGCCTTGTAGTATAACTTGATATCAGGAAGTGTGATACCTCCCACTTTATTCTTCTTTTTTAAGATTGCTGAGGCTATTCGTGTCCTTTTTTGGTTCCATATAAATTTTTGGAATATGTGTTCTATATCTTTGAAGTATGTCATTGGTATTTTAATTGGTATTGCATTGAATTTATAGATTGCTTTGGGTAATATAGACATTTTAATGATGTTTATTCTTCCTAACCATGAGCACGGTATATGCTTCCACTTGTTTGTATCTTCCTTGATTTCTTTTATCAATGCTTTGTAATTTTCCGAGTACAAGTCTTTAGTCTCCTTGGTTAAGTTTACTCCTAGGTACTTTATTTTTTTGGTTGTAATTGTGAAGGGGATTGTTTCCTTAATTTCTCTTTCTGACTGTTCATTGTTGGTGTATAAAAATGCCTCTGATTTCTGAGTATTGATTTTATATCCTGCCACTTTGCTGAATTTATTTATCAGGTCCAGTAGTTTTTTGACTGAGACTTTAGGGTTTTCTATATACAATATCATATCATCTGCAAATAATGATAGTTTTACTTCTTCTTTTCCAACTTGAATGCCTTTTATTTCTTCTTCTTGTCTGATTGCTGTGGCTAGGACTTCCAGGACTATGTTAAATAAGAGTGGTGAAAGGGGGCACCCCTGCCTTGTTCCTGATCTTAAGGGTATTGCTTTTAATTTTTGCCCATTGAGTATGATGTTGGCTGTGGGTTTCTCATAGATGGCTTTTATCATGTTGAGGTATGTTCCCTGTATTCCCACTTTGCTGAGAGTTTTGATCATGAATGGGTGCTGGATTTTATCAAATGCTTTTTCTGCATCTATTGAAATTATCATATGGTTTTTCTCCTTCTTTTTGTTTATGTGATGAATCACATTGATTGATTTGCAAATATTGTACCAGCCTTGCCTCTGCAGAATAAATCCCACTTGATCATGGTGTATGATTTTTTCCATATATTGTTGGATCTGATTTGCTAATATTTTGTTGAGGATTTTAGCATCTATATTCATCAGAGATATTGGCCTATAATTTTCTTTCTTTGTGTTGTCTTTGCCTGGTTTTGGAATCAGAATTATGCTCGCCTCATAAAAGGAGCTTGGAAGTCTTCCTTCCTCTTGAATTTTTTGAAATAGTTTGAGAAGGATAGGAGTTAGTTCTTCTTTGAATATTTGGTAGAATTCCGTTGTGAAGCCATCGGGCCCCGGACTTTTCTTTGTTGGGAGTTTTTTGATAACTGTTTCTATCTCATTTGGTGTAATCGGTCTGTTTAGGTTTTCTGATTCTTCCAGATTGATTTTTGGAAGATTGTATGTTTCAAGGAATTTGTCCATTTCATCTAGTTTGTCTAGTTTTTTGGCATACAGTTCTTCATAGTATTTTCTTACAATATTTTGTATTTCTGTTGTGTCAGTTGTTATTTCTCCTCTCTCATTTCTAATTTTATTTATTTGAGTCCTCTCTCTCTTTTTCTTGGTGAGTCTACTTAAAGGTTCATCAATCTTGTTTACCTTTTCAAAGAACCAGCTCCTACTTTCATTGATCCTCTGTATTGTTTCTTTAGCCTCTATGTCATTTATTTCTGCTCTGATCTTTATTATTTCCTTCCTTCTACTACATTTGGGCTTTACTTGCTGTTATTTTTCTAATTCTTTTAGATGCAGGGTTAAGTTGTTTATTTGAGCTTTTTCTAGCTTCTGAAAGTGTGCCTGTAGTGCTATGAACTTCCCTCTCAGCACTGCTTTCGCTGTGTCCCATAAATTTTGAGTTGTTGTATGCTCATTGTCATTCGTTTCTAGGAATTTTTTTATTTCTTCTTTGATCTCATTCTTTATCCATTCATTATTTAGCACCCTGCTATTTAGTTTCCATGTGTTTGAGAATTTCTGAGCTTTTCTGCTGTGATTCATTTCTAGTTTCATGCCGTTGTGATCGGAGAAGGTGCTTGATATGATTTCAGTCTTCTTAAATTTGTTGAGAGCACTTTTGTGCCCTAACATGTGGTCTATCCTAGAGAATGTACCATGAGCGCTTGAAAAGAATGTATATTCTGCTGCTTTAGGGTGAAAGGATCTGAAGATATCTATTAAATCGAGTTGATCTATTGTTTCCAATAAGTCTGCTGTTTCTTTGTTAATTTTCTTTCTTGAGGATCTATCTAGTGATGTTAGTGGGGTATTGAAATCCCCTACTATTATAGTATTGCTGTTGATCTCGCCCTTTAAATCCATCAAAGTCTGTTTTATATATTTGGGTGCTCCTATATTAGGTGCATAGATATTTATAATAGTTATATCTTCCTGTTGGATTACTCCCTTTATCATTATGTAGTGGCCTTCTTTATCTCTTACTATATCCTTTGTTTTAAAGTCCAATTTGTCTGATATAAGTATTGCTACCCCAGCTTTTTTTTCATTTCTGTTTGCATGAAATGTTTTTTTCCATCCTTTGACCTTCAATCTATGTGTATCTTTTGTTCTAAGGTGTGTCTCTTGTAGACAGCATATGTATGGGTCCTGTTTTCTTATCCACGCAGCTACCCTATGTCTTTTGATTGGATCATTTAATCCATTTACATTTAAGGTTATTATTGATATGTAGTTGTTTATTGCCATTTTCTTCTTTAAAGGTGTATTCCTTTTTTTGCTATATTCTTTTCCAACTTTGATCTGTTTACAACAGGCCCCTTAACATTTCCTGCAGCATTGGTTTGGTTGTAATGAATTCCTTGAGTTGTTTTTTGTCTGGGAAGCTTTTTATTTCTCCTTCGATTTTAAACGATAGCCTTGCTGAATAAAGTAGTCTTGGTTGTAGGTTCTTGTTCTGCATTACTTTGAATATTTCTTGCCATTCCCTTCTGGCCTCAAGTGTTTCTGTTGAGAAGTCGGATGTCATCCTAATGGGGGCTCCTTTGTAGGTGATAACTTTTTTTTCTCTTGCAGCTTTTAATATTTTCTCTTTATCGTTTAGCTTTGGTATTTTAATTATGATGTGTCTTGGTGTAGGTTTCTTTGGGTTTCTCTTTAATGGAGTTCTCTGTGCTTCTTGGACTTGTAAGAGTTTCTCTTGCATTAATTTAGGGAAGTTTTCAGTTATGATATGATTGAACAAAGTCTCTATCCCTTGTTCTTTTTCTTCTTCTTCAGGAACCCCTTTGATGCGGATGTTATTTCTCTTCATGTTGTCACAGAGCTCTCTAAGTGTTTCCTCTGACTTTTTGAGTCTCTTTTCTCTTTTCTTCTCTGCTTTCATGCCTTCATTCCAGTTGTCCTCCAACTCACTGATTCGATCCTCTGCTGTATCCATCCTGTTTTTAATTCCTTCCATTGTGGTCTTCATTTCTGATATTGTATTTGTCATCTCTGACTGATTCTTTTTTAATATTTCAATATCCTTTTTTATACTTGCTATTTCTTTATTTAGGTTTTCAAACTGCCCCTCCATTGTTGTTCTAAGATCCCTAAGCATCCTTACAATCATTATTTTGAACTCCGCATCTGGAAGTTTGATTATTTCCATATCACTCAGCTCATCTCTCAAGGGTGTCTCTTGTGGTTTCATTTGGGTTGCACTCCTTTGTCTTCTCATAATGGTGTTTTATTTGTAGAGTTGCTTGAGTCTAGGCTTGGTGTTTTCTGCCTCCTGTTTTCAGTTGTGTTATTTCTAGGTCTTCTTGGATTGGTATCAGCTATTATTTGTAATCCACTTTTGGATTTGGGCAGCTTTGAAGTCTTGATTTGTTTGTTTTCTTAACAGGTGATAGTCTTGTTAACTGATCTCAGCAGGGGGCTTCCTTGAAACTGTAACCAGGAATGCTGTGGGTTACCTGAGACGCTGAAGGTCTGTTCCACCAACTAAACTCACTGGGGGCAGGGTTTTTTCTCAGCTTCAGTAGGGGGAGGTGTATCTCAGATCTCCATGGAGACCTGAGTTACTGCCCCTCCTCCCCACTTCTTGTTTTCAGCTGTGTCTTGTTGTGCTGATTGGAGCTGGATAGATGTCCGGAGATCTCTGATCCGGAAGCACTTCAGCTCTGTTTTGTGAAAGGTTCAGTCCCTCCCCCAGCTATGGCTGCCTCCAGCATGAATGAGTCAGCTTTTTTATTTCGTTTCTTGCATACCTTAGCCCCTCACAGTCTGTCCCTCTCCTTGTCCTTTCCACTTGGGAGATAAGCTGGTCTTTTCAACCCACCTTGCACCCTGGTCGCCAGGTAAGTGGCTGTGAGCAGTAGTTTCTGCTCTTTTTCCTCTGTGAAATCCTCTCTGGGCTCTCAGCCTCACCCCCTCCTGCTGTTCCTGTAAGCAGAGGAGATTCAGGCACTCCTTACCAGGTTTATTGTGGCTTCCTCTTTGCTCCTTGGTTTTTGAGAGCTGTTCTTGCAGTTCAGTGTTGGTTTTTCATGCTGATTTTTCCTAAATTGATTTGTATTCCAGTTTGGTGTTGAAAGCTGGGCGTCTGTGTGTCCGCCTACACCGCTGCCATCTTCAAAAAGCCTGTAGTGAAGTTCTTTATCCTTTACTATAATCTTTGATTTCAAGTCTTATTTTGTCAGATATAAGTATTGGTACACCAGCTTATTTTTCATTTCCATTTTTATGAAATATTTTTTCCAACCTTTTACTTTCAGTCTATGTGTATCTTTTGTTTTGAGGTGGGTCTCTTGGAGACAGCATATGTATGGTTCCTGTTTTCTTATCCATGCAGCTACACTATGTCTTTTGATTGGACCATTTAATCCATTTACATTTAAGGTTATTATTGATATGTAGTTGTTTATTGCCATTTTATTTTTTAAATCTACATATCTCTTTTACTAGATTTTTCTCCCTTTGTTCTGTTTACAACAAACCCGTTAACATTTTTTTGCATCATTGGTTAGGTTGTAATGAATTCTTTGAGGGTTTTTTTTGTTTTTGTTTTTTTGGTCTGGGAAGCTTTTTACTTCTCCTTCAAGTTTAAACAGTAGCCTTGCTGGATAAAGAAGTTTTGGTTGTAGGCTCTTGTTCTGCATTACTTTGAATATTTCTTGCCATTCCCTTCTGGCCTCAAGTGTTTCTGTTGAGAAGTTGAAGGTCATCCTTATGGGGGCTCCTTTGTAGGTGATTGACTGCTTTTCTCTTGCAGTTTTTAGTATTCTTTCTTTGTCTCTTAGCTTTGGTATTTTAATTGTGATGTATCTTTGGGTTCCTCTTTAGTGGGATTCTCTCTGCTTCTTGAACTGTGTGACTTTTTCTTTCCTCAATTTAGGGAAGTTTTCAGCTGTGATTTTTTTCAATCAGCTTCTCTATCCCTTGTTCTTTCTCTTGTCTTTCAGGAACCACTATGATGCAGATATTATTTCTCTTTATGTTGTCATAGAGCTCTCTTAGATTTTCCTCAGACTTTTTGAGCCTCATTTCTTTTTTCCCGCTTCACTTCTGTGTTTTCATTTATTTTGTCCTTTAAATCGCTGATTCAATCCTCTGCTTTATCCTTCCTGCTTTTAATTCCTTCTAGAATAGTCTTTATTTCTGATACTATATTTTTTATTTCTGACTGGTTCTTTTTTATGTTTTCAATGTCCTCTTTGATGCTTGTTATCTCTTTATTTAGGAGTTCATTATGTCTATTGTTACTCTAAGATCTTTGAACATTCTAACAATCATTTTAAAATCTGCATCTGATAATTTGGTTATTTCCATCTCATTCAGTTCTTTTTCTGGGTATTTTTCTTTTTGATTTATTTGGATTGTATTTTTTCCCATTTTGTCTGTGTATACACTCTTCCTTTGGGTGTGTTGTCTGTGTAGCTAGCTGAGTCTAGGGTTGGTATTCTCTGCCTCCCAATTTTCAATTGTGTTGTTTCTAGATCTTCTTTGGTTGGCATAAGCTATTGTTTATAATCTGCTGTGGGCTACTTACTTGCTATCACTATTCTTTTTCTATTTGTATTGGCGTTTTCTATTTCTTAGCTTGGTCAGGTGTGAGGAGCCCTTCCTTAAGCTACCACTCTAACAGGGGTTGTTAGGTCCTGAACTGATGCTCTTCATATCTGGTTGCTGGATGTACCTGCCCTGGACCTCCCTGGCAAAGCTTGGCACAGATCAGTGGGGGTCACTGCCTATGACTAGTTCTCATCAACCTTTTTGGAGCTACAGGCAATCCAGATTGTGTGGCTGCCTCTGCTGGGCCCAGGTGCTGTTGTGAATATTAGCTACACTCCTACACTAGCTTTTATCTACTCTTGGCCTGGGGGAAGTTTTTTAAAAGATCAAATTCCCCTGAGATCTGCTTTCTGCTGCCTCTTATTGCTTGCTACTTGTTGGGCTCAGTGATTAGGTGCAGTATTGGATGTAGCTTGCCCCTTTGCATCAGATATCTTTTTATTTATTTTATTTTGTCTTTTTCTTCTTTTTCAGCACTCAGAAGGGTGTGCTCACAAAGGTCCAATGGGTGTGGCCTCTATGCTCCTCTGTGTGGTTTGTGCACAGGCTGTGGCCGCTGTTGCTGTCTCATGCATTTGGGCTTGAGCGCTGCCAGTATCAGGCCGCTACCATGACTTTCATCACCTCTGGCTGGCCGGCATGCGCCAGCTTGGACCATCTCCGAGGTCGCCCGGGCTGCAGCCACCGCCAATGGTGGGCTAACGCCAGGGGGTGGGATTGCACGGGAGCTCAGAGCTCTGCAGCGGTAAGCTGCAGCTTCCACTTCTGCAGGTGGGCCTGCTTGCGCCCGTTAAGACCGTTTCTGCTGTTGCCTGGAGCTCAGCTGCCGCTAGTGGCGGGCCCACTCCATAGGCGGGATTTCGCACATGCTTGGACCTCTACAGCAGCTGCGGTGGCCTTGTCTCTGTGGGCAGGCCTGTGCTTAGCCGCTTTGCCTATCTCCGCTGTCTTCTGGGCCCTGTCCTCCTCCAAGGGCGGGCTCCCACCACAGGCAGGATTTCGCGGTAGCTCGAACCTCCACAGCGGCCGCTGCAGCTCCTGCCTCTGTGGGCGGGCCCATGCATGCCCGCTTGGACTGCCTCTGCAGTTGCTCAGGCTCGCGCTGCAGGTGGGCCCGCGGCGCAACCTCTGGGACCGCCCTGACTCCTGCAGCTGCACCGCCGCTGCCAGCCTGCCCACTCCCTGCGAGCACTCAGCAGCGTGGGGGGTGGGGGGCGGTGTAGCTCAGACCTCGGCACTCACTACCTGTGTCCCTAATATGCTGCCTGCCTCTAAGCACCTCTTTGTTCTAACTGGAGCAAGAGAGCCTCTGGTGGTCGGGATACTTTCTTCCCTTTGCTGGCATTGCTGCTCTGAGGAAAAATGTTCACTTTAGATTTGGGAAGTGATTCAGTGCAGCGGTTAGAGTGTTCATCTCTCAAAGTGTCTCCCCTGGTGCCTCCAAGACCACTCTCTCCCCTGACAACTCCAGTCCTCCCAGTGTTCCCCGCTCCCTGAGCACCAGGCAGGTGGCTGTGAGAGAGGCTCTCCTTGCGGTCCCTTTAATATGGAGCCTGGGTCCAAGAGTTCTGTCTCCTTCTCTCAAACAGTAGCTAGGCTCCTTTCTCAGCCAAATACAGTCTGTTCGCCCTTTCCAGGCTCCAGGGCTCTAGGCTGGGACTCCAGTTCTGGGGCTGAGGACCCACAACCCACAAGTTGCGGGGCAGTCCTCCCCACCGCGAGAATCCCTCCCAGCTGCCACTCGCTCCGGGGGGGCGGGGCAGCCCTTTCCACATCTCTGCCTTTTCTACCAGTCTCAGTGTGGGTTCTTTGGTGGTCCTTGCCTATTAGTCCAAAGTCGGTCTTTCAAGATAACTCTTCTCAAAATTAAGTTGTAATCCACTTTGGTTCTGGGATGAGGAATGTTCGCCTACTCTATGGCCATCTTGTCTCCCCACAGTATCCTATTTTTTGTAATAATTTTTTTTCTTTACTTTTCTAGGTTTTTATTATTTTATTTTATTTTAGTATTTTTTTTACAGAGACAGAGAGAGTTAGAGAGAGGGATAGACAGACAGGAACAGAGAGATGAGAAGCAGCAATCATTAGTTTTTCATTGCACTTTGCAACACCTTAGTTGTTCATTGATTGCTTTCTCATATGTTCCTTGACCACGGGCCTTCAGCAGACTGAGTAACCCCTTGCTGGAGCCAGCGACCGTGGGTCAAAGCTGGTGAGCTTTTTTTGCTCAAGCCAGATGAGCCCGCGCTCAAGCTGGCGACCTCGGGGTCTCGAACCTGGGTCCTCTGCATCCCAGTCCAACGCTCTATCCACTGTGCCACCGCCTGGTCAGGCTAGTTTTTAAAGTTTGATTAGTGGGCATATAACTTTCAGAGTCACTGAATCTAATGTCCTGTCATCTTCAATATTCTATGTTCCAATGAAATTTTATTAATTAGGCATTTTTCCAAGTTATTTGTTTTTATAAATTCTTTTGAATGATAACTATTAACCCAGGTCTTCTGAATTTCCCAACTGCTATGTCTTCTTAAATGAATGTGGCTAAATTTGAGTTCTCATATAAGTTAACAGTGTCACAAAAGTTAATAGCTTAGTGCGGATTTAAGTTTTAATAACTTCATAAGTTAGGGGAAAAATCAGACAGGAAAAAAATTATTTTAAGTTTAATTATTTAAATTTCTTTTATAGTTACATTTTTATAAATTTTGAATAATAAAATTAAAATTTTTTTGTTTTACTCTTTTTGATCAGTGATGGCAGGCATTGAAGAAAAACGTTAACTGTGCTCTTGGTTAGCTGAAATCAAGTTCATGTTGACAGTAAGAAAATTCACTTCCTACTATATGAAGGAGGCTCCCCATGACAGTTAATTAAGTACTAAATGAAAAAGTCAAGGACTCAGGGCTTAGTTTACAAAAAGCCTAGATCTGTAGATGCCAGCAGAGCAGAGACTGTGGCTGAAATTGAAGCCGTATTGGCAAGGAGTTCCAAAAACATGCACTGCACATCTGCTCAATCAAACATTCCAGAAACCACAGACTAAAGAATTCTAATAGTGAAACTCCAAAGCATGCCTACATGTTCACATGCTACAAGAAGATTACCATGCTAAGTTAGACGTCTATCAACTAATGAAGTGAAAATTCCAGTTATATTTTTGACAAGCTGACCTTTTCTGATGAAGCAGCTTTCTATCTACATGGCAGTATTGTCTATTACATGTTATTTTTCATTTTTGCTGTACAGAAAAGCCTTCAAAAGTTTGGCAACACAAGAATCTTTTAAAGTTAATGTTTGGTGTGCTAGTAGGAAGTCTTGTGTTATTGGTCCTCTCATTTTTGTTGAGAAATAATTCACATATAAAATCCACCCATTTCAAGTATACAATTCAATGGTTTTTAGAATACTTGTAAAGTTTGCATCCTCACCACTAAGTCAGAACATTTTCATCACCTCAAAAAGAAATCCCATACCAGTCACTCCCCATTTTCCCCTCGTCCCAGCTCTGGCAACTAATCTTTTTGTCTCTATGGATTTGTACAGTCTGGTTCGTATAAATGGAATTATACAATATGTGGCCTTTTGTGTCTTTTGACCCTTTTTGAAGAAATCTAAAAACCAGTGATGAGTCTTATATAGCTATACTTTAGAATTTTTTCATTTCCACACGGCAGTGATTACTCTTAAATAATACTATTTTCCAACAAGACAGAACACCCGTTATGAATTGCATGTGTGACAGTTTTTGTATGACACTTTTTCAGACTAGTGAATCAGTAGAGGTTTTCTTACCTGCCCTCTTTCATCACCTATTCTATCTTTATTAAACATTTTATGAGGTCATGTGAAAACCATTTATATATGTCAGAACCTTTTTTTTTTGGATGGTCATAAGACTGGAATTACAAATGCAATTTTTTTAGTCACTAAACCTGCAGTGGGTTATAAATTAGGTGCATCGTATACATGGGGAAATATGGTATATGTGTATGTATATGTGTATATTTGTGCATATGCCTACATATATTTCCTTACTCTGACCCCTCATAGGTTCTGGAAACAATGACAGTATAGTAACAATGAGTATATTAGTGCTCAGATCTTGGTTTCTAAATATCAATCTTCATTAAAAGGAATCAGCACTCCTTAGAGAAGTGGCTTGTTGTGCTAGAAATCAATGAAGTGTGGAATGAATGTTAAAAGCGTATTAAAAGCATACAGGCACTAGCTTGAAGAAGCTCTACTAGCCAAATCAGTTATATACTGAACATCAAAACAAATGATAAAGTGAGCTCATTGAAAAAGTTGAAATGCATGGGTACATATTGATGTAAATAAATAAATGGGTTAAATTGAATGCTCTGTGTTACAGTAGGATACTAACTAATCTAGATAAATGTGAAATTTCAAAATCACCTTTGGCAACCCTCCTACTAATGACTGACTTAGGCAAAATCATCAGTGGATGCTATAATTAGTGGAAGTTTGATGAGAAGCAGGATATTTGCAGTTTCAAAATATCTCCCCATAAAATATCTTATTAATTATTTTTTAATAAGTATGAAATACTTATTAACTTTACTGAGGAAAACTTTGGCAGGTGCCATCTTAACCAAGTGATAGAAATTACCAACCCTAATAATGGGACAAGTCAACATTGTGTGCCTCCTAATATAAACTCAGAAGAGCATAGCATCACTTCTGGGATGTTCTTGCCCAAAACATGTAAGTCACATCTAATCACAAGGAAATATCAGAAAAATCTAAATTGAGGAACATTTTATAAAGAAACCAGCATTTATCCTTCAGAAATGTCAAGTCATGAAAGACTGAGGTATTCCAAATTGAAGGGGACCAAGAGATGTGACAGTGAAATGCAACACATGATTCTGGATTGGATCTGGATGTTGTTGGAAGCATCATTGATATTTGAATTAGGTCTCCAATAAAATCATGTTGAAATTAATTTGTTGATTTTGGTGATTGTACTGTGGTTATATAGAGCATTGTCCTTGGTTTTAGTAAACATACACTGACGTGTTGGGGGTAATGGGACATCATGCCTGAAAATTAATTGCAGATGATTCAGAAAAAAGTTGTATGTGTGTTTGAGAGAATGTAAGTTTATTGAGAATAACATGTCAGCAAATGGGGAAGCTGGATCAAGGGTGTCTATGGGTTCTTTGTACTATTCTTGGGACTCTTTGTTAGTTTTAAATTATTTCATAGTCATTTTTTTAAATGTCCTCTTTTCTTCTAAAGTTGCATGTATAACTATAACCCAATTCACATAGAGTGCTCTATTTAGCAAGAAAAAAGTTTAAAAAATTGTTACATCG
Source organism: Saccopteryx bilineata (assembly GCF_036850765.1). Lineage (NCBI taxonomy): Eukaryota > Metazoa > Chordata > Mammalia > Chiroptera > Emballonuridae > Saccopteryx > Saccopteryx bilineata. The sequence goes on along the minus strand of NC_089492.1, from coordinate 119,771,238 downwards.
ATGTAAAGGTGAGTTCAAACTCAACTTTATAGAAAAGAGGTGAATGGAAGATTATGCTTTAAATATAACAAGGTTGACATGGACTTTTGATTTTTTATCTTAAAATATACACTCCAAAGTACACAAATCATTTTAAACAGAGATGTATGAGGGATAAATAGTTCCTGGAGGACAAAACACCCCAGGCATCCATCCTCTGACCTACCCAAATGACAAACCTTGAAGCAAGTTCAAAGCTGCAGAAATAACTGGCTCTGACATGTACCAAGATTGGGGGAAATACTTTCCACAACCTTGAAACAAATACTTAGTCTTTAAAGAGAACAAAAGAAAAAGTAGTATTGTATTTCATAAATAGAATTTAACAGTTGAACAGTTTGCATTATTCATTTGTGATTTTATTGTCACTTGGGGAAAGCTGGTAAAGTTAAATCAAAATCTTGATTTATATCTTTTTATATCTTCACCTCCCCAATCTCACCCCACCTCCTTAAGGTGGTGTGCAGGGGAACTGAAAGTTTTAATATATTCATTTCTTCCGCCAAGTGTCAGTGAAAGTCTGCTGGTTGCTTTTCTTTCAGTGCTATTAGACTCAGGTTAAATTTCATTTCATACTCTTTAGTTTGGCATTGATGGTCTTCCATATTCTAGTTTAGTGGTACCTAACTTTCTAACTTTTTTTTAACTTTACTGCTGGGGAGAAGTCGTTTCAGACACACTTGTATTTATTTTACCCTGACCAAAAAAAAAAAACAACAACCACCTTTGGTTCTAATTATATGTGATTCTCTCCCTCTGTTCTTTCTGAATTCTGTTACTTATCTGATGAACCACATTGTGGGTTCCATTTCTTCCTAGAAGCATTTTCTAATCGCTCTTGGTCCATGGTGATTTTTCTGTTTTAAGTAATCTTAAAGCTTGTTTGTTAATGACTTTTCTTTGACTTAATCATATATTTCCTATTAAATCTTCTGCATTTTTGTTTTACTCTTCATGTCTGTACCCTATGTCTTCTCAACTAATTTGTAAATTCCAAAAGAGGAGATGCTATATTTATTCTTCACAATCTTCTTGACAGTGTCTAGCTGTTTTTTAAATTGAGTTATTTTAATGCAGTTATCCTTTAAGTACTTGTTACTTAATATAGATGTAAATCTTTTAAAATTGGCATTTTATTTTGCTTCCTGGCATCTTTTTAAAATTAAAATGATTTTTAAAAATGAATTGCAGTAGGTAAATTTCTTTCTCTATGAATAACTGGGAAAAACAGCATTAAAGAAATGGGTAGAGAAAATTTATCTTTTATAATGCAGGTTATCATCGCTTACCAGTTTGTTTAAAAATACCTAAATACTCACAGATTGAAATGATACTAGTGAAGGAAATTTTTACAATTTTCTTTGGGTAAAATAATATAGCACTTGCCTTTTAAATGAAATATAAAATATAGAATGTCATTAAAAAAACTAAAGGTATTCTTGCTTACCTGTATACTAGTATAAGTAGAGTTAATAAAAAATATGTTTGGGATAGGTTAAAAAAGAGCAACTATATAGCTAGAAGATTATAAAAATATTCATCACTTTTCAAATGGGTGCCTTTTATTTGAAAAAATAATTCACATGTGTGTATTTGATTTCAGGAAACCAAAATATTATGCCAGAATTTTGCTTTTAATATATTTAGGGGCAATTGCTTTAATGTTTTCTAAGATCAGTGTGGCCAGTATTTTTTGCCATTATATTTTTGATCAGCCAGATTTTTTAAATATCCAAAGCTTTCCATTGTTTTTTACTCATATGTATAGCTATTAATTATGTTTGAAAAGTACTAGGCATCTGTAAACTCACCCTTGTGGGGAAAAGAAGCAGCTTGATGGACAACAACCTACATCGTAATATTATATTGCTAAGGTTTGTCCATATTGTTGTATGTCACTGTGGTTCATTTGTTTTAACTGCTGTGCAGTATTGTTTGGCTGTTCCATGGTTTATTCATTTACTCTGCTGTTGATGAACATATGGATTGTTTACAGGTTTTTGATATTCTGAAAACAAATATTCATAGACCTCTCTCTTGTATACCTTTTGGGGAATGCATACCTACAAGTAGAAATGCTGGGCCATATGGTATATAAATGTTCAGTTTTAGGAAATAGTACTCAATTCAACTGTTTTCCAAAAGCCAACCTTTGAATTGGCTCCTGAGTCCCTTTTGGCACAATCACAGTAGCCTTTGAGAATTTCTTTGTATTTCTAATATGACAAGATATTTAAGGATCACCTGTACATTTTTTTGTTCCAGACCTGACACCCACCTTTTTCATCCATTTTTCTTTTGGAAATGTGTATGTAGGTGCCACAGTTTGGGCACTAAGTGTACCCACTATTGGCTTGGTCATTGCTTCTAGGCCTTCTTAATGGATAAAGGTAAGAAATACGCACTTTTTAGGAGAAAAATAACACTATGAGTCCATACTGATATTTTCTATTCAAATTCCTTTCCTTGACATATTCCATGAAGGGTGAATAGCAAATAACTGTGTTTTAAAGTCACTTGAAGTAATTGTTGGTGTTGAATTTCATTTTACTTTTGGTTTTTAGGGTTGGCTTTTCCCCCTTTGTTTTTATTTCATTGCACTTTATAATTTAGTAAATCACTATATGGTTTCAAAATCAAACACAAGATACATTAAGAGATATCTAGTTTTTATTCCCTTGTACTCTAGTGATATTGGCCATATCAGTGCAGTGTGCTTCCTACTTTTCAGATTCTTTGTGTTTGACTTTTGGCACTTTTAATTATGATGTGTCTTGGTTGGGCCTCTTTGGGTTTATCTTATTTGGGACTCTCTTTGTTTCCTGGCCTTGTATGTATTTTTTCTTTACCCTGTTATGGAAGTTTCAGTCATTTTTCAAATAGATTTTCAATCACTGTCTCTTTTCCTCCTTCTACAACTCCTATAATTTGAATATTGGTACACTTGAATTTGTCAGAGAGGTCCCCTAAACTTTTTTTAAAAAATTCTTTTTGCTTTTATGATTGGGTGTTTTCTACTACTTTGTCTTCCAGAGTGATGATTCAATACTCTGCTTCATCTAATCTTCTATTGATTCCCTCTAGTGTATTCTTCATTTCAGTTTTTGTATTCTTCAAGTTCTGATTGGTTCTCTTTTTATGTTTTCTATCTTTGTTGAACTTCTCACTAAGTTAATTTATTCTACTTCTAAGTTCATAGAGCATCCTTATAACTAGTATTTTGAACTTTCTATCTGGTAGACCACTGTCTCCATTTCATTTGTTTTCTGGAGTTTTGTCTTGTTCTTTAGTTGGAGACATATTTCTTTGTCTCCTCATTCTGACTGACTCCCTGTGTTGGTTTTAATGCCATAGGTAGATCTGCTATGTCTCCCTGTCTTGACAGGTTGGCCCTATGTAGTAGGTGTTGTGTGGGGCTCAGTGATGCAGTCTTCCTGGATACCTGGTCTGGGTGCTCCAGGGGTGTTCTCTTTGTGGGTGTTGTGTGCCCTCTTGTGGTAGTTTGACCCTGATTGCTGCTGGCATATCAGTGGGTAGGGTTGACCGTTAAGCTGACTGACTGAGAGAGCTGGCCATACTACAGAAGATGAGGTGTTGTGTGGGGGTTGACCCTACAGCAGGAGTTGCTTTAGTGGGACTCTGGTGCTGCCTGATGCTGCCCTTTGGGTACATCATTTATGAAATTGAATGTGTGCTCTGGTGAGGTCTGAATTCAGTCACTCCTGTGTTTGGTCTGGAGCCTCTTGGGAGAGGCTCTGGTGCAAGTTAAGATCAGTTATATCTCTTGTGCAGGGATTGGGGCCATTTAGTAAGAGCTATAAAGTTCTCTGTAGCTGGCTGCCACTTGTGCTGGGTTAGGGAAATTACAGTGTGAGCTGAGGCAGCTGCCACTTGTGCCAGGCCTGTGGTGGCTTAGTTGGAGCTATGTTACAGGCCAAGACTGGCTGCCACTTATGCCAGGTTTGGGGTCACCTATCGGGAGTTACAGTGCAAGTTGAAACTGGTTTCTGCTTGTTCTGGGCATGGGGTATTTGACAGGAGATATAATATATACTTTGTGCAGCTGCCACTTGTGTGAGATTTACAGACCTTTGAGAAAGTCTGCAGCACAAGCCTTGGGCAGCCACCACTGGTGTGGGGTTTATAGTACTGTGGGTGAATCTGAAGCATGAGCTGAGCCAGGCTGCTCCTGTGGAGGAGCTGCTGGAAGAGTCTCAGGCTGGTGGGCAAGTTGGGTGGGATCTCAGTGATCCCCAGGTTGGGACAAATAATGTTAACCAGATTGATGAAGAGCACAGATTTGCCCCCCCCCCCCGCTTTGTTCTGCTGCATTGATCTGACTGGATGGGTGGAGAGTTCAACAAAGGGACAGTGACATCTGCCAGTACTTCTCTCCTGGAGAGAGTTGCCCCAACCCCTGTCCCTTCAGACCTCACCTAGAAGTTAGTCAATTGAGTTTCTCCCCATAGGTCCCTGGTGCTTGTTGAGCTGCTGCCCCTGCACAGAACTTAGGGTGAGTGCGTTTGTACATTGACCCTTTAAGTGCAGCTTATCGTGCTCTCCTGTAGCCCTTTGTCTCTCTGGGACACAATCTCCACTAGTTTCATAGCCGAATGTTACAGGGCCTTACCTGCCCATTCCCCACCTCTGCCCCTATATATATATATAGTACTTCTGTTTAGGTGGTCTTCAGGTGGTGCCCAGTGATGGTTTTTCTATAATTCAGTTGTAATTTTGATATGCTCATGGAAGGAAGATGTCTCAGAGTATACCTATTCCTTCATCTTGACCAGAAGTCTCATTTTTCTTTTTTAAATATAGGAGACACTTAAACATAGTTAAGTGTATACATATGGATATAGAACTAAATGAAAGCTAACCTAATTTTTCTTATGAAAATAGGAAAACTCTGTATTGTATATAAGAAATAATTTTAGCATCTTGATTTTTGAAATCTTAGAATAAATGCTGGAACTTTAGAGAATTTAGATCAATTTGAAAGACATTTATAAAGTAGAATTTAGTGGGTAGTGATAGATTGGATGTAAGCAGCAAGGAACAGGGAGTAAAAAACTATGTAAATTTGTTCCTTGAACAATGAAGTAAATGGTGGTACCATTCAAGGAAATTGGAACCAAAGGAAGATAGACAGGTTTGCTTGGTGAAGATGAGGAGTTCAAGTTTTTGTTCTTGGTGAGTTAACATTATGGGTAGGAATTCTGGAGTTAACATTATGGAGTAGGTGGAGGGGAGACAACATACTTTCTATGGGCATGTGCTTGAGATTTAATTTTGTGGTTGGAAATTGAAGCTGTGGAAGAAAAATGGTTTCTCAGGGATAGTAGATAAAGTGAGAAGAAAAGCAGACCCAGAACAGAATCCTGAGGAATATAAATATAAGCCAAAAAAAAAAAAAATGGCACTTGAGAGAGAATAGGTAGAAGGCTAGGAAGCAAACTAATCTGGGGAGCACAGAGGAAAAGAATCTTTCAAGAAAAAGGTGATGGTTGATCTCTCCTTTTATGTCACTCCCCAGACTCCAGTAACCATCATTTTATTTTTGTTTATGAGTCTTCTTTTTTTTTAAGTTTCTACATATAAGGGAGAGCATGCGACATTTGTCTTTCTGTTTCTGACTTATTTCACTTCAGCATAATGCCCTCCTTGTTCATCCCCGTCATTGACAATGGCAGAATTTTCTTCTTTTTTAAACTGAATAATATTCCATTGTGTATATATTCCACGTTTACTTTATCCATTTATCTATCAGTGGGCACTTAAGTTGTATCTGTGTCTTGGCTTATTGTGAACAATATTACTTTGCAGTCAGTCCTTTTATTTTTCTTTAGTTGTATATTTAGCACAAATGATATTTTTATTGTTTATTTCAAAATACTTAACATTTTTTATTGAGTTTTTTTCTTTCACTTGTGGTTAGTTAGAAATCTGTTTCTGGATTTCTAACATATTACAATTTATTTCAGTTCTATTTTTATTGTTGATTTCTAGTTTAATTGGTTAGAGAATGTGTTTTGTATTATCTCATAATATTTGTTGTGACTTGTTTTGGCCCATTTGATTTTTTAATTTCTAAATTGAGTTAGAAAAGAGTGTATATTCTGCAGCTTCCTAGTGTAGTATTTACTGGGACAAGTTAGTTGTGATGTTTTTAATCTTTATTATCTGATTTTTTTCCTCTTATGTTTCAACTGGAAACAGTAGATTTCTTTGTTCTTTTAGTTCTGTTAATTTTTGTTTTATATATATAAATTAGAGAGAGAGAGAGAGACAAGGTCAGACAGGCAGGAAGGGAGATTGATGAGAAGCATAAACTAATAGTTATGGCACCTTAATTGTTCATTGATTGCTTTCTGATATGTGCCTTGACTGGGGGGCTCCAGCTAAGCCAGTGACCTTTGGGCTCAAGTCAGAGATCATGGGATTATGTCTGTGATCCCACACTCAAGCTGGTGACCCCTGCTCAAGAATGCGATCCTGTGCTTAAGCCTGCGACCTTGGGGTTTCAAACCTGGGTCCTCAGCATCCCAGGCTGATGTTCTCTCCACTGTGCCACTGCCTGGTCAGGCTATTTTATATGTTTTAAGGTTGTGTTATTGGATGCAGACTCATAAATTATTTTTTCATGGTGAATTGAAACTCGGTCATTATAAAATTGACCCTTGGCCTGACCTGTGGTGGCGCAGTGGATAAAGCGTCGACCTGGAAATGCTGAGGTCGCCGGTTCGAAACCCTGGGCTTGCCTGGTCAAGGCACATATGGGAGTTGATGCTTCCAGCTCCTACCCCCCTTCTCTCTCTCTGTCTCTCCTCTCTCTCTCCCTCTCTCTGTCTCTCCCTCTCCTCTCAAAAAAATGAATAAATAAAAAATAAAAAAATATAAAATTGACCCTCTTTCTCTAGCAGTGCTTTTTATCTTAAAGTTGGGTTTGTTTGTTTATTTGTTTTGGCTTAATATTCATATAACTGTACCAGGCATCTTCTGGTTAGTATTTTCACGATACAACTTTTTTCTTACTTTGAATTTCTGTGTATCCTTATATTTTCTCTTTTAAATATCACGTATTTGCTTTTTATTTGTTTTTTACTCCAATCTGACAGTCTTTATCTTTTAGCTGTATTACTTAATCCATTTACTTTTTTTTTAAGTGAGAGGAAGGGAGATAGAGAAACAGACTCCTGCATGTATCTGGACTGGGATCCACCCAGCAACCCCTGCCTGGGGCCAATGCTCAAATCAACAGAGCTATCCTCAGTGCCTGATGGTAACGATGGTAACGCTCGGACAAGCTGAGCTATCTTCAGTGCCTGGGACTGACAAGCAAACTAATCAAGCCACTGGCTATAAGAGGAGAAGAGAGAGAGAGAAGTGGGAGAAGCAGATGGTTACTTCTCTTGTGTGCCCTGACTGGGAGGTTGAACCCAGACGTCCTCATGCCAGGCCAACACTTTATCTGCTGAACCAGCCTACCAGGACCCATTAACATTTGATAGAATTACTTATATTTTCAGGTTTATAGGTACCATCTTATTTTACAATGTTTATTTGTTCTTCCTAGTTTATATTTTGTTTTTCTCTTTTCTTACCACTTTTTGCTCTGAGATTATTTTTTTAAATAGACTTTAGTTTTTAGAGAGTTTTAGGTTTACAGCAAATTGAGCAGAAGGTACAGAGTTCTCATGAATCCACTGCCCCTAGACACACCTGATCAGAATGGTACATTGGTTACAACTGATGAACCTACATTGGTACATCATCAATCAAAGTTTACATTAGGATTAACTCTTGGTGTTGTATACTTTGAGTTAAGTATGTATGGTACTTATCTACTATCAAAATACAGAATAGTTTCACTGCCTTAAAAATCCTGTCCTTTGCTTATTCATCTCTTCCTCCCCCAATCTACAGCAGCCACTGATCTTTTATATTATCTCCTTTTCCAGAATTCCATATAGTTAGAATCACTAAGTAAGTAGCCTTTTCAGATTGGCTTCTTTCACTTAGTAATATACATCTAAGTTCCCTCCATATCTTTTCATGGCTTGATAGTTCATTTCTTTTTAGTACTGGATACTGTTCCATTGTCTGTGTGTGCTATGGTTTATTTCTCCGCACACCTACTGAAGGATATCTCGGTTGCCTCCACGTTTTGGCAGTTATGAATAAAGCTGCTACATATATCTGTGTGTAGATTTTTATGTTGACTCAGATTTCCATTTCGTTTGGGTAAATACCAATGAGTATGGTTGCTGGACTATAGTAAGAATATATTTTGTTTTGTAAGACATTGCTAAGCTTTCAACCTTCCAAGTGGCTGTATCCCTATTCACACAGCAATGAGTGAGGGTCCTTGTTTCACATCCTCACTGGCATCTGGCACTGTCAGTGTTTTGGATCTTTACTATTCTAGTAGGTGTGTAGTAACATCTCATTGTTGGATTGATTTTCTTATCATTCCATTTTTCCCTTCCACTAGTTTAGAAGTTACCCATTGCTGTTCTTGTAGTGGTTACCCTAAAAATTAAACATATTGTACTTGACTTTTTAAGGTCTTAAGCTAATCAATACCTTTTTTTTCTTTTCAGACAATAAAAGGACCTTAGAACTTTTAAATTACTTTTGCCCTACCACTTGGCTTATGTGTTATTGCTGATTTGTATTTCAATTCTTTTTTTTTTTTAGACCTCCAAAGAAATTATTATGGGTTTAATACAGGATTTCATACTTGTGTTTCTCACTTTACTTTTTTATTCTGCATCTCCAAAGTGTCCATGGAGATGTTTGGTTCATGCTAAAAGGTCCTTGAAATTTGGTCCTGTCCAAAATGTCCACAGAGAGTCCATAGTTAATATAAATCCCACTCTTCTGTGTTATTCAAAACCCAATGCACCTACTTATGTGACATTACCAGCTAGGTTACTGAGGCAAAAAGGGCATTTTTTAGAAAATTAAATTTAACAGGATGACATTGATCAACAAGAGTACATAGATTTTGGGCAAACATCTCCACGTCATTTGAACCGTCGATTATGTTGTATACCCATCACCCAAAGTCAAATCGTCCTCCCTCACCTTCTGTTGGTCCCGCTTTATACCCTTCCCCCAACCCCCTCCTCCACAATCCCCTCCCCATGGTAACCACTGCACTCTTGTCTATATAAAAATATGGAACACTTCACGAATTTGTGTGCCATCCTTGTGCAGGGACCATGCTAATCCCTGTATCATTCCAATTTCAGTGTATCTGCTGCCGAAGCGAGCACGCGATAAGGGTTCTTACTGGCAATACAGCCGCAACTCAATTATTGGACCAGTGAAACATGATAATATATTTTATGTGTTAATCTTATAAACCAAAAGTAGAAATAGACATTGTGAGCTGTTTGAACTCAGGGACATTTTCTAAGTGTCAGTGTTTTGGACAGGACCAAACGTCTCCTAATCTCAGATCCCCATCTGGTATTTCTTTCTGCCTCAAGTGTATTTATAGAATTGTGTTTACTCAAAGTTTATTGATACCTGACTTTTTTAGCTTTTGCTTTTCTGTCTGAAAATGACCTTATTTTGCCTTAATACTTGGAAAATATTACTGAGTATAAATTTCTAGATTCACAGTTATTTTCTTTCAGCACATGGTTTTTCTTGTGGCTGCTGAAGTCAGCCCTCAGCTAGCTCTAGTTGTTTCTTTGAAGCCAATAGAACTGCTTTTAAGATCTTGTCTTTGTGCTTATGCAAGCAGTTTCATTGTGATGTGATTTTTTTTCTCTTTAAATACTGCTTTGAATTTGTTGAGCTTTTTGAATATGTAGATTATTGTTTTTTATCAGTGTTGGAAATTTCTTAGTATTTCTTGCTATTTTGCCTCTGCCCCAATCTCTCCCTTTGTGCAAGAATCAGACATACCATAGAACTTCTTACTTATACTCTAAGTTTCTTAAACTGGTGTTTTAAACTAACTTTCAAACTAATTTTCTAGCTCTTTTAAATCTGTTGTTAATTTTTCCATTGAGTTTTCTTATTTCAGTAATGTTTTTCATTTCTAGGAGTTTTATTCTCTCTAAAATCTGTTATTTGTTTTTTAATAGTTCATTGTTCTCTGCATTATTTTTAACCTTAGTTTTATTTTTTAAATATAATATGCATAGTTATTTTATAGTTCCTGTCTCATAATTTCAACATATTAACTCTTTGAGCTTGTTTCTGCTTTTTATTACTTTTACTGGTTCTTGCTCAGGATACCTTGTATTATTGTGTCATTTTTGTATTTGTAAAATTAATATAGGGAAATCTTAAGGGTTTGGAATGAAGTATGTACAGGCATACCTCCGAGATAGTCCAGGTTTGGTTCAGGACCACAGCAATAAAGCAAATGACACAAATATTTTTGTTTCCTGTGCATATAAAAGTTATATTTATACTATGTGACAGTCTGTTGAGTATGCAATAGCATTATGTCTAAAAAAAGTATATATCTTATTTTAAAAAATATTTATTGTTAAAAAATACTAACCATCATCTGAGCCTTCAGTTAGTTATAATCTTTTTTGCTGGTGTAGGGTATTACCTTCAATTTGTGAAAAACAAAATATCTCTGTAGCACAATAAAATAGGGCATGCCTTTATTTATTCCTCCAAGAGGAATTGTTTGCTTCTGCTTTTGAAGTCCCTCAGCAATCTGTCATCACTTTGGGCTAAATTCAAAATCTGAAGTGCTATAGACACCCAGGTCAAGAGAACTTAGACTGTAATTCTGTGTAATGGCTGATTTGGGGCTACAATTTCTTAGGAACAGTAGTATCCTTTGGCCTCCTTCAGTGCCAGGGCAACTTTCTTTAGAGTCTTCTAGGGGTAAGAGAGAGTGGGTGGGTTTACAGTACTTCTGTTTTGTTTTTATGTTGAGAATGTAGCACTTAACAGCTCAAGCTTTATGGTAGAGGTAGTTGTTTCTTCGATTTCATAACTTTTGAAGGCCTCTTTTTTTTTTGAAATGAAAAGCCACAAGCTACATTACATTACTCTGAGTTCATCTTCTAAGCTTTGAGCTATCTATTACCACTAGCATTATTACATCTTTTTTTTAAGCATTCTTTACTTTCATTTTATTCTACAGGCAAAACAAGAACAATTGTTACTGGCTCCCCCCTTTTCTTTGCCAATTACAGGCTAAACTTTGTACAGGTATACTTTGTCTTCCTTCTGTTTCACTGAATAGAATCCCATATCATTATAGTTGGTGCCATGGGAGTTCTAGGTTAGGGTTAGGATCCTTAGGAGACTTTATTATTAGAGTTTGCCTCTAGGATCATTGGATCTTTGAACCAGTATAGCAAAGGGAAAGTTTTTAGTAAGTGTTATTTAAGTCAGGAAAAATTTCGAAATTATAGTTACATTTTATAGAACTTCTCATTTGAGCTCCTCATATTGCTATAGAGCCCAGTTCTCATAACAAGTAATAATAATCTAGTGAATAAGTCACAAGCAATTATTGGTGCTAAAGGAGCAAACCTTTGCTGACCATTGTCCATTGTTTGCCCAGGAGGTGTTGTATTCTGTGTTCTTTGAGCTTCTAGGGAATATAAGTGTTCCATAAACACTTGAATGGTTTTAGGTAGATCTGGACAGTACTTGATATTGTTGCTCTAAGGGTATCACTTGGATTGTTTCTGTGTTCAGCTTTAGACAAGTAAACGATAGAAATGATACCTGTCAACAAGCGGGAAGGTAAAAAACAAAATGTCCAAAGACAAGAGAAAGGGTAGGTTATCACAGGTTGGAGATAAGAAACTGCACGGTGATGGGGACCTAGTGCTGTAGAACAGAAATAGACACTGTCCAAAGATGATTTGATTGCATACATATCTCTGCTGTTTAATTGCAGATCCTGGACTAGTTTTCAGTTTGGATTGAAACCTTCCGTTTTCATGTTTCTCTCTCTCTCTCTCTCTCTCTCTCTCTCTCTCTCTCTCTTTCACACACACACACACACACACACACACACACACACACACACACACATTTTAATACAGTTTAACATTAATTACTATTCTAAGCCAAAGTGTACTTGGTTCTCTCTTGGCTTCCAATACTGTAGGTTGGCAAGTTGGAGAACTGGTATACTTATCAGCCAGGGAATTCTATAATTTATGACCATGACTCCCTGCTGTTAGAAAAGGAGTAGGACTGGCTTTCTCAAGGATAGATAATGTATATACTGTCTTTGGAAGGGCCTTAGAGTACCTTTCTGTTCTCTCCATTTACCTTCGGAAAGCTGGGTCTTAACGATAAAGGCAATGTTAATTATATTCATGTGAACTATTTATCACTTATGCTTGATTACCATGTAAACCAGTAATGGTGACTTCTAGTTATGTACACTATTAAATGTGTCGGGTTAATAGGATTTAATTTAATCATGGATGAACTTGTAAAGAAGTTATTGCTCAACACATTAATAGGTACATTAATTTTATAAAATCTAATAGCTATTTATTGAGGAAACTGTAGTAGTATGTCTTCCTTATACACAACTAAAAAGACTTTAAAATGTGATTGTGGGTGTAGAACAATAGCAAGAGCCTGCCTTGTTGCCGTCAGAAAGCCAAGAAAGTAGAGAGAAGAAAATGTATGTCACTGCCTTTGCAACGAAGGTGCGTCATTAAAGAGGCCACACCACCATTCTCATTTTTCTCTTAATTTTGGCATTGAATCACATTCTACATAACAAAGTGTGATTCTTTCTGAAATGATATGTAATCAGCGTGAGCATATTTGAAATAGGTATTTTCAGAGTTGAGAGCCAACTAAGGATACATATATAATATTTAAGTAAGTCACAATTAGAATTTAAAATTTCATTGCATCTCAAACCATTATACTTTTATAAATGGAACAAAGATAACGAGGTAAAGTTTGAATGGTGGATGTAGTATGGTGGTGTCATGATAATGATAGATTTTGTTTTGTTTAAAATACGTACTGAGAAAGCTTTATTAAATTTGTAAGATTTCTTATTGCCTGGTAAACACTAGGTGGTGCAATTGTGCAAGGACCATAAAATGAAGTATGTGGAGGGCTTTTTTGGTTTTTTGGAAGGCAAGAGGATGAAATTAAAATTCTGGTTGAGGAAATTCTTTGTAAATAAGAATTTTAAAAATATTAAAATTAATGGGTAAATCTTTCTCTTTTATTAACTGGCCCAGGATTTAAATGGTGGCCTTTTGATTTAGACAAATGTCTCAAGTTTGTATATTGTTTATAATTGCATTTTAAGCTCAACTAGCTACAAAATGATTTTAAAAACCCACAAAAAACAAAAAATGATTCAGTTTGGTTTTCTATAACTATTTAAATATTGACTTGCTTTGTGACTACAGTTAAACAGGCTTATCCTCTACTTTGTCAAATCATTCTAAAATCTCAGGGTTTTAGCAATAATATATATTTCATCTTATCAAGTGATTGTTGATCAGTTAAAACTTGAAAAGTAGCTTTCCTCTTGGCATGCTTTGTCTTTTATCTATTAAAAAACAAACAAAAAAATCCCCAACCCTTGCATTTTTGTGTAAATTCAGGTCATTATTAAATTGAAGATTTAGTTTCTAAAATGAAAAAATAATTGTTGGTTTACTTGTATATTAAAGAAAAACATTTCTATGCAGATAATTATTTAAAGCCTTAATTCTTAATTTTGAAAGTTTTTTTTTTTAAATTTTTTCTTTCCCTTCTAAGTTCTTTTCCAATTTGAGAAACAGTATTTTTTGGAAATTACAAGAAAGTCATGTCTTCAGCAGTTAGTGAATGATGTTGTTTCAGTTACATTTGTATTTAAATGTCTTTCGGTATTTTGAAAGCACAAAATGAAGCTATCTTGCCATTTGAAAATATTCACTGATAATCACAGAAAAGTCAGAATCAATTTAAGTACTTAAGTTGGCTGTCATAATTGACAGGATTACATAAACTATATGTGTATTTCTGTTATTTTTCTAACTGAATTGTACATCCTCTATAAAACAGAATTAAGCAACTGATTTTACATTTTACTAATGTAGTAAAACAACATAGGACCTTATTTTAAAACTTATTTTTCTTGTACAAACAACTATACAAAAATACATTTTTAGAAATTTGAATTTGGTTTATAAAATTCTTTCTAATGTTATATTACTTCAAGACTGTCACGTTTAGTATTTTTCTTTTGCATCTTTGATATTTCTACTTGGAGGTAATATTGTTTTATTGCTTATGAATAATTATATATTGCTCATTTATTTCAGAATATATTCAAACTTCTTTATAATGTATGATACCAGTAGTTTCTTATCAGTAATTACAGAGGAGGTTTGGAGGGAAGAGTCATTTTCCTTCTGTTTGTGAAACAGGTACCCGTGTGCTCAGACTCGCAGACTTACACGCATCTGAGACAATTTGGGATTACTGAGTCTAAACATTTGGGCCATTGCTGATGAATTATTTGATGATATATATTTTCATTTTTAGTTTCTTTTCAGTCCCTTTGGAAAGTTTTGGAATGTAACATGTAATTAGTATTTTATAGAAAAAAATATACATTTTAGTATTTGAGTCATGCAAGCTAGTTTTAGATAAACGTTATATAAACAATGTATGGACTTGAAAAAATCACTATTTTTATAGTAGTTGGCAGCCTTTATAAAATGACTTGCTGCTCTTGCAGATATATCCTCTTCCACAAGTGTCACTATTTAATGGCACCTATAATAGTTACATTAGCCAGGGGGTTACATAGCATTGAAAATGGGAATAATCTCTGATCCCAGAAAATCATTCTTTTAAAAGAAGATTGAAACATCGGTGATAGGAAATTTGAATTGCTCTTGCAGCTGCACTGTTTGTTCTGTGAATACTTAATTTAGTTCAGAGCTATACTTTTTCTTGCAAATATGTCAGACTTTCAGATGCAGCAAATTCCTATCAGGAAATAAAAAACTACTTCCTTCCCAGGCCTGTAGTATTTGAATGTGATATTCAGGCTTCTGACAGTTTCATTTAGGTGATATATATAGTCTTAAGAATGGGAATTCTCATATTTGACACGCTCTGTTAAACATATAGCTCATTCAGACCTTTACCAAGATATTGCTATGCAGGCATTTATTTTGAATAATCCTTTTAATGACTGTTACTCAACTTCTTAGCTGCTAGAAGACGCTAGAGTGTGGAGATAGACACACTTCTGCGTGTGTGTGGGTTGGTGTGTGTATACATATTACTGATATATGTATATGTGTACATTATATAAGTTTGAGTTTTTATAAAGAATTTGTGTTTTGTACTATATATGAACATATTTATTTAGATATTTGAAAGATAAAATTGAAAGCCTTATTTTTGATGTGTGGGAAGTTACACATAGGATACTCATTAGGATAAAGGGATTACTATGGCTGATTCTCACATACTGACTAAAAATTTAACCCAAAGAGATTTAAAAGTGATGTCAAAAAAAAAAGGCCAGTTGTTCCATGCTTTCATTAGTTAGAAGTTACTAACTAGTCTGGCTTTTACACAACTCTTCTACCCTTACTTTTAAACATTTAGTAATATATTTGTTAATCAGTGAGTAGGGGAAAAAAAAGGGCAGAAACCCAACATTTGCTGCTTTAATGCCAACTGAAGCAACAGTGAAACATTTGCTATATACTTTAATATCTGTCCCTCTGGTTTTCATTATGTTAAGTGATTTTAGGGAAAAAAATCAAGAAAAAATATCATAGTACAAAATTTATGAAAACAACCTGAAGTTTTTAACATTATATGATTAAGAATAATGTGAAATAAAAGCCATGTATGATTATAGGTTACTTTATTATACATCAATTGAATTATAAATCCTGACAGTAAAAACTTTGTGTGCAGTTTTGAAAACATGATAACGTATTTGAGTTAAAATGCTTATTAAATCAAAATGAGACTGATTAAAAACTGAAATATAGAATTTGTTTTAATTAGGAAAATATGTAATAGATGTAGTTCTAGCTTGCTTTTTGCATTTTATATTTAACATGAATAATCGCATATAGAGACATTACTATCATATGTAATATAAAACACACTTGCACACGTTTTTTGGTCCACTGTTAGCATTTATTTCTGAATGGTTAAGGGTGCCTCTTAACAAGCACCAAGTCCATTCCTGAACCAACCATAAGAGAGAGCTATACCAACAAGCTACTCTCTCTACATACAAAACTGCTCCGAAAGTGAACATTTTATGTAATAGATTTTATGAATTCCATGCCTTTTAATTCCTTAGATTGATTTGGTTGCACTAGCTATAAATACTTGGACTTTATAGAAGTTTAACCTTGTTATAAAAGAAAAACATTTTAGCCTGACCTGTGGTGGCGCAGTGGATAAAGTGTCGACCTGGAAATGCTGAGGTCGCCGGTTCAAAACCCTGGGCTTGCCTGGTCAAGGCACATATGGGAGTTGATGCTTCCTGCTCCTCCCCCCTTCTCTCTCTATCTCTCTCCTCTCTCTCTCCTTTCTAAAATGAATAAATAAAATTAAAAAAAGAAAAAGAAAAACATTTTAATATTTTATAAAAATGTTAACAGGCCAAATAAATATTTATGCCTATTGTTTATGAAAGTAATTCATAAATTAAATATTGTTTATTAACATTAACATAGAAAATTTATTTCTATCTTTAATAGAATTGTTTAGATCATCTTTAAGCCACCTTTGAATAGTGATACAGAAAACAGTGTTTTCTCATTTGTTTTTTTCTATTTAGTGAGAGGATGGGAGGCAGAGACAGGCTTCCACATGCACCCGGACTGGGATCCACCCAGCAAACCAACTAGGGGGTGATGCTTTGCCGACTGGGACCCTTGCTTAGTTGCAACTAGAGCCATTTTAGCGCCTGTGACGGAGGCTATGTAACCATATTTAATGCCTAGGGTCAGTCTGCTCCTATTGAGTCATAGCTGCAGGATGAGAGGAGAAGAGGGGGAGAGAGAGAGTACTGAGGGGGAAGGGTAGAGAAGCAGATGGGCATTTCTCCTGTGTGTCCTGACTGGGAATCGAACCTGGGACATCCACACACCGGGTTGACACTCTACCACTGAGCCAATTGGCCAGGGCCAAAACAGTTTCTATATAATTTTTAAAATGTGCTTTTCAAAATAATAGTATAGAGCTCCTAGGACATGACCTTTTTATAGAGTAACTTGCTTCTATTTAGAATGCCAATAAAAATAATGAAATTGTTAGGTTATTTAGGGAAAACATGTTCTGAATCACTCAAGAAATGATTTGTGAACTATTATTTATAAATAAATGACCATACTTATTAGAATTATTGGTTCAAATTCTGATTGTCTATAGATAATAGTTCAGCTATTAGAAAGAAATATTAAAATTTTGATAATATTCAAATTAATCAGTTTTACCAGAATTGTTTTTAAATATCATTTGTGGAGCATACCTTATTCAAGACATTCATTTTGCTTGAACTACATGTTAAGGAGGCTTTGGCAATGTGAAAGAGTTCAATCTGCTTTTGTCTTATAATATATGTACAATTTTAACTTCAAATGAAAAGGAAGACTTTAGGTATTAAAAAATTAGCCAAATTGCAATGAGATAATACATTTTTATGTATGTGTAAATTATGGATTAAATGTCTTGGAGAAAATGCAATTTTAAAAAAATTAATTGCATATTTGAGGAAAATGTCACTTTTTATCAAATGCTATTGTTGCTAAAATACATTTTCTTTATATATTTTAGCAACAAATATTGACAAAATATTCTCTAACGTTGATTAGAGTTCTAGCAGACTTGGGTTCAAGAATTGAAAAGGGGAAAATGAAGAAATTCCTGAGAAATAAACACCAGCCCATGTTCCAGTGACTACCACCGAATTGTTTTGAAATATCTGCACTAACCATAGAGTTATTTTGCATTTCACCTTGTGATTTTTCAGAACAAAATAAAAATGATTTCCATGAATAAATAATTTACTTTTCTTAAATATTATCACTTCATTAGAAGTGATAGGATTCTGACTCTGACAGTGAAATTCTATCAGGCTAGTTTCATCTAGCTTTATTCCTTTAAAAAATGTAAGCCCTTATAATTGCTGAGTTCTTGTCAGTTTGAAAATACATGTCAAAATAATATATGTTTTAAAAATACTTTCCTTGAATGATATATCAATGAATGTTTTTAAAGGAGGTGTTGACACTAGTGATTTTGATGGTTGATATTACACTATAAGGAAAATGTACAGGGTGATGTAGTATATTTAAAGCAGACTTATATCATATATGATAAAATCATTGGAGTATGGAAATCATTTCCATATCTGGAAAACCTTGCTTGTATGAATTTCTTTCCCTTTGAATACCCAGAGCAGTTAGTTGAGAGAAAATTTTTTATTTTGAAGTAATGGTTTAAAATATATTTGAATGATAAAAACTTTAAAGTTAAGTAGGTTACAGCATTCTAATTCTTCTCAATGTTTTTTTATTTTTCTGTACTAGCATATTAATGAACATTTCATATGTAGTGAGTCAGTTTTTATTTTAACACCTTATATAGGATTCTATACATCTAATTTTGTAATTTCACGTGTTATTTTAAATCATATTGCTAACAATTTATGAATACTTGGATATATATAATTGAGGCATTGATTATATTTTACTTACTTAAAGGCAGAAACCTAGACTGTAGGAATCTTGAGGTTTCTTTCCTAGCATTTTGAGCTGCTAATTTATCAGTCAGATTTTGCCATTGGGGGATTTATGTTCTTGTTTAGCAGAGATAAATATCATTCATTAGATCACAAATATTTATGAAACATCTAGTGTGTTCCATAAGAGTAAGTATCTTACCTGTCATGGCTCAAGTTGCTTACAGTCTTGTGGGGGAGACAGACAAGTAAATAGGCAATTAAAATCTAAGTATGTAAGTTGATGAGTGCTATGACTGGGAAAGTAAATGGTATTCTGAAAGTACTGGTGGTGGAATTAGGTTTGGCTAGGTAACCAAATCTTAGCAAGGCCTAGTGTTGGAGAAAACTTCTTGGAGAAAATTTTGGATAACCTGCCTGAAGCTTAGTATGTGTAAGGGCCGTTAGGTAAAGGTTGGAAGGGAGAGGGAAGCAGAGATAGTTAAGTTCATCTACCATGAAATATGTACAAAGGCAAAGAGGAGCTAGAGAATATCGCATGACTCCAATAATTTAGTGTTCAGAGATGAAGCTGGAGCTGTGAACAGATATTCATCATTTCATGCATAGGCTTCCATATCATTGTATTTTCATCCATGGTGTAGTGCAGGGGTCCCCAAACTACAGCCTGCAGGCCACATGTGGCCCCCTGAGGCCATTTATCCGGCCCCCGCCGCACTTCCTGAAAGGAGCACCTCTTTCATTGGTGGTCAGTGAGAGGAGCATAGTTCCTATTGAAATACTGGTCAGTTGGTTAATTTAAATTTACTTGTTCTTTATTTTAAATATTGTATTTGTTCCCGTTTTGTTTTTTTTACTTTAAAATAAGATCTGTGCAGTGTGCATAGGGATTTGTTCATAGTTTTTTTTATAGTCTGGCCCTCCAATGGTCTGAGGGACAGTGAACTGGCCCCCTGTGTAAAAAGTTTGGGGACCCCTGGTGTAGTGGGAAGTCATTAAGGCTTTTCAGAGAAGTGATATGGTTATTGTTGCTGTTTGGAAAGATGTGTTGGTGGATAGATTGGAAGGAATCAGATTAGAGGCAGGGGTACAAAGTGAACACTTTCTGAGTCATTAGTTGAGATGTGTTGGAGTTATAAATGAATTTGATAGCAACGGAGATGAAGAGAACTAGGTGAATTTATGAAATATTTAAGAATTAACAGAATTGGTGATTGACAAGATGTAGAAGTTTGTGGAGGAAATAATAGGTAGTACTTGGAGTACATATGATGACTTGAGAGAGGATATAAAGAGAAGAGAGAAGGATCCTGCTGAGAGATCCAATATTTAAGGGATGAATAGAGGAAAAACAAACCATACTAAGGAAGAAGAAAATACTAAGTAAGAAGAAGCAGCTGGAGAAAAGTAGGCAGAAAATGGGGAGAGTGCAGTGTCACTGAAACCAGAGGGTGAAAGTGATTAGAAAGGTTATCAGGCAGTTAGAGTAGAGACGTAGTTATAGTAGAAAATGCATACTATATGGGAAATACAGATAAAGTAATTTGTGATTTCAGATGAAGAAAAGATTTTGTCTGGGGAATAGGAATGCTTCCTGGAGGACATGGCATCTGAAAAGCTCAAAGAAGCCACTGAATGATGTTAAATATATTTCAGGTAGAGAGGACAGCATAGAAAAGATAGAAAAGTGTAAGGCTGTAGAAGTAACAAATTGTATGCCAGCTGGTGACAGTTCTAGGGTTTGTATTAGAGGTAGGACTAGAAAAGTAATGATCAATGATTATGAAGACCTTGATTGTTATACTAAATCTCTGTGCTCTTGGCAATAGGAAACCATAGGAGAATTTTAAATAGAGGAATTATTTCATTACTTTTAGGGCTGAATAATATTTCATTATATGGATATACCACATCTTATTTATTCACTTACCAGCAATATATTCTTTAGGGATGAATATATAAGTAATAATCTATTTTGAAAAAGGGAAATGGAGAAATAACCCAAAATTTAAGATGCTCATCACTTCTGGAGGAAGGAATAAAAGGAATGCAATTAGGGAGGGGATGTAAGATTTTAAGATACTGGTAGTGATCTATTTCTTAAGCTGGATGGTGGGCACAGGACATTCATTTTATTATTCATTAAATAGTACATGTTTTATATGTTTGTATGGTATATTTCACAATTTTTTAAAATTCAAATGATAATGCTATTAGTTTAATTTCACTGTCTTGTAAATGGAAGAATGGTATGTTGAGATTTGTTCTTTGAAAAGATTTATTGGCTCAGTGGTAAAGTGTTGGCCTGGCATGTGGAATTCTCGGGTTTGATTCCTGGTCAGGGCACACAGGAGAAGTGACCATCTGCTTCTCCACCTCTCCTCCTTCTATCTCTGTCTCTCTGACTCTCATTCTTCCTCTCCCACAGCCATGGCTTGGTTTGAGCAAGTTGGCCCCAGTCACTGAGGATGGCTCCATGGCCTTGTCTCAGGTGCTTGGCTGCCAAGCAACAGAGCAGCGGCCTGGATGGGCAGAGCATCGCCGGGTAGGGGGCTTGCTGGGTGGATCCTGGTCAGAGGACATGCCTGTCTCTGCCTCTCTGCCTCTCACTTAATAATAATAATAATAATAATAAAAAGATTTATTTATCAATAGGTTGGGTTGGGGCAAATAGAGGCTCTTTAGATAGTCTTGCCCAGGAAAGGGAAGGGCCAGGACCAAATCAAACTATAGCGATGGAGGGAAGAACATTAATATAAATCAGGCAAAAAAAAAGAAAGAAAGAAAATTAACAGTGTTTGTCCGCTTGTGAAAGGGACAAGGCAAAGAGGAGGTGTTAATTTCTAGTTTACTTTCTTGTCTCTTTTTCATAGCGACTATATCCAGAACCACCCATGTCAAGCACTATTCTTCCTGCCTCACTCAATAGAAGACCTTTCTTCATTCTTCATTAGAAAAAAATGTCAAGCTTTAATGTCTCATTTTTTTCTCCTTACTTCCCATCAAGAAGCATGAAGAGTCTGAGATTTTTACCCTACTAGCAAACTAAAATGTTAGCCTGACACAGCTTAGTGGATGCTGGTAGAACACATGAGAGGCCTGGGTCAGAGATGAGGACAGTTTATTATTCACAACAATAGAGTAGTTGAAGTATCAGCATTTTTGTACTGCTTCCCTGAACCGCAGTTCCCTTAGTGTGATATGAGGATGGACAGATGACACCTGAACATTCAGTGAGTTGCATTGCAGGAGGGGAATTCTGAGCTTAGGGAACCCAAATCTTTTAATGGGAAGTAAGCATGCCTGCCTTTTGCTTCATAATAGCCATTATTTTTATTTCCTAAGGCTGTTTGCTATCGTTGAAAACATGACAAAGGGCATTCAGTGCCTCTCTTGTAGAAACATGAAAGACCTACATAGAATTGTCTTCCAACACCTTAAAACATATCTTTTTTTGTTTTTACTTTTTAAAAAAAGACTTTATTCAGTTTTCAGAGAGGAGAGAAAGAGAGAGAGAGAGAGAGAGAAGGGGGTAGGAGCAGGAAGCATCAACTCCCAATGTGCCTTGACCAGGCAAGCCCAGGGTTTCGAACCAGCGACCTCAGTGTTCCAGGTCAACGCTTTATCCACTGCGCCACCACAGGTTAGGCCAAAACATATCTTAATCTTTATCTTTCTTTCATTCCCACCTATCTCATAAATAAATCATTTCTTTTTATGGCTAACATTCCAACTTTGATGGTGATGCTGTTCTTTCTTGACTTTTCTGAGTCTTTGTCTGTCTTTTCTTCCCAAATCTTTATTTATTAAGTATTTAATGAATACTTATGATACAGTGAGGGAATATTACAGAGCAGCTTTGTGTAGTATTAATACTAGTTGGAGAAGACCTTTAGAGGGAAATCACATTTGCACAGAGATCTGGATCATGAGAAGCATCAGATTTCCACATTTAAAAATAGCACAAAGGGCCTGACCTGTGGTGGCACAGTGGATAAAGCGTCAACCTGGAAACGCTGAGGTTGCCGGTTCAAAACCCTGGGCTTGCCTGGTCAAGGCACATATGGGAGTTGATGCTTCCTGCTCCTCCCCCCTTCTCTCTCTCTCTCTCTCTCTCTCTCCCTCTCTCTCTCTCCCTCTCTCTCTCTCCCCTCTCTATAATGAATAAATAAAATCTAAAAAAAAAAAAATAGCACAAAGGTTCTGAACAGTAGGAATAAGCTTGATTTTTTTTTTTTTGAGGAAAAGAAAGCCGATGTTTCTGGAATGTAGTGACCTAAGAGGAAAGTACTAAAATAATGAACTTGGAGGGGTAGGTCATGGCAAGCGGTTTGAATTTTATTTTATCTTTAACTTTTAATACTCTACTTTGTCTTTCCTCTTAACTTACAGATATTCTAGGTCCTTTTTTCTTTCTAAATCACTTTTAGAATAGACACTGCTACTTCCCTTTCTTTTTCAAATTCTTTAAAATGAGGGAAGAATTAAAAGATAAATCTCAACACTATTAGACAAAAAGAAATGATGCCATTAGAAATTGTGAGTGTTTTACTGGTGATGGTGCAGTGGATAGAGACTCAACCTAGGACTCTAAAGTTCCAGGTTCAAAACCCTGAGGTCACCAGCTTGAGTGCAGGCTCATCTGGCTTGAGTGTGGGATTATTTACATGATTCCATAGTCACTGGCTTGAGTCTAAAGCAGGGGACCCCAAATTACGGCCCGCGGGCCGCATGTGGCCCCCTGAGGCCATTTATCTGCCCCCCCCTGCACTTCTGGAAGGGGCACCTCTTTCATTGGTGGTCAGTGAGAGGAGCATAGTTCCCATTGAAATACTGGTCAGTTTGTTGATTTAAATTTATTTGTTCTTTATTTTAAATATTGTATTTGTTCCCGTTTTGTTTTTTACTTTAAAATAAGGTATGTGCAGTGTACATAGGGATTTGTTCATAGTTTTTTTTATAGTCCAGCCCTCCAACGGTCTGAGGGACAGTGAACTGGCCCCCTGTGTAAAAAGTTTGGGGACCCCTGGTCTAAAGGGTCACTGACTTGAAGCCCAAGGTTACTGGCTTGAGCCCAAAGTCACTGGCTTGAGTAAGGGGTCATTGGCTCAGCTGGAGTCCCCCAGTCAATGTACATATGAGAAGCAGTCAAGGTACAATTAAAGTGTGGCAACTACAAGTTGATGCTTCTCATCTCTCCCTTCCTGTCTGTCTCTCGCAAAAAAAAAAAAAAAAAATTGAAGAATTCCTGAGAGGAAACAGAAGTCTAGAAAATAACAACCCAAAATGGCACAGAAAACAACTGTGCATGAAAGGAGAGCCTCAAAACTTTCTAGTTTGGGGTAGTGGGGTAATTATTTAAAGGTCTGTGCCTTAATAGGAGGGTTAGTATTTCTTCCTGCCCAGTTCTTCCTCTTTCCTCAAATCATGCACACACACGTGCATATTCTCTCACAGACACACACATTAGCAACAGCAGACAGCAGTGACATTTGCCCATTTCTGAAAATTCAAAGTGTTGCATAAGGTAAACTACCCATCTGGGAACAGATTCCAATGTGGCTATAGGGCCATGAGGAAAGAGGAGAAAATGAAGTGACTTGGGAGGCTTTATCAATGTTACAGATATGGATGGAAAGGAGAATGAAATCTGATTTTCTTTATTAGCCGTCCTGCCCAGGAGGGAAGTACATTAGAATTTTTGTCTTTGCCGGTTGGAACCTCCTCAACTTACCTCTGTGGGCTAGCATGTACATCTTAATGTGGTTGTGGCCGCTTACATACCAGCAGTCAGCCTTCTTGTATATACACGAAAGAGACTGGATGGGGGAAACAAAGCTCTGTAGCTATAGAGAAAACCTGAGCCAGCAAAATTTAGTTAATTTAAAAAAATGAGTGAATCACTAAGGATCATCAGGCACTTAAGAAAATTAATAGCAGGAAAAAGAAGAGCCAAGATGGACAGACAACTGATTTGGATGAAATATTTTACTCAGAACAAAAGAGCATCTGGCATATATTTTATTTATTTATTTATTTTTGCATTTTTCTGAAACTGGAAACAGGGAGAGACAGACAGACTCCCGCATGCGCCCGACCGGGATTCACCCGCACGCCCACCATGGGGCGATGCTCTGCCCACCAGGGGGCGATGCTCTGCCCATCCTGGGCGTCGCCATGTTGCGACCAGAGCCACTCTAGCGCCTGGGGCAGAGGCCACAGAGCCATCCCCAGCGCCTGGGCCATCTTTGCTCCAATGGAGCCTTTGCTGCGGGAGGGGAAGAGAGAGACAGAGAGGAAGGCGCAGTGGAGGGGTGGAGAAGCAAATGGACGCTTCTCCTATGTGCCCTGGCCGGGAATCGAACCCGGGTACTCCGCACGTTAGGCCGACGCTCTACCACTGAGCCAACCGGCCAGGGCCTGGCATATATTTTAATCAATAATTTTTGAGAGATGACAGAAGATAATGGAACAACAGACCCCTATCCAAATGAAGCAATGATAGAAAGAGATCTTTGAAATTCAAAATATGATTGTTAGAATAAAAAAAAACTATACATACACACACTAGAAAAGCAAAGCAAGGTAACAGATCTTAATTACCTCCTGAATAGTAATCTGAGACATAAAATCAAAGAAATATTCTAAGTTAAAGTTGAAAGACAAAGGGTGAGGGAGAGGTTGAGCCACAGCAGGTCAATCAGGCAATACAATATATCAAAAAACTAAGAACTAAAGAATGCCCCCGCTCCCTGCCACATAACCATTTGCCTTAGGGAACTGTTTGTATAGTGTTTGGAATAAGCCCCTGGATAGTGCTTCAACTAGAACTTGTCTACTTTTGCAAAGTTTATATTTTGGAATTATGTGCAATGTTTTATTGAAGGAAAAAGTGTTCTCTGCCAGGAAGAAAAAGTTTGAAAACTGTTGACATATGGGATAAAGTTCAGACT
Source organism: Saccopteryx bilineata (assembly GCF_036850765.1). NCBI lineage: Eukaryota > Metazoa > Chordata > Mammalia > Chiroptera > Emballonuridae > Saccopteryx > Saccopteryx bilineata. The sequence goes on along the minus strand of NC_089492.1, from coordinate 119,745,546 downwards.
TGTTGCATTTTATTTAAGACTCTTTATAATTTTACCCTAAGTTGTCTTTCTGTGGAGAAGTGAAGGGAGATTATGTAGAAGAGGTAGGGGTCAGTTTACGCGGGGATATGTATACCCGTATATTATAAGGACTTGAAGACATATGCAGTGAGAAGCATTTTGAAGAGCTTTAGGCAAATAAAATGATTTAATGTGTATATTTAATAATATTTTATATTAAACACTATATTATTATATATTGGAACTAAATCATGTCAAAAAATCAGTTTCATGAATTAGGTACTTTACAGCCTGACTTGTGGTGGTGCATTGGATAAAGCATCAATCTGGAATGCTGAGGTCACTAGTTCGAAACCCTGGGCTTGCCTGGTCAAGGCACAGATGGCAGTTGATGCTTCCTGCTTTTCTTTCTCTCTCTCTCTCTCTCTCTCTCTCTCTCTCTCTTTTTCTCTTCTCTCTAAAACAAATAAGTAAAATTACAAGAAAAAATTAGGTACTTTACATAAGTGTAAATTGGAATGTTCATGGAAAGAGAATGCATAGTAACTATTGTTTATACCAAATTCACCATGCACTCAAATGTATTGAGCTGCAAATAAAAAATATTTTTTAGTTAAAATGTGTTTATCATCTGATTTTCTTTATTAGCAAATAATAGACATATATTTCCTAACTATTGAAAAAAAAAAGCAAACTCTACTTTAAATACCTGGATACCTTCTCATTGGCTGGCACCATCTGTGACAAATCTTGAACTGTACTACAGTGTGTCTGTAAAGTCATGGTGCACTTTTGACTGGTCACAGGAAAGCAACAAAAGATGACAGAAATGTGAAATCTGCACCAAATAAAAGGAAAACTCTCCCAGTTCATACCTATTCAGTGCAGTTTGATGTGGGCTCACACACAGGTTTTTTTAGGGCTCCTTAGGTAGGTATCCCGTATAGCCTCTTCAGACTCGTCACTGACTGATGGCTACCAGAACGGGGCTTCTCCACCAAACTGCCGGTTTCCTTCAACTGCTTATCCCACCAAGTAATGTTATTTCTATGTGGTGGCGCTTCGTTATAAACACGCCGATATTCATGTTGCACTTTGGTCACAGATTTGAATTTGCGAGCCACAGAACACACTGAACTTTCCTCTGTACCGTCCACATCTGGACTGGCATGGCCATGGGCTGATCTGCTGTATACACGGTGTTACGTCATCATCTGCACATGCGCACATGCTGCCACATCATCTTACAGAAACTGGGAGGGTTTTCCTTTTATTTGGTACAGATTTCACATTTCTATCGTCTTTTGTTGCTCTCCTGTGACCGGTCAAAAGTGCACCATGACTTTATGGACACACTGTATTTATAGATACATGGCTACAGCCTGAATTGGCAGCAAAACCGATTATTGTCTCTGAGTTCAGTGAACATCCTTATGGCCATTACTCTTCATTTCTATCTGCATGAAATATCTTTTTCTATCCCTTCATTTTCAGTCACTGTGTGTCTTTAAGCAGCATTTGTATGTGTCTTGTTAGTTATCCATTCACCCACTATATGTCTTTTGATAGGAGCATTTAGTCCATTGATATGTAAGGTATGCATGGAGAAGTACGTACTTATTACCATTTTATTAATTGTTTTCGTAATTCTTCTCTGTTCCTTTCTTGATTTCTTCATTTGTGACTTAATAACTTTTATTACTGTTATGCTTGGGTTCCATTCTTTTTTGTGTGTATCTGTTACAGGTTTGTGGTTTGTGGTTATCATGTGATTCATATGTAATATCCTATGTATACAACATTCTGTTGTAACTTGATAGTTACTTAAAACCATCAACTCTAAGACCTCCACCCTCCAATATTTTATGTTTTTGACATATTTTATAGCATTGTGTGTGTATTACTTAACCTATTATTGTGTGTATTTGTGTGTGTATTCCTTAACCTATTATTGTAGATACAGGTGATTCTACTACATTTTTTCTATTAACTTCTTACCCATCTTTATGTGGCTTTTTATGTATATCCTCAGTCACAGAGAATCTGTTCTGCTAGTCTTCAGGTTGTTCTCATAATGGTTCCTCTATAGCCATATACTGCATAACAATGTTTCAGTCAATCACAAACTGAATGTATGGTGATGGTCCCATGAGATTATAATGGAGATGAAACTTATATCGTTTAGTCACATCATAGTTGTCATGATGTTTTGGTACAATTAACTACATATTTGTGATGATGTTGGTGTAAGCAAACTTGTGCTGCCAGTTGTATAAAAGTGCAATACATAAAGTTATGTACAGTACATAATACTTGATAATGATAACAAACTTACTGGTTTATGTGTTTATGATATTATACTTTTTTTTTTTTCTTTTTTCTGAAGCTGGAAACAGGGAGAGACAGTCAGACAGACTCCTGCATGCGCCCGACCGGGATCCACCCGGCACGCCCACCAGGGGCGATGCTCTGCCCACCAGGGGGCGATGCTCTGCCCATCCTGGGCGTCACCATGTTGCGACCAGAGCCACTCTAGCGCCTGAGGCAGAGGCCACAGAGCCATCCCCAGCGCCCGGGCCATCTTTGCTCCAATGGAGCCTTGGCTGTGGGAGGGGAAGAGAGAGACAGAGAGGAAAGCGCAGCGGAGGGGTGGAGAAGCAAATGGGCGCTTCTCCTGTGTGCCCTGGCCAGGAATCGAACCCGGGTCCTCCGCACGCTAGGCCGACGCTCTACCGCTGAGCCAACCGGCCAGGGCGATATTATACTTTTTATTATTTTAGAATGTACTCTTTCTACTTTCAAAAAAGTTTGCTGTGAAACAGTATGTCATGTCGATCCCTGGTCAGGACACATATAAGAACAGCTCAATGTTCTTGTCTCGCTTGCTCTCTCTCCCTGCCTCTCTCTAAATAAAACAACAACAACAAAGCAGTATGCCATGTTATGCTGGCAGTAGCCTCATAAAGCCTCTCCTGTTTACCTTTTTTTTAAAGTGAGAGGAGGGGAGATAGACAGATTCCCTCAGGATCCACCCGGCAACCCACCTGGGGCTGATGCTTGGATCAACTGAGCTATCCTCAGCACCTGAGGCTTATGCTCAGACCGACGCTCAGACCAACCAAGCCACTGGCTGCGGGGAGAGGGAGAGAATGGGGAGATGGAGGGGTAAAGAAGCAGGTGGTCACTTCTCTTGTGTGCCCTGACTGGTGCTTCATTTAATCTGTGTTGTTTCATTCATTGTGGCTTCTAAGCCTACTGAATCCACTGCCAATATTGCCAGTAAGAGACTACATCTAGTGATGGACCTGGAAATGAAATTAAAAGTGATCAAGGAACCCAGAGATGGAAAATCAGTGATGGTTGTTGCTCACTAGTCAGGCATATTTCGTTCCACCACAGCTGTGATCTTGAAGAACAAGAACAAAGTAATAGAAGATGTTAAGGATCTGCTTCATTGAAGGCAATGAGAGTAACAAAAATTTGAGAAGGGCTTATATCAGACAGGGAGAAACTTCTAATTACATGGACTAAGGACCAGATACAGAATCATATCCCTCTCAGAACCATGACAGTCATGGCCAAAGGAAAAAAGAATTGTTTGTGATGTGAATGAAAAGGCTGGACCTGACTACAAAGTTGAGTTTAGTGCTAGCTGTGGGTGGTTTAAATGATTTGAGAATCGTTATTCATTGCATAATGTGAAAGTGAGTGGTGAGTCTCTGTGTGAGTGCTGATGTAAAGGCAGCTGAAGAATTTTTGGAAATTCCAGATGAGCTGATTGTGGAGGAAAATTACTTGCTAGAGCAAATATTCAATGTGGATGATACCTCTCTATTCTGAAAACTGATGCCTAAAAGGACTTTATCCATATGGAGGTCAGGTTTCAAGGTTTTCAAGTCAAGGTAACAGTCTTGCTTGGGGGCAGTGTCACAGGCTATAAATCAAAACCCTTTGTGATCTGGCACAGTGAGAGCCTCAGGGCCTTCAAGCACATCAATAATGCACCTACTGCTGAGGTACTACAGGAGCAATATAAGAAGTCATGGATGACCCAGCTCCTCTTCCAAAATGCCTTCCTGAATTGCTATGCCAGCAAAATAGAGACCTGCTATTTGAAGAATAACATATCTTTCAATATTTTGCTAATTGTTAAGATGCTCCCAGACATCCTCCTTTTATTGGTATTCTTTATCCCAATACCAAAGTGGTGTTTCTCCCTTCAAACGCCACTTCTTTGATTCAACCAGTAGATCAAGGAGTTAGAGCAGCTTTTAAGGCCTACTACCTAAGAAAGACTCATGCTCAGACTGTTGCGCAACTGAGGAAGACATTGAGAAAGCACTGATGCAATTCTGGATTATAACATCTGTGACTGCATCATGAACAACATTGCTTGGCCTTGGGGTGATGTCACCAAGGACTGTATGAATGGCATCTGTAAGAAACACTTAAGAGGTTTGTCTGGGACTTCTGAGGATTTGCCAAAGGTGAGGATGTTGCAGAAATCAACAGGCAATGGTTGAAATGGCAAACACTTTAACTTGAATGTGGTTGAGAATGACATTGAAGAGCTCCTAGAGGTGATTCCTAAGGAAATGACTGATAGGGAGTTGTTGAAACTGGAACAGGAATGCATAGCCTAAGAAAAGGCAAGAGGAAAGGAAACTGCAGAAGAAAAAGAACCTCCCAAGAAAAGAGAGGAATGTTGATGGTGCATTATATGCTTAAAAGCAAACATCTGATAAAAAAGAAACAAACCAAACCACCATGGACATATTTCTAAAAAGAGTGACAACTCCTCAAGAACAGCCTTGGGCGGGTCCTTCTGGAGGTCTTCCAGAAGAAGGCGCTGTTGTCATAGAAGATGACAGCTCCCTATGTGTTATTGCTCCAAAGACCTTCCATTGGGTAGGATGTGGAGGTGGAAGATAGTGATGTTGATTATCCTGACCCTCAGTAGGCTTTGGCAAATGTGTATGTTCTAGTTTTTAATTTTAAAAAGTTTAGAACGTAAATTTTATAAAGTTTATGAAATAAGTATATAAAGGAAGAAATTTTTGTACAGCTCTAAATTGTGTTTTAATCTGTTATTACAAAAGAATATAAATTATATCATATATATATATTTATATTTTGTATTTTTCCAAAGTTAGAAGCAGGGAGGCAGACTCCCGCATGCACCCGACCAGAATCCACTTGGCATGCCCACCAGGGGGCGATGTTCTGCCCATGTTGCTCTGTTGCGGATGGAGACATTCTAGCGCCTGAGGTGTTGCTCTGTTGCGGATGGAGACATTCTAGCGCCTGAGGCGGAGGCCATGGAGCGTCCTCAGCACCCGGGGCCAACTTTGCTCCAATGGAGCCTTGGCTGCAGGAGGGGAAGAGAAAGAGAGAAAAGAGAAGGGGAAGAGTGGAGAAACAGGTGCTTCTCCTGTGTGCCCTGGCCGGGAATCGAACCTGGGACTTCCACACGCCAGGCCAATGCTCTACCACTGAGCCAACTGGCCAGAGCCAAACATATTTTTTAAGATTAGAAGTTTACAAAGTAAAGTTAAGCAAGCTAAGGTTAATTTATTATCGGAGAAAGGAAAATACTGTTTATTAAATTTAGTGTAGCCTAGCTAGGTGTATAGTGTTTATAAAGTCTACAGTAGTGTACAGTAATGTACTCTACTCATTATTCACTCATCACTCACTCACTGACTCACCCAAGGTAACTTCCAGTCCTGCAAGCTCCATTCATAGAAAGTGCTCCATGCAGAAGTACCATTTTCTTTAATCTTTTTATATCATATTTTTACTGTACCTTTTCTATGTTTAGATATATTTAGACACACAAATATCATTGTTACAATTACCTGCAGTGTTCAATACAGTAACTGTATGTACAGTGTGTAGAGTAGGAGCAGCAGCTTTGGTGTGTAGTAGGCTGTACCATTGAAGTTTGTGTAAGTGCACACAGTAATGTTCCCACACTGACGAAAGCGCCTAAGAATGCATTTCTCAGAATGTATCCCCATTGTTAACTGACACATGACTGTATATAATTTCTGCTTTTGTTACTGAATTTGAGTCAGATGCTAGAATTAATAACTTTTTCTCTGTTACTTTCTTCCTTGGCATGTTTTTGTTTTATTTTCCATTCTCTGATGTAACTGTATTTGTTTTTCTCCTCCCACCACTCCATCCCCACTTAAGTTATGACCTCCGCAAGTGCAAGTACTACTTGTTTTGTTTTTCCTTTATATCCCTGAATGCCTGGCCCAATGGTTGGTGTTTTGTAAATGCTTAGCAAATGCAGGTTGAACCAAACTAAAAATAGTTAGAAGATAAAATAATACCCAGTGAAATGCTAAAATAATCAGAATACTTTTTCCTTTGTATTATTGAAATCAGACTCTTATGATTATTGAATATTCAGGAAAACAAAACTGACATTTATTGAACAATTATTTGCCACTTTTTCTAATACATTATTTCATTTAGTTGGTAGCTTAACATAAGAGTGCAATTTTAACAGCATAGGAAACATTTCTTTTATAAACCCATTTGTGTGGGCAAAACATGATCATAATCTAGAATTTTTCTTGTTTTATTCTACTGACTTTTAAATACCAGGTAATAATTTCCTACTGCATTAGGGAATTATTAACATTTTAAGCTGTGATGATGTATGCTTGTGTTAAATATATTAAGGTGAAATTGATCCCTTCTCAGGGGATCTTAGTGGTTATTCACAAGCCTTCATTTCAATAAGAAAAGGCTGTTTTTTTTCCTGAGTTACCTACTTTGGTTCTCCATTCAGCTACTGAAACAAAATAATAAAAGTATTATATATGTGATAACGTTGTGACAAACCATTAGTAAAGGTGAAAAAAAACTACTCGGAAAAAAGAACATGAAGGAAGATCCAGTCACAATATAAAAGTCTCACTGCAGAATTCTTATAAACTGTGAGTGTTTAGGGTATGTTTGTATGTCATTAAGAACCTGTCACAGAGACTGAGGAGCTGAGAAGTTAATGAGAGCCACTACGATGTAAGGGTCGTCAAAATAGAAAGAAAGCTTCTCGGTTATTACATAGTAACTTAAAAGAAGGTATTAATTTATTTAATAATCAGCCATAAAACATAATTCATGTTGGAGCTTATTTTTATATTACCTATGAAATTTGCTAAGGAAATGTGAAGATTCTTTAGTATTTAAGAAATGCCAATTTTATTCAGATGTTTTAGATACATTAGTTTATTTATAAACGATTGATACATTAATTAAAAATAATCCTTAAATAGTCATTCAAGTAACTTCCTCAAGGGCTTTCTAAGCAAAATAAAGTAAATTTAGCCAGAAAATACGTTCCATCTCTGTATCTTTCGCCATGGATTAATTATACAGGTCTAAACTGACGCTTGTCTCAGGTGCTGAAGCAGAAGCTTAACTAAAGGGCTCTATTTAGCACAGGTTTCGGGGAGGAGGTAGAGTAGAAAGAGCACTGCACGGATAATCTGTGGACGGGAATTCTCCTAACTCTTCCCCTAACAAGCTGACTGAACTTGTGCAAATTATTTTTCTTCCCCCGACTTCAGTCTTCACATCTGTAAATTAAGAGGTTTACAGTCCGTCAGTTCATTTGGGGATGGGGAAAGGGGAGGCAAATGCTCCCTTGGAGAAATTGCTACACCCTACCCAGAAAAAATGCTCTTATGCGTGCATGCACACACACTCTACATATGAACACAAATACACAGTTTAATACTTAATTTCAGAAGGTTACTGTGTGGATTGAATGGAATAATGAATATGAAGTACGTTTAGTAGTGCTTCCCCAGAGTGGGAGGGGTCTTTAGCTTCTGAGTTTTGATAAAAAGCCACAGAAAAAAGTTTAAGTCTCATTTGGGAAAAAAAGGATTTTAAAGTATACAACTATCAAGTTTCATGAGATATTCCCCTTTTTATAAGAAGCCATTTCTTTCAACAGTTCCTAGGATTTGTTTTTTAGAGGGGGGTGGCAATCTGTCATCAAAGTGTTGACAAGTGAAATCTGACAAGGCTGAGGTGGTATAGCTGCAGGCTACTTCAGAATTTTTCACTGTCTTTCCTATTTGAAGAGAAGGGATCTCTGTCTTTTTTATTCTTGCTTACTTTGCAACAGTCTTTGATTTATATGCTTTTTTAAAACAGTAACTCTAAATTGACAAATTATTTTGGCACTTAGCATTGGTTTAGATAAGAGCATTTCAGTGTTCTCTTGGTCTGTATCTCAGCTCTTTAGGAATTATTCCTGGAATTCAGCTTATTTTTCCTTCAAAATCACATTTCTTTCTATTTGTTCAACTGTAACATAAAAACATAAAACTATATTTATGGAATTATAGTCTAGATTTAATTATCATAATCACATTGCCAGCATTTCTATTTTCCTGTCTTCTTATTGTTGTGATTGAGTTATATCCTGAAAACAAGATTTATATTTCTTTATTTTTTAAGATTAGAAAGGTGTACATGTGTTGGAGGTGGTGGTAAGCAGAGATTATTTTGTTGTTAACATTATTAGTTTATGCAAGCATACATTTTTCTTTTCTAAAATGCCTGATATAAGTCATTGCATTTACTTTGCAAGGTCATGGAAAAAATGCACACATACCAACTAGATTCAAGTCTCTTTGGAATAACGAAAATTGTGTGCAGCAAAATATTTAAAATAAGCATCAGCAAACAAGATGTTTGTATTAACAGAAACCTAGAAAATGGCTGTGCAAAGGTCATCACTGATCTTTAAATATTAGTGAAATTTAATTTGTTGCATGTAATGAGTAGAAAGAAGAGCAGGAAGTGGGCCACAATGAAGAAGCCATTGATAAATTGTCTAAATGTCATAACTGCTTACAGTACAGAAAATGTTAAATTGACAAGATCTATTTAACTAAGTGAATTGAACAGTTCGTACAGTGCTCTAGAGAAATATTTTCCAAATTTAAGTATAACATGAGATTTATAAAGATTTTTGCCACAGTTTATTTTGGAAAAGTGAAAAGACTCCTACTTTTTTTTTTCTAGGCATAAATTTCTTCTAACCTCTTTTAATAAGAATGATGCACAGGTTTTTTTGGAACATAGGAATCTATTGCCTTTGCTTCATCGAGAAATAGCATCATCGAACCAATTTTTAGCAACTGTGAAGAACCATCCTCTGACTGTGGCACTTTTCATAGTACGCACTGAAAATTGAATTCAAAGAGCTTTCTCTGTTAGGTTATACTCAATTTTTTTTAATGTGAATTCTACATTCCCTTATTTTTTTCATTTATAAATTTGATGAAAAAAATTTTTAAAGGACTAAATATGTTCAACGTATATAACAAAGGATTAATATTCATACACTAAGAGAGGAATTAATAACAAGATGCACAAAAGCTAGGAAAAGGTAATTTATAGAAACAAAATTGTCAAAAAATACACGAAAAGTTGTTTGATCTCTTTAATGAATGGAAAGTGGAACTTAAAACTACAGTAATCCATTAGACACCCTGTCTGGTCATTTATATTACCTACCAGATTGGCATTTGATAATGTATCTTATTGAGGTCATAGGGAAATGGGGAGTCATGTTATTGTGAATCTGTAAATTGGTACAAATTTAGAGGCCAATTTGACAGTACCTATCAAAACATTAGGTGTGCACATATATTTTCACAGTAGTATTTGTAAGGCAAAAAGTACAAGCAGTGTTTTTCATTAAGGTTAATGGTTAATTAAATTATGATCACTAACCAATGGAACATCTTGCAGTTATTTAAAAACAGTAAGGTAAATCTGTGTATGCTAATGGAGACTATCCATGCTATAGTGTTCAATGAAAAAAGTGAAATAGTATGTGTAGTAAAACTCTATCTTTACAAAAAATCCAGTCAGTATGGGTGTGGGCATAATCTAAGTTCGTCAAGAAAGTCTGGAAGGTCACATGCCATGCTGTGCATTGGCCCCTTCAGAGTGGATAGCGTGGTTGGAAAGGGAACATATTCATTTTAACATAAAATACTTTCATTTTTTTGCACTTTTTAACAAAAAGCATGCATTACTGTCATAATTTTAAAACCCAAGAAGAAACAAAAGACCAGCAGGAGTGGATGTAAAGGTTTGTTTCTTCATTCTTTTGGTACTTATAGGTTCTCTAGCTTCCTTTAAAAATAAGCATATGCTAGACTGTGTTTTAAACATACTGCTTTGTGCTTTTGAATTTTGCTTCTACCATTTATTGCTGAGTCTTATTTGTTAAATCTAACATTTCTTGAATTAAAATATTACCTTTTAGCATTTATTGAATACTTGCAATGGGTAATCATTATCAAATGAATATGTCCTGATTGTTAACACTTAACACTTAGGCTGAAAAGGTGTCCTAGACTTATGAACTAATCTAGAACTTTGTATGCTATGATATAATGCTTATAGAAAAGATCTATGTACAATTCTTCACATGGAAAATAATACAATAATAAATAATAATACAAGAATATACTCTGTTTTACATACCTTACAACTGCGAACCTACTTTTGCCACACCCTATATATTTAAAATAATTTAAAATAATATTTGAAGATAAATGTCACTAAGGGAGCTAGGACATTTATTTGATAACTGCTGTTTGATTAAAATTAAAGGATAAACTTTTCAGCATTATAGACAATTAGTTGTGCAATGCCCACTAATAATGTTCAGCAGTTTTCATCTTCTAAGTATTATACAATGTTAATTAATACTTACATCACTCTTACAAATGTAGGTCAGTATTATTATCCCTTTTGCCGGTGGGGAAATTGAGGCAGAGAGGTTAAATGATTTGGAGTAAATTTGTCACAGCAGGTTTAGAATTAAGACATTTTGGCTTGGAGTCCAGCATTCAGAGCAACAGAACCACACCTTCTTTAGAAGACTTAATCTGTGTCCTCGATAAAGTATTACCTCTCATTAAACCATATTGAGGTCATTTGGACATGAAAATGCAGAAATAGCAAGTTTGATCCCTATATAACCACTTAAAAACACACCCATACCATTTTCTTTTCCATGGCTTTCCTGACACTATATTGTCTTTAGTTTGTCTTTTTCATTTTCTCGTTGTTGGAGAATTATAAAAATACCCACCCTTGGCTTAATTGTTCTGGGATCTTATTCAGTGGTTTTAACTTTTCTTTCTATTTAGAAAATCCCAAAGTGGTTTTTATATGATCCAGGCTCCTTTTGTATACTTTTACCTACCAGCTAGACATTTCTACCTATATCTGCCCTTATATCTTAAACTTTCACTGTTTCTACAACTCAACTTCTTGACATTAGCTAAACTTGTTCCTGTTCTAGATTAACCTATTTCTATGAATGTTTTAATTCAAGTGCTGCCCTTGAAATTAGGATATACCAGGTAGGAACAGATGTGGATAAGAGGTATCTGGGAGCCAGGTTTGGCCAAGAAAAATAATATGTGCCATTTTTCTTGAGCACACCTTTGCCAGGGTGAAGAAGCTGAAGCATAGTCTAAGGAAGAGAAATGGTCAGAGTTAAAAACTGAGGACAAGGCTAAAGTATAATAGGTGGCTGAGTACCCGGGTCAGGTGCTAGGAAAATTGAGGCTGAATAAATGAGGCAGTCATTGTGAACAGAATGTGCTGGAACCCTTTGACCTGACACATGACAGTGGATGTATGCCTACTCTGTGGAGCCATGTTCAAAGTAAGGATCACTATCTGTGCAGGAATCAGATCCCCATCCCTTGGTGGTTACTCCAGATTCCTCCTTCTCCCTCACTTCCATAATTCATCAGTCCTCATATGCTGTTGGTTCTTTCTTCAGAAGATCATTTGAATCTGTTTCTTTATTTACATTCCATCTGCTACCACCCCAATTCAAGTTTTTGTTATGGAATAATTATTGATAATATTATCTATTACTTTATTCCATTTCTCACAGGTCACTTGTATCAAATAGTTCTCCACTCCTCTAATATTTCACCCAAATAGTCTTCCAAGAACAATTGTGTGTGTGTGTGTGTGTGTGTGTGTGTGTGTGTGTGTGTATGACAGAGACAGAGAGAGGGTCAGATAGGGACAGACAGACAGGAAGAGAGAGATGAGAAGCATCAGTTCTTCATTGTGGCACCTTAGTTGTTAACTGATTGCTTTCACCAAGAACAATTCTGATCTGTTGATTATTCTTCCTAAAAAATGACCGGATCAGAAATTTTTCATTACTCATCAATTAGCTACCTAACAGATATAAAGTCATAATTCCTAAGTTTTGGCATTCAAAGACTTCCTTGATGTGGCCCTGATTTACCTCTTCTATTTGTGTACCAAACCAATTGCTTATATTGATATTTTCTCAAACAATCTTTTCATTTTCCTGTCTAATTTATGCTTTTATATATTTTCCTCTTTTTAAAATCTAACAATCCTCAGATGCCCTCTACTTTTTAAGAACATTTTTTTTTATCTATTCATTATTAGAGAGGAGAGACAGAGAGGGAGAGGAGAGAGAGACAGAGAGAGAGAAGGAGGGAGGAGCTGGAAGCATCAACTCCCATATGTGCCTTGACCAGGCAAGCCCAGGGTTTCGAACCGGCGATCTCAGCATTTCCAGGTAGACGCTTTATCCACTGCGCCACCACAGGTCAGGCAGAACATTTCTTTATTATCAAACTAGAACATCTACTGAGCAACATAGCCCTTTGTTGCTAAATTAGCACTTGCCACAAACTCCATACTGTTGTTTTTGTGGTTATTTATATGCTACAGGTATTTGATAGTAGAGACCCTGCTTTCTAAATCTTTGTATCTATGACTCGTGGTAAAATGATATATACCTAAAATGCTCAAAATATTTGTGATATTTAATTAATATTTTGATATCATAGGACTCTCTCAGGTCCCAATGACCCAGTATTCCTAATATTCCAATCTTCTTTTACAATAGTTTCAGTCCAAGCTTGAGGTCCCTTATTTGAGACTCCTCTGTTATTTCCATGAACTTTATAATTCTGTGTTTCCCCCAAAAATAAGACAGTGTCTTATATTAAATTTTGCTCCTAAAGACACGCTAGGTCTTATTTTAAGGGGATGTCTTATTTTTCCATGAACAAGAATTCACATTTATTATTGAAAGAAAAATCAACATTTATTAATATACTGTAGTCATGTCATCACAAACATCAGCAGAACTCTGAATTCCATCAAGAATTTCTTGTGACTCTATTTCCATGTACAACAATCTACCCTGTTTCCCTGAAAATAAGACAGCGTCTTATATTAACTTTTGCCCCTAAACATGCGCTAGGTCTTATTTTCAGGGGAGGCCTTATATTTCTAAGCTTGAAAAAAATTGCACTAGGTCTTATTTTGGGGGGATGTCTTATTTTCAGGCAAACAGGATTCCCTGTTTAATGTTGAGTATCTTGTTTTTTTGTTCTCATAACATGATATTGATTAAATATGTTCATGCATAGCTTTACAGGTATTAATGTAATTCTATGTTGATGGCGTTAGATAATAGATTGTGGGGGAATATACTGTGTTTTATGTAATTAAAAATTACCTAATACAACTAACCAGGGTTTATTTTAAATTCATGCTCTTCGGTTGTCTTTATTTTTGTACATTTTGAATTGATGAATAGATGTTCCTCAGAACATCCCATGATAATATTGTAATTACCAAGTACTGTATATGTTCTAAGTTCATGCCCAAAATATTCCCTTAGGCTGTTTGAGGAATTTTGCTTGTACATCTTCATCTTAAATGTCTTGTTGGCACTATAGTATCATTTATTTCTGTTAAACTACACTGATGTGTTGTTCTCTTTGTTAATTCTTTCTTTCCCATCATGGTTTACACTAGGGTCTTTTTGCTTCCTGTTCTTCCCAAAGCAGTCAAAATAGTTGACTTCAGAAATTAGGAAAGGCAGATATATTGCAGATTTATTTAGTGGTGAGGTCATTTTTACCTCTAAAACATAGTTTTTATTTTTCAAAAGATTATCAAAAGTATAACAAGTCACAGCATCTTAGTGCAGCTGTTTCAATTTTGCATGTTACTTTCTTAAAACTTAGTCTATATGGTAACAGTTATTCTTAAGGAAAATAAATATTAACTTATTGTAATGGGCTCTCTAGGACCCTCTCTCTCTGTCCTAAAAAGTTGAGCTCTCATAGATCTCCCCCCTCCCAACACGCACATGTGAAGAAATACCTAGATATAAGTCAAGCTCAGTTTATGTCATGCTTTTTATTCTCTTTTGGAGATGGAAGTTTGGATTCAGAATGGCCTTCTGAGACATCTGATATTGTGATCATATAAAATTATAATGAAGGCCCTGGCCGGTTGGCTCAGCGGTAGAGCGTCGGCCTAGCGTGCGGAGGACCCGGGTTCGATTCCCGGCCAGGGCACATAGGAGAAGCGCCCATTTGCTTCTCCACCCCTCCGCCGCGCCTTCCTCTCTGTCTCTCTCTTCCCCTCCCGCAGCCGAGGCTCCATTGGAGCAAAAGATGGCCCGGGCGCTGGGGATGGCTCTGTGGCCTCTGCCCCAGGTGCTAGAGTGGCTCTGGTCGCAATATGGCGACACCCAGGAGGGTCGCAACATGGCGACGCCCAGGATGGGCAGAGCATCGCCCCCTGGTGGGCAGAGCGTCGCCCCCTGGTGGGCGTGCCGGGTGGATCCCGGTCGGGCGCATGCGGGAGTCTGTCTGACTGTCTCTCCCTGTTTCCAGCTTCAGAAAAATGAAAAAAAATATATATATATAATGAATACTTTATAAAATTAAAGTAACAAAGTTGTTAAAGTTTAAAAGATATTTTAAAATAAATAAAAAATTATGGGCAATTTTTGTTTAGGTTCTTCTATCTGCTATTTTTTTCAGTTGGATAATTCTTTTGCCTATTCAGTATTCAATATTAAGATAATTTGCTTTATTTTTAAGTTAAATCATTTTTTCATTCATTTCCCTCCCATATAGCTACTTTTGTTCTAGTTCTAAGTCAAGTGCACTGGGTTTTATCCCCAGAGAAATGCACAGGGCTGAGTGTGGCAGCATTCCTTAGCTTACTTTTGTTAGGCACTCCGTATTTTACTACCTTTTTCATCCCCCCACCCAAATGCAGAATCTAGCATTCTAGCTTGCTTGCTCCCCTCCCCCCTCCTCCTTCCCTCTCACCCTCCTTTCTTTCTTCCCTTACTTCCTTCTCTCTCTTTCTTTTGATATAAAAGATTTATATGCTGTATTGAGTTGTAAAAAAGATTTACAGAAACTTTTGTATAATATATTACTTAGTAAAACAAAACATATGTGCATGGAATAATATTTGGAGAGACAACACCAAATGCTGGGGCAATGGGGATTTCCTTTTTTCTCTTTTTAATTGAATTTATTAGGGTGACACTAGTTAACAAAATTATACAGGTTTAAGGTGAACAGCTCTACAAAGCATCTATTTTGTGTGTCTGTGCCCAATCCCAGTCAAGTCTCTGCACATCGCCATTTTATCCTCCCATACTCTTCTCCACCTTCCCCTCCCTCCACAAATTACCACATTGTTGTCCATGTCAATGAGTTTTATTCTTTTTATTGTTCCTTTTTGCTCAATCCCTTCACCCCTTTCACCCAGAACCTGCCTCCCTGAAAGCTGTCAACCTGCTCTTTATCTGTGAGTCTGTGTTATGCTTGTTAGTTCATTTTGTTCATTAGATTCCACATATGAGTGAAATCATATGGTACTTGTCTTTCTCTGATTCGCTCCCCCCCCCCATTTTTCTGAAGTTGGAAACGGGGAGGCAGTCAGACTCCCGCATGTGCCCAACCGGGATCCACCCGGCATGCCCACCGGGGGGCAATGCTTTGCCCCTCTGGGGCATCGCTCTGTTGTTGCTCTGTTGTTACACCAGAGCCATTCTAGCGCCTGGGGCAGAGGCCACAGAGCCATCCCCAGCGCCCGGGCCATCTTTGCTCCAATGGAGCCTCGCTGCAGGAGGGGAAGAGAGAGACAGAGAGGAAAGAGAGGGGGAGGGGTGGAGAACCAGATGGGCACCTCTCCTGTGTGCCCTGGCCGGGAATTGAACCCGGGACTCCTGCACGCCAGGCCGACACTCCACCACTGAGCCAACCGGCCAGGGCCTCTGATTCACTTATTTTACTTAGCATAATGCTCTCCAGGTCCACCCATGCTGTCACAAAGGGTAAGATTTTTTTTCCAGCCAAGTAGTATTCCATTGTGTAAATCTACCACAGCTTTTTTTATCTACTCGTCTTCTGATGGGCACTTGGGCTGCTTCCAAATCTTGGCTATTGAAAATAATGCTGCATTGAACACAGGGATGCATGTATTCCTTTCGAATTAATGTTTTGGGTTTCTTTGGGTGAATTCCCAGAAATGTAATCACTGGGTCATAAAAGGCAGTTCCATTTTTAATTTTTTTAGATAACTCCATACTGTTTATCACAGTGCCTGCATGAGTTGGCATTTCCATCAGCAGTGCAGGAGGGTTCCCTTTTCTCCACACCCTCACCAACACTTGTTGTTTGTTGAGTTATTAATTATAACTATTCTGACAGGTGTGAGGTGATTTCTCATTGTGTTTTTTTTTAATATTTTTTAATTTAATTTTTTATTTTACAGAGACAGAGAGAGAGTCAGAGAGAGGGATAGATAGGGACAGATAGACAGGAATAGAAAGATGAGAAGCATCAATCATTAGTTTTTCGTTGCGACACTTTAGTTGTTCATTGATTGCTTTCTCATATGTGCCTTGACCGTGGGGCTACAGCAGACCGAGTAACCCCTTGCTCGAGCCAGCAACCTGGGGTCCAAGCTGGTGAGCTTTTGCTCAAACCAGATGAGCCCGCGCTCAAGCTGGCGACCTCGGGGTCTCGAACCTGGGTCTTCGGCATCCCAGTCCAATGCTCTATCCACTGCGCCACTGCCCGGTCAGGCTCATTGTGGTTTTAATTTGTATTTCTCTGGTAATTAGTGACATTGAGTATCTTTTCATATGTCTGTTGGTCATCTGTATGTCTTCTTTGGAGAAGTCTCAATTCAGGTCCTTTGCCCATTTCTCTGTCTCTTTCCATTTTATTCATTTTAGAGAGGGAGGAAAAGAGAGAAAAAGAGAGAGAAGTGGGGGAGGTGCAATAAATAAGCATCAACTCCCATATGTGCCTTGACCAGGCAAGACCAGGATTTCAAACTGGCAACCTCAGCATTGCAGGTTGATGCTTTATTCATTGCGTCATCACCGGTCAGGTTTTTTTGTTTGTTTAGTGTGGGGTTTTGGGGGGATTTTTTTAGAGAGAGAGACAGAAAGATAGAGAAAAAGGGAGAGGGAGGGAGAGAAAAGGGAGAAAGGAAGGTCCTGAGGGTGAGTGAGAAGCATCAACTCATAGTTGCTTTCACTTTAGTTGTATGTTGATTGCTTCTCATATGTGCTTTGACTGGGATTGGGCCTTGATCTCAAGCTTAGTAATGACGCTTTGATCAAGCCAGCAACGCTTAGGCTCTAGCTGACTAACCTGCGCTCTAGCCTGTGACCTTGGGGTTTCAAACTAGCAACTTTAGCATTCCAGGTCAACTCTGTATCCACTGCATTACCACAGGTTAGGCCTTTGCCCATTTCTTAATTGAAAAACAAATTTTTTTTGGTGTTCCTCCTGAAATTCTTTTTTTCTCCTTTTCAAAAAAAAAAAATCCTATTTATGCACTAATGAAATATTTGTATTAGTCACTCTCATCTGTGCCAGTGTTGCTGTGACTCCATGTGGCTCTTCGATGTCTGGTAAATGGAGACTTCAGGTCTCTGTTGCAGGGCCCTACCATAACAAAGGGGTGCTGGACACCACCTGGGCCAGGACTGGCTCCTGCACAGAGAGAGCCAAGACCCTGCGTTTTCAGGCTGGGACACAGCAAGGATGCTTGACCTAATCAGTTCTTCAGGTGTTTTTACCACAATATTGGAATTGAACACATTGGCCAAATAAAGTTGAAAAAAAACCAAACATACAAAATACCAACTGCTCACCATCAGCAGTAGGATAATCAGCAGCACAGCCACGGAAACCGTCAGGGTCAGCTGGACTGTGTGCCACATCTCAGGGAGTTCAGTTTTTCCTGCTTCCTCCAGGCAGATTTTTCAAATGAGGAAGTTCTTTTTAACTGCCAACATTCTTGAGTAAGAGGCAAGATCTTTAAAGGTCTGCATCTTTCAAAGTAATTGTGGAGACAGTAAGATATCAGGAGAACTAAAAAAGATATTGATTGGATTGTTTGTCTTCCTGGTGTTGAGTTTTACAAGTTCTTTATAAATTTTGGTTATTAACCCCTTATCAGACGTACTGTCAAATACGTTCTCCCATTGTGTAGTTTGTCCTTTTATTTTGTTCTTATTGTCCTTAGCTGTGCAAAAGCTTTTTAGTTTGATATAGTCCCATTTGTTTATCCTGTCTTTTATTTCCCTTGCCCGTGGAGATAAATCAGCAAATATATTGCTCCGAGAGATGTCAGAGAGCTTACTGCCTATGTTTTCTACTAAGATGCTTATTGTTTCACAGCTTACATTTAAGTCTTTTATCCATTTTGAGTTTATTTTTGTGAATGGTGTAAGTTGGTGGTCTAGTTTCATTTTTTTGCAGGTAGCTGGCCAATTTTCCCAACACCATTTGTTGAAGAGGCTGTCTTTACTCCAATGTATGCTCTTACCTCCTTTGTCAAATATCAGTTGTCCATAAAAGTGTGGGTTTATTTCTGGATTCTCAATTCTGTTCCATTGATCTATCTGCCTTTCTTATGCCGGTACCAGGCTGTTTTGAGTACAATGGCCTGGTAGTATAACTTGATATCCGGAAGTGTGATACCTCCCACTTTATTCTTCCTTTTCAAGAGTACATACAGATGGCCAATAGGCATATGAAAAAATGCTCAACATCACTAATCATTAGAGAAATGCAAATTAAAACCACAATGAGATATCATCTCACACCAGTCAGAATGGCGCTCATCAACAAAACAACACAGAATAAGTGCTGGTGAGGATGTAGAGAAAAGGGAACCCTCCTGCACTGCTGGTGGGAATGCGGACTGGTGCAGCCACTGTGGAAAACAGTATGGAGATTCCTCAAAAAATTAAAAATGGACTGCCTTTTGACCTAGCTATCCCACTTTTAGGAATATACCCCAAGAACACCATAGCACTGTTTGAAAAGAAGAAATGCACCCCCATGTTTATGGCAGCATTGTTCACAATAGCGAAGATCTGGAAACAGCCCAAGTGTCCGTCAGTGGACGAGTGGATTAAAAAGCTTTGGTATATATATATACTATGGAATACTACTCAGCCATAGAATGATGACATCAGATCATTACAACATGGATGGACCTTGATAACATTATACTAAGCGAAATAAGTAAATCAGAAAAAACTAAGAACCATATGATTCCATACATAGGTGGGACATAAAAATGAGACTCAGAGACACAGACAAGTGTGTGGGGGTTACAGGGTCTGGGGGGGAGGAAGGAGGGAGGAGAGAAAGGGGGGTTAGGGGAGGGGCACAAAGAAAACCAGTTAGAAGGTGATGGAAGACAGTTGGACCTTGGGTGATGGGAATGCAGCATAATCAAATGTCAAAATAATCTAGAGATGTTTTATCTGAACATATGTACCCTGATTTATCAATGTCACCCCATTAAAATTAATTAAGAAAAGGATATTGATTTGGTTTCCTCCGACCATGGCCATCCAGTTGTTAACTATAGAGTTTTACAAATTTGTTTCATTTCATTTCTCCTTAATTTTATACAGTCTTACTAGCAGATATTTGAAGTTCATGGGAAAAGAAGAATGAATAACTCACATTTGATTATCTTTTGCCCCCGAGAATGCATGACCCTGGCACAGCCTTCTCCTTAATTACACATATTTTATGGGCTTGTCACGTGTTCATAAACAAGTCCAATTATTAATGGACATTACCACTTTCTTCTCAATTGCTGTACCTACTACTGTTAGGCCTGCTTTATCCTCGTGAGTATTGTCACCATTTCTTCATGTATATGGCTTACTCCTTGGCTGCCCTGTCACTCGTGGGTGTGGATCTCATTTTGTTTGGATATCATCACTCTCAGTGAGTCCATTAATCTGAAGGGCTATGGTCCTGCTTACTTTATGAGGGCCCCACCTCTATAGTCACTTCACCACCCTTACACCAAATGTTCCCTGTATTGCTGGCCACGCGGGAGTTCTTTATAAAGTAGAA
Source organism: Saccopteryx bilineata (assembly GCF_036850765.1). NCBI lineage: Eukaryota > Metazoa > Chordata > Mammalia > Chiroptera > Emballonuridae > Saccopteryx > Saccopteryx bilineata. The sequence goes on along the minus strand of NC_089492.1, from coordinate 119,725,258 downwards.
TGTCTTTCTCCCCTTTCTGTCCTTTACTTTTTAATTGGAATTAGAGCAGTGTTGTTTGTACATCAGAGCATTTTGAAAACTAACTTGTACATTTTTCTCAGTCTTCCCACTTCCACTGGAATATATTTCCCAGTCTTCCCACCTCCAGACAGGAATATTTAGGTGCTATGCTGGAAGACAAGTCCAGATTATAGACTATACTGTTCTATTCTAGAATTTCCCCTATGTCCAAATGCAAAGGGTCAAGCAGAGGCAGATTTAATGGTAGGCACACTGGGTGCACGCCCTGGGCCCTGACTTCTGAAGGACCCTGCAAAACCCCAACTTTACACTTTTTTCTAATGACACCAAGTTTGGTTTCGTATGTGCAATTTTAACATTAATAGTACATAATATTTTTTTTATTTATTTAATAATATGATTAACATGTAGTTTTTTCTTTTGTATTTTTCCAAAGTGAGAAGTGGGGGTTGGGGGTGTGGCAGATAGACTCTTGCATGCGCCCAACCAGGATCCAAATGGCATGCCCATCAGGGGGCGATGCTTAGCCCCTATGGGGCATTGCTCCGTTGCAATTGGAGCCATTCTAGCGCCTGAGCTGGAGGCCATGGAGCCATCCTCAGCACCTGGGTCAACTTTGCTCCAATGGAGCCTTGCCTGCGGGAGAGAAAGAGAGAGATAGAGAGAAAGGAAAGGGGGAAGGGTGGAGAAGCAGATAGGTGCTTCCCCTATGTGCTCTGGCTGGGAATCAAACCCGGGACTTCCACATGTTGGGCCAACACTCTACCACTGGGCCAGGGCTGTATTTTTATTTTCCCTATTTCTCTCTTTTTTTTAAGGGGCCCAATATTTTCTTCTGCGCCTAGGGCCTCAACCAACCTTAAAGCCTCTGGGGCCAAGGGCTTTGCGCTTGACATTTGAAGCTCTCCATTGACGTTATTTTGCTTATTTTCCCCAAAACTGTGTGATTTCTGAGTAGTTTAGGACTTTAAAACTTAGTAAAGATATGGATACTGGACCTATTGGTATTCCAGTTAAAAGCGTTCCTGCTTCTTAGAAATAGCCAATGTGGATTACAAAGAAAATTATATTTTACTCTTCATTTCTGTTATCAGGAAAGTTTTGGCAATTTATTTTTGAATTAACTTAAAATGAAAAATAAAATTTCAAGTGCAGTCTTTTGATATGTAAATAAAGGTGTTGACCTTTTGCTTTCAGTCATAAAATTTTATATTTAATTTGCACGATAAAATCTTTTTTGTGTAGCTACTGACAGATAAACTTCAACTTTATCTTTGCCAAAGTTGCCATAAATTCTAATTATTGGTATTTGAATAAACATTACATTGGATAATGTTTTTATTTTCTAGATAGCCTTGAAGTTGTGACTTTTGAGGCTCAATACCAGAAAAAGTATTTATCTGTTTTATCATTTCCATTCCCACCTATCCCACTGAAATATTAGCCCATTTGCATGTCCCAATTCAAATACTTTCTTTTATATAGAAACTTCTCCACATACAGATGTTTTTCTTTCATAAACCTCTGTTGTACTTAGTATTCTTTCATTCATTTCATCTTGTGAAATAACTATATAAAGTGAGAGATCATATTTAATACTTTTTTGTTTTTTCCATATAAATGTACATTGTGCTAGACATACTGAGTAATAGTAGCAGCAGCATTCACAATGGCAGCAATAAGGTAACTGAATAACGGTCCCTTCAATACAGTCCTGAGGTAGGTACTTCATTATATTCATTTTATAGCTGGGGGAACTTAGAAATAGGGAAGTCAAGTACATAAGTTGTCTTGGCTAGTAAGCTGAGAAGTTAGAATATAAGAAATCAGACACTTAGAATCTAGAATCTACACATTAAACTTAATAAATGCAAAATAAATATTTTCTTAATTAACTGATTATTTAAATAAACATTCCAGACCTCACCCATACTCATGAAAAGGGCACAGTTTACACATTCTAATACAGGAAGTATTTTAGTTTAAAAGAAGGTATAACTATAATGTAATAATTCTAAAATGAGCCTCATAAAACTAATGAAAGCATTTCCAAAGAACACAACTTGGGAAATATTTTGAGTAACGGCAGCCTCACTGGAGTCACTCCTAATGTGACAATTCTGAAAGGTAATCCTCAATAATTGAGTTGAAAAACTTGTAGTTTGTTTACTATCTCTTATTCCCTCTTCCCTGCTGATGAGAAACTACGTCCTCTTTCATAGTAATACAGTCCACTAACTCTCTTACTCCCTTACCTGTGTACAGAGGCAGCTAGCTTTTGGTTAAGGCAGTTCCTGGGATTGAAAGATTCTTTGTTTCATCTCTAACTTTTTAAAGCACTTTCGTGTGAGGAAAAGAGTGAATTCAGGCTGACCTGTGGTGGCGCAGTGGATAAAGCGTCGACCTGGAACGCTGAGGTCGCCGGTTCGAAACCCTGGTGTGCCTGGGCTTGCCCAGTCAAGGCACATATGGAAGTTGAAGCTTCCTGCTCCTCCCCTCCCTCTCTCCCTCCTTCTCTAAAATAAATAAATAAAATCTTTTTTAAAAAAATGTTTAAAAAACAAAGAGTGAATTCAGATTAATCCAAAATCTACTATTACAGCTTATTTTCTTTCTACCCTTTTCAATTTAATTTGACTCTCACTTTTCGTTGTGCATCTTGATCTTCTCCTATCCCTGGGACATGCCCTCGTTTTACTCAAACAACTGCACACTCTCCCTCCTATACCTTTGAATAGCTAAATATAGGAGTGCACTGTGGTTGTAAGCTCAGATTCTGGAGCCAGTCGGCTTAGATTCAAAAAGCCTGCCACTACCTGCTGGCTATGTGGCTTGTCTGTGCTTTGTTTTCCTCGTTGTAGCAGTAACGATGATGACGCCACTTCAAAGAGTAGCTATGAGAATTTAAATGAGTTAATACATATCAAATGTATAGAACAATATTTGTCATGAGGTTGGTACTTCGTATTTATCTCTTGTTGTTATCATCATTTAATTGTTGGAATTCTACAGTTTTTTGAAGTTCTGCTAACCTTATTTCACAATTTTCTGTAGCTTCTTAGAAGCTCACTATTGGAGGCAGGCTCGGGCCCTTGTATGCAGCTACATTGCTGCCTCTGCCATTTTAATAATTAGTGCAGTGTGTCTTACTAGTTGTATATACTTATTTCTTTTTTTTTTTTTTAAAGGGTGAGTCTTTTATTTATTTATTTGTTTGTTCATTTTAGAGAGGAGAGGGAGAGACAGAGAGAGACAGAGAGAGAGAGGAGAGACAGAGAGAGAGAAGGGGGAGGAGCTGGAAGCATCAACTCCCATATGTGCCTTGACCAGGCAAGCCCAGGGTTTCGAACCGGCAACCTCAGCATTTCCAGGTCAACGCTTTATCCACTGCGCCACCACAGGTCAGGCTATACTTATTTCTTGATAATTTTAAGTGCATTGAGGTTAAATGTAAAGGTGAAGGTAGACTCAAGGATTTTGTACTATGTCTAAAATTATTTTGGATTATCACCCATTTGAATAGTATGGGAAATATTTTTAGTCTTTCCTAATGTTAAAGAAGCTGAGGCCTTATTTCTCTATCTAAGAGATGTCTTGCCTGACCTGTGATGGTGCAGTGGATAGAGTGTTGATCTGGAAATGCTGGGGTTGCCGGTTCGAAGCCCTGGGCTTGCCTGGTCGGGCGCATGTGGGAGTTGATGCTTCCAGCTCCTCCCCCCTCTCTCTCTCCTATCTTTCTCTCTCTTTCTCTCTCTCTCTCTCTCCTCTCTAAAATGAATAAACAAATTAAATAAAATAAAAATAAAAGATGTCTTAAAATAGTTTTAAGTTTCTTTTCTTATTCAGAAATTTATTGGAAAGAGCAATTCTTTTATGATCTCCATAAAGAAAATATTGATAGTTTTCTGTATGTAGTAAAGTATACTTCATGTAGTATATATAGTAAAGTATACTTAGATTATGATACTGTATATATCAATATTTCCTAGCAAATGCTTGAAAGTTATATAAATTCTTTTTAAATATTTGTAAAATATTGACTTTTTTCTGATTCAGATTGGTCCAGTCCAAATTGATTAGGTTCTACTTGAGTTTTAAAAAAGTATCAATAATATCTATCACTAACCCCTGCTAGTCAAACTGGGAGAAAATACAGGATGTACATTTTTTGTTATTTTTAAAAATGCAGTTGGAGTAGAAAAACAAACCTGAATGCTAATGTGGTTTCACAGAGTTTACTTCTATATAAATGTGTTTCTTATAATAGTTACTAGGTGCCATTTACTTTGCAAATTTTATTTTATTTGGCCTACTTGTATGGTGATAAATCGTAAATATTTGCTTTGTACATTAAAAACATACCCAAAAAAGATTGTCTTTAATAACTACCTAAAAATATGTTTTTATTAAAATGTTTTTAAAAATGCTTAAATACTAAATAATTCTACCTATATTCAGATTCCTAAAAGCCATACATGTCATTGAAAACTAAGATATATATTCTTCTTACCACATTTCTCAATGTGATGACAATAGCAAATCTGGGAAAAGAAGTATACATATATACATATTTCCTTTTTCTAGGGTTTAGTCCTGAATGGCTAACCAAGGGTATATTAAAGTGTTTATTCTGATGAACCATATCAAATATCATTAGTGGCTAATGATTCTGTTATTCTAAGGGGTCTTGGTTTTTTATTGGCAATAGGAGATAATTAATTGGCACATCTTTTTAATTATTTTTTAAACAGGACAGAGATTCCTTCTGCCATCAGATGTCTTTCTGCTTGACTGAACTGCACCTGTGGTCTTTGAAGAATACCTTACACATTGGGGGTAAATGAGCTGTGGATTAATCTCAATATTTTCTAATATAAGTTACATTATAAATAAATACTAACAAAGGTTAGAGCTTAGATTCTTCAGCTAGACTTGCATTATTTTCTTTATAATTAGTGAAAAATTGGCTAATAGAAAATAATTCCTCTTAGTTACTCTGATTAACTTATTTTTTCAGCTTGAGTTAGATTTTCTGTTGTGAAAATTAATTTTATTGGCCTAATATTTGTTTCCTCTTAATATACACATGTTCATTTTTTTTTTACTGGAATTGTTCATAATAACTGATTTATAGTCATAAATATTTATATTTGCAGACTAGCTAATGGTAAAGTTATTTCTATCTGATATTAAAATATTTCAAACATACAACTAAAACATACAATTCTATTCATACTCTTTACCGTTCACCTTTTTTGTTTGTGGAGAGAGTAATATAAGTGTTCTAACAATGTTTATCAATATTATAAGATAAAGTATATATCATTAGGAAACATGTGACTTTAGGACCATGACTAAGAAAATGGTTTACCTTACAAAATATCATTTCTTTATATCACATATATAATTACGGATGAATGTCATTACAATTTCATTTTTTACCTTGCTTAAAATGTTAAGGATAGAATTTCCAGTTAAACAAGGTTATGTAACACACATTGCTTTCTTCCCTGTTTTTCTAAAATGAGAGTAAATGAATTAAGATAAAGAAGGCATAAACCCACAAGGACTAAGAATAGGAGAGAAGACAATTGCAGTTGATTTTTGGAAGATGGGATAGAGGAATTAGCAACACTTAAAATTCTAGTAACAAATGTCTACAGAGGAGAATTCCAGTGTCAACCAATTTGTTTTGTTTTGTTTGTTTTTTAAGAGAGAGGAGGAGAAGATAGTGAGACAGACTCCTGTATGGGCCCCAACCGAGATCCACTCTGTCTGCGGCCTACCCTTGAATCAAAGGAGCTAGCTATCCTCAGTGCCTGGGGCCGATACTTGAGCCAGTCAAGCCCCTGGCTGCTGGAGAAGAGGGAGAGAAAGGGGAGGGGAAGAGAAGCAGATGGTCCCTTTTCCTGTATGCCCTGACCGAGAATCAGACCCAGGACGTCCATATGCCGGGCCAACGCTCTGTCCACTGAGCAAACTGACCAGTGCCCAATTTGTTTTCAAACTAGAAAGATAGAGAAATTTGAGGAGCCAGATACTGTAGAAGATGGGGATGTGGAATGAAGGTGACAGCAAAGGGACTTGAAAGTCTGCTTAAGAAATAATAAGATACCTTCCATACTGTGGAAATATTTAATTAGGGAGGCTTTAAACTGGGCACACTAGCCCCAGTGAAAGAAGACAAAGGAGAGGTGCTGAACTGAAAACAGGGATGACAGGTGAGGTCCCTTAATCCCACTTTGTTCTGAGAATGTCACAGCCAGTCATATATTTTCCAAGAAAAGAGGAGTGTGAGGGAATCCTCTCTGGAATGACTGTGGGGTCCCCGAGAGACGACCTATCCACATTGACATTTGATGGGGTTCTCCAGTGAAACACTGTGGTTCCTGGCTGGTCAGTGGAGCCCACCAGTTGGCAAGCCTTATTCATGTATACAGAGCTTCTAATCAGCTTTTTAGTGACTCATTTTTAAGTATGAACTGCAAGAAACAGTATACAGAAGCTTCATAAAACACTGGAAATTTATACTAGTATCTTGGAAATTAAAAATATGTAGCAGAAAAGAATTTAAAACTTAAAAGAATATAATAAAGTCTCTCAGAAAATAGAAAAACTCACTTTCATTCTTTTTTATTTCACTACTAGTGGAAGTGGTAGACCTGATGCCGCATCGCCCTCAAATACATTAGTGTGTATTTCCTATAGAAGGAATTTCGTCCCTCATCACTACTCTATAACTATCAAAACAGGAAATTAACAATGATAGTAGTACTACCATCTAATACTCAGTTTCACTAGTTGTTCCACCAGTGTCCTTTTTAAGCAGAGACTCTTTTCCAAAATCACATGTTGTATTTAGTCATCATGTCTCTGTAGTCTCTTTCATTCTGGAACAAATCTTTCATCCTTTTAATTTTTTTTTTAACTTTTGTAACCTTAACACTTGGAAGACTTTGCACCAGTTATTTTGTAGGGTATCCCTAAATTTGGATTGTAGGATGTCCCTAAATTTGGATATGTTTGAAGTTTCCTCACAATTAGGCTCAGACTATACATGTTTGGTGGGAATATCCTAGAAGTGATACTGTGTTCATCATTGGGTGGTGCACAATTTCAATTTGTGCCTTTACTGAAGTTACAAAAGTTAACATCAGGAAGACAAACAATTCAATTAAAAAATGGCCAACAGCTCTGAATAGACACTTCTTCAAAGAGGACATACAGATAGTGAATAGACACATGAAACGATACTAATCAAAAAAATTCAAATTAAAACCACAACAAATATCACCTCATACCTGGCAGAATGGTTATCATCAACAAATCAACAAGCAAGTGCGAGGATGTGGAGAAAAGGAAACCCTCCTGCACTGTTGGTAGGAATGTGGACTCGTGCAGCCACTGTGGAAAACAGTATGGAGTTTCCTCAAAATATTAAAAAAATGGATCTGCCTCTTAACCCAGTAACCCCATTCCTGGGAATATGTCCTAAGAATCCTGAAACACTAATGTGAAAAAAGAATATATGTACCTGCATGTTCATTGAATTGTTATTTACAATAAACAAGATCTGGAGAGAGCCCAGGTGCCCCTCAGTGAATGAATATATGAAAAGCTGGTACATTTACATGGCTATAAGAAAGAGAAGGAAATCTTACCTTTTGCAATAGCATGGCTGGACCTGGTGATTATTATGCTTAGTGAAGTAAACCAGTCAGAGAAAGACAAATAACATCTCATTTACATGTGGGAATCTAATGAACAGAGTAAACTGATGAACAAAATACAGAGTCATGGACATATAGAAATGATGGGCAGCCGTCAGAAGGGTGGGAGTGAGGGGACTGGTTGAAAGAAGGTGAAGCGATTAGCCAAAAACATATATACATAACACACAGACACAGGCAACAGGGTGGCACTAGCCAGAAGGAAAGGGGGGCAGGTGAAAGTGGGCAAAGAAGGGAAAATAGGGAAGGAAAGATTTTGCTTGGGGCAGAGGGTATATGATATGGGGTGTAGATGTTGTTTTATTGAGTTGTACATTTAACCTGTTTGGTTTTGCAAACCAATGTCATCCCAGTAGAATCAAATAAAAAAGTGCCTTTACTGATGATGTTTGTGATCACTTGATTAAGGTGGTGTCTGCTAGGCTTCTCCACTGCAGTTATCTTCTCCTTTGGAATTACTTAGTATTTTGTAGGGAGGTACCTTTTAATTATGTAAATATTTTCTTTCTCATTAAACACTAAATATATTTATTTTATCCCTATGGACTCAGAGTAACTATTTTATTAAGTGGTTTTCATCCATTACAATACTATCATTATTTATTTTGTTTAAATTTGTTCCTGATGTGGGCAGACCCTTTTACTAGCTGACTGCTGTGTCTTTGTAGCATATCTCTATCAATATTTGAGCATTTCCATTCTTCTGGCACAGCAGATCTTCCAGGTTCTTGTTATACTTTCCCTCCCAGCCCTCGAATCAGCCACTTCTCTAAGGAGTTTGGTTGCTTATAAAGGAAGGATGGTATCCAGAAGCCAAGGTGTGCTTATGTGTGCTCATTGCTGTTGGAGTATCTTTGCTCCCAGCCCCTCTCAGTGTGCAGAGCTTAAAGAATGTGTGTGTGTGTGTGTGTGTTTACAGTGTGAGGCAAAAGTAAGTTTATAGTCATGAGTACATGAAAGTTTATTCTTGTATTATTATTTATTTATTGTATTATTTTACATACAAATAACTGTAAACCGACTTTTGCTCCATCCTGTATGTATGTATGTATGTATGTGTGTATGTATGTATGTATGTGTTTTTATGTACGCATACATTCATTTTACATCCACAGTTATTTCTGTATCTATTTCTATGGATTGAAAACCGTAAATTCACATTGGTACCTCCAATTCTAATCTAAACAGTATTCATTCTAATTTTCTTCCTTTTAATATATGTACTCTTTGCAGACAGAGAGGGAGCTAGGGCTCCCATATCTTTTATTTATTTCCTTATTTAATCAGTTATGCTGTATACAATCAGTCTCTCATCTCTGTGGCTACTTTCTCCCCTCAGTGGATGCCCTCACCACACATAGGTGCTGACACACATGCTAGGCTGCCCCTATATGTGTATGTCCTTCTCACTTTGTTCTGTGTTGAGCACCCCACACTGGGCCACTGCTCTGTGTGAATATCTTTCTCGCTTAGCTAGGGTTCTGATATACCGTATCAGGCTGACTCCCTGCATGCACACCTTCTTCATCCGGCATAGGCTGTGACACCAATGCAGGGTGAGTCTCCTTATGTGGACACCCTCCTTGTCCTGCTTGGGTTTTGACAATCACGCTCCAGGCCAGATTCAGAAGATCAGGCTGGTGCACAGAATTCAGGGCCCCTTATGTTCTGTATAGTGCTAGTATAGAGTTGTAAATATTTGGGTGCATGGAATGATGGAATATTATTGAATATAATAGAGGATATTGCCAGTGTACCTGTGGTCCTTAGATAAAAAAAAAAATCTTTTTTATTAAAGCATAACATATGTATTGAAAAATGTAAAAATATGTCAAAAGTGAACACAATGATAAAATTATCACCCAGGTCAAGAAATAAAATATTATCAGTACTTTAGGATCCCTATTTGTGACCTTTCCTAATCACTCCTTATTAGGTGTTTTCAGTCTAATAGAAATAAATTGCATTCTTTAAAACTATATTGACAATTAATAGCATAATGAATAGAGATTCAGTAGGTATGCATGATTTACTATTTTGAAAATTATATTTGAAAAGTTAATTATAACTAATACATTTTTTTGAAGTGTCATCATTCAGTTTGAGAAAGTTTGGAGCAGTGAGTCACTAGGGGGCAGCCTTACTGCTTCCACTTCTTTAGAAACAGTTATATCCTTTTGTTAGTAACTAGAATTATTTTGCATGGAGGAAATAAATGTTACTTCAAAGAAAAGTATTTTACTATTCACAGATAGGAAGAAAACGGACACAGTTATTTTGTTCTCCTGTAATTAAATTGCAAGAACAGGTTCCTTGATTAAATCACTTGTAGCATCTAGGAAGCATAGCTTCGCTTCTTTTGTAGCCCTGGCAGCACCCGACTTTGAATGGGCTTGGAAGGATTTTTTTTGAGTCTAAACAGCTTCAGATAATTTACCCATACCTTACTCTAATCCTCTCTTTCTTTCCGACAGATTCCCCACCAAACACCCTACCAGACTTGAGTTAAATAGGAGAAAAGAAAGCTCAGCTCAGAATCCAACAGTTAGGGCATTTTCTTCCATCCACTGATTTCATTTGGCATTGCTTAGTGGCAGTTCGCTTTTGGTAGCATCTTGTGAAAAGTATCAGAGGAAGTGTGAAAGAGAAAAGGTGGTCCTCCTCGATTTCAGTTCTTTACTGCTCCTTTCTCTGTGCCATTCTAGTTTGTGTAAGTCTTTTCTAACTAGATTAGTAAACTTTCCAGTATCCCTATAATACATGAGCCCATGTTGAGATACTTTTAAACTATTTTATTTCTAGTAACATAAAGAGACTGTTTTTGTCTTCCTCCCTGCCTGTACTCCCACCCTGTCATATAATCTGTTTTGGTTTCTTATTCTCCAGAACTTTTCACCATAATCTAATGTTATTTCTTCCTTTCTATAGATAGAGATATTGGGATATACCAGTATTATGACAAGAAAGATCAACCAGGTAAAGTACCTGTTCTAATCAACTAATTTTTATAAAGTAAATATTCTAAATTGTATAATACTGACCATTAAGAACTGCTTTTATGAGCTTTAGCTCAATTCTGAAATTAAGAAAAGTCATTTCAGTTCTTTGGAAGGATGCTGAGGTCGATATCTATTCTATGTAAAATAAAGCAATATTGAGAAAATGCTGTAGTAAAATATGAAAATTTTTATTTTACTGCTGATAAGGCTGATAAGTGGACAGTCTATTCACATTTATTTATCAATGTCCCAGTAGAGGGCATTGTTAATGCATGGGTTCCACTGTGCTGGCCTGCCGAACCTTACCTAGTATCTGAAATAGGCATTTCTGAGTGAATGATCAATTTTCTTTATCTGATTAATCCTGTTAATCCCAGAAGTTTTTGATGGGCCAAAAGGTCTTTCTAGGTAGAGTTGCTTCCTGTTTTGGTCTCTGTTGAAGTGGGGCTTGTGTGAGCATCTTGTGTGCTTAGCTTGGTGGTTAATAGGCTGACTTCATGGTTCTGATGACAGACTGAAACAGCTTCTGTTCTGAGCTCGTTTGCAGTTCCCTTCCATATCTGATGAGATTGCAAGCTCAGGATATTGGCCCACCTGTTGTGCTACATAAGCCTTTCACTGCAAATTTAGGAAATACCTCTATGAAATGAAAACATCCAAATTATGGCATTTTTAAACTGCCTTTTAAAAAGTTTAGCATAATTTATCAATCTCAACAATGTATGTAATATATTATATATGTGTGTATAAAAGTACAAAGTATTATAATAAAAATAATAATTTCTACTTTTTTTTCTTCTTTCCAATTCTTTCACAATATCAGCAGCAGAGTATGGTTACTTAGAAGAAAAGCAGAAGCTGGCAGAATGTAAGCTTACTTTATATATTTTATGGAATTATTATAAAACTGGAATTTTAATATACCTGAAGATGCAGTTTAAAAAGTATTTTAAGCTTTCTGCACAAATAGGAAACATTAATCCTTCTAAATTACTTGTAATTATAAATTCCCATTGTTTAGTTATATAAACATATGAGTAAAAATTGTATTTGTTTGGCATTTCTAATTTAGATTGTTGAAATCTCTATCCAGCTTTTATATGCTTATGTAAACATAAACTTTCTTAATGTGTATATTATTTCATATCTTTAAAATAAGTGTCACATGCTTAAATTCTGATGTTTTATTTTTTGTCCTATGCCTAAGTCATTGTTTTACCCATTTTAAGAAAATAAGATTTTAATGATCAGTATTAGCATTTTATTGTTGCTAGTCTTCTGTTTTAAAATATATATATGTTAATGTAGTATCATTACAATGTAATGTGGTTTTAATGGCTTATATATAATTTACATTTTGTTTGGAATATAGGTAAAGCTGAAAATCCTACTTGTTTTTTTGTTTTAAATGGCCAAGCTAACATTTAATTTTTAGAAATATTAGTAGTTGTAACATAGGTTTTAAAATTTGCATGCATGCTGTATACATCATTAATTATGCTTATAAAATTAATTTGCTGAAATAAGATACACAGCAATTTTACTATAAAATTTTAATGTCTGTACTATATATGTATACACACACAAAGGACACATGCACACATACATATAGAACTCTTATTTAAAATTAGAATTCAAAGATTAATTAACTTTTATGATGAAATAGATATCATTATAATCAATCTAACATTTTATTAATTTTTTAAAGAAAACTTTTTAGTTTGACTTAGGGTAACATTGATACTCTACTAAATAATTTTATCTTTCAATTAAATGCATTTAAAACAAGAAAGATCAACTAGGTAAAGTATCTGTTCTACTCAACTAATTTGTTATTATTGAATTGTGGTGTTAATGAATTGTATGGGTTTTAAAGAGGATTATTTTTCATGAAAAGGAGCACTGTTAGTGCCTAATTTGTTAAAACTTGGATTTTCCTCAATTGTCTCTTTAGTCTTAATATATGTGATACTTGGATGCTTAATTTTTCTGTGTACCATTTTTTTGTATTTTCTTTTCTTACTATATTCATTTACTCATTAGGAATTAGGAATTTCAGGTCTGAAAAAGCTACTTGTAGAATTTGAAAATTTTTTTGATTGAACATTTAATTATTTATATGAAAATGTTGTTTTTATTAAAGAGTAGGTCATTTACCTTTAGGTACTAGGTTGGTTCACAGGCCTAGGAAACTTTCCCAGGGGTTCTCTGAGCCCTGTTGGTTGTCATCATAAAATTATGATTAGGGAGATTGTTTTGTGGTAAAAATTCTGTTCCTATGACAAAGCCTTTCAGAAGGCTGTCATTTGATGATGGAAATGAAGCCCACTTCCTCTCAATTAGGGAGGTGTTTTATTTAAATCTTCCGTAGGCACACTGCTAAATAGAGTTTCCTTTTTAAGTCATGTTTAACTAACTGTAGTACGTGTTTTATTTGCCAGCACGAGATTATCCGTGGACTCTCAAAAACAGACGCCCAGAAAAACTTCGAGACTCACTCAAGGAGTTAGAGGTATCTTTCCAAAAGTTTCAAAAATGGCAACAAACAAATCTGTTTTAAAACATCTTTCAACAGCTTTAATTTTCATAAAGGATCAACTCTCCTGGTGATGATAGCTTTGCTTTTGTCCAGTGAGGAGTTTCAAAACAGTTGCATCTTTGTGTGGCATGCTGCCTTTTTTTTTTTTTTTTTTTTGCTTGAAAATCAGAAGCACTTTAACTGATAACCACAACCTGTATAGCTAACTGCACTCTCTCTTTTTCTGTTTCCTTCAGGAACTGATGCAAAACAGTCAGTGTGTGCTGAACAAATGGAAGAACAAATATGTTTGTCAGGTAAAATGGTTTGACGTGCTTTTGCAGTGTTTAACCAATGGAGCTGAAAACTATGCAGTAATTGGTATTCTTGTGTTATGATAGGTAATGGACAAAAACCTTTTAGGAGTGGATATTTCATAGTTTGAATTCTAGTCGTTCTAGAACTAACATTAGACAGATTGACACAGGCCACCAGGCTACCTCATTAATCAGTATAGTTGTACTGACACACTGTAAGCACTAATAAAAATCTTTTCAGATGTATTTTTTTGTTTGGAATTTTCTGAATGTTGTATTAGATATTTACTAGCATAGATTTAATCATATTTTTTAATGAAGATAAAACCATAGGGCAAAAGTTTTTTTGGCATAACACTCTAGTAAACATTTGGCAATGCCATACTTAAGGAAATCAACAAACTAGAGTTAGACCTAATATAATAAAGCGTTTGCTCCTACTTTTTTAAGTTCCTAAGGCTGTGCTATTTAATATGGTAGCCCTTGTCACCTGTGGCTATTTAAATATAAACTTAAATTAATTAAAATTAAATAAAATTAAATTTTTATTTCCTCAGTTGTACTACCCACATTTCAAGTGTTCAGTAGCCAAATGCTAGTCATATGGACAATATCAATACAGAACATTTCCATCACAAACATTTCTATTGGACAGCACTGTTAGGGCCTAGAGGAGGAGTCACTTGTTGAATGCGGCTAGATTCAGGACATAATCAAAATAGTTAGTGTCCATTGATCACAAAATAATGGACATATGCCGCAGCTTTGCTGACAGGCTTAAAAAATACTATTTGCCTAGAAAAGTTTAACTTTCTTGTGATAAAAAGAACCATTAGTCATATTCTACTCAAATGTATAATTGAAATTACACCAGTCCTACTAATAATTATAACTGTTTTATGGAATTGAATAACTTGTATTAACTTAAATTCTTACTTGTTTACAAAGTGACTTCAGTCCACTGTTATTTGAAGCTTAGGCTAATGGCTGTATCCATAAATCTACAACATTGAATTTGTAGTAATTAGGAACATAAGTTACTAATTGGATATAGACTATGATTTTAGTGGACTCTAGTTTTTCCTCATCTACCTTTACTCATGAAGGTAACTATTTAGTTTCCTCCTCAACTGTCACTAAATTACTACTTTTTAAAACACTGTTTATAGGCTGAATTACTATTTTTAGAACTATAATAGTTCTTAAATTCAACTTAGGATATTATTCAAAACCATGAGTTATTTAAAAATTCTTAATATTTCCTTAAAAATTTTAATCAGACTTTAAAACTTAGATACAAAATATGCTTCAGAAAGTTTTAAAGTTAGTACAACTCAAATTGTACTTCTCAGTGCCATTACTCACCTTAAAAGCAGGCACAAAATTATTTGACTGGAGGGCATGCCTACCACCTATATAGTATGAGGTGTGTCTTCTAGCCTCCACCCTTACCATCGCACAGGGTAAGTTGGAACATGTCAGGTATCTTAAAATATGCAATAGAGCATCCTAATAGGCAGTCCTTTTAAAGTAGACTTTATTTGCATTTTAATTTAATAAGCAAGTTTATATGTCTATATGAATGGGGGAGCATGGAAAGAGTTGTCCCTCACTAGTGAATTAATTCAACTTAGAAAAGGAATTTAAATGATGAAATATATACCAAATTACTTTTGTAATTTACAGTGACCTGACAATACTATTTTCTTAGGCTATTGTACCAGTGTGTCTGCTTTTAATTTCCAGGGGAACTTATCTTTTTTTTATGTTCTGACATTTTGTGCTTTATTTCTACGACTGATATTCCTAAAATATATTTTTTACTACCGGCACATTTTTGTTATGATATATCTTAACAAGATAACTTGACCTTCACCCTGCCCATAGGTCTGGGTTAGTCCCCGCATCAGTAGGGCCTTTGAGAGACCTCTTAACAGAATCGATCCACTGCCCCAGTTTCTAGAGAGGACTGTTAGCTGGGTCTTGTAAAATATGGGTATGTGTCTTTTCCTAAAGATCTGTATTATCACAGTCAATTAACAATTTGGTGCACAAGCTAAATGTTTAGAAGTATCCCCTTAACCCTTTTTTCGTTGCAAAATAAGTTAACCACCTCCACAAGCTCTCTTAGGCTCCCTCTTTTGTGCATCACCCACTATGGTGGCTCTAAAGATAATGTGTGCCTAAATTTCTATTAGTAATTATCCCTCTAGATTTAGCCCTAAAATGATAGCACTTGATCACAATGTAATGTTCTATAACTCAGAAAAGGAATGCAAAAAGTTCCTTAGTATTTGGTGCTTAGCTGAACTCTCAGTCTTTGTGGCCCCTCCTCAACTAACATAACATAAATCTTTTATCATTCTCACCCTTCCATTGCAAATTTAGGATTTGTGCAGTTTATATTATTGTCTTCTTTTTAAGGGATCCTTATTACTCTAAAAAGTCAAATTGTTTAGACATCAGCAAAGCAATTGGAACAACATAAAAGATTTCATAAAATGTAATCTGAGCTTGGATTTTGAGATTTTATAATGAGATTTTATAGGTTGTCATCATTATCAGAACTTAATTCATGTTGTTGGTCCAATGACCTATAAATAAACTATATCACTTTAACAAGGATTTTCTCCACTTATAAATTCAGAATAGTTTATAAATCAAGACTTACCTATACATATATCCTGAATGAAAATTGTCTTTTGAAGTTGATTTTCCAGACTATGCCTATTCCTAGTTTAAAATATATGAAAAGTATGAGATGTAATTTAGGGTTTAGTTTTACTAGCTATCAAATATATTTCTCAATTTTTAGTTTTCTAAAATGATTTTGTTGTGATAAAGTATTGAATAATTTCCTGCTTTGAGTTTCTTAAACCATTTAACAAAGTATTGTTAGGGAATAATAGTTTCAACATTAAGACACTATTCATACCATTATGGTGCAGTTTTTAAAATTCTTAGATTATTGTGCTTTAAGTCACATTCATATTTGCTGATTATTGCATAATTAGTTAAGAGCAGTCTTACTATTAAGATAGATATAACTTTACATTTATTTTATTTTTTTATTTATTCATTTTAGAGAGGAGAGGGAGAGACAGAGAGAGAGAGAGAGAGAGGAAAGACAGAGAGAGAGAAGTGGGGGAGGAGCTGGAAGCATCAACTCCCATATGTGCCTTGACCAGGCAAGCTCAAGGTTTCAAACTGGCAACCTCAGCATTTCCAGGTTGACGCTTTATCCGCTGCACCACCACAGGTCAGGCAACTTTACATTTATTGATTTTAGATTAAATTATTTGAATTATATACGTAGCTTTAACTATAAAAGTATGTAACATCATTAGTTGTACCCTGATTTTTTTCTATAACAGTTTCACATTTCTAGGTACAATTTTAAAATGCCAAGAAAAGATGATTTCCTTTTTTTAATTCTTGTAATAAATTACTTGAAAGGCTATGGAATAATACAAATTATTTTCCAAACCTATTACAGATAAATTGTGACCTTACAAAACACATTTTATTAGAACTTTCTCGATTGTAGAATGGGCAGCATTACCTGATCCTTTCTTTCATCAAATTGTGCGAAAATCAATTTGTTTTTCTCATAAAATAATAATTGACCAATGTCATTTTAAAGCGATAACTACTAGTAATTGTTTATTACTTATGCAAAAGTGATCACATGGTCTTTACTGACTGCCACCATTGCGGGAGGCTCTAAGGAAGTATAAGGGTTGAGCTGAGTCCCCAGCATATTTACTTCTTTTTTCAGCATATCCATTTTAGCACAGGGAATCTTGAGGACACTAATTGAGTACTAAGTTGTATGACACTTAGTAAGAATATAGTAAGAATGTAGCATAGAGATTAGCCTGGTAGTGGGATGTGGGGTAAAACATGAAAACCAGAAATAGTTTGTATAAAGAACAGATGATATAGGATAAATATTTTCTGGAAACACCAAAGAAGAGGGTTACTGGACTTGAAGATGATAAGTACAATACAAGTAGAAGTGAGATGGTTACATTAAAAATAAGGGGATTAGGTGAGAGTCTGTATCTGGAATGGTGAGTTCTTCCCTAACTCCTTCCTGCCTCTAGCAGCTAGGTTTATGTCTCTATATATCTTGTTTAGAGGATACTTCTCTGAAAAAATAGATTATTCCCTCCAGAGCAAAGCCTATAGCTACTGATGTATTGGGTAGTTCCCTTTGAAGAGGTAGATGTGCCAATTAGTTTCCTCACAGTGAAGCCCGAGTTCACAGGCCTGCTGCTGCACACCAATCTGTCAGTCAGTTTTTCAGAGATTCACTCTTAAATATAACCAGGGAACCAGAGATATGATGCTTTTGAGGAAATTCTCCTCTGTAAATCTCAGACCTACGAGTCTGAGGCTAAAACAAACAGAAAAGAAAAAGAATCAGGGACAATGCAGTAAACAGAACTTAAATTCAGGGAATTAAAATAGATCCCTAGAGAGAAAGGAAGAGAAAAGAGTAGCTGTCGCTTCCTTGGATCAAGAAGGAATGCTATTTAAAAAAAAAGAAATATATCAAGGAAAAAGAAAGAAGCCCTTGAGAATTGTGAATATGACAGCATAAACAGAAAAATAAACAGAAGAATTGAACTGAGAAGATGGTGGAATGATGCCCTCAAAATTCTGAAGGGGTCCTGGCCAGTTAGCTCAAGTCAGTTAGAGAGTTGTCCTGAAACACCAAGGTAGTGGGCCCATATGATGATAAATTGAATGCACAACTAAATGGAACAACAAATGAATGCTTTTCTATCTCTCTCCTTCTCCCTCCCTCTCTCCCTCCCTCCCTCCCTCCCTCCCTCTCTCCTCCCATACCCTTCTATTCTGTCTCTCTGAACTCAATCAATCAATAATAATAATAAATTCTAAAGGGAAGTGATTTTTTAGCTTAGAATTTTATATGTAGGTTCTAATCTGTTATTCAAACAAGAACATTTTCAGACTTGTTTGCTTTGAAAAAAATTTACCTGCCCCTGCACTTTTCTCAGGAAGTTATTGGAAGATGGTACTGCCCTGAAGCAAGGAGTAAATACAGATTTTAGGATCTAGGAAATACAGAGGACTTTAAATAGGAAAGAAGTGAAGAGAAATCTTAGAATGATAACTGTACCTTAGGTCTGAAATACAACTAGCCCAAATTGGGGCAAGGGACAGATGGGTCTAATAGGGAGGTTGGAAGGAGGAAAGACAAGGAGTTGATAGATCATATATCTGATCTGATATAGGAGAATTAATGATAATAATTACTATTATTAACTATAAATCACAATCACCAATTATAATTAGTAAAGAGATAAAATATACTGTATTTTTCCATGTATAAGACTCACCTTGAAGAGGAGTCTTTAACCAGGGACATGGAAGAAGCCACATTGAGACTGGTAGGAAATGTGGAGAGGGCTGCCCTGCTTCCTGGAGCAAACAGCAGCCTGGAGAGAGTCGCATGGTGGGAAGAGAGTTTATGGAGAGAGGGGGGGTCCTGAGCTCCAGGAACAAAGCCCCAGCCTGCAGCCTCAGAGCCTAGAAGAGACGTATGGACAGTATTTAGCTGGAAACAAGTCAGGATACTGTTTGTGAGAAAGAGACTGATTTCTCAGACCCAGGATTCTTTTCAAAGGGACCACGCAGAAAACCTCTCTCAAAACCACCCACCTGGGGCTTCAGGGGACGGGAGAAAGGAGAGGACCAGAGCAGTGGGAAGAAAGTGTAATCTAGGAGGGACAGGGAGAAACACTTTGAGGGACAGCCACCCTAACCCCTGGGCTGAGTCACTCCCCAAATCTGAAGCGAATATTTCCCCTGGAAACAGCAATACCAGCAAAGGGAAGCAGGACACCAGCCAAACAAGCTCTTCCGCGACACTCAGAGCAGAGTTGCTTAGAAGGAGGGAGCTTTCTCGGGACTACAGTAGTGAGTGTTAGGATCTGAGCTGCAGTGCCCCCACCCACACAGCTGAGGGCTCACTGGAGGGCAGGCGGGGGCAGGAGGAAGCCAGTACCATCAGCAAGTATGGACCACATCTGAGGCCCCGGTGTGAGCTCAGTCTTGCCTGGTGGGGGCGGAAGGGAAGCATGAAAGTGGTCAGGCCCATCTGCGGGCTAGCCTGCAACCCCGCCTGTGGGGGAAGGGCGGGAGCCCCAGAAGGGGCAGAGACCCACCACTGAGCAAGGGCACGCAGGCAGGCAGCCTGGCTCAGCTTTGGAACCGAGGCTTGTGACCCAACACACGATCCTTGTGGATCCTCCTGCGGGGGTGGGGCGAAAGCCCAGAACAGACAGAGTCCTGTGACAGCGCAGGCACACAGTCCCGCCTGGCCCACGAGGCTTGCAGCTGACCCACGAGTGAGCGGGCTTCTTCCGCAGGGGTGGGGCGAAAACCAGGAAACAGGCAGAGACCCACAGCTGAGCAAAGGTGCTCACCCCTGCCTGCGGGGCCAAGGTTTGTGGCCCCAGGACAGTGTATAACCCACTGGCGAGGGCAGGGCAAAGGTCCAGGCTGTCAAGGCTTGTAGACCCTGGCACATAATCCGGTGGAGGAGAGGCGGAAACCGCAGAGACGACCCCAGTGGGATGGCATGGGCAACGCACATACCCAAAGGCCCTAGGCAGCAGTGTCAAAGTGGTTGGTGAGTCTGCAGACAGACCACACCTAGAGATCAAAGAAGCCATACCCATTGGACTCCAGTGGCCACACATTTCTTATACACAGACAAAATGGAAGGCAGAGAAATGCAACACAAATGAATAAAGAGAAATCCCCAGAAAAGGACCTGAATGAGTCAGATATAACCAAATTACCAGATGCAGAGTTTAAAATAATGATTGTTGGAATGCTCAAAGATCTTAGAACAACAATAGATGGTCATTATGAACACCTAAATAAAGATATAGCAAATATAAAAAAAGACATTGAAATAATAAAAAAGAATCAGTCAGAAATGACAAATACAATATCCGAAATGAAGACCACAATGGAAGGAATTAAAAGCAGGGTGGATGAAGCTGAGGATCAAATCAGCGAGTTAGAGGACAAGATAAATAAAGGCATGGAATCAGAGCAGAAAAAAGAAAAGTTCTCAAAAAGTCTGAGGAAACTCTAAGAGAGCTCTGTGACAACATGAAGAGAAATAACATCCACATCATAGAGATTCCTGAAGAAGAAGGGATAGAGACTTTGTTCAACCATATCATAGCTGAAAAATTCCCTAAATTAATGCAGAAAAATGTGTCACAAGTTCAAGAAGCACAGAGAACTCCATTAAAGAGAAACCCAAAGAAACCTACACTAAGACACATCATAATTAAAATACCAAAGCTAAGTGATAAAAAGAAAATATTAAAAGCTGCTAGAGAAAAAAAGGTTATCACCTACAAAGGAGCCCCAATAAGGATGACATTTGACTTCTCAACAGAAACACTTGAGGCCAGAAGGGAATGGCAAGAAATATTCAAAGTAATGCAGAACAAGAGCCTATAACCAAGACTACGTTATCTGGCAAGGCCATTATTTAAAATTGAAAGAGAAATCAAAAGCTTCCCAGACAAAAAAAAAAAAAAACTCAAGGAATTCACTACAACCAAACCAGTGCTGCAAGAAATGCTAAGGAGCCTGCTGTAAACAGATCAAAGGGGAAAAAGAATATACCAAAAGAGGAATACAGCTTTAAAGAATAAAATGGCAATAAACAAGTACATATCAATAATAACCTTAAATGTAAATGGATTAAATGATTCAGTCAAAAGACATAGGGTAGCTGTGTGGATAAGAAAGCAGGACCCATACATATGCTGTCTACAAGAGACACACCTTAAAACAAAGGATAGACTGAAGGTAAAAGGATGAAAAAAATATTTCAGGCAAATGGAAATGAAAAGAAAGCTAGGGTAGCAATACTTGTATCAGACAAAATGAACTTTAAAACAAAGGCTATAGTAAGAGATAAAGAAGGCCACTACATAATGATAAAGGGAGAAATCCAACAGGATGATATACCCATTATAAATACCTACGTACTTAATATAGGAGCACCTAAGTATATAAAGTGGACTTTGATGGATATAAAGGATGAGATAACAGCAATACTTTAATAGTAAGGGATTTCAATACCCCACTAACATCACTAGATAGATCCTCAAGAAAGAAAATTAACAAAGAAACAGTAGACTTAAAGGACACACTAGATCAACTCGATTAAATAGATATCTTCAGAAGCTTTCACACTAAAGCAGCAGAATATACATTCTTTTCAAGTGCTCATGGTACATTCTCTAGGATAGACCACATGTTAGGGCACAAAAGCAGTCTCAACAAATTTAAGAAGATTGAAATTATATCAAGCATTTTCTTTGATCACAATGACATGAACCTAGAAATCAACCACAACAGAAAAACTGAAAAAATACTCAAAACACTTGGAAACTAAATAGCATGTTATTAAATAATGAATGGGTTAACAATGAGATCAAAGAAATAAAAAAATTCCTAGAAACAAATGATAATGAGCATACATCAACTCAAAATTTATGGGACACAGCAAAAGCAGTCCTGAGAGGGAAGTTCATAGCATTACAGGCATACTTTAAGAAGCTAGAAGAAGCTCAAATAAACAACTTGACCCTGCATCTAAAAGAACTAGAAAAAGAACAGCAAGTAAAGCCCAGAGGTAGTAGAAGGAAGGAAATAATAAAGATCAGAGCAGAAATAAATGACATAGAGGCTAAAGAAACAATACGGAGCGTCAGTGAAACCAGGAGCTGGTTCTTTGAAAAGCTAAACAAGATTGATGAACCTTTAACCAGACTCACCAAGAAAAAAAGAGGACTCAAATAAATAAAATTAGAAATGAGAGTGGAGAAATAACAACTGACACAACAGAAATACAAAATATTGTAAGAAAATACTTTGAAGAACTGTATGCCAAAAAATTAGACAACCTAGATGAAATGGACAAATTTCTTGAAACATATAATATTCCAAAAATTAATCTGGAAGAATCATAAAACCTAAACAGACCCATTACAACAAATGAGATTGAAACAGCTATCAAAAAACTCCCCAAAAAGAAAAGTCCTGGACCTGATGGCTTCACAAGTGAATTCTACCAAATATTCAAAGAAGAACTAACTCCTATCCTCTCAAGCTATTTCAAAAAATTCAAGAGGAAGGAAGACTTCCAGGCTCCTTTTATGAGGCAAGCGTAATTCTGATTCCAAAACCAGGCAAAGACAACACAAAGAAAGAAAATTATAGGGCAATATTCCTAATGAATATAGATGCTAAAATCCTCTAACAAAATATTAGCAACCTGAATCCAGCAATATATGGAAAAAATCATACATCATGATCACGTGGGATTTATTCTGGGTTTCAAGGCTGGTACAATATTTGCAAATCAATCAATGTGATTCATCACATAAACAAAAGGAAGGAGAAAAACCACATGATGATTTCAATAGATGCAGAAAAAGCATTTGATAAAATCCAGCACCCATTCATGTTCAAAACTTTCAGCAAAGTGGGAATACAGGGAACATACCTCAACATGATAAAGGCCATCTATGACAAATCCACAGCCAACATCATACGCAATGGACAAAAATGAAAAGCAATACCCTTAAGATCAGGAACAAGGCAGGGGTTCCCCCTTTCACCACTCTTATTCCACATAGTTCTGGAAGTCCTAGCCACAGCAGTCAGACAAGAAGAAGAAATAAAAGGCATCCAAATTGGAAAAGAAGAAGTAAAACTATCATTATTTGAAGATGATATGATATTGTATATAGAAAACTGTAAAGTCTCAGTCAAAAAACTACTGGACCTGATAAATGAATTCAGCAAGGTGGCAGGATATAAAATTAATACTCAGAAATTAGAGACATATTTAGAAACCAACAATGATCTGTCAGAAAGAAAAATTAAGGAAGCAATACCCTTCACTATTGCAACAAAAAAATAAATTACCTAGGAGTAAATTTAGCCAAGAAGATTAAAGACTTGTGTTCAGAAAATTATAAAACATTGATAAAAGAAATCAAGGAAGATACAAACAAGTGGAAGCATATACCGTGTTCATGGTTAGGAAGAATAAACATCATTAAAATGTCTATATTACCCAAAGCAATTTATAAATTTAATGCAATACCAATTAAAATACCAATGGCATACTTCAAAGATATAGAAAAAGTATTCCAAAAATTTATATGGAACCAAAAAAGAACACGAATAGCTTCAGCTATCTTAAAAAGGAAGAATAAAGTGGGAGGTATCACACTTCCGGATATCAAGTTATACTACAAGGCCATTGTACTCAAAACAGCCTGGTACTGGCATAAGAACAGGCATATAGATCAATGGAACAGAACAGAGAATCCAGAAATAAACCCACACCTTTATGGACAACTGATATTTGACAAAGGATGTAAGAGCATACAAAGGAGTAAAGACAGTCTCTTTAACAAATGGTGTTGGGAAAATTGGACATCTATCTGCAAAAAAATGAAACTAGGCCACCAACTTACACCATACAGAAAAATAAACTCAAAATGGATAAAAGCCTTAAATGTAAGCCGTGAAACCATAAGCATCTTAGAAGAAAACATAGGCAGTATGCTCTCTGACATCTATTGCAGCAATATATTTGCCAATTTATCTCCAAGGGCAAGTGAAATAAAAGACAGGATAAATAAATGGGACTATATCAAATAAAAAGCTTTTGCACAGCTAAAGACAATAAGAACAGAATAAAAAGACAAACTACACAATGGGACAACATATTCGACTATATTTCTGATAAGGGGTTAGTAACCAAAATTTATAAAGAACTTGTAAAACTCAATACCAGGAAGACAATCCAATTAAAAAATGGGCAAAAGAAATGAATAGACACTTCTCCAAAGAGGACATACAGATGGCCAATAGGCATATGAAAAAATGCTCAACATCACTAATCATTAGAGAAATGCATATTAAAACCACAATGAAATGTCACCTCACACCATTCAGAATGGTGCTCTTCAACAAAACAAGGTAGAATAAGTGCTGGCGAGGATGTGGAGAAAAGGGAACCCTCCTGTACTGCTGGTGGGAATGCGGACTGGTGCAGCCACTATGGAAAACAGTATGGAAATTCCTCAGAAAATTAAAAATCGAACTGTGTTTTGATCCAGCTATCCCACTTTTAGGAATATACCCCAAGTACACCGTAGCACTGTCTCAAAAGGAGAAATGCACTCCCATGTTTATGGTAGCATTGTTCACAATAGCGAAGATCTGGAAACAGCCCAAGTGTCCGTCAGTGGACCAGTGGATTAAAAAGCTTTGGTACATATATACTGTGGAATACTACTCAGCCATAAGAAATGATGACATTGGATCATTTACAACAACGTGGCTGGACCTTGATGACTTTATACTGAGTGAAATAAGTAAATCAGAAAAACTAAAAACTATATGATTTCATACATAGGTGGGACATAAAAATGAGACTCAGAGACATGGACAAAAGGGTGGTGGTTACGGGCAGCGATGGGGGAACCTGGGAGGGGAGTGGCACAAAGAAAACCAGATAGAAAGTGACGGAAGGTAATTTGACTTTGGGTCATGGGTATGCAACGTAATCAAATGTCAAAATGTCCTGGAGATGTTTTCTCTGAACATATGTACCCTGATTTATCAATGTTACCTTATTAAAATGAATAATAAATTTTAAAAAATCTTGTAAATTATACCAATGAATGTTACTTAACTGTCATTTTAATTACAAAAAGAAAAAAAGATGCACCTCATTTTGGAGCCTGAAATTAAAAAAAATGTATTACATAAAGTTATTGAATTCAAGTTTTATTCATCATGCAATTTATACAACTCCTTGTCACTGTCAAAATTATCAATTAGCTTGTCTTCATCTGTGTCTGATGACAAATCACTGTCTTCAACAATGAGTGCAAAAACAAGTGCAAAAAAGTGGGAAATGCAAGTAAAAAGAATCTACAACCACTGTAGAAGACACACCCAGTTTTTAGAGCCCAAATTTTTTGAAATAATGTGCGTCTTATACATGGGGAAATATTGTATAAGATAATTAAATCTTGATTTATGATTTTAGGAAATCAGTAATAACTAGATCAAGAGATAGCATATATGGAAGACATTGCTATTAGCTTGCCCACTCTCCGCTTTTTTTGTGAGCAGACCTTGATGTCAGAGTGGCAATATGACCAATTTAAAGTGTTCCGTTTCCCTGTTACCCTTGAACTTGGAGGTGGGCATATAAAGCAGTTCTGGCTTAAGGAAGCAGAGGTTGCTGGCAGGACTTACAAGAAAGCTTATTAATGGGCCACACTCACCTACTATATGCCTTTTCAGCTTTTGCTATTTGCCTTCTTCAAGTCTGGATTTGAGATATGCCTGAGATATGCATGGTCCTGCTTTTGACTCAAGGCCTGTGTAGATTTAATGCCTACAATATGCCAAATGGTATTCTTAGTGTTGGGGGTGCCAGTGAATAAAAGAGACAAAAATAACCAATCTCCTTTTTCTCCTGTAGCTTATGTTCTAATAGGTAAGACAAGAAAAAGTTGATAAGTAAAATTTAGAGTGTGTAAGAAAGTGAAAACTGTTAGCAAAAAAGAAAGCAAGGAAAGAAGTATTTGGGGGATGGTGGGGCAGGATGGGCCTAATCTCAAATATTACATGATTAAGACATGAAGGAGCAAGCCATGGAAGGTACCTGTAAAAGAGGGTTCTAGGCAGAGGAAACAGCAGGTACAGAGGCCAGAGTTGGGAATATCCTGGGCATATTTGAAGAACAGAGTCGATATGACTGGGGTAGAGTGAGCAAGGGGAAGAGTAGTGGGAACTGAGACCAGAGGAGATGAGACACTGGTTATGTAAGACTTCTAGGCCTTTGAAAAGACTTGCCTTTATCTCTAAGTAGGATGGGAAACCCTTGAAGAGTTTTGAGCAGATCTGATTTTTTAATTAGATCAACCTGGTTATTGGAATAGGAACAGATTGAAAGGAACAAAAAGCAAATCAGGGAGCTCAGTTAAAAGGCTGTTTCCATAGGTTAGGTGAGTCATGGTGGTTTTGACTTATGGCAGTGGTTAAGTGGGCGACAAGTGGCCAGATTCTAAGTATATTTTGTTTTGAGCCATCAGAATTTGCTGATGGATCAAATGTGGGGTATAGAAGAAATTTCTGAGCAACTAGCATTGCCATTCACTAAAAGGGAAATTTCTATTGAGAAGAGACTTTTTAAAGGAACATTAGGAGCTCAGTTTTGGACATCAGTGTTTGAAATGCCCGTTAGATATTCAAGAGGAGAAATCAAATAGACAGTTGATTAGAGGAATCTGTAGTTCAGAGAAAGGTCTGGACTAGAGAAATAAATTTGGGAGGAAACCACACCAATGATACTAAAGCCAAGAGATTGCTGAAGATCACCTAGAGAGTGTGGATAGAGATCTACAGGAGGCTGCAGGGCTGATCCCTGGGGTCCTCCAGCATATGGGGATTAGAGAGATGGAGAAAGGAGACGAAGAAGGAGTAGCCAAAGAGGTCGAACACACTGAAGACAGTGTAGTGTTCAGGAAATTAATTTCAAGAAGAAAGTTATGTATAAGTGCTATCAAAGATAACAGTAACAAGCTCCCTGAATTGGTTGGATGGAGGAGCATGGAGGTCATGGGTAATCTGAATAAGAGCAATTTGAGTAGATGGCGTGGGCAGAAGCCTGATTGAAATACACTTAAGAGATAATAGGGGGAGAGAAATTAGGGGATTCCAGCATAAGAAAAGGTTATGATATAAGGGAAAAGGGAGAAATAGGGCAGGAAAGGTCAGGTCAAAGAGGTTTTTATTTTATCTTTTTTTTAGATAAAATATCTATTTCTGTTGGCATGCTGTTGGGAGTGATTCATTAAGGGAACAGTTGATGCAGGAAAGGGGATAATTAATTGCTGGAGTAATGTTGATATAAACCACTTAATAAAGGGGGAGGTGATGGAAAGTAGGCACCAGGTACCTGAAATCATGGAGATACCTAATCAGCCACAGACTGCCTAACTCCAGATTTCTTGTTCTCTTAGGAAAAACATACTCTCATACAGTTAAGTAATGATTTTTTAGGTTTCTGTTACATACATCTGAATGCAGTTCTAAGTGACAGAACACATTTCAAAATGTGGTGGTAGAATCAGGACTACCAAGAATTGAAAATGCTTTGAGAATGGGATAAGAGGTTGTGGTAGAATAAGGCAGTATACAGCTGTTTTATGTTTTAATTTCAATTATTCTTTGACATTTTAATGATTTATGTGTATTTCTTTAATTGAAATATTTTTAAAACATGCCCAGAGTGCTTTTGAGAAACAGATGTCAAGATGATACTAGAAATGCAAGGGGCTCAGGAAGAAGATGTGAAAGATAAAGGGGAAGGAGCAGGAGTAGGTGGGGAGACCTGTTCAACTGTGATGCTGGTCTGAAGCCCATGAGAGGAGAAGGATTGGATCTCAAGAACCTCAAGCTGCAGTGTAGTACTGAGACAGTTTCAGCCATGCCAAATGGGAGTCTCTCAGCCAAATTTGCCCAAATGAGGAGTCTCCTATTAGCCTTTGTCAGTCATCTATGTTTCCAATTTCCATTCCTTCTGAAAGTGTGGTACGTGTCCGTGGCCATCACACAAACTAAACTTAATATTAAAAAAAAAAGATATCTGTATGTTTGGACACAGAGAACACTGTTCCTGAGTAATCTTCATGTTCAGCTATGAGGTTTAATATCATACCCTAATAATTACTCTTTCTTAGGCAAAAAATTCATGCCTTTCCAAGAAAAATAGAATTTACATTGTATTTTAACTACCTCAATCCAAAAGTTTGATGACCTATAATTCATTGATGCATTAATTAATTATTCTTGAAAATATAGCAAGAAATGACCCCAGTTTGGAACATGGTTATGACACAAAGAAAATTTTAATCTTCTTTACAGTAATGTGTGTTTTTATCATCAATCAACATTTTCTTTCTGCTTCTTTAATAAATGGTTCTTTCTTTTCTTCTATTGTTTTTATTTTAAAATATTTCTTTTAAAACACTCCTAATTCCCTGCCTCCGCCCTTGGCATTTGTGCCTACTAATGTTTTGGAAATGTCATGGTAGGGGCAAAATACCATGACGTTTCCAAAACATTAGTTTTGCCCCAAAGGAAGCCAGTATAGAACTATGAATTTCCCTCATATATCCAGTTATAATTAATAATAAATACATGTAAAGCTAAATGAGTTCAAGTCTGAATAATCTAGTTCCTTTCATGTTGACTTTAATAGGTATTTCACAAAGTATAAACAAACACATGCCAAACATTTATCTGTTTTTAAAAGGAAAGTTAAGTTACTTCCATAGCTAGTTAATCAGAAGACTTTTTAATATATGTTTGAATACTTATATAGAATTTTTGCACAAAAACTTATGACTCATTTGAAATTTAGAACTTTCTATTAGAGGCATAAACTGGAAGGAGCCAGTTAGAAATGTATGTATACATTAAAGGCAGCTACAGTTGGGTATGAGAACTCAGAAACTTGACATTCATGATACATGAGAATATTATGTTATGTATATAGACATGGATATATGCCAGTGTAGCTTATAGAGAAAACAAATCAATTGCTTTTTCCAAATTGCAATTTATACCCTAAAGTTAAAAAAATAAAACTATTAGGTTAGCAGATACACTACTTAAGTGACTATAAAATGAAAAGCAGTTATAACTATGCTTCTCATAAAATGGTGTTGTGTATGAAATGTTTACAGTGGCTCTTTGCAGAAAAGTAACTATCATTCAGTGGTCTCCTTGATCTAAGTAGACTCTTAGGTTGAACTGTGACTTCTCAGTTACACTGTGTGCCAAGCATCTAAATCTCTGCTATTGCTTTGTCCATCATCCTGCTGTAGTATAGGAACAGTTCCTACTCCTATCTAAGGGCGAGCTTCTACCTAGACCCACAGTTGTCCAACTGTGCACTGTGGCACTCTGGGGACTACAGTGAATTCATAGGCATCCTGCAGGATATTTTAAAATTTTGGAAAATACAAGACTGTTGTTGGACACTGTACAAACAAGTAGCTCCAAGTCAGTGCAGTTTCACATTAGATTACACAGCATTTCCTCCAAGGTTGTTATATCTTTATGAAGTTGGATTTTTAGGCCTTGCTGTAATTAAAAGCAAGTACCACACAACAATTAGAACAGGAACAAGGGTAAGGTTGTTTAATATGATTCCAAGGTTCGAGAAGTTGTGTAGTGTTCAACTTCTATTAGTGTATGTTACTTATTGTGGTTATTTAGTAATTAAATAAAAATCGTTTTCTTTCCATCTCTGTTATGTTTTCAAATGGCTACAAGTTATTGGGACATAATTATTAAGTCCTTTGAATCTGTTTATTAAATGGAATTGCTGGTATTACTTTTCATCTAGGGGCACCATAAATTACTGAAACATGAAGGATGCTGTAGACTGAGAAAGTCTGGGAACTTCTGGTCTAAAGCTTGGATCCCATTGCCTCTGGCTTTGTTAGGACCCCACATGATTGTTACTTGCATACAGCATTGTAGCGAGAAGCATGCTTATTCCATTCTTCTTGGTATCACTCTTGTCTTTGCTAGCTGTGAGACTCTGGGGAAGTTACTTTACCTACTCATGTGTGCCAGTTATTTATGAAATGAAGATGAAAATATCTAACTCATATGTTTATTGTAAGAATTAAGTAAGTTAATATATGTAAAGTGCTTAAAATGGTTTCTGTCACAGATAACTGCTTTTTTTTGGTGACAGAGACAGAGTCAGAGAGGGACAGACAGAAAAGAAGGGAGAGAGATGAGAAGCATCAATTCTTTGTTGTGGCACCTTAGTTCATTGATTGATGTCTCATATGTGCCTTGATGGGGGCGGGGGGGGGGTACAGCAGAGCGAGTGACCCCTTGCTCAAGCCAGCGACTTTGGGCTCAAGTTGGTGAGCCTTGCTTAAACCAGATGAGCCTGCACTCAAGCCAGCGACCTCGGGGTCTCGAACCTGGGTCCTCTGCATCCTAATCTGATGCTCTATCCACTGCGCCACTACCTTGGTCAGGCACAGATAACTGTTTTTTAAATAAATAAATTTAATCTTTCTGTCAACTGGAGCGTTCCAGTCAGCCTAAAATACTTTTCTTAATGAAAAAATTTTATATTGTGGTTAAAACAATATGAAATTTTTTATATTAACCATTTTAAGTATATTAATATTGTTGTGAGAGAGATCTCTGGAACATTTTAATTTTGCAAAACTAAAACTCTGAACATCTTAAATACAGCTCCCCTTTCTACCTCCCCCCAGCCCTTGTCAGCCACCATTTTACTCTCTGCTTCTATGAATTTGACTATTTTAGATGCCTCATATAAGTAGAATCATAAAGTATTTCTCCTTCTAGACTACTTCAACACTTCTTAACTCTTCTACCTGTTTCCATTTTTGCTCCTTATCAATCTGTCCTTCACACTGTAGTCAAAATAAATTTTAAAAAGCAAATCTGTCACACCCCTGCTTAAGACCCTTCAACAACTCTGGAGAATAGATAGGAAACTATGATTAACTAGGACCGGGGTAGGGGATCATAGGTAGGAGGAGTATAGGAATAGGGATAAGACTTGTAATTGTATACCTGTGTATAATTTGATGTTTTCTTTTGGAACTTTGTATGTTCTATTCCAAAAATTAAATCAATAAATCAATAAATTGAATTTTTAAAATGAGCATCACACTATTCTTAAGGTAAAGGCTAAGCTGAACTCGTCCCAATCTACTTACCTTCTAAGTTCATCTCTTAGTATATTGTCTTTTAACTTCAGTGCCCCAGCCCTACCTGGCTTCTGTCAGTTCCTTATGCTCTACATGCTTTCTCTTTCTTCAGGGCCTTTGCACAAATAGTTCCTAGCTCTCCCTAAAATGTCCTTTGGTCTCCTTTCACTAAGGTCACACATTCTTATCCTTAGATCTTAGTCCACCAGTTACTACTTCTTAAGGAAACCTTTCCTGACAAACTGTAGTTCTTATTATGTGCTATTACAACACCTAGCACTTTTTGGCACTCACTGGAGTTCTAGTTTTACACTTATTGTATGACTTTCTAATTACTATGTACCTCATCAATTTGAACTTTCCAAGAGGGCAGGGACTGTGCCTGGCTCTGTTAAAGAACAAAATTATAAACTATTTGGGAGGAGAAGTTGTGAAACTCGCTGCTCTATTTTGTGATAGATTATTTTTTATTTTTTGAGAGAGAGAGAGAGCCAGGGACAGACAGACAGGAAGAGAGAGATGAGAAGCAGCATCTTAGTTATTAGTTGTTCATTGATTGCTTTCTCATATGTGCCTTGACTGGGAGGCTCCAGCCCGAGCCAGTGACCCCTTGCTCAAGCCAGTGACCTTGGGTTCAAGCCAGCGACCATGGGGTCATTTCTATGATCCCATGCTCAAGCTGGTGAGCCTGTGCTCAAGCCAGTGACCTTGGGATTTCTTTCATACCTGGATCCTTAGCGTCCATCTCAGGCCAACACTCTATCCACTGCGCCACCTCCTGGTCAAGCAGATTTTTATTTTTAAAATTTTTTGTATTTTTGTATTTCTTATTCAACAAAAAGCATCAATAACTTATCCTAAGAAATTCCTGCTATTCCTAAGCCCATCATAATTGTGTTTATGAACTAGAAAGATATCTGGCTGCATAATAAGTGGGGGGTGAGAGTGAATATGTGTGTGTGTTTAAATTAACTCAGGGAGTGTTTTTGTCAGTCTTCAAGGGGGAATTTTTGTGTATGTGTGTGTGACAGAGAGAGAGAGAAAGACAGAGAGAGGGACAGTTAGGGATAGACAGGAAGGGAGAGAGATGCAAAGCATCAATTCTTTGTTGTGGTTCCTTAGTTGTTCATTGATTGCTTTCTCATATGTGCCTTGACCGGGAAGCTACAGCAGAGCAAGTGACCCCTTGCTCAAGCCAGTGACCTTGGGCTCATGTCTATGATCTCAAGCTCAAGCCAGCTACCTCGGCGTTTTGAACATGGCTCCTCCGTGTTTCTGTCTGAGGCTCTATCCACTGCGCCACTGCCTGGTCAGGCAAGTGAGGAATCTTATATACAGTTTCCAAGGTTACTTTTTTGGACTGTCATCAATGATTAGTTTTTCATGGACTATGCTTTGGGAAATGTTATTTTACATTTTTGCTATATTAATATGTACTATATGTAAGGAAAAGTGGACGGTGTAAAGGACAGCTTTTGAGTGTGGTCTTATAAAAGAGAATGGAAAAGGAGGTAAATTTAAAAAGGTAGATCTGAGGAAAATTGGTAAGAGAGAATCAGAACTTACTGGTGAATCTGAAGTCTTTTAGTAAAGGTGAGCAATTAAAAATAGTAATCTCAAACCAAAGGAACCGAAAGATTTAGAGCTAATCTTTATTCCCACTTTTAATGTTTTAAAATTTAAAATAATGAAGTTTATTCCTGATCACTGTAAAATAGCATACACGATAAACAGATACAGGGTAAAAAGTAAAAGTACCCTCCTACCTCACGTTTATACTCCTCTGTGGTAACCACAGTCAATAGTTTGGTTTATGTCATTCATGCATTTACAGGCTCTACACACCTATTTTTTAAATGAATGGAATTGCTCCATACATATTGTTTTGTAACTTGCTTCACATCATAATGTATAACACACTGTCAGTGAGCTACACCTACCTTATTTTTAATAGGTGCATATTATTTTATAGTTTGGATATACCAAACTTTACATTGTTAGAAATATTCTTTTAAATAAATAAATAAATAACTTAGACATGGATGAACATTCTAATGAGGCAATATAATGAGAAAAAAAGTGTCTTAAAGTTTTTTTGGCCCTGGTTTATGGCTCAATGGATAAAGCATCAGCCTTGCATATGGTTGTCCTGGGTTTGATTCCCAGTCAGGGCACACAGTAGAAGCAACTATCCACTTCTCTTCCTTCCTCTCCTGCAGCTAGTGGCTTGATTGGTTCAAGTGTGGCCCCAGGCACTGAGGAAAGCTTTGTTGGAACTCATAAGTCTCAGCGCTAAAAATAGCTCCATCCTTGAGCATCGGCCACAGATTGGTTGTCAGGTGGATTTTGGTCAGGAAACATGTGGGAGTCTGCCTCACTATTTCCCCTCCATTCACCTAAAATACATAAGTAAAATAAAATAAAAATTTTTTAATGAGTGAAATTTCAGAGGAGAGGGACTCAGTTCAGTTTCCTACTTGACTTTTTAAATAAGGAACCAGTATTGTAGTGCATTTTCACTGTGATTCAAATTGTGACTTCTTAGAAACACATGATGTGGCATACATGCATCTCTTTTTTTTCTTGTTTAGTGAGAGGAGGGGAGGCAGAGAGACAGACTCCTGCATGCACCCTGACTGGGATCCACCCAGCAAGCCCACTAGGGGGTGATGCTTTGCTTATCTGAGGCTGTTGCTCCATTGCTCAGAAGTGGAGCTATTATTTTAGCACCTGGGGCTGAGGCCATGGAGCCATCCTCAGCACTCAAGGCCAACTCGCTTGGACCAATTGAGCCATGGCTATGGGAGGGGGAAAAGAGAGAGAGAAAGTGAGAGAGAGAAGGGGGAAGGGTGGAGAAGTAGATGGTCACTTGTCCTGTGTGCCCTGACTGGGAATTGAACCTGGAACATCTACACGCCGGGCCTTTGCTCTACCACTGAGCCAATGGGACAGTGCATCTCTTTAAAACCATGAAATATATTTATGGCCAGATATTTTAAGAGCTGCTTCTTTTTGAAAAGTTTTATTGAAAAATATAAAATAATACATAAAAAGTAAGTAATCATTCATAATCCTGATTTTTAAAAAACCTATCAGATAAGAAGTTAAAGTTTATGCCTCTAGTTCCCCAGTTCCATCTCTTTGAGGTACCTACTAGCTTTGGACATATTTTTTCTGACATTTTCATGTGTTTACACTGATCATTTATATAGTACATATATGTACACATACCATACCTGCTATTTCGCCAATATAATAGGATGATGCTATTCATGTAGGTCTGCAACTTTTAAAAATTTCCTCCTCACTCTGGAGTGTATCATAGATGCGGGCAGAAATTTTCTGATTAAACTTATCTATCTTTTATGTTATCTTCATTTGTTTTCTTGTACTAACAACATTCACAGTTAGTAAACTCAGAAGCAGCTGATTTACTAACTATCATAGTAATTTATTCATTCACAGTGGAAGATATATTTGGCATCACAGACCTTGCTTATTTGCTTGGGGCATTCTACCTGATGGATGCATTACTCAGGAGACTAAGTTAAAGATAAGAAATCTGATTGGTAGCTGAGAATTGGAAGGAAAGCAAGGTGTTCTTACAGGATATTTCTATCAAGCTACCATAGCTATCTGACTTGCCCTGGGGCTCTTTCTATCTTGACAACTGGCATTAGTCATCAGAGGCATAGGCTTGAACATGGTTAGAGACAGATGGACTAGGCTTCCTCCAAGCTCCTGGTCTGAACTGTACACTGTTCACTCTACTTAAGGTATCTGATTGGGTCCTCAATCATTACCCTTTCTGTATGTGAAAAAGGTATTTATTTATTTGAGGAGTTCCCAAATCTGCTTGATGGAGATATGGAAAACACCTTTGCCACAGCAGCTTATTTGTAAGCATGCTCTTAGGTGAGCTTCTGGATGTGGCTAACATACAGAGGCTGTGACAATCACAGTGTCTCCAGACATTGCCAAGTGTCCC
Source organism: Saccopteryx bilineata (assembly GCF_036850765.1). NCBI lineage: Eukaryota > Metazoa > Chordata > Mammalia > Chiroptera > Emballonuridae > Saccopteryx > Saccopteryx bilineata. Next base: position 119,689,806 of record NC_089492.1, on the reverse strand, counting down.
CTGGTGGCCAGAATCGCCGTGAGTTCAGAACTACTGGTTTAGAGGGAGGTTGTTTTAAGTATGGTAAGAGCCAAAGAGAGGAAAACCAGATGAGATACTGCATGGAAATCAACTGAGCAGTGAAAGTTAAGGGTATTACTGGTAATTACTCAGCAGTCTGGGAAAGAACATAGGATTTTTCCTGTTTTAGTTTACTTTCCCACTAAATATAAGACCTTTGGTTAGTGCTTTACTCTTCTGATTGTAAGTTAGTATAACGATTAACCTTGTTACTGCTGTTTTTGTAACCCATGCACTTAAAATGTACCAGAGTTGTACTGGCATTTTACATTCACTATAGAAAGAGTGTGTGTAAAAGTCCTTTGTAAATTATAAAATTTTATACAAAAGTAATGTGTTGCCTGGCATTTTTTCTTATTCACTTCTTGCCACTGCTTTTATCCATTTAGATTTTTAAAACTACTGGCAAATATAAGATTAACCTTTGTGAATTTAACCATGATTATGAATTATAAATGTTTTCTGGGAACAATCAATCACTTTTATGTAATTACATGTATAATAATTGCATATATTATATATATATAATTACATAAATTATGTGTTTTCAGTACAGAATACATTATTATTATATGCTGGATTTAAAATCACGTTAGTTGCCTGACCAGGCGCAGTGGATAGGGCGTTGGACCGGGGTACAGAGGACCGAGGTTCGAAATCTCAAAATTGCCGGCTTGAGCATGGGCTCATCCGGCTTGAGTGTGGGCTCACTAGTTTGAACTCGGGATCTCTGGCTTGAGCATGGGAACAGACATAACCCCATGGTTGCTGAGCCCAAGGGTCGCTTGCTTGAGCCCAAGGTCGCAAGCTTGAGCAAGGGGTTGCTTGTTCTGCTGGAGCCCCTGGTCAAGACACATGTGAGAAAGCAGTCAATAAACAACAAGGTGCCACAACAAAGAATTGATGCTTCTCGTCTTTCTCCTTTCCTGTCTGTCTGTCCCTCTCTCTGTCACAAAAAAAAAAAAAAAAAAAAAAAAAAAAAAATATATATATATATATATATATATATATATATATATATATATATATATATCTATATCACATTAGGATTAAAATGTAGCCTCTTAAGAGAGAAAATGAGATTTCTTAAACAGAAACAGGCTTAGCAGGCAGATTTCCAGGTATGTGTCTATTCCATATATTGAATAACATCACACAATTCTTTGGGAAACCCCATTGTTAACATTTCTCTGTTCAGAAAAAAACCTGTTTATTTGTTGTCCTTTTGTTTCCTGCCCTTAAGTCGATTCCCTGTAGTGAGTCAATTAAATTTTTTTATCCTTGTCTTAGCTACATTCACTTTTGTTTCTGCACTTTAATGGATTAGTCAGGCATGGTTTCTCTCTGTACTCAATAAATATTTACTGATTGAAGGAATAAATTACAGAAAACCTGTTCTCTCTCTTCTAGCCGGTTATCTTCTAAAATGATCAGTGATTACTCTTCATTATAGATTTCCCCAGTGTAAAATTGTTTGACTGTCTATAGTTCTCAGAGTTTCTCCAGAATTTATCTCATGGTTTGGCTTGGGAGGCAGGGTTGGGGTAGGTGTTGTTTACTATTAGAATGCAAATTCACTAGGTCTATGATACTTTAAATATTTGCTTCAACCCTGTCTTGAATGGGTAGCTCAGTTGGTTAGAGCATTGTCCCAATGCGCCAAGTTTGCAGGTTCAATCCCCAGTCAGGGTACATACAGGAATCAGCCAATAAATGCCTAAATAAGTGAAATAGCAAATTGATGCTTCCCTCTCTCTCTCTCTCTCTCTCTCTCTCTCTCTCAAATCATTCAATAAAAAGTCTATATATTTGTTTCAGCCCTGTAATTCATTCCCTGACTCCTAATATTTTGTTGTCTCAGTGTTTTGTAGTGTTTAGTACCTGCTGTTGCCCACATGTCTCCTAATGATTTCATGGGATCAGACTTGGCTGCCTGTCCATGACTTAACTCTCAAATCATGGATCGAACCCATAACCTATTGTTGATTTTTAGTACTGACCTTGCATGGCTTTACATTTAATTTCCTCTAAGATGTGATAATAATCACATGAATTTGGGGTAGTTTTTTTAACCTATGAGAATATTGAATGCAATAGGATTGTCTGTGACCACTATTATATAATAGGCTATTCACAAAGACTTAGTGTACCAGTTCTTTTTCAATACTTGAGACCAAGTATGAAATATTTCTGTTTTTTATGGGTCATAAACTACTTCTAGGAAGCAATGATCTATCGTAAACAAAACCTCTACTTCTCTCTGAGATTAGGTCTTCTGAATTCGAAACATATTCTTCCAATGTGTCTGCCTTATCATTGTATCCCCAAATATATTTGGCATATATAGGAGGCACTCACATATTTTTGACCTCCTGAATGAATGAAACTCAGATTATTGTGGTTATTTGTTTTGTTTTGATTAATGATGTCATCTGATAAAATTTTCTCTTTTCCCAATTCCATTTCACATCCAATTGAGTGCCTACTGTAAATATAAGTACTGTAGACCCAAGGTTAAGAGAAAACAATTTGAAGAGCCATTTGAATATCATGGAAATCATTTCCCTCTCTTAAAGAAAAAGCACACCTCTGTGTAGGCTTGCTGAAGAAAATGAGAAGGAGAAAATGATAAAGACAATAGAAAGAAATGTGGTTAGAGCAGAAATAATGAAGATACTTCCTGCTAAGGAGGTTGTCAGAGAAAAGAAAGTTTTAATTCTTATTTTGCATTAGTCGTCTTGTTCACAGACCTAACGTTAAAATTGAAACAGGCCCTGGCTGGTTACCTCAGTTGATTAGATCATCATCCTGAAACACCAAAGTTACATGTTCGATCCCCAGTCAGGGCACTTAATAGGAAGCGATCAATGAATGCACAACTAAGTGAAACTACAAATAAATACCTCTCTCTCTCTCTCTCTCTCCCTCTCTCACCTTCACCCACCCTTTCTTTTTCTCTCCCCCCCCCCGTCTCTCTAGAATCAATAAAAAATAATAATAATAAAATTGGAACAATGCTGGAAAATCCCTCCCAAGAATCTCTTCTCAAGCTCAGATCAGCTCTGGAGGGTACCTCCCTCCGCAGTGGAATAGGATGCTATCGTTATCCCTTTACTTTCTTGTCCTGACAGTTCTTACATAGGCCCTTTCCATCTTGAAGGGTTTAAGAGCTAACCTTTCGGGTAAACAAGCAGAAGTACTTTCCTGTCTGGGCTGGAACATTCTTTTCCCGAGTTTCAGACTATTTTTTCCTGATTCTAGTTATTTCCATTACCGTATCTAGAAGTATCTTTGGCACCAGTACTTGGAAACTTTCTCTTTCCCCATAGGCTGTTTTATAAAAAAAAATGCATTAATTAGCTTATTTACTTATTTGTAAATTCTTATTACAAAATCTGGTGTCAGGGATACCTCTAGAATGCAAGAGATCTGAAAAGATGGCCACACCATTAATCCTAATGTGTACCCAAAATGGGTGTCAATAAGAAGGCTAACCTGATTTTTTAACACCTCTAAAGTTTAGAATGTTCCAGAACTCATACCTTGAAACTTTCTCTTTATTCTTTTTATTTTTCCTTAAACAACAAATTTATTTTTTCATAATTCCAGGACCAACATGCCATCTGGGTGGGTTTCTGGTGAGGCCTCTCTTCTGGCTTTTGGTCAGCTGTCTTCTTGCTGTGTGCAAAATGGCTTTTTCTCTGTGTGCGCTCATGAAGAAACCTCTGTTGTCTCTCTCTCCCTCTCTTTATGCAGTCACCCTTATGACCTGTCCATTCATTTTTTGTTTTACTGAATTTTTTGGGGTGCTATTAGTTAATTTTTTATAAGTTTGAGAAGTACAAGTCCATATCATGTCATCTTTATATTGTATTGTGTATTCACCCAAAGCGAAGTCTCCTTCCATCACTATTTGTCCCCCTTTTATCTTCTCCTGTCTCCCCCACCCACCCTGTTTCCTTCTGGTAACTACCATACAGTTATCTATCTATGAGGTTGTTGTTTGTTTGTTTTTTGTTTAATCTCTTCACCTTTTCACCCAACCACCTCTGATACCTGTCAGTCTGCTCTCTGTATCTATGAGTCTGTTTCTATTTTTTTTGTTAGTTTATTTTCTTTTTTTATTTTTATTTTTTTGGTGGGCCATTAGCTTTAATCCTAGCTTGCACCCGGCAGGCAAGAAATACACATAGTGGAAATTGTTCATTAGATTCCGCATACCTGAAATCGTATGGTATTTGTCTTACTCTGACTAACTTATACCACTTAGTATAACACTTTCCAAGTCCATCGTGATGTCACAAAAGGTAAATTTTCCATCTTTTTTACAGCTGAGTAGTATTCTATTGTATAAATGTACCACAGATTTTTATTTATTAATTTTAGAGAAAGAGGAAGGGAGGGAGGGGGAGAGAGAGAGAGAGAGAGAGAGAGAGAGAGAAGAACATAGATCTGCTCCTGTATGTGCCCTGAGCAGGGATTGAACCGGTAATCTCTGCTTTAGGATGACACTCTAACCAAAGGAGCTATCCAGCTACGGCTGTACCACAGCTTTTTTTCTATCCATTTATCTACTGACGGACACTTGGGCTGCTTTCAAATCTTGGCTATTGTAAACAATGCTGCTGTGTACATGAGGTATATATATTTTCTTTTTTCTTAAAAAAGATTTTATTTATTGATTTTAAAGAGAGAGAGAAGGGGGGACGAGGAGCGGGAAGCATCAACTCATAGTAGTTGCTTTTTATATGTGCCTTGACCAGGCAAGCCCAGGGTTTTGAACCAGTGACCTAAGCATTCCAGGTTGATGCTTTATCCTCTGGGCCACCCCACAGGCCAGGCTTTATTTTATTTTATTTTTTTAAGATTTTATATTCTTTCAAATTAGTATTTTAGTGTTTGAAGAAACTTCAAAAATTTTTAAATGTTTTTTATAGTGACTATACCAATGGTGCATTCTTACCAATAGTGCATGAGAGTTCCGTTTTCTCCACATTCTCGCCAATACTTGTTTGTAGATTTATTGATGATGGCCATTCTGACAGGTGTAAGGTGATATCTCATTGTGGTTTTAATTTGCATTGCTCTGATGATAAGTAACATTAAGCATTTTTCATGTCTGTTGGCTATTGTATGTCCTCTTTGGAGAAGTGTCTGTTCTGCTCCTTTGTCCATTTTTTAGTTGTATTTTTGTTTTATTGGTGTTGAGTTTTTTAAGTTCTTTATAAATTTTGGATGTTAACCCTTTACCAGATGTATCATTGGCGAATATGTTCTCCCATTCAGTAGGTTGTCTTTTCATATTGCTGATGGTTTCCTTTGCTGTGCAAAAACATTTTAGTTTGATGTAGTCCCGTTTTTAAATTTTTTCTTTTGTTTCCCTTGCCTGAGGAGATATATCAGAAAGAATACTGCTATGGGAAATGTCCAAGATTTTACTGCCTATGTTTTCTTCTAGGATTTTTATAGTTTTGAGTCTTACATATAGGTCTTTAATCCATTTTAAGTTTTCTTCTGTATGGTGTAAGAAGGTAGTTTAGTTTTATTTTTTTGTATATATCTGTTTGGTATTCCCAGTTCCATTTATTGAATAGACTATCTTTACCCCAATGCATGGTCTTCTCTCCTTGGTTAAATAGTAATGGATGGTACAGATGTGGGTTGATTTCTCAACTCTTTCTTTTGTTCTTTTGATCCAGGGGTAGTCAACCTTTTTATACCTACCGCCCACTTTTGTATCTCTGTTAGTAGTAAAATTTTCTAACCGCCCACCGGTTCCATAGTAATGGTGATTTATAAAGTAGCGAAGTAACTTTACTTTATAAAATTTATAAAGCAGAGTTACAGCAAGTTAAAGCATATAATAATAATTACTTACCGAGTACTTTATGTCAGATTTTTGCTAAATTTGGCAGAATAAATCTTTATAAAACAACTTCCTATAGTTAAATCTATCTTTTTATTTATACCTTGGTTGCTCTGCTACCGCCCACCATGAAAGCTGGAACGCCCACTAGTGGGTGGTAGGGACCAGGTTGACCACTGTGTTGATCTATGTCTTTTTTTTTTTTATGCCAGAAACATGCTATTTTGGTTACTATGACCTTGTAATATAGTTTGATTTTCCAACTTTGTTCTTCTTTTTAAGATTGCTGTGGCTATATGGGGTCTTTTGTGATTTCCTATAAACTCTGGGAATATTTGTTCTAGGTCTGTGATAAAATATCATTGGTATTTTATTTCTTTAATAGCCATCCTTCTTAAAGCAGCATCTTCCTAAAATCCCCATCTTTACTGTGCTTTAATTTTTCTGTAGTTCTTATTGCTATCTGACATTATATTAAAATTATTTATTGCCTCTGTCTATGTTTGAATGCAAGCTCCCTGAAGGGAGTAAGGGCAAAGGTATCGTCTGTTTTGTTCACTGCTGTATCTTCAGCACCTAGAACAGGGCCTGGCTCATACAAAGTACTAAGTATATATTTGTGGAATGAATGAGTCAATCTATGAATTAAGTGGCCGAACCTCCTTTGAGAAAGATTTTGAAGAAATACCCAAGGTCACTGGGCAGGATCCACAGTTTTTAAGTCACTGCCACTATCTCCATGTGTAGATCAGGTACTGATTGCTGTCTGCACTCTTTCTTTCCTGCTGCACCTTGACACTTCCCTTTTGAAACCTTCCAGCTTAAGTTTCCTGTTTTACCTACTCTCCCAGGTTACATTTTCCATCTCCATCCCACAAAAGTGGTCTTTTAGAATTAATTTTATAACAAATACTCATACATAGAAAAACAATTTCTGTTAGGAGAAGAGGGTTTGTGATCATGGCAGTGATGATGGTGGTGGTGAGAAGAGAAAATAAGGAGTTAGAAATTTGAAACTTGGACAAATTAAATTCCAAAGTTTTGAACAAACTTGAAAACACCTTGAAGATAATATTCTTGTGAAATTATAGAAAATGAGAAAAGCAACAAAATATTGTACTGGTTATAATTTACCTGGAGTCTAGTGTTTTATATCTAATACAGAGTTCCATCTGGGCACAAAATTTTTCTTTTCTTTTCTTTCCTTTATTAAGTGAGAGGCGGGGAGGCAGAGAGGCAGAGAGCTAGACTCCTGCATTCGCCCTGACTGGGATCCACTTGACAAGCCCATTATAGGGTGATGCTCTGCCCATTTGGGGCCACTGCTCCATTGCTCAGCAACTAAGCTATCTCAGCACCTAAAGTGAGGCCATGGAGCCATCCTTAGCACTCAGGGCCAGGTTGCTTGAACCATTCAAGCCATGCAGGAGGGAAGGAGAGAAAGAGAGAGAGAGAAGGGGGAGTGGGGGTGGTGGAGAAGCAGATGGTCGCTTCCCCTGTGTGTCCTGACTAGGATTGAACCCAGGACTTCCATACAGGAGGCCAATGCTCTACCGCTGAGCCAACCGGCCAGGGCCTGGGCGCAAGATGTTTAAGAAGACAAAAGAATGTGTTCAGAGATGACAAACAATATAGTGAGAATACATTATATGAGTAGTGGTTGCATACTGTAATAAGAATAGTTATTGCAGCCTGGCCAGGCAGTGGCGCAGTGGATAGAGCATCGGACTAGGACACAGAGGACCCAGGTTCAAAACCCTGAGGTTGCTGGCTTGAGCACAGGCTCATCTGGTTTGAGCAAGGCTCACCAGCTTGAGGCCAAGGTCACTGGCTTGAGCAAGGGGTCACTCGGTCTGCTGGAGTCCCTCCACCCCAGTCAAGGCACATATGAGAAATCAATCAATGAAAAACTAAGGTGCCGCAACAAAGAATTGATGCTTCTCATCTCTCTCCCTTCCTGTCTGTCTGTCCCTATCTGTCCCTCTCTCCGTCACACACACAAAAAAAGAATAGTTATTGCAAACATTTACTATGTGCCATGAATTATTCCAAATACTATTTGTAAAGTTATTTAGTCCTATGAAGTAGATACTATCCTATCTCTTTTCAGATGAGAAAATGAAATTACAGAGTCAATCTCTCAAGGTCACAAAGGTAGTAACAGGTAGAGCCAGTACTAATTTCCTTCGGATTTTAGAGTCCATGTTTTTAATCACTGTGTTAATTTAATATTTAAAAAGTACTATTAAAAAAAACTGGGGCTGCCTGACCAGGCGGTAGTGCAGTGGATAGAGCGCTGGACTGGGATGCGGAAGACCCAGGTTCGAGACCCTGAGGTCACCAGCTTGAGTGCGGGCTCATCTGGTTTGAGCAAAAGCTCACCAGCCTGAGCCCAAGGTCACTGGCTCGAGCAAGGGGTTACTCGATCTGCTGAAGGCCCGCGGTCAAGGCACATATGAGAAAGCAATCAATGAACAACTAAGGTGTTGCAATGTGCAACGAAAAACTAATGATTGATGCTTCTCATCTCTCTGTTCCTGTCTGTCTATCCCTCTCTCTGTCTCTAAAAAAACAACAAAAAAACAACAAACAAACAAAAAAAAAACTGGGGCTACAGTAGAAGTCCTAGGAGGGCAGCTTTACTCTTCACTTTAAAGTTACCACCTCTTTTTTAGTCCCCCTATTTTACCCAGTATGTACTTCTATAATAATAGGACCAGTAACAGCACTTTATCACACTTACTCACTTGTATCTCTACTTCATCTATTAACCTACATTGAACCTGTTTTAAGGATTATATTTGATTCACTTTTGAGGCACTAGATTTAGTTTCATGTGTCACATATAATCAACAGTTTTTGTCAGATGAAAGAATTGAATGAATGATCTTTAAATTGATTAGAACTGTCCAATAGTAGAATAGCTTTTCTATAAGGTAATGAGTTCCTGGTCACTGGCAGTATTCAAACACAGGCTGGATGCTTGAAGGGATGCTGCAGAAGGAACTTCCACCTTATGTGGGAGTAGAAGATTAAACTAGGTTTCCTTTTAACTATGAATTATCTGATCCTGTGATGAATTAATTATGATTATCTCTCTAAACTTTTAAGTTAGCACCTATTGTGTGCCTAACATTGTTCTAAGCACTTAAAATAAAAAGACAACAGCAGGCTAGCCAGTGTTTATAAGGAGCTAGTAGTCTTTGAATAATTAAGAGGTGCTTAAGAGTATAAAGTTTTAGTAGATTAAAATCTATCTTTATTTTTTAAATGCTTTGAATGAATGGGGAAGGGAGGAAAAAGCTGTTACAAGAGCAAGAACTAGATATGAAAGATGACTCTAAAACTGCCTTCCTGAGAAGGGAGAATTTAGAGAGTAAGGATCACATGCTCTGTTCTTAGCTGGGGAGTTCCCCTAAATGGAAATACCAGTGTTCCCCATCAAGGTATATTATAGGGCTAGATGTAATTCAGTAGTGAAAGTAATTTGAAATTTTTGGAACAAATGTGTTTTTTCCAAAAACCTTAAAGATGATTAAGTCCTACCCCCTTTCACCGCCACTAGGGGCATTAATATGAAATGGACAGTCCATTAAATCAGGTTGTCAAGACTTAAAAAGAAAGCTTCCTGGTGACTAGGGAAAGGATTCTTAACAGTTAAATACAAAAGGATGCTTCAGTTTCTTTTCTGATTCATGTGCCCGAAACCTGTTAGGCAGTGGGGGAATAGTGGTTTTTCTTTATATTACCCTGGTCCCTCATGCTTCTCACACATGTCCCAATATGTCCTGACACGGAATCATCCTCTCTAGCTGAGACATGATGCCTAGGTAGGTGGGGAATTCCCGTTTTGTTTAAAATCATAGTTGTCTTTGGGGTTTGGCTGGCATGTTCATAAGTTTACTGACAATTGGTTTTTTTCCTCTTATACCATATGCTGTTCCATGATTCATCTGCTTTGAGTCTGTTGCCTTGAAGGTGAAACAATTTCTTCCAATGTTGATATTTCATAATCTCAGAGATAACAAGCATACGCATATGCATAGTCCTTCAGAAGTTTTAAACATTTGGAGATGAATGAATTATGCTGCCACAAATGGAAGAGAACAGCATAAAATCATAATGGTGATATTAAATCATCTTTTGTTGGGTGGTTGGGTGAGCACTCATATTGGTAAAGCCTGCGTACTTTACTACATTTCTTTATCTCTTCTTGAGAAATTGTTTCAGGTATATGTTATTATGGATTTTAGAAGTTAATATTTTGCTTTAACAGCCTTGATTTTATGTATTTTAATATTTTAGACAGACAAGATCTTTATTTGTAAAAGTGGGGTTTAAATTCCAAATAAATCATTAACATTCACTTTTTATGTTGTCATGGTGGCATCTTGGGTATTATCATGGGTAGCAATGACTATTCAAATCTCAAGAAATCTTTTCATTTTTGATATAAATAGTAACCTTTCAAAATATTTTACTAGAACATATTATATTTCTGAGTGCAATGCAAAATAGTTATTTCTGCATAGCTACTTTCTAAGTATTTAGTAGGTTAGACTTCTAATAAACACGGACTTAATTCTGTTTTTGTATATAACTAATCAATGCATCTATTGTCTTGCATCATTTAACCATTTGTATCCGTCAGTAAATGCTTTTTGATGTAGAAAAACTTTATAATTTCATGGCGTAGATGCACATGTAAGTATCTGTATAAATTATACATTTGTAGAAAGATTTTTAAAAGATTCTAATTCTCAGTTTATCTTCCCCCCCCCTCCCCCTCTACCTGGTTTTAGCTCCTCTTTGGTTCAGGTGTGCTGGTGTCCCTAAGCCTTTCTGGGCCGCAGCTGGAGAAAGTGGTGATTGACAGAAGCCTTGTGGGGAAGCTCATCTCAGACACCATCAGTGATGGTAATTACCCCCATGTGCAAATCAATTGCCTACAATTAACAGTGGGAGAGGAGAAATAGTGTGTCAACAGGTAGACTAATTATTACCACTTGGGACCTGCAAACACAAGTAATTGCTTGTAATAGCATAGTTACAACCCATGGGACCAATACAAGTTTTGACTGATATTTAATATCAAAGTTTTTGTCAAGCGTTAGGCGCATATTCTGATCATTTTTTCACTCCTTTCTTAAAAAAATGTGAATGTATTTTCGAAATGGATTTTTCTGGGGTGTTCTTTCAAAATTAGATTCCTATTGTTGACATTTCTAATATTTTTCATTTTCAAATGAATTTTGAGTAAATAACTCTAATGTGTCAACACAGTCCCTAGTAAAATATCTGTGCTTTGTCACTTAGGAAGCTTCTCTGTTTCCAAAGTCTATGAATATTAACTTTTGAGAGAGTCCAGGTATTATTTCTTTCTTTCTTTTTAAATTAGAGTTGATGTACAATATTATATATATTAGTTTCAAGTGTATAACATAGTTATTGGGCAATATTTCTAAATATCAAAGATCAATGCCAAATATACTAGATAAACCTGGATCCTATTAAGTGATACCACAGTAGTATATAATTGCTACAAAGCATATGAGAAAAAGATTTTAAGCCAGGTATTTAAAAGCTAAGATACTGACATTTATTGAGCCTTAAGAGGCTCTGTGCTTTGTCAACCTACCTATTTTATTTAATTCAAAAAACAACCTTTTATAAGGTACAGTTATTTTCACTTTATAGATAAGGAAGTTGAAGCTGAGATACTAAGGAACATGCCCATAAATGAGATACTAAGGAACAGCTTGAAAATAACTGAGTTGACAGTGGAACCTCAGGTTCTAGCTGCAGAATCCAGTTTCTTTGCACTGTATTTTGCTGACTCCTGAAGTTTTAAGATCCTGTTCTTATATTCACAGTAAAGTTCTAAGAAACAGATTGCATTTTCATTAGAGATTGAAAATTGGCAATATCTTAAATAAAATAATCCAAGGAAAGTATGGTTTAATGGAAAAGACAGGATGAGAATACAGAGCCTTCCTTCGGCTGTGTGCTTTCTCACTAGCTACCTCTGAAGGAATCAGACTTAATTTTATCATCGTAAAGAAAAGCAGTCTGCAGGATGGCTATAATTAGCAACGTTACTGATAATAATAAATTGGGGGTAGGATTTTAAGTGTGCCGTTTTCTCTTCCTTACACGAATGTGGTGCTAAGGAAGATTCCCTATGAAAGAGGTTTCATTTTCATGTCTCATAATTGACCCCTTTGTTGACACTGCAAATAAAATAATGACTGTGATGATTTTATCAAACTGATGCATCTCTATAAGAATTTAAAGAGACTTCCAATATTATTTGTGTCTCAGAGGTATCTTCTTTCACTTCTTTTATTTATACCCCAAATAATACACTCTCATGCGATAACAGTGATTTCTTGGTTCTTCATATTTTTTTGTTAATTGTGTAGATCTACCATTGATCACTGTTTTCATACTGAGGGGTTAGGAGTAAAGAAAAATGTATAAAACATTCAATAATTTCTTTATGCTAGGAGCAACATAAAATATTTCTCAATTTTTATTAATATTATATAACCTTAGTGGCCTGTTCTGTAACCCATTAAATTATCTACCTACTTGTATGCTTTAGAAATAAAGCTATAGAAATATTTTTGCTGATTTTTCTTATTAAATATTAATTTATGTAATGCACATATTGGAAATATATGTTTTAGTTCATTCAACTTATATACTCTCAAAAAGAAGGTTCATCGATGAAAAATTTTAAAATAAAAAAATTGGCCCAGGATGGTTGGATCAGTGATAGAGTGTCAGTGTGTGGATGTCCCAGGTTTGATTCCCGGTCAGGGCACACAGGAGAAGTGCCCATCTGCTTCTCCACCCCTCCCCCCCTTGCTTCTCTCTCTTCCTCCCTTTCTCTTTCCTTCTCTCCCTTCCTCTTTCTCTCCCTTTCCCTTTGCCTCTCCCTCTCTCTCTCTCCTCCCTCCCTCTCCCTCCCTCTCTCTTTCTCACTCTCTCCCTCTCCTGCAGCCATGGCTCAATTGGAGTAAGTTGGCCCCAGGTGCTGAGGATGGCTCCTTGGCCTCTGCCTTAGGTGCTAAAATATATAGCTTGGTTGCTAAGCAATGCGCCCCCTCGTGAGCTAGCCAGGTGGATCCTGGTTGGGACGCATGTGGGAGCCTGTCTCTGCCTTCCCTCCTCTCATTGAATAAAATAAAATAAAAAAATTAAGTTGGTGGGGAATACTGATCTATATATATTCCTTATTAAATCCAATTCTCTGATGGTTTATATCACTAATGCAGGATTAAAGTCTAAGCATAAATATATATTTATATTCAGGTATGAAATGGTCTTTATTCTTGCTTTTCTAGCTCTAGTTCCAACTACATCTTATTTGGTTGTTGTCTCCAAACGTCGGGATATATTGAAATGGTCTCAAAAGAGAAGGAAAAGTATCAAATCCATGCATGATTAGATTGACGATTATCATTTATTTCCAGTATCTTTGATATCCTTGTAAAATGTCATAATGATCTTTAGGAGACTTTAGTTCTTTCAGTGAACATTTATCTTTTGAAAATAGCCTTTTGTAATATATTAGTGGGAAAAATCTATTAGTTCATTGTTTTATTCTAACTTATTTGATGGTATTATTAAATCTTTTTGTTTTTTTTAAGCTCTTCTCACAGACAGCTTTATCATCTTATCATTTTTGGCACAAAACAAACTATGTTTTATTCAGTTTACCAAGAAGATGGGTTCTCCTGATGTAAACAAAAGATTGGAAAAACTTTCCACTTTGGATTATAAGGTAGAGATTTTGGTTTAAATAGTCATATTATTAATTATTAAGGTATGCTAGAGTATCACAGGAGTTGATGTTATGCTCATTATTCTTAAACAATTGCAGGATTAAGCTTGATTCACTAGAAACAGTGGCCACCCTAATTTTCTTTTTTTTTTTACTTTCATTATAGGAAGGGAGGGTCTAGCAATGGCATATTTGGAGCAATTTATATAGTATTTATAGGAAGTCAAAGGCAGATAACAGAGGCTAGTTATACATTTGAATGGTTTATTGCTAATGGTAGTATATATGCCATTCTTATTTTTCCCTGAGACCCCATATTATCTTTCTAGGTTAGGGTAGCTGCTCTGGTTTCTGTTTCACAAGAAAAGAAAGAGGAAGAAGGCACTTTCAAAGGTAAATAGAAAAGTGTAATAAACAAGGAGGGGGAAGATTCCCCCCTCCAACCATAACTGGAGAAAATGCAAAAAGAAAATTTCATGTGTTAGTATCTCTCCCTTCACTAACTTTAGGTCATTTTTTTCCTTGTATCAGGGACTTTACATCTGTTAAGGCAGAGTTTTTATTTTAAATGATGTGTTTAAGTTTTGCCACATTAAATTTTAACTGCTTGGAAGGCACACTCTCTACTAGGATGAGTATCTAATACATTTTCCAGGCTGTTTCAGTTCAGAGCCTCTTTTTAGCAGTGGCTTGTGTTTGCAAGATTGATCCAGCCTCTGCGACGTGGATTTGAGACAGTTCACTGTTCACTGGGAACAGAGCTGATATACAGGTTCCTTAAAAAAGACGCACACTTATGCCATACTTAGAGTATGTAGCAAAGGCAAAGATTTTAGAAGTCAGTTTTGTGGCTTGAAACCGTGTTTTTTTTAAAAAAAGTAGTATTTAACCTAATCTTTGCCCTTTGGGATTATTTCTCATTGTGATTTAAATGGTAGTGGTATAAAGATGGTTCTAACTTTATTTAGAAGAAATATCTATTCTTATAAAAATGATTTTTAATATAAGATAAAACATAAGTTTTTCCTTGTGGTAATAAACTACAATCTGATTTTGTTTACTAGTTTTGTGGAGCTTCTATAGCACTTTGTAATAATTGATTCTTATTTAGTTAGAAATCAGTGCTACTCATGTATTATATTTCTATTAGTAAAAAAATTTAACATTTTTAAAAGGATGTTATTTCCTAGAATGGCTAACTGTAGATTTACTTGAAATAGTAATTACCGATCAGCACTGTTCTTCAAAATGCACCAATATGCATGAACTCAAACTATCTGTTTTAAGACTTTCTAATGCTTGTCATATAAAATTTGGTATGACTAATTTCACCCTCTTAGATTTGATGGATAGCTTAATGAAGTTTTCTCAGCCAAAAAAGAGCTGCTATCCATTAATGAGAGAAGAGAGAAACTCTTCAGGATGTCATCTTTTCTATGAAAAGATGTGGAAAATAGACCTAACATATTTCCCCATGTATAAGACGTACCTTTCCCCAAAAAATTTGGGGTCTGAAAACTGGGTTCATCTTATACAGTGGTTGTAGATTTTTTTTACTTGCATTTCCCTCTTTTTTGCTCGGATGAGGAGTTGTATGAATTTAATGATGAATAAAACTTGAGTTCAGCCTGACCTGTGGTGGCGCAGTGGATAAAGCGTTGACCTGGAAATGCTGACGTCTCCGGTTCGAAACCCTGGGCTTGCCTGGTCAAGGCACATATGGGAGTTGATGCTTCCAGCTCCTCCCCCCTTCTCTCTCTCTGTCTCTCTCTCCTCTCTCTCTCTCTCTCTCTCTCTCTCCCCCTCTCCCTCTCCTCTCTAAAAATGAATAAATAAAATAAAAAAAGGATAAAAAAAAACAAAAACTTGAGTTCAATAACTTTATGTAATACATTTTCTTTTCAAATTTTGAGCCCTAAAATAAAGGTATGTCTTATATACGGGATTGTCTTATACATGGGGAAATACAGTAGTATGTGGACCCTTACAACTTGAGTAAGGGAATTATTTGTTTATTTTTCCTGCCTTTGGATTTGGGAGATTAGGATAGACAGTCCACGTCATTCATTTCTATAATTAATTAGTAGTCCCTTTGCAAAGCCCATAGATTTCACATTCTGGGTCAACATTTAAATTTAGGTATTTAATACTTACAAAAAACTGCCATTTGTCATTGGAAGGATATTCATAAGAAACTTCACTTTATTTACTGTGTATACCATCATGATAGAATATGATGCCATTCAAACTTACTGGAAACATGAAATTTCAGATAATGTACATGAATTATGTTATACAAGGACTGAAAATTTCCTGTTTTACCTCTATTTCCTCATGCAGAAATTTGTAGGTAATATGTTTACCTGGCAAGTAGGACATCAAAATAATATGTGAGTTTTCAAGGACTGAGTAATTCCATTGTGGTATTTCTCTCAAACAAGAAGATAACTAATGATACTGAGAGCTTAAATATAAGAATTTGCACTTCAAAGCATAAAGTCCATCTCTGTTGTCTGTTATTGCCCATTTGGACTTGAAAACAAGGAAACAATGTAGAGTATTATAATTCTGCTTTTCTTTACAGCCGTACCATAATTTAATTCTTTTATATTGAAATAATTTTGGCAAAGAAAATTACAGGGTAAATATTCTGAAACTGTTGACCTTTAACAAGTTTTCCTGTTTGCATTTTAAAAATCCAATTCATTTTATTTAACGGTGAAGGAACAGTGCAAGGAGTTAAATGTTTACCATGAGAGAACAACACTGGTAATTACTTTGATTTTAGTTCCTTTTGATGTGCATTCAGAGGATGAAGAGGTCAATAATATTATGGCCATGCAAATAGAAAAAGGTTCCTTTTGACCATATTAAAAAAAATTGCGGAGGATTATTAAAGCATTAACCTTGATTTTAATGGCCTTGGTTGAGTGGTGAGATCACAATTTGGATGAGCCTGATTATTTACTAAATACAATACATAAATGCAACGGGTTCTTAACACCCATTGCACTCTGGCATTATCGCATTACTGCCATCCTTTGTTGCCTTGCAGACAGGAATATGAAAGCAATCTGTCATGTAGTGAGACTGGCTCCAGAAGCATTTCTCTGATAAGAAGACCCCCTGCCCTTTGCTAGTGTCTGGTCCAGTAGGCTTAGCCATGCGCTTAATCCCCAGAAAGTGGTTCGATTATTGCTGACCAGCAATGGCAAGATAGTTTTTTTTTTCTTCCAAGCTATCAACCTTCCATTAATTCCTTAAGCAGAAATACGGTGCAATCTATATTTCTTTGGCATGTGTCACCCAGATGGTGCCGTGCTTATGTTTTCAAATAACCATGTTCCAAAATAACATAGTTTGAATAATAAATTCTACAGATTCTTCCTTAGAAAGAGAAGCATCATTCTTGGAAGCGGCGTAAACTTTTACACATGATGCTGTGGCTTCTCCTTTTATGCAGAATATGTGGGGGTATATGTCTCATATAGTCTTTAAAGTGATATTTGTCTCAAGTTGTTTTTCCTCTTATTGTTGTCAGTTATTGTTAACATGTTATGTCTTAAACAGTATTCAGACACTCTTGGTCAGCAGTACTGAACTTGTCATTTAATAAAGCTGGTCTTAAATCCTATGTGTAGGTCGATGCTGTCAAGCAGCCGTGGCTGCACATTTTGGTATTGATTGGGATTGCTACAGCCAATTCCTCCCCAACTCATATTTTTCCTTTTGCTTTCCTCTACTAAAAATGGAGAGAATATTTAACATACGTCATTTTTATACGTGTGTCAGAAGAATTCGGTCAATTCTGACACCTCCTTACGCACATGTATAGCATACATTTGTACTTGCAGTTATCTGTATGTACAGATGCTTTTATTTTTATAATACTTTGAGGATTTTGCATTAAAAATGATTCTAGTATGCTTTCTTTTTTTAATCATTAGATTTCCTATTATGACATACCCGGCCCGCTAAACAGGATAACAGAACGTCGTCTAGCTATCAATTGTGCTCAGGATACAGTTGTTTGCTGGTGGCCACTGGTCAGTGATGATGCTTGGCCATGGGCCCCCATCTCTTCTGAGAAGGACAGAGCCAATCTGCTGCTCCTGGGTTATGTTCAAGGAAGACTGGAGGTAAATCTAAAATAAATATATACATCTTATTGAAGAGCAAATAAAATAGGGTTGTTCTTTTTTTTTTCAGTGTTAAAGTAAATGCAAATACTTTTTTAACCTATAATTTATTTTTCCAAATATTCAAAAAAGGAATATGAAATGGGATCCTTAAAAGTATCATATCAAGAGGTTACACAGACAATTTCAGGGCTGGCCTGAATAGCACAATGATTAGAGCAAGGCTTCTGGGTTCAGTTCCTAGCTTGGCTACTACCTAGCTTTCTGTTCATAGCATGTTACTAACATCTATGTGCTGTGGTTTTGTTATTTTAAAAATAGAGTTAATGAAGATAAAGGAGTTAATACTACATTTAGAGCAATCCCTACATACAGTAAACTCTTCATCATGATCTCTACTGTAGCTCTTGTTATAATTATTAGTACTATCATTACTGTTTGCTCATGATCTCATATCTATCAGAGCTCTGTTATCAGTCACCTTCTTTAAACTTCAGTTAGTCAATTAACAGTCAAATGCCAATTTTTGTGTACAACCCTGTGGTGCCAAACCATAGCTAGGACAAGAATGTGTAAGGAGGGCTATAGAGCAGTGGCTTCTCAGTTTAGTATCCTGCTTCAGATAGGAGCACCAAAAGGGTTAATCTAAAAGGTGAGGCAAGGACAGTGTCTCACACTTTCTTTCCTGACAATGGTTCTGTCATCATCCATTGTGAACCAATGGGTATTTTCAGCTTGTACCAATACTGTATGAAATTGTTCTACATTTTTATAACTTAAAAAAAATAAAAGCATCTCCTGTTTTTAAAAAGATTTTGCCTGGGTAAAATAGTGTGTTCCTATATTTTCTCCAAGTCTGACATCTTTTTGGTTTTAAGAAGTATTGCCAGAATTAGTATTTGGAGATGTAATGAACAAGTTTAAGTTTTCTCTATCACTACCTACCTCTTCTGGTTTATAAACTTTGTCTGTTTTCTTAAGACTGAAAAGTCTGCATTGACTGGTGGTGGTGCTGTAGATAGGACATCTCCTTGGGACATTGGGGATCTAGGTTCGAAACCAAGGTCGCTGGCTTGAACAGGCTTATCCAGTGTGAACATAGGCTCACCAGCTTGAGTGTGGGATCGCCAGCTTGAGCATGGGATCATAGATACGATCCCATGGTCACTGACTTGAGGCCAAGGTCGCTGGCTTGAGCAAGGCGGAAAGGGGTCACCGGGTCAGCTGGAGTACCACCCTCCCCCGTCAAGGCACATATGAGAAGCAATCAGTGAACAGCTAAGGTGCTGCAACTACGAGTTGATGCTTCTCATCATCTTTCTCCCTTCCTGTCTGTCTGTCTCTCCCTCTCTCTCTAAAATTAATAACCTTTTTCTGGAACTTTTTCAATTCTGTTTTAGTAACTAACACCCCTTATAATGCTTTAGGTGTAGGTTTTTTGAGGCTAACTTCCTGTTCATGCCCACCATTTTATTGATCTTGGGTCTTGAAGCTAATTGAATAAAATAATTAAATGTCATTAAAATGACAATGTAATAAAGCTAATTATAATTCTATTAAGTGTTGTTTCATAATAAAAAGTAAAAATAAGTAAATCAGCCGTTAGCTATATATTATACAAATTACCTTTATTTGAAATGAGTATATTACATGAACTCAGGACTGTTCTGAAAGAGTGTACACATGGTTTACATGCCTCATCTCTTGGTGTCTTCTAGATCATGCACTTTGGAGCTGGACTAACTTGGGTTTGCCTTTTGGTTGGAGCATATACTACCTGTGTTACCTTAATCAAGTTTATTTCCCCAAAGATAGATCATCCAACTCTCCCTGACTTTAGTTTTCTGATTTTTAAAATGATGGATTTAAACCAGATAGGTCATCTCCAGTTCCCTGACAGCTCTAAAGTGTGTTCATCTGGATTCTTAAGTACACATCTGATTTAGCCACTACCTGCTCAAATGCCATCAGTTGATACTGAAACTAAACTTAGCTCGAGCACTGAAAAGCTCCCTGACTGGCCCTGACTTGCCTTTTCAGTGTTATATCCTTATACAAACCTGTGTTCCAGCCAAATGGTTTACTCACTGCCTCATTATTTCCCACCTCCTGCCCATACACATTACTGTTCTTTCTACTAAAGCCCTTCCCCTTCTCTTTCTATCAATACATTGTTTAGAAACTACTGAGCATGAACATGGAGTAAGCACTGTATTTCATGCCACGGGATATCAATGCAAAATTATCCCTGCTTGCAAGGATCTTAGTGTCTACCAATGAGAGACAGATATGAAAACGTGTAAGTGCACTAAAGTGTTACATGGTGCTGTGGATAGAATATGTGTAAGCTCTGGTAGGAATCAGTGGGGACTGATTGAATCTGCTTAGGAAGGAAAGAACATTAAAGAGGCTTTATAATTTGCTCAAATATGAGCTTGTGTACACAGTTTTACTTTCACTTTCCAAGTTTTATATCAATTTTGTACTAACCCTATGGAGTGATCTAGCTAGCTCCTCACCCCCAGCCTGAACTGTAAAAGGAGTTTTCAGATATTTGAATGCTTGGTAAAACTTGCCTATAAACTGCGCGAGTGTGGTGTCTTTCAAGGAAGATAGACATTTTCATACTGGTTATACTTTTTTTTTTAAATTCAGTGAGAGGAGGGGAGGCAGAGATAGACTCCTGCACACACCTGGACTGGGATCCACCCAGCAAGCCCACTAGGGGCCAATGCTCTGTCCATCGGGGGCGTTGCTCTGTTGCTCTGTTGCTCAGCAACCAAGCTCTTTTAGCACCTCAGGCAGAGGCCATAGAGCCATCCTCAGCACCCGGGGCCAACTCGCTCCATTTGAGCCATGACTGCAGGAGAGGAAGAGAGAGAGAGAGAGAGAGAGAGAGAAGGGAGGAAAGAGAGAGAGAGAGAGAGGAAGGGAGGGAGGGAGGGAGGGAGAGAGAGAGAGAGAGAGAGAGAGAGAAAAGAAAAAAGAAAAGAAAAGAACAGAAAGAGAAACAAGAGGGGGAGAGGTAGAGAAGCAGGTGGGTGCTTCTTCTGTATGCCCTGACTGGGAATCCACATGCCAGCCTGATGCTCTACCACTGAGCCAACCAATCAGGGCCTAGTTCTACTTTTCAAGGGTTGTTTGTTTTTAAGGATTTCTATTTTTTACTTGTATTATTTTCCATAATTTGTGTTTTTTTAGAAAATTATCCATTTTATATAAGTATTTGAATCATTTTTTCCATTTATTTATTTATTTATTTATTTATTTTTAGTGAAAGGAAGGGAGATAGAGAGACAGACTCCTGCATGCACCTGAACTGAGATCCACCTGGCAAACTCCCGTCTGAGGCCTATGCTTGGACCAACTGAACTGTCCTTAGCACCTGGGGCCAATGCTTGAACCAGTTGAGCCACTGGTTGTGAGAGGGTTAGAGAGAGAGGAGAAGGAGAGGGGAGAGGAAGAGAAGCAGATGGTCGCTTCTCATGTGTGTTCTGACTGGGAATCTAACCCAGATTTCTGCATTCCAGGCTGACCCTCTGTCCACTGAGCCAACCTGCCAGAGCTAGATTTCAGTAAAGTTGTGTATGAAACTTACACATGAGTTTTAATTATTCACCACTGATGCCATAGTTAATGTCCCCTTTTTCAATCCTAATATGTTAAGATACATAATTCATCTTTTTGGCAAGTAGCTTTTGTGTTGGATTTGGCCCTTTCAGTCATTACATTAAAATTAAACTGTAGGGAAAATTTGGAAAGATTTCTTTTTCGGAGCCTCCTGTGAACTTCTATATGTAAAAGGTGAATGTCATTTAGAAGAAATGTTTAGAGAAACAATTATATTTTTTTAGTATAAAGACAATCTTTTTGAATTGTAGCACATTTTTAAAAGCATACCATGAAAACTAATCCTGTAAAACTAGTATTCAAGCATATGTATTTGAATTCTTTTCACTAGTGACCAATAAACTTCTTGAACTAATATTAGAATACAAGATACAATATACCCGTAAGCAATAAAATTTAAACTAAAAAGGTAGCAATCTCATAGAGAAGAAATTTAATCTTTGCATTTATTAAACTATAGAATTTCTAAAAAGCATTTTCCATTCAAGTTCAATCAGAAAAAAATAAGCTTTTTTTTTGACACTGGCAAGATTCCAGAGTAATGGTTCCTTGACTTGGCAGCATATTACAGTCACCTGCAGAGCTTTTACAAAGAGGCCCACCCAGACCAGTTACATCAGAACTTCCAGGAGGAGAGGAGGCGTCAGTATTCTTTTACAGGTTCCCTAGGTGATTCACATGTGCATCCAAATTGAGAACCACTGCTTTGCAGCATAGTTGGGGAAAAAAAATGAAAGCTGTCTTTTTTGCATAACAGACCATGGAAAGGATAAAGCCCACATACTGAACCAAATGAGAGTTTTAACAGTAGATTCTAAGTAGAAAATTGGCTTACCAAGCAACTGGAAAAAAAGAAAGAAACAAAGGAAACAAATAAGCTCTCTGTGACTGAATTATCAGTCTGTCAGAGGAGGAACATTTTCTTAAATTTATTTTATGGATATTAAAAAACTGCTTGTCTAATTTCACACTATGAAGCTCTAAACAACAGTACATATCTTAATTAGAAGCATAAAGCAGAGTATTATTTAACTAGGAAAATTTTTTCTTTTGAAAAATATATAATAGTGTTCAGAAAAAAATTATCAGTAAATTAATTTTAAAAGTTTTTAATAATGTATGGGTAGATTATCATATGTAATGTAATATTTTTATTTAAATTTTACATACTCTTTATGCTTTCTTTGGAAAATTACTGCCACCATCTTAGAACTGTTTAATTCATTCACTTTCAAAAATGTGATGACAGCACAATTTATTCTTCCCTTACCTTTTACAATACTTGGGCAGGTGTATTAACTTTTCAGCCATATGGATTTGGTAATGTTTTCTGAGTATGGTGTTAATTTCAAGATACCTTATTCAGGAATGGTCACCTGAATTTATTTACCAAAGTAATCAAAAACACCTAGACAGAGCTGTAATACCTTAAAACTAGTTGTCAAAACCAGGGAAATATAACCTTACAAAGATTACTTTTTCTCCATGAAAGTTAGAAACTTTTTGCAGTGATTTAGAGGAGCATCAACTGATGAGAAAGTAGAAATGTGACTAACTTTTAAAACAGTATGATTGGATAAAAGAAACAGAAAGCATTATAAATACATTAAACTAAAAAGCCAAAATATTTAAGGAACATCTTTTCCAAAGAAATGTATGTACTACGTTAACTTTCAACCAAATTACAAAGATTTTTTGTTTTAGGGATAATTAAAAAAAATCTCTTTATTATAAAACACACAAAGAAAACCACATGAAATAAATGTATAGTTTAATAAGCTCTTACAAAGGAAGCACTCCTGGAACCACACCCAGGTCAAGAAATAGAACTTTGTCAGGTACCCAGGAAAACACCATGTACTCTGTCGTGATGTCAACTTCTTTTTTTTATTTAATGCAAGGAGAGGACATAGTGAGACAGACTCCTGCATGCATCAGGACCTGGATCCACCTGGCAACCCCTGTCTGGGGCCCGTGCTTGAATCAGTTGAGCTATTTGTAGCGCCTGATGCTGATGCTCAGACCAACTAAGCTAACTTTAGCAATGATGGATGCTCAAGGCTTAAATTAATCGAGAAAGGGGAAGAGCGAGAGAAGCAGATGGCTGCCTCTGTGTGCTCTCACTGGGAATCTAACCCAGATGTCCATACGCCTGCCTGATGCTCTATCCACTGAGCAAACCAGACAGGGCCAATGATGTCAACTTCTTACCAGTCCTGAAAAGTAACCTCTGTCATGAGTTTTAATCACTTTCTTATATACTTATATAGTTTTTATTACCTAAAGATGCATCCCCCAAAACATAATTTAATATTATCTACTTAATTCAACATCACTTTAATGTCTCTTAAATCTCTTTTAATCTACAAAGTAGAAAATTCCCCTCTATTCCTTTTTTTTTAACCATTTTTTTTAGATTTATTTATTTTTAGAGAGAAAGGGAGAGAGAGAGAGAAGGGAGGAGGAGCAAGAAGCATCAACTCCCATATGTGCCCTGACCAGGCAAGTTTGACCAGGGTTTCAAACTGGCAACCTCAGTGTTCCAGGTTGATGCTTTATCCACCACGCCACCTTTCTTTCCCTTAAAATATATCTGCTGAAACTTCAGTGCCCACATCTGTATGTTATTGTTTGCATAATCATGGTGTGGTTCAACGTGTTTCTCTGTCTTTTAAAAATCCCTCAAGTTAATGGTCAGTTTTGGCGAGACTGTGATATGGTGTGTACTTTATCAGAAGGCACACAATGCCAGGCTATCTCTCTTTTGGTTGTTTTTCTTTTTCTCATGTTAGCAGCTCTGGATGTTCAATTCCTAGATCCATTAAGTCATTAAGGTTGCAAAATAGTGATATTCTAATTATATAAATATATATTTTTAATTTATCAATTGGGATACTTTTATAAAAAAACAATTCTGTTCATCTCCTATTTATTTTCCCATCGGTTGAGTTAGTATAATATAATCAGGATAAGTGTTTCTTTTGTTTACCAGGTTTGTTTTTAAGGATTTTTAAAATTTTATTTATTCATTTTTAGAGAGAGGAGAGAGAGAGAGAGAGAAAGAGAGAAAGGGGAGGAGCAGGAAGCATCCACTCCTATAAGTGACTTGACTGGGCAAGCCCAGGGTTTCGGACCAGTGATCTCAGAGTTCCAGGTTGACACTTGATCCACTGTGCCAGCACAGGTCAGGCACTCTTTACCAGTTTTCAAGATAATGAATTGGTTCCTTTTCACTCCTTGAAGGTAACCAATTAGTTTTTTTTTAATAACAGTATTCATGGATTTAAACATATTTGACTTAATAGTTTAAGTCATAAATTGTAATTGTTATCCTTTTGGAAGGTCAGAATGGTTAGTGGGAGATTCTTCAGAGTGGCTCCTCTTTCTGTCATGACCTCAGGAGTCTTTGGTAGCTTCCCTGCTATCTGGTGTGACAATGTGTTCCATGCTGATTTTGTACGTTTCCTGACCCAGACCTGAAAATAGCAATTTCTTCAAAAACCTCTATTTTCCTTTTTTAAAGAATTTTATTTTTCAATTACAGTTTACGTTAATATTATTTTGTATTAGTTTCAAGTATATAGCATAGTGGTTAGATAATCACTTTACACAGTGATTCCTTTGCTATTTCAGTTACCCACCTAGCTCCATACATAGTTATTACAGTATTATGGAATATATTCCCTATGCTGTACTTTACATCCCTGGGACTATTTTCTGACTACCAATTTGTACTTCTTCACCTTTTTTACACAGCCCCCCGCACCGTCTCCCCTGCGGCAACCATCAGCATGTTCTCTGTATCTATGAGTCTGTGTCTGTTTTGCTTGTTCATTTTTTTTGCTCTTTAGATTCCACAGATAAGTGAAATCATATGGTACTTGTCTTTTTCTGACTATTCACTTAAGATAACGCCCTCTAGGTCCATCCATACTAATCAAAAATGTTAAGATTTAATTTTTTTTGTGGCCAACTAATACTCTATTCTATATATGTACATGCCACAGCTTTTTTATCTATTTGTCTATGATGCACACTTGAGTTGCTTCCAGATTTTGGCTATTGTAAATAATGCTACAGTGAACATAGGGATGCATAAATTTTTTCTAATTAATATTTTGGATTTCTTTGGATATGTAACCAGAAGTGGAATGCTGGATCCTAAGGCAGTTCCATTTTTAATTTTTTGAGGAAACTTCATACTGTTTTTCATAGTGGCTGCACCAGTCTTCATTCCCATCAAGTGCAGGAGGGTTCCCTTTTCTCCACATGGTAACCAATACTTATTTATTGATTTATTGATAACCATTCTGACAAGTATAAGGTGATCTCTCATTGTGGTTTTAATTTGCATTTCTCTGATGATTAGTGACACTGAGCATTTTCTTTTTTTTTTTTTTAATAAATTTTTATTAATGGTAATGGGATGACATTAATAAATCAGGGTACATATATTCAAAGAAAACATGTCTAGGTTATTTTTTCATTCAATTATGTTGCGTACCCCTCGCCCAAAGTCAGATTGTCCTCCGCCAACCTCTATCTAGTTCTCTGTGCCCCTCCCCCTCCCCCTAACTCTCTCCCTCCCTCCCTCCCATGTCCTCCCTCCCCCCACCCCTGGTAACCACCACACTCTTGTCCATGTCTCTTAGTCTCATTTTTATGTTCCACCAATGTATGGAATCATGTAGTTCTTGTTTTTTTCTGATTTACTTATTTCACTCCTTATAATGTTATCAAGATCCCACCATTTTGCTGTAAATGATCTGATGTCATCATTTCTGACGAGATCGGGCGCGTTCAGGGTGGTATGGCCGTAGACGATGATGTCATCATTTCTTATGGCTGAGTACTATTCCATAGTGTATATGTGCCACATCTTCTTTATCCAGTCTTCTATTGAAGGGCTTTTTGGTTGTTTCCACGTCTTGGCCACTGTGAACAGTGCTGCAATGAACATGGGGCTACATGTGTCTTCACGTATCAATGTTTCTGAGTTTTTGGGGTATATACCCAGTAGAGGGATTGCTGGGTCATAAGGTAGTTCTATTTGCAGTTTTTTGAGGAACCACCATACTTTCCTCCATAATGGTTGTACTACTTTACAGTCCCACCAACAGTGAATGAGGGTTCCTTTTTCTCCACAGCCTCTCCAACATTTGCTATTACCCATCTTGTTGATAATAGCTAATCTAACAGGGGTGAGGTGGTATCTCATTGTAGTTTTGATTTGCATTTCTCTAATAACTAATGAAGCTGAGCATCTTTTCATATATCTGTTGGCCATTTGTATCTCTTCCTGGGAGAAGTGTCTGTTCATGTCCTCTTCCCATTTTTTTATTGGATTGTTTGTTTGTTTGTTGTTGAGTTTTATGAGTTCTTTGTATATTTTGGATATTAGGCCCTTATCTGAGCTATTGTTTGAAAATATCATTTCCCATTTAGTTGGCTGTCTGTTTATTTTTATATCAGTTTCTCTTGCTGAGCAAAAACTTTTTATTCTGATGTAGTCCCATTCATTTATCTTTGCCTTCACTTCTCTTGCCATTGGAGTCAAGTTCATAAAATGTTCTTTAAAACCCAGGTCCATGATTTTAGTACCTATGTCTTCTTCTATGTACTTTATTGTTTCAGGTCTTATATTTAGGTCTTTGATCCATTTTGAATTAATTTTAGTACACGGGGACAGGCTGTAGTCGAGTTTCATTCTTTTGCATGTGGCTTTCCAGTTTTCCCAACACCATTTGTTGAAGAGGCTTTCTTTTCTCCATTGTGTGTTGTTGGCCCCTTTATCAAAGATTATTTGACCATATATATGTGGTTTTATTTCTGGGCTTTCTATTCTGTTCCATTGGTCTGAGTGTCTATTTTTCTGCCAATACCATGCTGTTTTGATTATCGTGGCCCTATAATATAGTTTAAAGTGAGGTATTGTAATGCCCCCAGCTTCATTCTTTTTCCTTAGGATTGTTTTGGCTATTCGGGTTTTTTTATAGTTCCATATAAATCTGATGATTTTTTGTTCCATTTCTTTAAAAAATCTCATAGGGATTTTGATGGGAATTGCATTAAATTTATAAATTGCTTTGGGTAATATGGCCATTTTGATTATATTTATTCTTCCTATCCAAGAACAAGGAATATTTTTCCATCTCATTGTATCTTTTTCGATTTCCCTTAACAATGCTTTGTAATTTTCATTATATAGGTCCTTTACGTTCTTTGTTATGTTTATTCCTAGGTATTTTATTTATTTTGTTGCAATCGTGAAGGGGATTATTTTTTTGAGTTCGTTTTCTAATATTTCATTGTTGGCATATAGAAAGGCTATGGACTTTTGTATGTTAATTTTGTATCCTGCGACCTTACTGTATTGGTTTATTGTTTCTAATAATCTTTTTGTGGAGTCCTTCGGGTTTTCGATGTATAGGATCATATCATCAGCAAAAAGTGATACCTTTACTTCTTCTTTTCCGATATGGATGCCTTTTATTTCTTTGTCTTGTCTGATTGCTCTGGCCAGAACTTCTAGCACCACGTTAAATAAGAGTGGAGAGAGTGGACAACCCTGTCTTGTTCCTGATTTAAGGTAGAAAGTCCTCAGTTTTATGCCGTTTAATAGGATGTTGGCTGATGGTTTATCATATATGGCCTTTATCATGTTGAGATATTTTCCTTCTATACCCATTTTGTTGCGAGTCTTAAACATAAAATTGTGTTGTATTTTATCAAAAGCCTTTTCTGCGTCTATTGATAAGATCCTGTGGTTTTTGTTCTTTGTTTTGTTGATATGGTGTATTACGTTAACCGTTTTGCATATGTTGAACCATCCTTGAGATTCTGGGATGAATCCCACTTGATCATGATGTATTATTTTTTTAATATGTTGTTGTATTCGGTTTGCCAGTATTTTGTTTAGTATTTTAGCATCTGTATTCATTAGAGATATTGGTCTGTAGTTTTCTTTTTTTGTGCCATCCTTGCCAGGTTTTGGTATGAGGGTTATGTTGGCCTCATAAAATGTGTTTGGAAGTATTGCTTTTTCTTCAATTTTTTGGAAGACTTTGAGTAGAATAGGAACCAAGTCTTCTTTGAATGTTTGATAGAATTCACTAGTATAACCGTCTGGGCCTGGACTTTTATTTTGGGGGAGGTTTTTAATAGTTTTTCTATTTCCTCCCTGCTGATTGGTCTGTTTAGGCTTTCTGCTTCTTCATGGCTCAGTCTAGGAAGGTTGTATTGTTCTAGGAATTTATCCATTTCTTCTAGATTGTTGTATTTGGTGGCATATAATTTTTCATAGTATTCTACAATAATTCTTTGTATATCTATGATCTCTGTGGTGATCTCTCCTCTTTCATTTTGGATTTTATTTATTTGAGTCCTGTGCCTTTTTTCCTTGGTGAGTCTTGCCAAGGGTTTGTCAATTTTGTTGATCTTTTCAAAGAACCAGCTCCTTGTTTTATTGATTTTTTCTATAGTTTTTCTGTTCTCTATTTCATTTATTTCTGCTCTGATTTTTATTATCTCCTTTCTTCGGCTGGTTTTGGGTTGTCTTTGTTCTTCTTTTTCTAGTTCCTTGAGGTGTGAAGTTAAGTGATTTACTTGGGCTCTCTCTTGTTTGTTCATATAGGCCTGAAGTGATATGAACTTTCCTCTTATTACTGCTTTTGCTGCATCCCAGAGATTCTGATATGTCGTATTTTCATTTTCATTTGTCTGTATATATCTTTTGATCTCTGCGCTTATTTCTTCTTTGACCCATTCATTTTTTAGAAGTATGTTGTTTAGTTTCCACATTTTTGTGGGTTTTTCCCCCTCTTTTTTGCAGTTGAATTCTAGTTTCAAGGCTTTATGATCAGAAAATATGCTTGGTACAATTTCAGTTTTTCTAAATTTGCTGATATTGTCTTTGTGGCCCAACATATGGTCAATTCTTGAGAATGTTCCATGTACACTAGAGAAAAATGTATACTCTGTCGCTTTGGGATGAAGTGTCCTGTAGATGTCTATCATATCCAGGTGTTCTAGTATTTCGTTTAAGGCCACTATATCTTTATTGATTCTCTGTTTGGATGACCGATCTAGAGCCGTCAGCGGTGTATTGAGGTCTCCAAGTATGATTGTATTTTTGTTAGTTTTTGTTTTAAGGTCAAGAAGTAGCTGTCTTATATATTTTGGTGCTCCTTGGTTTGGTGCATATATATTAAGGATTGTTATGTCTTCTTGATTCAACTTCCCCTTAATCATTATGAAATGACCATTTTTGTCTCTGAGTACTTTTTCTGTCTTGTAGTCAGCATTATTAGATATGAGTATTGCTACACCTGCTTTTTTGGGGTGTTGTTTGCTTGGAGTATTGTTTTCCAGCCTTTCACTTTGAATTTGTTTTTATCCTTGTTGCTTAGATGTGTTTCTTGTAGGCAGCATATAGTTGGATTTTCTTTTTTAATCCATTCTGCTACTCTGTGTCTTTTTATTGGTAAGTTTAATCCATTTACATTTAGTGTAATTATTGACACTTGTGGGTTCCCTACTGCCATTTTATAAATTGCTTTCTGTTAGTTTTGTATCTTGTTTGATTGTTCCCTTTTGTTTTTCTATCATTTGTTTTTGTTTGTTTGTATTCCATACTTCTTTCCTCTGTTGCTACCTTTTTAAAGTCATGTGTTTTTGTGGTGGTTTTTTCAAGGGTGGTTACCATTAAGTAATGAAAAGGGTACCTACCATATTCATTGTAGTACCCTATCTTATGAGTATTTCTGCACTTCATCGTCCTTTGCTACTGTTAATCTCCATCCTCTCCCCCCTTTTTTTCCTTTGTTGTCACAGTTTAAGTTTGGTTTTATTGTGTTCTTGGTGGAGCTGTTACTTGTGGTGTTGTTTTCTTTTGTTCTTTGAATCTGGTTGGAAAACCCCCTTTAGTATTTCCTGGAGTGGGGGCTTTCTGCTGATAAATTCTCTCATCTTTTCTGTATTTGTGAATGTTTTTATATCTCCTTCGTACTTGAAGGATAGCTTTGATGGGTATAGTATTCTTGGCTGAAAGTTCCTCTCTTTCAGGGCTTTAAATATTGGAGTCCACTCTCTTCTAGCTTGTAGAGTTTCTGCTGAGAAATCTGATGATAATCTAATAGGCCTTCCTTTATATGTTGTACTCTTCTTTTCCCTGGCTGCCTTGAGAATTTTTCTTTGTCATTGGTTTGTGTCATCTTTATTATGATGTGCCTTGGAGTGGGTTTGTTGGGGTTAAGAAAACTCGGTGTTCTGTCTGCTTCTTGAATTTGAGGCTTTAGTTCTTTCCACAGGCTTGGGAAGTTCTCGTCTATTATTTGTTTGAGTATATTCTCCATTCCATTTTCTTTCTCTTCTCCCTCTGATATACCTATTATTCTTATGTTATTCTTTCTGATGGAGTCAGACAATTCCTGTAGGGCTTTCTCGTTTTTTATTATTTTTGAGTCTCTTTCTTCTCTCTGTTGTGCCTCAAGTTGTTTGTCTTCTATTTCACTAATCCTATCTTCAATCTGGGCTGTTCTGTTAGCTAAGCTTGTTACCTCGTTTTTCAGCTCGTGAATTGAGTTTTTCATTTCTGTTTGATTTGTTTTTATAGTTTCAATTTTTTTGGTAATATATTCTTTGTGTTCATTGAGTTGTTTTCTGATCTCCCTGTATTGCCTTTCTGTGTTTTCTTGTATATCTCTGAGTATTTTTAAGATTTCTATTTTAAATTCTCTGTCATTTAGCTCCAAGGCTTCCAATATGTTAAGTCTTTTCTCCATAGATTTTTCCACATCTATTTGTGTTACTTCTCTTTCTTTTGTATCCATAATATTCGATTTCCTCTTTCTTATTGGCATCTGAGGGTGGTCTTGTTGATAGCACTAATTAAAATTAATAAAGAGTAAAAAGTAAAAAACAAAAAACAAAAAAAAGGTAAAACACCCCACAAAAAAAAACAGTAATAATTTATTATTTCCCCCTTTTTTCTTTCTTCTCTTTCCCTCCTCTCCCCTCCTCAGGGAAATATCGTGCCTATAATGGAGGGCCTGATTTGGGGTGAAGAGTTCAAGGGGCAAAAAAAGGGAATTGGGACCTACTAAATGCAAAAAAAAAAGGAAGAAAATCTTAGACAAGCATAAGATGATTTGCTTGTAAGTGATGGTCAACTAAGAGATATAATGAGAGGGATAAGGGAACCAGAAAAAAGGACCAAAAAAAGAATAATAAAGAAGAAAAAAATAAAAATAATAAGTAAAAATCTGTTGTATTAAGTGAAGCGAAGACTAAATACAATGGAGACCTTGGGTTGGGAGGACCCAAAATGCCACAAAAATAAACAAACAAGAAAAAAAACAAAAACAAAAGCAAAAAAGAAAAATAAAGCCAAAAAAAGCCTTGAGTCCCAAATTAACTAATTTGTTCATGATTGAGGATTCAATGGGAGGAAAGTAAAACGAGAAAAGAAAAAACGAATAGAAAGGAAAAAATAAGAAAAAGAGAAAAACGAAGGAAGAAATAAAAAAGGAAGAGAAAAAAACAAAATAAAGCAAAACAAAAAAAAACAAAAGAGGAGAGAGTGAGAGTTAAGTGTTTTGGAGTATAACCTTAAAGGAGGGTGAGGATGAAGAAGAGAAATAAAATGTAACACTCATGGGTAGTGTAGTTCAAGAAAAGGGAAGCATAAGATAGGCAGAGAATAGAAGGACCGAGGTGGAGGAAATAAAGGCAATAAGATAGAAGAAACAAACAACAACAACAAAAATTAGTGGAACAAGTTGTAAAGTCTGTGGATTTTTCTTGATTTTGAGAGGTTAACTTCTTCCTTTTTCTTTTCTCTCCCTCTTCCTGGTCGGTGACTCTGTACCCCAGGTTCTGCCCCTGTGTCACACTTCGGTAGGGATTTGCAGTTGATGGGATTCTATGGCAATGTCATATAATTGGCTTTAGTCTTGCTGGTAGTCAAGGCTTGTTGGCGTTTGCAGGGTCCAACGATGAGAGAGTTTGCTTTCCTGGATTCTCTCTCCTACTCCCCCCTTCCTGAATTAGCAGCCTGGTGATCCAGCTATAAGGCTGCAACTGCTTCTGCCTGGGGAGTAAGAGGCTCAAAGAGCTGGGAAATCCCCACTCTATCTCCACTCAGTGCAAGGCTTTGGGAAAGGCTCTGGCAGTCAGGGCCTCCAGTGTAATCAGGCGGGGGTGGGAGTCAATTGTTGTCAAGGTGACTGTTCAGCGCCTAGCATTCAGTTGGACCTCTCAACCCAGGCTTTCCACACTTTGTAGCCTGTTTTGGCTGGGAAGAAGAGGCACTAGTCTCTGCTTGCGACTAGTGTAGTATAGATTTTATTATCTGCCAAGTCCTTCTTGTTAGCGTTTATCCCTGAATATGGAGGCTCTATCAATCAGAATTTGTCCCCGCCCCTTTAGCGAGAGGCACTAAAAAATATCACACCTCTTGTCTTGGGTCGCTGAACTGAGAGAGATCTTATCAATTAGAACCGAGGGTGCGCAGATTTCATGGGTTAAGCTAATTTCAGTGATTGGGTCACAGCTGTGATCCTGAAGGTATTTTAGGCTGCCTGCGCGCGCCCCTCCCCCAGCGCTTGATTGTTAGCTTGAATGGCTGGGTGAGGTGCCCCGCCCACGGAGAGAATCTCCCAAGTAGGGAAGACCACCCTGGTGCCTCTCCTGCTCACCCTGCCACTGGCGGCTGGATCGCACCAGGCGCAGGATAATGGAGCACCCTGGCTGTGCGGGCCAGTAGGGCGCTCTGGGCGCGAATGGGGTGCTCTGGGCACCGGTGGCTGGCGACTCTCACTCGCAGTGCACGGGCCGCTGGGAACGCTAGCGGTGCTCACTCTGCAACTGTACCGGGTGCGTGCCAGCGGCTGCTCGCTGCTCCGGAGTGTGGGCGGTGCTCACTCTGCAACTGTACCGGGTGCGTGCCAGCGGCTGCTTGCTGCTCCGGAGTGTGGGCGGTGCTCGCTCTGCAACCGGACCAGGCGCGCGGCTCCCGAGTGTGGGCGGTGCTCGCTCTGCAACCGGACCGGGCGTGCGCCCGCGGCTGCTCGCGGCTCCCGAGTGTGGGCTGACTCACCACAGGCGCACTCCCTCGCGGCTTGAATGAACGGTCCCTGCGGTAGCTTCCTCCACACCCTCGTCTCTCAGATTCAAGTGATAACAGTCCTTTCGCTTTCAGGTTGTGTGGAACTCCGGAATGCTCCGAGGATAAATTTTTCTGTTTCTAGTTGATAAATTTGTTGTGATTTAGGGGAGATCTGTCGGACGCGCTGCTCATGGCGCCATTTCCGTGACGTCACTCCTCACTGAGCATTTTCTCATATGCCTTTTGGTCATCAGTATGTCCTCTTTGGAGAAGTGTAAATTCAGTTTCCCTGCCCATTTTTTAATTGTATATATTATTATTATTTATTGGTGTTGCGATGTATGAGCTCTTTATACATTTTAGGTATTAACCCCTTATTGAATGTATCATTAGCAAATCTCTTCTTCCATTCTATAGGTTGTCTTTTTTCTTTTTCTTTTTTGAAGATGGTTTTCTTTGCTGTGCAAAAACATTTTAATTTGATGTAGTCTCCTTTGTTTATTTTTTCTTGTTTTCCCTTGCCTGAGGAGATGTGTAAGAGAAAATGTGGCTACAAGAAATGTCAGAGATTTTACTGGCCATGTTTTCTTCTAAGCTGTAGTTTCTTTTAATGGAAAATGGTATATTTTAAACTCAAGCTTGGGAGCTAGGGATAATATATTATTGTTACCCTGTCATTGTTTCTAGGGGTCTTCAGTAGAGAGAACTAGAGATTTTATATACATGTATTCAAAGTGAGTTCATGTTGATACTTGTAATTTAAATTCAAGATTATAAGGTTTTTAATTTAACCTCTTCTATACATCTGTATCTTCTCTCTTTCATGCCAGAAATCCTAGTGCAGGAACATAGGAGTTGAATTATAATATCTCAAAATTACTTGTTTATCCCACAGTCCACACTTAACAGTCTCACAATAATCATAATATTACTACTAATATAAACTACTGAGAACATTCAAAGACTTTTTGCCTGTGTGTTTACTTGTTTCTCCCCTTCCACTTTTAAATAGTTGTAGTTTATGTATTTACATTATTGGAGCATGTAGTCATTACATACAGTGCTCTCTTTTAATCCTCATCTAGTCCTCTATGGCAGTGGTTTTCAACTGCCAGTCTGCAGACCACTGTCAGTCTGCAGAAGAGTTTACCACGCTGCTGTTGTATGAAGATTATAGAATCTGTAATTGTTGGGTCTATAAGCTTCACACAACATCAGGGTGATTCACTCTTTCACAAACCATCTGTTGGAAAACACTATTCTGTAGACTGACCAGTGGTAGTGCAGTGGATTGAGCATTGGCCTGGAACTCTTGACAGTCTGAAACCCCAAGGTTGCTGGCTTGAGTGTGGGCTCTTTGGCTTGAGCACAGGCTTGCCAGCTTGAGTGCATGGTTGCCGGCTTGAGTGTGGAATCATCAACATGACCCAAGGGTAGCTGGCTTGAGTCCAAAGTTTCCTGGCTTGAGTCCAAGGTTGCTGGCTTGAAGCCCAAGTTGGCTGGCTTGAACAATGGATCACTAACTTGGCTTGCCCCCCCCCCCCCTGCCCTGGTCAAGGCACATAAGAGAAGCAATCAGTAAGCAACTAAAGTGAAGCAGCTACAAGAGATGCTTCTCATCTTTCTCCTCTCCCTCCCACTCCCCACCCCCTGCCTGTCTCTCACTCTAAAAAAGAAAGAAAAGGAAGGAAGGAAGGGAGGGAGGGAGAGAGGGAGAGAGAGAGAGAGAGAGAGAGAGAGAGAGAGAGAAAGAAAAGAAAGAAAGAGAGAGAGGAAGGAAGGAAGGAAGGAAGGAAGGAAGGAAGGAAGGAAGGAAGGAAGGAAGGAAGGAAGGAAGGAAGGAAAAGAAAAGAGAAAGAAAGAAAGAAAGAAAGAAAGAAAGAAAGAGAGAGAGAGAGAGAGAGAGAGAGGAAGAAAAACACTGCTCTATGAGTTTTGGTTTTGCTATTTAGTTGAACTGCCTCTTTTCCATGTGGATTTAGAGAGATTGACCACTGTAGTGCTGTCAGTGCCAGTGTGCCAGAACACATTCGTGGTCATGATAAACACTTAGTTTGAACCAACATTTGTGAAAAGTTTAAGGCAAATGTATGCATTGGAAAACAACTATTACTATTTTGTTTTTACTTGATATATTTGGGTAAGTGAAGATGAGCAATAGGGCACTCTTATTCACTGCTTATTGGAAGTAAATTAGTAAGTCACTATGGAGAGCAACTTAGAACAGCTAATATGATTGAAGGTGTGAGTCCCCTATACTAAGAAAAATTGGAATCTCCACCTGCACAAGGAGACACATAGAATAATGTTAATAGCAACAGTTTTTTTTTAATATTTGAGTTTATTCTTCATTTAATTTTTAAAACACTATTATAGTTGAATATTAAAACAAAAAATAATAGTAGCTAGTGAGCATATTATGATTATAGTTCTTCACTCATTCACTACAGTATACAGAAGGCCAGCAGTGAGTGTGTTCATTGGCCCCGTTGAGAGGTCTGACGCTGAACACCATCCCGAGGATAATGCTAATCATCCTCATATGCTTTTCCATTGTAATGGCACCGTCTTTCCTGATTTGTATCAAGGCCCACCAGTTCTACCTGGTCCATTTCATCAGTGTCTTCTGCGTCCCTCTTTTCAGGTCAGAGTTTTTCCAACTGAGAAAGTTTATTAGGAGAGAGAAAGCCATTCTCAGGAAACTTCACCCTAAATTCAATGATTAAGCGACCCTTTCATATGGTCAGTGATAAATTGGCGTGCCTTCATTTGGCACTCCCTTGATATCTCTATGCTTGACCATGACCCAGGTGAGAGGGGGTGACTATGGTTCAGTTGTCAAGAGTAGCTATTTATTGGCTTTTGGAAGCCGCTTGATGCTTTAGCCATCTGTCTGCCCATACATATGAAAGGCCTTCCCCTCATGGAGTGAAGACAGCGTGGTCCTTCTGATCTAAAACAATGATACCATCTCCTGGCTCCAGTCCTGGTTCTTGGTCTCCTTCACCCTGGAATGTTATCTTCTGGTCATCTTTCATATCTTTGTCAATATGAACTTCTAGAATCTTCTTTGTAACTATCTTCCTTCCATTGCAGCTTTTACATCTGTCTTTAGGACTGATCCATTCCCCATGGCCCTGGCACTCCATGCACACAGACTGAATTTGCTGAACAATTCCAGGGCCTATCTGATGAATTTTTATCTGCATCCCAGTCCCTCAGCAACTGGAACAGTACTCTACTCCTTTCTCACCACCTTGGCCTTCATATCTGTCACAAATCGCATTCGTTTTCAGAGCTAGTTTTTTGTTGCACCATTATATAAATTTTCTAAATTTACTGAGAACTGATGCACAACATTTTTACCTTTCCTTTCTCTCCACATCCTTCCTCCTCTAAAAAACGTATCAAAGATGTCCATGGGGGAGACAAATCCGCTACCTGCGCCACCTCCTATAATTGTTTGTTCTCCTCCTTTGTCATATAATTCCCTTTTTTTTTGCATGAAAAAGCACTTCATAAGCTTGAGGAATCTGTTTAAAATTCTCTCCTTTATTTGGATTCTTATCAGGATGGTACTTCAAGGTAAAGTTCCTGTAAGCTTTTTTCAGTTCTTCCTGGATGGCATTGGGTTTGACCCCAAAAACATCATAATCTTTTTTTTCCCCACCATTTTTGACAAGCAGTGAGCAGGCAGAGGCTGGTGTGGAGGAGTGGGAAACAGTGCGTTGTCCACATTTCCGAAAGCCCCCGCTCCTCTGCCTCTCATTGAGTGTTCCTGAAAGTTCCCGCAACATTGTTTTTAATAGTAAAAAAAATAGAAACAACTGTATGTCCAGGAATAGGAGAATGAAAACAGATTTTTGGTATGGTGTTCAGAGGATAGAATACTATACAGAAGCTGAAATGAGGGAACTAGAGCTGTATGCTTAAATCCCAATAGAGGAATTGAGCAAAACAGAATAACTGTATGATACAGTATAACATTTATATAACATTTAAAAAGATTCAAAACAATCCTCTGTGATTTTTAGGAAAATTATGGATTGAAGTAGTAATGATATGATAGGAATAAATGCCAGATTCATAATAGCACTGCCTCTGGGGAGAGAAGGAAAGGGATGAGACCTGCCAGGTTTCAACTGTATCTGATATTTTAATTCTTTAGAAAAATTATAGCAAAAGGATATTTCATAAAGCTGGTTTCATATATATCATAGTTTTCTCTTTACTTGTATGTGTCTCTTTAATGTTTCACAATAAAGATTTAAAAATAAATATGCCTTTTAAAGATTTTTGCAAAGTGAGGATGAGGAATATAGATGTGTGAAGCCAGTAACCACGGCCACCATCACAGCCGCCTGGCCCATGCAGGTTCACATTGGATTCAGACAGTCGGTAAAGAAACAATGGAGCCAAAAACTGGTGGGCCATCATCTTTAATCCTAGCTTGCACCCGGCGAGCAAGTAAAAACACACACAGGGCTCCAAAACCCACTCATTCAGTGCTCACAAAGCTACTGACTCATCCGAGTTTCCTAGAATCAAAGGTTTCTAGCTCATCAGCCTTATTCACTTCTGTTCCTCATCTCCTTCCTTCCTTCTTCCTGCACAAACTCTGCACAAACTGGCTTCTCACTTAGCACTCCACCATTTTGGCTGCTTCTCCTGCCCTCCTCCACGTGGCCTCTCTCTGCTCTCCTCTCTGCTCTCTCCTTTAATGCTAATCTCAGGAACTAAGAGAGCAAGTTTCCCACTCTGCACCCATTTTATAGCGTAGAAATCAAAACCTTTAATCCAATATACAAAATAAGGAAGTCTCTGATACAAAGTCACTTATTTGAGGCATGATGGGATTGTACCACCCCACATCAAAAAGGGTGGGAAAAGCTTAGTCCTAAAACCAAGCCCCAGGCTACAAGGAACCTGCCTGCCCACAGCCCACCCCCAATACACATTAATATCACCTGGGCAACAGGCTTCCATGTGGGCAGCGCCATCTTTAACAAAGTGAGCATAATATATTTTATCTGCCCAACAAGATGTAAGAATGAATTCTAATGATAAGCTAAAATTGTGGTTTCTGCATTATTTTTTTAATAACCTGGGTACCCACTGGTGAAAGTTTTTAATTCTGGAAAAGGAAACTCTAAATAAACTTTTTCCTGATTTACATATTGGATGATTTTAAAGGGGTCATAATAGGTACCATCTGTATCCAAAAATGAATGAGAATTTTGAGCCTATTTCCAGTT
Organism: Saccopteryx bilineata; assembly: GCF_036850765.1. Lineage (NCBI taxonomy): Eukaryota > Metazoa > Chordata > Mammalia > Chiroptera > Emballonuridae > Saccopteryx > Saccopteryx bilineata. The sequence continues at coordinate 119,650,961 of NC_089492.1, read as the reverse complement.
CACTATTACTGCTTTTTGATTTTTGTGCATTCTTTTTTTAATATATATTTTTTTATTTATTTTGCTCTACCCAGCAAGGCTATCATTTATTATTTTTTTATTTTTATTAATTTTAGTTTGTGTGAATGTGGATTCAAGTGTACCACTCAGTATAACACCCTCACATCCCACCCATAAGGTCCCTATTATACCCCATAACTCCCTCCCCCCCTTCCCTCTGGGATTTCCTGTTCTGTTATATGTATCTATGTGTTATGTATATATAATTTCACTAATCCCTTCACCTTCTCTGATCCCATCCCCTCATCCCCATTGCCTCTGACAGCTGTCCCTCTGCTCCCTGTGACCCCGCCTCTGCCTCTATTCCATTCCTCAGTTTACTTTGTTCATTAGATTCCACATGTAAGTGAGATCATATAATATATGTCTTTCTATGCCTGGCTTATTTCACTTAGCATAATGATCTCCAGGTCCATCCATGCCATTGCAAAAGGTAAGATTTCCTTCTTCCTTCTTTTTCATGGCCACATAGTATTCTATCATGTTTATAACCACAGCTTTTTAATCCACTCGTCCACTGATGAACACTTGGGCTAGTTCCAGATCTTGGCTATTGTAAATAATGCTGCAATAAACATGAGGGTGCACATTTTCTTTTGAATCAGTGATTTGGTATTCTTAGGATATACTCCTAAAAGTGAGGTAGCTGGGTCAAAAGGCATTTCCATATTTCATTTTTTGAGGAAACACCATTATGTTTTCTACAGTCTGCATTCCCACCAGCAGTGCAGGAGGGTTCCCTTTTCTCCACATCCTCGCCGGCACTTACTCTGTGTTGTTTTGTTAATGAGTACCATTCTGACAGGTGTGAAGTGGTATCTCATTGTGGTTTTAATTTGCATTTCGCTGATGAATAGTGACCTTGAACATTTCTTCATATGACTATTGGCTATCTGTATGTCCTCTTTAGAGAAGTATCGATTCAATTCCTTTACCTATTTTTGTTTACCTTCCTGGTGTTGAGTTTTAGAAGTTCTTTATAAATTTTGGTTATTAACCTCTTATCAGACGTATTGGTGAGTATGTTCTCCCATTATGGGTTATCTTTTTATTTTATTAATAGTGTCTTTTGCTGTGTAAAGCTTTTTAGTTTGATATGGTCCCATTTGTTTATTTTGTCCTTTATTTTACCTGCCCGTGAAGATAAATTGGCAAAAATATTGCTACAAGAGATATCGGAGAGTTTACTGTCTATGATTTCTTCCAAGATGTTTATGGTTTCAAGACTTACATTTAAGTCTTTATTTTTAATTTAAATAAATTTTTATTAATGTTAATGGGGTGACATTAATAAATCAGGGTACATATATTCAAAGAAAACATGTATAGGTTATCTTTTCATTCAATTATGTTGCATACCCATCGCCTAGAGTCAGATTGCCCTCCGTAACCCTCGATCTAGTTTTCTTTGTGCCCCTCCCCCTCCCCCTAACCCTCTCCCTCTTTCCCTCCTGTGTCCTCCCTCCCCCCACCCCTGGTAACCACCACACTCTTGTCCATGTCTCTTAGTCTCGTTTTTATGTTCCACCAATGTATGGAATCATGTAGTTCTTGTTTTTTTCTGATTTACTTATTTCACTCCATATAATGTTATCAAGATCCCACCATTTTGTTGTAAATGATCCGAAGTCATCATTTCTTATGGCCGAGTAGTATTCCATAGTGTATATGTGCCACATCTTCTTTATCTAGTCTTCTATTGAAGGACTTTTTGGTTGTTTCCATGTCTTGGCCACTGTGAACAGTGCTGCAATGAACATGGGGCTACATGTGTCTTTACGTATCAATGTTTCTGAGTTTTTGGGGTATATACCCAGTAGAGGGATTGCTGGGTCATAAGGTAGTTCTATTTTCAGTTTTTTTTATTTTTTATTTTTTATTTTTGTATTTTTCTGAAGCTGGAAACGGGGAGAGAGTGTCAGACAGACTCCCGCATGCACCCGACCGGGATCCACCCAGCACGCCCACCAGGGGAGATGCTCTGCCCACCAGGAGGCAATGCTCCGCCCCTCCGGAGCGTCGCTCTGCCGCAACCAGAGCCACTCTAGCGCCTGGGGCAGAGGCCAAGGAGCCATCCCCAGCAACCGGGCCATCTTTGCTCCAATGGAGCCTTGGCTCTGGGAGGGGAAGAGAGAGACAGAGAGGAAGGAGGGGAGGGGGGTGGAGAAGCAAATGGGCGCTTCTCCTATGTGCCCTGGCCGGGAATCGAACCCGGGTCCCCTGCACGCCAGGCCGACGCTCTACTGCTGAGCCAACCAACCAGGGCCTATTTTCAGTTTTTGAGGAACCACCATACTTTCTTCCATAATGGTTGTACTACTTTACAGTCCCACCAACAGTGGATGAGAGTTCCCTTTTCTCCGCAGCCTCTCCAACATTTGCTATTACCCGTCTTGTTGATAATAGCTAATCTAACAGGGGTGAGGTGGTATCTCATTGTAGTTTTGATTTGCATTTCTCTAATAACTAATGAAGATGAGCATCTTTTCATATATCTGTTGGCCATTTGTATTTCTTCCTGGAAGAAGTGTCTGTTCATGTCGTCTTCCCATTTTTTTATTGGATTGTTTGTTTGTTTGTTGTTGAGTTTTATGAGTTCTTTGTAAATTTTGGATATTAGGCCCTTATCTGAGCTGTTGTTTAAAAATAACATTTCCCATTTAGTTGGCTGTCTGTTTATTTTGATGTCAGTTTCTCTTGCTGAGCAAAAACTTCTTAGTCTGATGTAGTCCCATTCATTTATCTTTGCCTTCACTTCTCTTGCCAATGGAGTCAAGTTTATAAAATGTTCTTTAAAACCCAGGTCCATGAGTTTAGTACCTATTTCTTCTTCCATGTACTTTATTGTTTCAGGTCTTATATTTAGGTCTTTGATCCATTTTGAATTAATTTTAGTACACGGGGACAAGCTGTAATCGAGTTTCATTCTTTTGCATGTGGCTTTCCAGTTTTCCCAACACCATTTGTTGAAGAGGCTTTCTTTTCTCCATTGTGTGTTGTTAGCCCCTTTATCAAAGATTATTTGACCATATATATGTGGTTTTATTTCTGGGCTTTCTATTCTGTTCCATTGGTCTGAGTGTCTATTTTTCTGCCAATACCAGGCTGTTTTGATTATCGTGGCCCTATAATATAATTTGAAGTCAGGTATTGTAATGCTCCCAGCTTCATTCTTTTTTCTTAGAATTGCTTTGGCTATTCGGGGTTTTTATAGTTCCATATAAATCTGATGATTTTTTGTTCCATTTCTTTAAAAAAAAGTCATAGGAATTTTGATGGGAATTGCATTAAATTTATAAATTGCTTTGGGTAATATGGCCATTTTAATTATATTTATTCTTCCTATTCAAGAACAAGGAATATTTTTCCATCTCATTGTGTCTTTTTCTATTTCTCTTAACAATGCTTTGTAGTTTTCGTTATATAGGTCCTTTACATTCTTTGTTATGTTTTTTCCTAGGTATTTTGTTGTTGTTGTTGCAATCGTGAAGGGGATTATTTTTTTGAGTTTGTTTTTTAATATTTCATTGTTGGCATATAGAAAGGCTATGGACTTTTGTATGTTAATTTTGTATCCTGTGACCTTACTGTATTGGTTTATTGTTTCTAGTAATCTTTTTGTGGAGTCCTTCGGGATTTCAATGTATAGGATCATATCATCTGCAAAAAGTGATACCTTTACTTCTTCTTTTCCGATATGGATGCCTTTTATTTCTTTGTCTTGTCTGATTGCTCTGGCCAGAACTTCTAGCACCACGTTAAATAAGAGTGGAGAGAGTGGACAACCCTGTCTTGTTCCTGATTTAAGGTGGAAAGTCCTCAGTTTTATGCCATTTAATATGACATTGGCTGATAGTTTATCATATATGGCCTTTATCATGTTGAGATATTTTCCTTCTATACCCATTTTGTTGAGAGTCTTAAACATAAAATTGTGTTGTATTTTATCAAAAGCCTTTTCTGCGTCTATTGATAAGATCCTGTGTTTTTTGTTCTTTGTTTTGTTGATATGGTGTATTACGTTAACCGTTTTACGTATGTTGAACTATCCTTGAGATTCTGGGATGAATCCCACTTGATCATGATGTATTATTTTTTTAATATGTTGTTGTATTCGATTTTCCAGTATTTTGTTTAGTATTTTAGCATCTGTATTCGGTAGAGATATTGGTCTGTAGTTTTCTTTCTTTGTGCTGTCCTTGCCAGGTTTTGGTATGAGAGTTATGTTGGCCTCATAAAATGTGTTTGGAAGTATTGCTTCTTCAATCTTTTGGAAGACTTTCAGTAGAATAGGAACCAAGTCTTCTTTGAATGTTTGATAGAATTCACTAGTATATCCGTCTGGGTCTGGACTTTTATTTTTGGGGAGGTTTTTAATAGTTTTTTCTATTTCATCCCTGCTAATTGGTCTGTTTAGGCTTTCTGCTTCTTCATGACTCAGTCTAGGAAGGTTGTATTGTTCTAGGAATTTATCCATTTCTTCTAGATCGTTGAATTTGGTGGCATATAGTTTTTCATAGTATTCTACAATGATTCTTTGTATATCTATGATGTCTATGGTGATTTCTCCTCTTTCATTTTGGATTTTATTTATTTAGTCCTGTGCCTTTTTTCCTTGGTGAGTCTTGCCAAGGGTTTGTCAATTTTGTTGATCTTTTCAAAGAACCAGCGCCTTGTTTCATTGATTTTTTTCTATACTTTTTCTGTTCTCTATTTCGTTTATTTCTGCTCTGATTTTTATTATCTCCTTTTTTCGGCTGGTTTTGGGTTGTCTTTGTTCTTCTTTTTCTAGTTCCTTAAGGTGTGAAGTTAAGTGGTTTACTTAGGCTCTCTCTTGTTTGTTCATATAGGCCTGAAGTGATATGAACTTCCCTCTTATTACTGCTTTTGCTGCATCCCAGAGATTCTGATATGTCGTATTTTCATTTTCATTTGTCTGTATATATCTTTTGATCTCTGCACTAATTTCTTCTTTGACCCATTCATTTTTTAAAAGTATGTTGTTTAGTTTCCACATTTTTGTGGGGTTTTTTCCCTCTTTTTTGCAGTTGAATTCTAGTTTCAAGGCTTTATGATCAGAAAATATGCTTGGTATAATTTCAATTTTTCTGAATTTGCTGATATTGTCTTTGTGGCCCAACATATGGTCAATTCTTGAGAATGTTCCATGTACACTAGAGAAAAATGTATACTCTGTCGCTTTGGGATGAAGTGTCCTGTAGATGTCTGTCATATCCAGGTGTTCTAGTGTTTCGTTTAAGGCCAATATATCTTTATTGATTCTCTGTTTGGATGACCGATCTAGAGCCAGCGGTGTATTGAGGTCTCCAAGTATGATTGTATTTTTGTCCGCTTTTATTTTTAGGTCAATAAGTAGCTGTCTTATATATTTTGGTGCTCCTTGGTTTGGTGCATATATATTAAGGATTGTTATGTCTTCTTGATTCAACTTCCCCTTAATCATTATGAAATGACCATTTTTGTCTCTGAGTACTTTTTCTGTCTTGTAATCCGCATTATTAGATATGAGTATTGCTATGCCTGCTTCTTTTTGGGTGTTCTTTGCTTGGAGTATTGTTTTCCATCCTTTCACTTTGAATTTGTTTTTATCCTTGTTGCTTAGTTGTGTTTCTTGTAGGCAGCATATAGTTGGATTTTGTTTTTTAATCCATTCTGCTACTCTGTGTCTTTTTATTGGTAAGTTTAATCCATTTACATTTACATTTACATTTAGTGTAATTATTGACACTTGTGGGTTCCCTATTGCCATTTTATAAATTGCTTTCTGTTAGTTTTGTATCTTGTTTGATTGTTCCCTTTTGTTTTTCTATCATTTGTTTTTGTTTGTTTGTATTCCATACTTCTTTCCTCTGTTGCTACCTTTTTAAAGTCATGTGTTTTTGTGGTGGTTTTATCAAGGGTGGTTACCATTAAGTAATGAAAAGGGTACCTACCATATTCATTGTAGTACCCTATCTTATGAGTGTTTCTGCGCTCCATCGTCCTTTGCTACTGTTAATCTCCATCCTCTCTCCCTTTTTTTTCTTTTGTTGTCACAATATAAATTTGGTTTTATTGTGATCTTGGTGGACCTGTTACTTGTGGTTTTGTTTTCTTTTGTTCTTTGAATCTGGTTGGAAAACCCCCTTTAGTATTTCCTGGAGTGGGGCCTTTCTGATGATAAATTCCCTCATATTTTCTGTATTTGTGAATGTTTTTATATCTTCTTCTTACTTGAAGGATAGCTTTGATGGGTATAGTATTCTTGGCTGAAAGTTCCTCTCTTTCAGGGCTTTAAATATTGGAGTCCACTCTCTTCTAGCTTGTAGAGTTTCTGCTGAGAAATCTGATGATAATCTAATAGGCCTTCCTTAATATGTTGTACTCTTCTTTTCCCTGGCTGCCTTGAGAATTTTTTCTTTGTCATTGGTTTGTGCCATCTTTATTATGATGTGCCTTGGAGTAGGTTTGTTGGGGTTAAGAAAACTTGGTATTCTGTCTGCTTCTTGAATTTGAGGCTTTAGTTCTTTCCACAGGCTTGGGAAGTTCTCGTCTATTATTTGTTTGAGTATATTCTCCATTCCATTTTCTCTCTCTCCTCCCTCTGATATACCTATTATTCTTATGTTATTCTTTTTGATGGAGTCAGACAATTCCTGTAGGGCTTTCTCGTTTTTTATTATTTTTGAGTCTCTTTCTTCTTCTCTCTGTTGTGCCTCAAGTTGCTTGTCTTCTATTTCACTAATCCTACCTTCTATCTGGTCTGTTCTATTAGCTAAGCTTGTTACCTCGTTTTTCAGCTCGTGAATTGAGTTTTTCATTTCTGTTTGATTTGTTTTTATAGTTTCAATTTCCTTGGTAATATATTCTTTGTGATCGTTGAGTTGTTTTCTGAGCTCCCTAAATTGCCTTTCTGTGTTTTCTTGTATATCTCTGAGTATTTTTAGGATTTTTATTTTAAATTCTCTGTCATTTAGTTCCAATGTTTCCAATATGTTAAATTTTTTCTTCATAGATTTTTCCACATCTATTTGTGTTACCTCTCTATCTTTTTGTATCCATAATATTCAATTTCCTTTTTCTTATTGGCATCTGAGGGTGGTCTTGCTGATAGCACTAATTAGAATTAATAAAGAATAAAAAGTAAAAAAAAAAGTAAAAAGAGTAAAAAAAGTGGAAAAAAAATTTTTGGGAAAAGAAAAAAAAAGGAAAAAATTAAAACACCCCACAAAAAAAAAACAGTAATAATTTATTATTTCCCCCTTTTCTTTCTTCACCTCCTCTCCCCTCCTCCTTAGGGAAATATTGTGCTGACCTGTGAATTATATTATGCTAAATGTAACAAAAACTGCTTATAACGGAGGGCCTGAGTTGGGGTGAAGTGTTCAAGGGGCAAAAAAGGGAGATGGGACCTACAAAATGCAAAAGAAGGAGAAAACCTTGGTCAAGTGTAAAATGATTTGCTTGTAAGTGATGATCGACTGAGATATAATGAGAGGGATGAGAGGGAAACAGGAAAACGGAGAAAAAAAATAATTTTTAAAAATAAAATAAATTTAAAAAATCTGTTGTATTAAGTGGAGCAAAGACTAAATACAATGGAGACCCTGGGTTGGGAGGAATGCTAATGAGTTAAAAAGCAAAGTAAAAAGCATCCAAAATGCCACAAAAACAAACCAAAAACAAAACCAAAAAAAACTTGAGTCCCAAATTAAATAATTTGTTCGTGATTGAGGATTGAATGGGAGGAAAAGTAAAAGGAGAAAAGAAGGAACGAATAGAAAGGGAGGAATAAGAAAAAGGGAAAAACGAAGGAAGAAAAAAAGAGAAAAGAACAAAAGGGGAGAGAGTGAGAGTTAAGGGTTTTGGAGTGTAACCCTAAAGGAGAGTAAGGACGGAGAAAAGAAATAAAATGTAACACTCATGGGTAGTGTAGTTCAAGAAAAGGGAAGAATAAGATGGACAGAGAATAAAAGGATCGAGGTGGAGGAAATAGAAATAATAATAAAGGCAAGAAGATAAAAGAAACAAACAACAACAACAAAAATAGTGGAACAAGTTATAAAGCCTGTGGATTTTTCTTGATTTTGAGAGGTTAACTTCTTCCTTTTTCTTTTCTCTCCCTCTTCCTGGTCGGTGACTCTGTACCCCAGGCTCTGCCCCTGTGTCACGCTTAGGTAGGGATTTGCAGTTGATGAGATTCTACAGCAATGTCATATAGTTGGCTTCAGTCTCGTTGGTAGTCAAGGCTTGTTGGCGTTTGCATGGTCCAACAATGAGAGAGTTTGCTTTCCCGGAGCCTCTCTCCTAGTCTCCCCTTCCTGAATTCTCAGCCTGGTGATCCAGCTATGAGGCTGCCACTGCCTATGCCTGGGGAGTAAGAGGCTCAAAGAGCTGGGAAATCCCCACTCTATCTCCACTCAGCGCAAGGCTCTGGGTAAGGCTTTGGCAGTCAGAGCCTCCAGCGTAATCAGGCAGGGCTGGGAGCCAATTGTTCTCAAGGTGACTTTCAATAAGCCTCTAGGCCTGTTCAGCGCCTAGCATTCAGTGGGACCACTCTCCCCAGGCTTTCTGCACTTTGTAGCCTGTTTTGGCTGGGAAGAAGAGGCACTAGTCGCTGCTTACAGTATAGATCTTAACATCTGCCAAGTCCCTCTTGTTAGCGTATATCCCTGAGTATGAAGGCTCTGTCAATCAGAAGTTGCCCCCACCCCTTTAGCAAGAGGCACTAAAAAATATCACGCCTCTTGTCTTAGATCACTGAACTGAGAGAGATCTTACCAATTAGAGCCCCATGGGTCAGTTTGGAGGTGCCCAGACTGTGGGTTAAGCTAATTTCAGTGATTGGATCTGTAGATGTGCTCCAGAAAGGTTTGCTAGCTGCCCGCGCGCCCCTCCTCCAACACTTGAGTGTTAGCTTGAATGGCTGGGTGAGGTGCCCCGCCTACAGAGAGAAGCTCCTGGTAGGGAAGATCGCTTTGGCGCCCTTCCCGCTTGCCTTGCCGCTGGCGCCTGGGGTGCACTGGGCACGTGTGCGAGTGGGACGCTCTGGGCACGCGAGCGAATGGGGAGCTCTGGGCACACCTGTGGCTGGGGCCGCTCTCTCGCAGTGCTCGGGCGCTGGGGAGGCTCACAGCGCAGGGGAGCTCGCTGTGTGCCTGGACCGCGTGCACTTGCGTGGTTTCTCACTGTGCAGGCGGCTGCTCGCAGCGCACAGGCTGTTCCTCCCCGAGTGTGGGCGGGCAGTTGCTGGCATGGGTTGACTCACCACAGGCGCACTCGCTCCTCGGCTTGAATGAACGTCCCTGCTGAGCTCCACACCCTCAGCTCCCTCCCGACTCTCAGATTCAAATGATATCAGCCCTTTCGCCTTCAGTGTGTGTGGAACTTCGGAATGCTCTGAGGATAAATTTTTCTGTTTCTAGTTGATAAATTTGTTGAGATTTTGGGGAGATCTGTCGGACACGCTGCTCACGGCGCCATTTCCGTGACGTCACCCACCACATTTAAGTCTTTTATCCATTTTGAGTTTATTTTTGTGAATGGTGTAAGTTAGTGCTCTAGTTTCATTTTTTTGTGTGTACCTGTTCAATTTTTTTCAACACCAGTTATTCAAGAGACTGGCTTTACTCCATTGTATGTTCTTAACTCCTTTGTCAATCAATTGACCATAAAGGCATGGCTTTATTTCTGGGTTATCTGTTCTATTCCATTGATCTATATGCTTGTTCTTATGCCAGTACCAGGCTGTTTTGATTACAGTAGCCTTGTAATATAACGATATTAGGAAGTGTGATACGTCCCACTTTATTCTTAATTTTCAAAATTGCTGAGTCTCTTCGTGTTCTTTTTTTTTGGTTCCATATAAGTATTTGGAATATTTGTTTTATATCTTTGAAGTATTCCATTGGTATGTAAATAGGAATTGCATTGAATTTATAGATTGCTTTGGGTAGTACAGACATTTTAATGATATTTATTCTTCCCATCTATGAACACAGTATATGCTTCCACTTGTTTATATATTCCTGGATTTCTTTTTCATTTGTCTTTTAATATTCTGAGTACAAGTCTTTAACCTCCTTGGTTAAATTTACTCCTACATACTTTATTCTTTTTGTTGCAATAGTGAAGGGGGTTGTTTCCTTAATTTCTCTTTCAGACAGTTTATTGTTGGTGTATAAAAATGCCACTGATTTCTGAACATTAATTTTATATCTTGCCGCCTTGCTGAAATCATTGATCAGGTCTAGTAGTTTTTTGACTGAAACTTTAGGGTTTTCTATGTACAGTATCATGTCATCAGCAAATAATGATAGTTTTACTTCTTTTTTTCTAATTTGGATGCCTTTTATTTCTTTTTGTTGTCTGATTGCTATGGCTAGAACTTCCAGAACTATGTTGAATAAGAGTGGTGAAAGGGGGCACCCTGCCTTGTTCCTGATCTTATGGTGATTGCTTTTAATGTTTGCCCATTGAGTATAATGTTGGCTGTGGGTTTGTCATAGATTACTTTTATCATGTTGAGGTATGTTTTCTGTATTCCCACTTTGCTGAGAGTTTTGATCATAAATGGGTGCTGGATTTTATCAAGTGCTTTTTTCTGCATCTATGATATAATCATGTGATTTTTATCCTTTGTTTTGTTTATATGATGAAAGACATTTATTGATTTATAAATGTTGTACCAGCCTTGCTTTCCTGGAGTGAATCCCTCTTGATTATGATGTATGATCTTTTTGATGTATTGCTGGATCTGGTTTGTTAATATTTTGTGAGAATTTTAATATACATGTTCATCAGGGATATTGGCCTGTAGTTTTCTTTCTTTGTAGAGTGTTTACCTGGATTTGAAATAAGGATAATGCTTGCTTCAGAATAAGAGTTTAGAAGTCTTCCCTCCTCTTGAATTTTTTGAAATAGCTAGAGAAGGATAAGTGTTAGTTCTTATTTGAATGTTTGGTAAAATTTGTGTGTGAAGTCATCCAGTCCAGGACTTTTGTTTACTGAGAGTTTTTTGATAACTGTTTTGATTTCATTTCTTGTAATTAGTCTGTTTAGGTTTACTGATCTTCCAGATTGAGTTTTTGGAAGATTGTATGTTTCTAGGAATTTATCCATTTAGCCTAAGTTGTCCAATTTTTTAGCTTGTCCAAATATATCTTCATAGTATTTTCTTACAATCCTTTGTATTTCTGCAATGCAAGTTGTTACTTCTCCACTTTCATTTCTAATTTTATTTATTTGACTCCTCTCGTTTCCTTGATGAGTTTCGTTAAAGGTTCATCAATCTTTTTTTTTTTTTAATTTTACTAGGGTGATATCAATAAATCAGGGTACATATGTTCAAAGAAAACATGTCCAGGTTATCTTGTCAATCAATTATGTTGCATACCCATCACCCAAAGTCAGATTGTCCTCCGTCACCTTCTATCTAGTTTTCTTTCTGCCCCTCGCCCTCCCCCTTTTCCTCTCCCTCTCCCGCCACCCTCTGTAACCACCACACTCTTATCAATGTCTCTTAGTCTCGCTTTTATATCCCACCTACGTATGGAATAATGCAGTCCTTGTTTTTTTTTATTATAATTTTATTTTTTTAATGGGGTGACATCAATAAATCAGAATACATATATTCAAAGATAACATGTCCAGGTTATCTTGTCGTTCAATTATGTTGCATACCCATCACCCAAAGTCAGATTGTCCTCCGTCACCTTCTATCTAGTTTTCTTTGTGCCCCACCCCTCCCCCTTTCCCTCTCCCTCTCCCCCCTCCCCCTGTAACCACCACACTCTTATCAATGTCTCTTAGTCTCACTTTTATGTCCCACCTATGTATGGAATAATGCAGTTCCTGGTTTTTTCTGATTTACTTATTTCACTTTGTATAATGTTATCAAGATCCCACCATTTTGCTGTAAATGATCCAATGTCATCATTTCTTATGGCTGAGTAGTATTCCATGGTGTATATGTGCCACATCTTCTTTATCCAGTCATCTATTGATGGGCTTTTTGGTTGTTTCCATGTCCTGGCCACTGTGAACAATGCTGCGATGAACATGGAGCTGCATGTGTCTTTGTGTATCAATGTTTCTGAGTTTTGGGGGTATATACCCAGTAGAGGGATTGCTGGGTCATAAGGTAGTTCTATTTTCAGTTTTTTGAGGAACCACCATACTTTCTTCCATAATGGTTGTATTACTTTACAGTCCCACCAACAGTGGATAAGGGTTCCTTTTTCTCCACAGCCTCTCCAACATTTGCTGTTACCTGTCTTGTTAATAATAGCTAATCTAACAGATGTGAGGTGGTATCTCATTGCAGTTTTGATTTGCATTTCTCTAATAACTAAAGAAGATGAGCAGCTTTTCATATATCATTGGCCATCTGTATTTCTTCCTGGGAGAAGTGTCTGTTCATGTCGTCTTCCCATTTTTTTATTGGATTGTTTGTTTGTTTGCTGTTGAGTTTTATGAGTTCTTTGTATATTTTGGATATTAGGCCCTTATCTGAGCTGTTGTTTGAAAATATCATTTCCCATTTAGTTGGCTTTCTGTTTATTTTGTTATCAGTTTCTTTTGCTGAGCAAAAACTTCTTAGTCTGATGTAGTACCATTCATTAATTTTTGCCTTCACTTCTCTTGCCTGTGGAGTCAAATTCATAAAATGCTCTTTAAAACCCAGGTCCATGAGTTTAGTACCTATGTCTTCTTCCATGTACTTAATTGTTTCAGGTCTTATGTTTAGATCTTTGATCCATTTTGAGTTAATTTTAGTACAGGGGGACAAACTGTAGTCCAGTTTCATTCTTTTGCATGTGGCTTTCCAGTTTTCCCAGCACCATTTATTGAAGAGGCTTTCTTTTCTCCATTGTGTGTTGTTGGCCCCTTTATCAAAAATTATTTGACTATATATATGTGGTTTTATTTCTGGGTTTTCTATTCTGTTCCATTGGTCTGAGTGTCTATTTTTCTGCCAATACCAGGCTGTTTTGATTGTTGTGGCACTATAATATAGTTTGAAGTCAGGCATTTTAATGCCCCCAGCTTCATTCTTTTTCTTTAGGATTGCTTTGGCTATTCGGGGTTTTTTATAGTTCCATATAAATCTGATGATTTTTTGTTCCATTTCTTTAAAAAATGTCATTGGAATTTTGATGGGAATTGCATTAAATTTGTATATTGCTTTGGGTAATATGGCCATCTTGATTATATTTATTCTTCCTAATCAAGAACAAGGAATATTCTTCCATCTCATTATATCTTTTTCGATTTCCCTTAACAATGGTTTATAGTTTTCATTATATAAGTCCTTTACATTCTTTGTTATGTTTATTCCTAGGTATTTTATTATTTTTTTTGTTGCAATCATGAAGGGGATTATTCTTTTGAGTTCGTTCTCAAATGTTTCATTGTTGGCATATACAAAGGCTATTGACTTCTGTATGTTAATTTTGTATCCTGCAACCTTACTGTATTGGCTTATTGTTTCTAGTAGTCTTTTTGTGGATTCTTTGGGGTTTTTGATGGATAGGATCATATCATCTGCAAAAAGTGATACCTTTACTTCTTCTTTTCCGATATGGATGCCTTTTATTTCTTTGTCTTGTCTGATTGCTCTGGCTAGAACCTCTAGTACCACATTAAATAAGAGTGGAGAGAGTGGACAACCCTGTCTTGTTCCTGATTTAAGGGGGAAAGCCTTCAGTTTAGTGAGATTTAATATGATGTTAGCTGATGGTTTATCATATATGGCCTTTATCATGTTGAGATATTTTCCTTCTATACCCATTTTGTTGAGAGTCTTAAACATAAAATTGTGTTGTATTTTATCAAAAGCCTTTTCTGCATCTATTGATAAGATCCTGTGGTTTTTGTTCTTTGTTTTGTTGATATGGTGTATTATGTTAACCGTTTTACGTATGTTGAACCATCTTTGAGATTCTGGGATGAATCCCACTTGATCATGATGTATTATTTTTTTAATATGTTGTTGTATTCGATTTTCCAGTATTTTGTTTAGTATTTTAGCATCTGTATTCATTAGAGATATTGGCCTATAGTTTTCTTTTTTTGTGTCATCCTTGCCTGGTTTTGGTATGAGGGTTATGTTGGCCTCATAAAATGTGTTTGGAAGTATTGCTTCTTCTTCAATTTTTTGGAAGACTTTCAGTAGAATAGGAACCAAGTCTTCTTTGAATGTTTGATAAAATTCGCTGGTATAACCGTCTGGGCCTGGACTTTTATTTTTGGGGAGGTTTTTAATGGTTTTTTCTATTTCTTCTCTACTAATAGGTCTGTTTAGGCTTTCTGCTTCTTCTTGACTCAGTCTAGGAAGGTTGTATTGTTCTAGAATTTTATCCATTTCTTCTAGGTTGTTGAATTTAGTGGCATAAAGTTTTTCATAGTATTCTACAATAATTCTTTGTATATCTATGGTGTCCGTGGTGATTTCTCCTCTTTTATTTTGGATTTTGTTTATATGAGTTCTTTCTCTTTTTTCCTTGGTAAGTCTTGCCAAGGGTTTGTCAATTTTGTTGATCTTTTCAAAGAACCAGGTCCTTGTTCTATTAATTTTTTCTATAGTTTTTCTGTTTTCTATTTCATTTATTTCTGCTCTGATTTTTATTATCTCCTTTCTTCGGCTGGTTTTGGGTTGTCTTTGTTCTTCTTTTTCTAGTTCCTTAAGGTGTGAAGTTAAGTGGTTCACTTGGGCTCTCTCTTGTTTGTTCATATATGCCTGAAGTGATATGAACTTCCCTCTTATCACTGCTTTTGCTGCATCCCATAGATTCTGATATGTCGTATTGTCATTTTCATTTGTCTGTATATATCTTTTGATCTCTGCGCTTATTTCTTCTTTGACCCATTCATTTTTTAAAAGTATGTTGTTTAGTTTCCACATTTTTGTGGGATTTTTTTCTGATTTACTTATTTCACTTCGTGTAATGTTATCAAGATCCCACCATTTTGCTGTAAATGATCCAATGTCATCATTTCTTTTTTTTTTTTTTATTCATTTTTAGAGAGGAGAGAGAGAGGGAGAGAAAGAAGGAGAGAGAGAGAGAGAGAGAGAGAGAGAAAGAGAGAGAAAGAGGAGAGGGGAGGAGCTGGAAGCATCAACTCCCATATGTGCCTTGACCAGGCAAGCCCAGGGTTTCAAACCAGCGACCTCAGCATTTCCAGGTCGATGCTTTATTCACTGCGCCACCACAGGTCAGGCCCGATGTCATCATTTCTTATGGTTGAGTAGTATTCCATAGTGTATATGTGCCACATCTTTATCCAGTCATCTATTGAAGAGCTATTTGGTTGTTTCCATGTCCTGGCCACTGTGAACAATGCTGCAATGTGGTTCATCAATCTTGTTTACCTTTTCAAAGAATCAGCTTTTGGTTTCATTGATCTTTTGTATTTTTTTTAACCCTTATGTCTTTTATTTCTGCTCTGATCTTTACTATTATTTTTCTTCTGCTTCCTCTCTGCTTTATTTGTTGTTCTTTTTCTAATTGTTTTAGATACTGGATTAAGTTGTTTATTTGAGCTTTTGCTTGCTTCTTAAAGTTTGCCTGTAATGCTATGAACTTCCCTCTCAGAACTGCTTTTGCTGTGTCCCATAAATTTTGAGTTGTTGTAAGTTCATTTTCATTTGTTTCAAGGAAATTTTTTATTTCTTCCTGGATCACATTGCTAACCCATTCGTTATTTAATAGCATGCTATTTAGCATCCAAGTGATTTAAAGTTTTTCAGTTTTTCTATTGTAGTTTTTTCTAGTTTTATGCCATTGAGATCAGTGAAGATGATTGATATGATTTTAGTCTTCTCAAATTTATTGAGATTTGATTTGTGTCCTAACATATAGTCTATTCTAGAGAATGTACCATGAGCAGTTGAAAAGAATTTGTAGTCTGATACTTTGGTGTGAAAATTTCTGAAGATATCAGTTAAATCCAGTTGATCTAGTGTGTCATTTAAGGCTGCTGTTTCTTTGTTAACTTTTTATCTGGAGGATGTGTCCAGTGGTGTTAGTGGGGTATTAAAATCCCCTACTACTATAGTATTGCTGTCAATCTTGCCCTTTTTGTCCACTAAAATCTGCTTTATATATTTAGTTGCTCCTATATTGGGTGTATAAATATTTACAATGATTATATCCTCCAGTTGGAATACTTCCTTTTTCATTATGTAGTGACCTTTATTTCTTACTATAGCCTTTGTTTTAAAATCTATTTTGTCAGATATAAGTATTGCTACCCTAGTTTTTTTGTTTGTTTTCATTTGAGTGAAATATTTTTTACCATCCCTGCACTTTCAGTCTGTGTGTATCTTTTGTTCACAGGTGGGTCTCTTGTAGACAACATATGTATAGGTTCTGTTTTCTTATCCATGCAGCTACCCTATGTCTTGATTGCAGCATTTAATCCATTTAAATTTAAGGTTATTATTGATATGTACTAGTTTTAACCTTAAATCTGACTAATTTAAACTTAACTGAAACAATTCACTTTAGGAATGATACAACCAACTTTTGTTTATCCTTGAAATTGGGAAGTTTTAGTACCTTCAGGACTTATAGTCTTTATCTTTTCTGCTTTTTCTTTGCTTGAATTTTTCAATGCTTATCACTTTTTTCTTTACCACACACACAGTTTGGTTTTGGTTTTGTTTTTAAAGCAAAACAACAAACACAAATCATTGGGCCATGGTCATCTCTCACTTTGTATAACAATCTCCCTTCCTTGGCTACTTGTAATGTTGAGCAGCTTCTGGTTTAGCTAACACACCACCTGCATTTCTGTGCTTTTCTTCCTTGTGCCTTCCTCTTAAATTCGAGCAGGGACCTTTTCCTTCAGATCTCAGACTTTCAGCAGGTCACCACACATTATACAAATCTTTAATTTTTATCCCTTTATAATCTATAACTATTCTTCCCCTTCTCACTATTCACCTATTTTCTATGCCTTTGTAGACCTTTTTACCCTGTCTTTTTTTTAATCACAGGCATTCGTACTTGAATTCTAATGACCAGTTCTTGAAATTTCTGTCATATATGTTAAGACTCTAAAGAATTATTGGATTTCAGAATTCACTGAATCTGCAGAGTGTCTGAAGATAAGATTCAAAGAACTCAAAAGTTGCTGAGAGAGTAAATCGTAGACATGCTCACCAGAAGAAAAATATTTTCATGGCCCTGGCCTGGTAGGTCAGTTAAAGCATCGTCCCAATACAGCAAGGTTGCAGGTTCAGTCACCAGTCAGGACACATACCAGAGTCAATCACTGAATGCATAAATAAGTGGAACAAATCTGTTACTCTCTCACATTCGCTTCTCTCTAAAATAATTTTTTTTCTAATTTTGTAACTATGTGTGGTAATGGATGTTAACTAGATTTATTGAGGTTATCATTTTGCAATGACACAAATATGAGATTGTTATGTTCTACACCTTAAACTTTAATATAATGTTGTATCAGTTATGCCTCAATAAAAAAAAGGAAGAATGGAAGAAGGAAGGAAAAGAAAAAGAATGAAAGAAAGAGAAAACAGATCAATAACTTTCTGTGAGAAAAGGGAATTCTTGATTATGATGTTTGTAGAGAATGACAATGATTATGCCTCATGGAATATAGGAGCAGACTTCAAATTAATCTTGCTAGGTGACATGAATATCACCAGCCATAGTCCTCTCTTTTTGGATTCTTCTCTCTTTGTGGTTTTTCTTCAGGGCATTTTTTTTTTTTTTTTACAGAGGCAGAGATAGACAGGGACAGACAGACAGGAACGGAGAGAGATGAGAAGCATCAATCATCAGTTTCTCGTTGCGCGTTGCGACTTCTTAGTTGTTCATTGATTGCTTTCTCACATGTGCCTTGACCGTGGGCCTTCTGCAGACCGCGTAACCCCCTGCTGGAGCCAGTGACCTTGGGTCCAAGCTGATGAGCTCTTTGCTCAAGCCAGCTGAGCCCACGCTCAAGCTGGCGACCTCGGGGTCTCGAACCTGGGTCCTTCCGCATCCCAGTCCGACGCTCTATCCACTGCACCACCACCTGGTCAGGCTCTTCAGGGCATTTTCACTTAGCATTCTTCACCACACACCATATTTTTAATTTTTTTTTTATCTTAGCATTATACTGTGTCCTGATTATCTCTTCAGTAACACTTCATTCTAAGTTCATTTGGGGAGGAAAACCTGTCTGCACAAATTTAACAAGAGAGCTGTCTCGGCCTGTGCAAGTTTGGTGTTAAAATGTCTGTGTTTTTTTCTTAGTATTTTGCAGTAACTCCATAATTTGTATTTGGTATTTTCAAATTATTTGCAAATGACCTAATAGGACATCTTATACTAGAAAATGTATTACACTTATCCACATAGTTCTTCAGTCAATAGAGTATACTTTAATAACTTTAAAAGAAAAAGCTGCTGAAAATGAAGGTGTAATACTTCATTACCATAATCTTAGTCCATCACATTAGCATTTTCTTAGAAAACTGAGACTGAATTTTCTTCTTCTGCATCCCATTGCTGTATTTCAGCTGAGCTCACTTTTATTGATGATTGTCTTTTTCCCTCTATTTATAAACTAAATGTCTTCTAATTCCAATTGGAAACCCAATGCACTTTTACTTTCAATGAAAATTATTAATATCACATTAGGTAACATTCAAGTATCATTTCAGTATTTTTGATTGACCTAACCTTTTGAACTAATATTTTGTGCTGTGTCTACTTACTTATAAACATTTCTCTGTGTAGATTTACTGTCACTACATTCTTAACTGCTCAGTGCTTATCTTATTATGGTACATGATATCTCTGACACCAGTATCTGTATATAAAGATTTCTTATTTTCACAGACCAAAATATTTCTTTTCTAATAATATTGTTATCTTTTTTATTTTTATTTCTTAGTGTTTTGGGTTTTTTAAATTAATTTTAATGAGATGATATTGATAAATCAGGGTACATATGTGCAGAGAAAACATCTCTAGGTTATTTTGACATTTGATTATGCTGCATACCCATCACCCAAAGTCCAATTGTATTTTGTCACTCTCTAACTTGTTTTCTTTGTGCCCCTCCCCTCCCCCAATTCCTTCCCTCTCCTCCACCCCACCCCGTAAACCCCCACATTCTTGTCCATGTATCTGAGTCTCATTTTTATGTCCCACCTATGTATGGAATTATGTAGTTCTTTGTTTTTTCTGGTTTACTTATTTCACTCAGTATAATGTTATCAAGGTCTATCCATGTTGTTGTAAATGATCCGATGTCATCATTTCTTATAGCTGAGTAGTATTCCATAGTATATATGTACCAAAACTTTTTTATCCAGTTGTCCACTAACGGACACTTGGGCTGTTTCCAGATCTTCGCTATTGTGAACAATGCTGCCATAAACATGGGGGTGCATTTCTTCTTTTCAAACAGTGCTATGGTGTTCTTGGGGTATATTCCTAAAAGTGGGATAGCTGGGTCAAAAGGCAGTTTCATTTTTAATTTCTTGAGTAATCTCCATACTGTTTTCCACAGTGGCTGCACCAGTCTGCATTCCCACCAGCAGTGCAGGAGGGTTCCCTTTTCTCCGCATCCTCGTCAGCACTTATTCTGTGTTGTTTTGTTGATGCGCGCCATTCTGACTGGTGTGAGGTGATATCTCATTGTGGTTTCAATTTGCATTTCTCTAATGATTAGTGATGTTGAGCATTTCTTCATATGCCTATTGGCCATCTGTATGTCCTCTTTGGGGAAGTGTCTCTTCATTTATTTTACCCATTTTTGATTGGATTGTTTGTCTTCCTGGTATTGAGTTTTACAAGTTCTTTATAAATTTTGGTTATTAACCCCTTATCAGATGTATTGTCAAATATATTCTCCCATTGAGTAGTTTGTGTTTTTATTCTGTTCTTATTGTCTTAAGCTGTGCAGAAGCTTTTTAGTTTGATATAGTCCCATTTGTTTATCCTGTCTTTTATTTCACTTGCCCGTGGAGATAAATCGGCATATATATTGCTCCGAGAGATGTCGGAGAGCTTACTGTCTATGTTTTCTTCTAAGATGCTTATGGTTTTACGGCTTACATTTAAGTCTTTTATCCATTTTGAGTTTATTTTTGTGAATGGTGTAAGTTGGTGGTCTAGTTTCATTTTTTTTGCAGGTAACTGTCCAATTTTTCCAACACCATTTGTTGAAGAGGCTGTCTTCAATGTATGCTGTTACCTCCTTTGTCAAATATCAGTTGTCCATAAAAATGTGGGTTTATTTCTGGGTTCTCAGTTCTGTTCCATTGATCTATATGCCTGTTCTTTTGCCAGTACCAGGCTGTTTTGAGTACAGTGGCCTTGTAGTATAACTTGATATCTGGAAATGTGATACCTCCCACTTTATTCATCCTTTTCAAGATTGCTGAGACTATTCGTGTTCTCTTTTGGATCCATATAAATTTTTGGAATATGTTGTGTATATCTTTGAAGTAAGTCATTGGTATTTTAATCAGTATTGCATTGAATTTATAAATTGCTTTGGGTAATATGGACAATTTTTTTAATTTTTTTTTTTTTTTTTTTTTTTTTACAGGGACAGAGAGAGAGTCAGATAGAGGGATAGATAGGGACAGACAGGCAGGAACGGAGAGAGATGAGAAGCATCAATCATCAGTTTTTCGTTGCAACACCGTAGTTGTTTATTGATTGCTTTCTCATATGTGCCATGACCGCGGACCTTCAACAGACTGAGTAACCCCCCTGCTGGAGCCAGTGACCCTGGATCCATGCTAGTGAGCTTTTTGCTCAAGCCAGATGAGCCCGCGCTCAAGCTGGTAACCCCGGGGTCTCGAACCTGGGTCCTTCCACATCCCAGTCCAAAGCTCTATCCACTGCGCCACCACCTGGTCAGGCTAATATGGACATTTTAACGATGTTTATACTTCCTAGCCATGAACATGGTATATGCTTCCACTTGTTTGTATCTTCCCTGATTTCTTTTATCAATGTTTTATAATTTTCTGAGTACAAGTGTTTAATCTCCTTGGTTAAATTTATCCCTAGGTACTTTATTTTTTTGGTTGCAATCGTGAAGGGGATTGCTTTCTTATTTTCTCTTTCTGACAGTTCATTGTTAGTGTATAAATATGCCTCTGATTTCTGAGTATTAATTTTATATCTTGTCACCTTGCTGAATTTATTTATCAGGTCCAGTAGTTTTTTGACTGAGACTTTAGGGTTTTCATAGAATACAATATCATATCATCTGCAAATAATGATAGTTTTACTTCTTCTTTTCCAATGTGGATGCCTTTTATTTCTTTTTCTTGTCTGATTGCTGTAGCTAGGACTTCCAGAACTATGATGAATAAGAGTGGTGAAAGGGGGCACCCCTGCCTTGTTCCTGATCTTAAGGGGATTGCTTTTAATGTTTTCCCATTGAGTATGATGTTGGCTGTGGATTTGTTATAGATGGCCTTTATCATGTTGAGGTATGTTCCCTGTATTCCCACTTTGCTGAGAGTTTTGATCATGAATGGGTGCTGGATTTTATCAAATGCTTTTTCTGCATCTATTATCATGTGGTTTTTTCCTTGCTTTTGTTTATATGATGAATCACAGTGATGACTTGCAAATATTGTATCAGCCTTACCTCCCAAGAATAAATCCCACTTGATCATGGTGTATGATTTTTTTCATATATTGCTGGATCTGGTTTGCTAATATTTTGTTGAGGATTTTGGCATCTAAATTCATCAGAGATATTGGCCTATAATTTTCTCTCTTTCTGTTGTCTTTGCCTGGTTTTGGAATCACAATTATACTCGCCTCATAAAAGGAGCTTGGAAGTCTTCCTTCCTCTTGAATTTTTTGAAATAGCTTGAGAAGGATAGGAGTTAGTTCTTCTTTGAATATTTGGTAGAATTCACTTGTGAAGCCATCAGGCCCAGGACTTTTCTTTGTTGGGAGTTTTTTTTTCGATAACTGTTTCAATCTCATTTTTTGTAATTGGTCTGTTTAGGTTTTCTTTTTCTTCCAGATTAATTTTTGGAAGATTATATGTTTCAAGGAATTTGTCCATTTCATCTAGGTTGTCTAGTTTTTTTGCGTACAGTTCTTCATAGTATTTTCTTACAATCCTTTGTATTTCTGTTGTGTCAGTTATTTCTCCACTCTCATTTCTAATTTTATTTATTTGAGTCCTTTCTCTTTTTTTCTTGGTGAGTCTGGTTAAAGGTTCATTGATCTTGTTTACCTTATCAAAGAACCAGCTCTTGGTTTCATTGATCCTCTGTATTGTTTCTTTAGCCTCTATGTCATGTATTTCTGCTCTGATCTTTATTATTTTCTTCCTTCTACTACCTCTGGGCTTTACTTTCTGTTGTTTTTCTAGTTCTTTTAGATACAGGGTCAAGTTGTTTATTTGAGCTTTTTCTAACTTCTTAAGCTATGCCTGTAATGCTATGAACTTCCCTCTCAGGACTGCTTTTGTGTCCCTTAAGTTTTGAGTTGATGTATGCTCCTTATTGTTCATTTCTAGGAATTTTATTATTTATTCTTTGATCTCATTGTTAATCCATTCATTATTTAATAACATGCTATTTAGTTTCCTAGTGTTTGAGTATTTTTCAGTTTTTCTGTTGTGGTTGATATCTAGTTTTATGCCATTGTGATCAGAGAAAGTGCTCGATATGATTTCAGTCTTTTTAAATTTTTTGAGACTGCTTTTGTGCCCTAACATGTGGTCTATCCTAGAGAATGTACCATGAGCACTTGAACTTGAAAAGAATGTATATTCTGCTGCTTTAGGGTAAAAGGTTCTGAAGATATCTATTAAATCGAGTTGATCTAGTATATCCTTTAAGTCTGCTGTTTCTTTGTTAATTTTATTTCTTGAGGATCTATCTAGTGATGTTAGTGGGGTATTGAAATCCCCTACTATTATAGTATTGTTGTTGATCTCACCCTTTATATCCATCAAAGTCCACTTTATATACTTAGGTGCTCCTATATTAGGTGTGTAAATATTTATAATGGTTATATTGTCCTGTTGGATTGCTCCCTTTATCATTATGTAGTGAGCTTCTTTATCTCTTACTATAGCCTTTGTTTTAAAGTCCATTTTGTCTGATATAAGTATTGCTATCCCAGCTTTTTTTTCATTTCCATTTGCATGAAATATTTTTTTTCATCCTTTTATCTTCAGTCTATGTGCATCTTATGTTTTAGGTGTGTCTCTTGTAGACAGCATATGTATGGGTCCTGTTTCCTTATCCATGCAGCTACCCTATGTCTTTTGTTTGGATCATTTAATCCATTTACATTTAAGGCTATTACTGATTACTAGTTGTTTATTGCCATTTTCTTTTTTTAAACTGTATTCCTCTTTTGCTATATTCTTTTTCTCCTTTGATCTGTTTACAACAGGCCCCTTAGCATTTCTTGCAGCCTTGGTTTGGTTGTAGTGAATTCCTTGAGGTTTTTTTTGTCTGGAAAGTTTTTTATTTCTCTTTCAGTTTTAAACGATAGCTTTGCTGGATAAAGTAGTCTTGGTTGTAGGCTCTTGTTCTGCATTACTTTGAATATTTCTTGCCATTCCCTTCTGGCCTCAGGTGTTTCTGTTGAGAAGTCAGAAGTCATCCTTATTGGAGCTCCTTTGTAGGTGATAGTCTTTTTTTCTCTATCAGTTTTTAATATTTTCTCTTTATCATTTAGCTTTAGTATTTTAATTATGATGTGTCTTGGTGTAGGTTTCTTTGGGTTTCTCTTTAATGGAGTTCTCTGTGCTTCTTGAACTTGTGAGATGTTTTCCTGCCTTAATTGAGGGAAGTTTTCTGCTATGATATGGTTGAACAAAGTCTCTATCCCTTGTTCTTTCTCTTCTTCTTCAGGAACCCGTATGATGCAGATATTATTTCTCTTCATGTTGTCACAGAGCTCTCTTAGAGTTTCCTCAGACTTTTTGAGTCTCTTTTCTTTTTTCTGCTCTGCTTCCGTGCCTTTATTTATCTTGTCCTCTAACTCGCTGATTCGATTCTCAGCTTCATCCATCCTGCTTTTAATTCCTTCCATTGTGTTTTTCATTTCTGATATTGTATTTGTCATTTCTGACTGATTCTTTTTTATTATTTCAATGTCCTTTTTTATATTTGCTATATCTTTATTTAGGTGTTCGTAATGACCATCTATTGTTGTTCTAAGATCTTTGAGCATTCCAACAATCATTATTTTAAACTCTGCATCCAGTAATTTGGTTATATCTGACTCATTCAGGTCCTTTTCTGGGTATTTCTCTTGATTCATTTGTGTTGCATTTCTCTGCCTTCTCATTTTGTCTGTGTAAAAGATGATTTTGGCCACTGGAGTCCTCTGGGTGTGGCCTCTCTGTTCCCTAGGTGTGGACTCTCTGCAGGCCCACCACCCCCTCTGCTGTTTATGCTTAGAGCATTCGGGTATGGACGTTGCCAGTGCTTGCCCACTGGGGCTGTTGCTGTGGTTTCCACCTCTCCTTCATGGGAGTGGCTGTGATCATGTGCTTGAGTGTACAAGCCTCGGTGGCCTTTGCCTTCGCCTTCACCCTGCCCCCGCGGGTAGCGTTATGCTCAGTCCTGAGTGCAGGAGTGAGCACTTTTGCTCAGCTATGGGTCTCCTCCTGATTCCGGGCTTTCACCCCGCCCGTGCAGGAGGAGCCCGCTCATTAGACGGCTGCAAGCCTTGGCTCCACAGGCTGGGCAGGACTGCGTGCCCATGCTCAGTAGCGGGACTCCGCCTATTCGGGCTTTTGGCTCCACCTCCACGGGAGGAGCCGCTCCCAGTTAAGGCCACAAGCCACTGTTCTGTGGTGGGTCAACGCTGTTCTCCTGCACACTTGCTCAAGGTGGGTCTCCACCCCTTCCGGGTCTCCTGCTTTCCCCCTTAAGCTCAATCGCATGTGACCTGCAGCTGGGCTTGACCACTTTTGCACATCTCCTACTCCCCAGCTGGGCAAGACTGAGCTCACACCTGGGCCTCAGTGGTGGCCAGCCAACTTCCACCCTTGCCGACAGAACTGTGCTTCCGTGTCCTGCCACCGCCCATCCTAGGGCAAGCCCTCAGCCGGGTGGGTGGGGCGCTGCAGCTCAGACCGTAACACTCACTACTGTAGTCCCGATAAAGCTCTCTCCTTCTAAGCGACTCTGCTCTGAGTGCTGCAGGAGAGCCTGTTTGGGTGGTATCCTGATTCCCTTTGCTGGTATTGCTGTTTCCAGGGGAAATACTCACTTCAGATTTGGGGAGTGACTCGTCCCAGAGGTTAGGGTGGCTGTTTCTCAAAATGTTTCTTCCTGTGCCTCCTAGATTATACTTTCTTCCTGCTACTCTGGTCCTCTCCTCTCTCCCCATCCCCCAGAGCCCTGGGTGAGCGGTTGTGAGAGGTTTTCTGCGCGTTCCCTTTAAGAAGAATCCTGGGTCTGAGAAATCAGTCTCTCACAAACAGTATCCTGTCTTGTTTCCAGCTAAATACTGTCCATACGCCTCTTCTAAGCTCTGGGGCTGCAGGCTAGGGCTTTGTTCCTTGGACTCAGGACCCTCTCCTCTCTGCTAAACTCACTTTTCGCCATGCGAGTCTCTCCCGGCTGCCGTTCGCTCTGGGGAGCTGGGCAGCTCTCTCCGCGTTTCCGCTTTTCCTACAAGTCTCAGTGTGCCTTCTTCAGTGTTCCTTGGTTGTAGAGTCCTCTTTTTTAGTCCAAAGTTGGTTTTTTTAGATGATGGTTCTTAAAATTAGTTTGTAATCCACTTTGATTCTGGGAGGTGCAAGTTAGTAGTTCCATCTACTCCATCACCATCTTGTCTTCCCTTGTTCTCTTTTTTAAAAAATTAAGTAACTGTATATTTAGATAAGTTTGAAATAATGAAATTAAGTATGAACTATGTATGTCTTATTTCAGATATATTCAGCTAGTAGTGTTGATTATGCTCCTGTTATGTCAGGCACCATGCTAAATATCATAAACAAATGAAATTAATTTCATATTAACTTCCAAGGCACATAATTTCTGTGTTTCAAATTGTCTTCTTCTGCATTTATAGTTTGCAACTGCAGGGGTGGGCAGAAGTAAAGCCTACAGTTGTGAGTACACAAAACTCAGTTTATTCTTGTATTATTATTTATTATTATTTATTTTCGTATTACAACTATAAGCCTGCTTTGCCCACTTCTGTATATAGTGTCAGCCATGAATTCTAAGTAACTAAATTTTGGTTTTATTTAGGATTAGTATCTCTCATTCTTTTTATCTGCTATCTTGGCCAAAGAATCCAGGACTTTCTCTTTAGAAAAAATGGTAATAGCCACTTGTTATATTGAGATTCCCTCTGTCCCCTACATATTTGGTACATTCTTTTTAATTCATGTGGCAATCCTGCAACACAGGTGAATAAGTCCTCCTTTTACTGATGAGAAAACTGTAGTTCCAAGAATTTAATTTGCCCAAGATCCCAGAACTATCTATCACCAAAACAAGGAGTCATCTCTGTTATGTACTGCTTCTGCTGTATGGTGTTGCATATAGCTGTTGTACAGGGTCAGGTCCAACTTGGAATTAAATTCTTTTCCTAACTATGTCAAGTACTTATAACCATGAGAATATTTTGGATTTTAATTCTGTGTCACCGTACTATATTTTAAGTCATATAAACTTAACCCTGTCCATAAAATATACTACTTTCAAAAGATTTTATGGAACATAACAAAAGAAACTTTCTTTTTCTTTTTAATCTTCTTTATAAACAGGTATAAAAACTAGCAATAATGTTTTTATGTTGTGGGGAAATAGCGTAATTTTTATTTACGTCATTTAAGGGATATTTTTACATTTAGCATTTATAAATTATGCTCTGTTTTCAGTACAACTCAACTGAAGGACGAAGCATCTTTAAAGAAATTAGCTTATTAAGCCTGACCAGGTGGTGATGCAGTGGATACAGCATCGGACTATGCAGAGAACCCAAGTTTGAAACTGCAATGTTGCTGGCTTAAGCCCAGAATGTTGCTGGCTTGAAGCCCAAGGTTACTGGCTTGAGCCCAAGGTCATTGGTTTGAGCAACGAGTTATTTGCTCTGCTGTAGTCCCCCAGTCAAGGCACATATGAGAAAGCAGTCAATGAACAACAGAGGCCACAACAAAGAATTGATGCTCTCTATCTCTCTCCCTTCCTGTCTGTCCCTTTCTGTCCCTCTCTCTGACTCTGTGTCTCTGTCAAAAAAAGAAAAGCAGCTTATTAAGAATTTTGCCTTCCAAACTTCCTCAGTCTTGCAAAGCAGAGTTGCCTTACTATTCTTTTTTTTTTTTTTTTTGTATTTTTCTGAAGCTGGAAACGGGGAGAGACAGTCAGACAGACTCCCGCATGCGCCCGACCGTGATCCACCCGGCACACCCACCAGGGGCGATGCTCTGCCCCTCCAGGGCCTAGCTCTGCTGCGACCAGAGCCACTCTAGTGCCTGGGGCAGAGGCCAAGGAGCCATCCCCAGCGCCCGGGCCATCTTTGCTCCAATGGAGCCTTGGCTGCAGGAGGGGAAGAGAGAGACAGAGAGGAAGGAGGGGGGTGGGGGTAGAGAAGCAAATGGGCGCTTCTCCTATGTGCCCTGGCCGGGAATCAAACCCGGGTCCCCCCGCACGCCAGGCCGACGCTCTACTACTGAGCCAACCGGCCAGGGCCTCCTTACTATTCTTCACTTGCTAAAAGCTTGGCACAAGCTGCTTTCTCACACCAAGGTTAACAGGCTGCATTGTCATTGCATGACTTGTCTCGTCAGGCCCTTCACCTTTTTCTCACTTTTCCCTCCTCTTTGGATAGAACCCTCTACCACATTGCAGGTTCCTAATGCTCTGTGGTTCTTCTCATTCCCTCCCTGATCACATAGAGAAAGAGCTGATATATTCATGTACTTATTAATTAGTTGTGTTGTGAGGCAGTGTGTCTTCTTGCAAAGACCTTGGTTTTTAGAATCAGATCTGTATTCTCACTTGTTAACTTTGGGATCAAGGGCAATTTATACCATCTCTCTGACCCTTATTTTATTATTTTTGAATGTATAGTAGAGCCCCCCTCATCTAAAGGTTTGCTTTTCCTCAGTTTTAGTTACCTGCAGTTTCAGTTACTGCAGTCTGAAAATCTTAAATAAAAAGTTTCAGGAATTAACAAAATCACAAGTTTTAAATTGCATGCCATTCAGAGTCACTTGATGAAATTCGTGCCACCCCTCTCCATCCTGCCTGGAATCACCTTGTCTAGCATATATTTTACCCGCTTGTTAGTCATTCAGCCGTTGTCTCAGTTATCAGATTGATTATCAAGTTATCGCAGTGCTTGTGCTCAAGTAACTGTTATTTTACTCAATAATGGCCCACAGAGCAAGATGCTGGCATTTGGACATGCCAAAGAGAAGCCATATGTGCTTCCTTTAAATGAAAAGGTGAAGAAAGAGGAAAGAAAAAAAACATGTGCTGAGGTCACTATGTAAGGATGAGTCTTCTGTCCATGAAATTGCCTACTTTATAAATTAAATGTTAAATTATTTATATATAGGAAAATACATAGGGTATATAGGGTTTGGTATCATCCACGGTTCAGTCATCCACTTTGGGGTCTTGGGATGTAGCCCCTGCAGATAAGGGGAAACTGCTGTAGGTTATAATAACTAACTGAGGAGTACTGAAAGATTAAAGCAATGTATGAAGAATGATTAGTGCAAGACCCAATTTTCTTCCTTATTATTGATGGGCTTATACTTTTACCAAACGGACACACACTCAAGGATTTTTTAATCTTAAATTTTTATGGTATCTTTAATTGTGCCATGCAAGACATTTTCCTCTTAAATGAATTTTAGCTATTTATTTCGGATGACAACAGGTCATCCTCTGACCTTCACTAGTTTTTTAGTTATCTGGGACAGGCAGTGGAGGAGAAGGCATATATGGAGTCCATGTTCTTACTCCGTAAATTGGCTGTGGTACCAATTTGTGTGTGTGGGGGGGGGAGGGTTCCCCACACCAGCAACCAATTCTTGGACAGCAGCAGGGTATCCTACAATTCAACTCAATTCTGACACTCTGTTCAGAGATAGCATCAGAGTCCACAGGTTAAGAGCTCAGTTTTGCAAGACTTACCCCACTTGCAAGCCCAGGTTTTAAACCTGCTTGCAGACCTGTGAGCTACAGATCGGCAGTTTTCATGACCTCCTCCTTGGACTTCAGACATCAGTCACAAGTTCAGGTGTTATCTGTATAATGACCAACTGGTTATAAATCAGAGTTTTCCAAGATCCCTCCTTAAATTTAATTAATTTGCTAAAGCAGTTCACAAAACTCAGAGAAACATTTTACTTACTAGAATCACCAGTGTATTATAAAAGGCTGTATATCTCAGGAATAGCCTTGCTCAAGCTGTATGAGCCCACACTCAAGATGGTGACCTCAGGGCAAAGTATGGGAAAAGGGCACGCAGCTTCCATCTCCTCTACAAGTCCTTTTGGGTGTTTATGGAGCTTCATTACATATGCGTGGCTCATTAAGTCATTAGCCATTGGCTACTGAGTCAATCTGCAGCTTCTCTCCCTCCCTGGATGGCAGGGGATAGGACTAATCACAAGATTGGCTCCATTGCAACTAGCCAGGATCCTTAAGTGCTTTCTGAAAGTCAGATCACTCACATAACAAAAGACATCTTTATCACTCTCAACACTTACAAAAATCCCAGGGTTTGGGAGCTGTGAGCCAAGAACTGTGGATCAAGACCAAAGATAAATGATAAATATATTTTGGTCATCTGAATGACCAAATACATAAGTATTTCTTTTTTTTGTATTGATTTTAGAAAGTAAAGGAAGGGACAGAGGGAGAGCGACACAGACAGAAAGAAGCATCGATCTGTTCCTGTATCTGCTCTGAGTGGGAATTGAACTGGCAACCTCTGGGCATGAGAATGATGCTCTTGAGTCTAACCAACCAAACTCTTAGCCAGTGCTATATGTATTTCTTATAAATCACCATATTACACTCCCCTTTTACCTTTTTTCTTTTGGTAATACTGCAGAGCCTATTGGAGAGACTCACAAACTTTTGAAAGTGAGGAAGCCTGGGATTCTTCTCCTTGGACCTTGAGCCTGATTTGCTCTTTGCCAACACTGTCATCTAGCTGGGCCCCTCCTTTGAGGCTTTCTATGTGTACAGGCCCTACTCAAAGTCATCTGGCTTCTCAGTACTCTGCTTTGAGGTTTCCTTTACAAAACCTTAAACTTTCTGGAAGTATATTTTAACCAGTATTATAGTGTTGTTGTCAGTTTTTTGTTTTTGTTTTTTTTGTGTGTGTATTTGTTTGTTTTTACAGAGACAGAGAGTCAGAGAGAGGGAGAGGTAAGGACAGACAGACAGGAAGGGAGAAATGAGGAGCATCAGTTCTTCATTGTAGCACCTTATTTGTCCACTGACTGCTTTCTCATATGTGCCTTGACTGGGGGGCTACAGCAGAACAAGCGACCCCTTGCTCAAGCCAGTGACCTGGGGTCATGTCTTTGATCCCACACTCAAGCCAGCAACCCTGTGCTCAAGCTGATGAGCCTTGCTCAAGCTGTATGAGCCCACACTCAAGATGGTGACCTCAGCATTTCAAACCTGGGTTCTCCATGTCCCAGTCCAACGTTCTATCCATTGTGCCACTGCCTGGCCAGGCAGTGTTGTTGTTGTTGTTGTTGTTGTTGTTTTTAATTCATAGTTGTAAAGCCAGTAGCCACAGCCACCATCACAGCCGCCTGGCCAGTGCAGGTTCACATTTGATTTGATTGGTAATGAAACAATGAAGCCAAGAACTGGTGGGCTATCATCTTTAATCCTAGCTTGCACCCAATGGGCAAGAAATACACACAGTGGGAAAACACTTCCCTTTCCATTCAGGGCTCCCAAAGCCACTGACTTATCCAAGTTTCCCAGAATCAAAGGTATCTGTAAGGACCAAGAGAAAATCAGAAAATAAGCAGGGCACTAATAGAACAGGGAACTTAAGGGTTACAGGCAGGTCCTGCTCCTGTTCTGTTAGGAATAACATGCCCAAGGTCGTTCAAGAAGCAGAGACAGATAGGGACTCTGGGAGGCTGAAAGAAAGAGAGAGAAAAAAAGGAAAAAAAGACAAATGTTTGCATTCTATTGGTTAAGAGACCCTTATCAGAAGTTTATGTTTGAAATTCTCCACTGAGTAATACCCCCCCCCCGTAACTGCACACGACCTCCCTAGCCAATGACTAACAGCCACATCAGCTTCTGTATGATGCTTGCTCATCCTAGATAGCCACCCTATAAAAAGGAGCCATTTTAGAAGCTCGTGGCTGCAGTGCTTCAGTCTCTTCGGAGGCGTGGGTTGCCTGCAGTCCCTGCACAGGTTTGGGGGGCTGCAGTCCCTGTGCAGGTTTGGGGAGCTGCAGTCCCTGAGCAGGTTTGGGGGGGGCTGCAGTCCCTGCGCAGGTTTGGGGGGGCTGCAGTCCCTGTGCAGGTTTGGGGGGCTGTAGTCCCTGTGCAGGTTTGGGGGGCTTCAGTCCCTGCACAGGTTTAGGGGGCTGCAGTGCTCCCTTGCATGGGTTGCCTGCAGTCCCTGTACAGGTCTGCAATAAAACTTATAAAATTCACTTTGGGTCTGCTGCAGTCTTTCTCGCTAGGATGTAACAGTATCTACCTCACCAGCCTTATTCACCTCTGTTTCCCATCTCCTTCTCTCTGCACAAACTCTGCACAAACTGGCTTCTCCTTCAGCACTCCACCATCTTGGCTACTTCTCTCCTCCACATGGCCTTTCTCTGCTCTCCTCTAGCATGGGCTCCTCCTAGAATGTAATCACTCTTCTCCTAGAACAATGTGATCTCTCTTCCTTTTAAAACCTTTTGGCGTGAAAGCCCTACCTCAACACATATTAATATAATCACGCCCATCCCAAGCAAGAAGGGCAATTAATATTATCACCTGGGTGATGGGCTTCCATGTGGGCAGCACCATCTTTAAGTGAGCATAATATATTTTACAATAGTTTAAAAAGTTTATTACATCCCTACTACCAGCATAGCTTTTGGCTAGCTGCTACATGTATACAAAAAAAAAAAGTGAAATAGATTTAAGCTTACAGTGAAAATGAGGACACATAACCAAACATTAGAAGTAAATTAAAAGCCAGATGTCACCGGAGAATCATCATTGGCCAAGCTGGAGTGGAGAAAGGCATACGAAGGTGAGATCCAAGGAAGGACGGATGCTGCCTTGCTGGAAGGAGCCCAGAACTAGGACAGCATCTGGTTGTGCTCTAAAAGGCTTAGTGTGGCTGGAAGGAAAAACTGAGTCTCTGAATGAAGAGTATCGATTTCAGGCAAAGGACATGAGTGAAGTTGTTAATAGACAAGCTGAGGTATATTAAAATTTTTAAGAGTTTATTTGAGCAAAACTATTCCAGTCAGACAGTGCTGTACTCAGGAGTGTTCAGGAGCACCCCATAGACAGGAGCCAGAGGAAAGATTTATATACAGAGAGTATTTGACTGACTATAGCTTTAAGCCAGATTGGTTATCTTTGCATTTTTTTTTTTTTTTTACAGAGACAGAGAGAGAGTCAGAGAGAAGGATAGACAGGGACAGACGACAGACAGACAGGAACAGAAAGAGATGAGAAGCATCAATCTTTAGTTTTTCGTTGCACATTGTGACACCTTAGTTGTTCATTGATTGCTTTCTCATATGTGCCTTGACCGCGGGCCTTCAGCAGACCGAGTAACCCCTTGCTGGAGCCTCTGACCTTGGGTCCAAGCTGGTGATCTTTTGCTCTAACCAGAATAGCCTGCGCTCAAGCTGGCAACCTCAGGGTCTCGAACCTGGGTCCTCTGCATCCCAGTCCGACGCTCTATCTGTTGCGCCACCACCTGGTCAGGCATCCTTTGCATTTTGATTTTTAATTTTGAGGCATTTACAAGCTTAGATTTTGGTTTGCTTATGTAGGCCAGCCACCATGGCATTAGAGCCCCATCAGTCTTATGGCCTTGTTCAATTTCTGTAAAGCCAGTGGCCCGGCCACCATCACAGCTCTCTGGCCCATGCAGGTTCGCATTGGATTTGGACAGATGGTAATGAAACAACGGAGTCATGTACTGGTGGGCCATTATCTTTAATCCTAGCTTGCACCTGGCGGGCAAGTAAAAACACACACTGGGCTCCAAAACCCACTCATTCAGTGCTCACAAAGCTACTGACTTATCCGAGTTATCTAGAATCAAAGGTTTCTAGCTCACCAGCCTTATTCACCTCTGTTCCCCCAACTCCTTCCTTCTCTCTGCACAAACTGGCTTTTTCTTCAGTACTCTGCCATCTTGGCTACTTTTCCTGGTCTCCTCCACGTGGCCTTTCTCTGCTCTCCTCTCTAATGCTAATCTCAGGAACTGAGAGCACAAGCTCCAGGTCTGCCCCCACATTATAGTGTAGAAATCAAAACCTTTAATCCAAATACAAAATAGGGAAGTCTCTAATACAAAGTCACTTATCTGAGGCATGATGGGATTGTACCACCCCACATCAAAAAGGGTGGGAATGGTTTAGTCCTAAAACCAAGCCCCAGGCTACAAGGATCCTGTCTGCCCACAGCCCGCCCCCAACACACATTAATATCACCTGGGCAATGGGCTTCCATGTGGGCAGCGCCATCTTTAACAAAGTGAGCGTAATATATTTTATCTGCCCAACAATTTCACAAGCTGGAAAAATGCAGAACATGTTTTAGTTTGAACTCAGAGTAGAGTAATGAGGGGAAAACTGTAGTAGTTAATGCTAGAATTTGCAAGTCAGGTCCTGTCCTCTCCTTATGATTTCTCATTGCATTTAGAGAAAAAGCCAGCGTCCCTACAGAGTAGCCTTACAAACTATAGAATCTGTTCCCTTTCCCCAATTCCCAGTACTTTCCTCCTTGATCCCTCTTCTCTAGTGTGTCTCCTGTTGTTCCTTTATCAGGTGAATAGCCCCACCTTAGGGTGTTTGTTTCCTTTCTGCTAGAGCTCTCTTCTCCCACGTGGTCGCATGGATCGCCTTTCACTTCTTTCAGATCACTTTTATCCAAAAGCCCTGTCCTGACTTCTTTATGTAAACTCTCCTCGCCACTCCTGCTGCTCCTCATTATGCTTACTTTGCTTTATTTTTCTTCATAGTACTTAGGAAGTGTGTATATAGGATCAATAACATCCTATGGATGTTTGCTTGTAAATTGTTGCCTTGTCTGCAACTGTAACTGGAAACAAAGCTGGACTTGGGGTCACCCATCACCCCTTTTTCCAATTTAAAGAGAGATGAGGACTGAGTAGGTACAAGGTGTGTCTTTATCAGAGAAACCAGTAGCCCTGAGAAGGCAGGGGACTTCTGTCCACAAAGCTGCCTTAACATTTACTGGCGCTGGAAGTTTTTATAGGGTTCAGGAGAAAAAGAAGGTAAAAGTCCGTGCAGTTAAGTCACCTAACAATGTGCAGGAGGTGGATGTTCAGTTGCAGGAAGTCTCTGCAGTTTTTTCTGATGTAGTAGCACAGGCCTAATGATCATGGTCCTATCTGGTGTCCTTAGTAAATCTTCAAGGCAGCAGGGGTAGGTGTCTCCCAGGAACAGCTGGGACCTGGTGTCTCTGAATTGTCTATGAAAAGACTCTCTGTTTTTTTAGGACACAAAATAAAGATTAAAGATTGGTAACTAAGTTTCTAATTAATGTATAGACCTTGACTTTTCACAGTAAATCTTGTGGCTAGGCTTTTATAAACAACTAATGTGATTTAAACTCCCCTAATTGTCAGGTCCTTCTCTAATGTAAGCTTTCCCCAGCATCCTTGCAAAGGTAAACTTTTTGCTACATTTCAAAGTAAAGGCCAGGGAGCCATTAAGAAAGAATAGTAAGCAGATTAACTATTTCCTAACCCTTACATATCTCCTACTTATTACAACTAAAAGCTGCTATTACTGAAGCCAAATGTTTCACTTTTGGGCCCCCCATCACAACTATTCAAGTGTATGTTTTCTGAGGGTGGGGACTTACTGCTTGCTGTATCCCCAGGACCCAGGGCCAATGCCTGACATATAACTCATACTCAAATATTTATTAGACAAGGGAAGAAAAACAAGGAAAGGGAGTGTGAGGGAAGGAAGGAGCTTAGATAGAGATTCTACACACTTTTGCATTCCAGGAAAGGGAATAAAAATTTAAAAAATTTAATTCATTAGTTGTCAGGTAGCCAATGAAGGGTTTGAACTGGGGAGTGGCAGCAAAAATATTTAGGATGATTTATTTGGTGATGATGTTTAGGATGAATGTTTTAAGAAAATTTTACATCAACCCTCCTTTGCTTCCACAAGCTAGCAGTATGTATGTGCTTTAAAAAATTCTTTTTAATTTTGAAAAAATATTACTCTCAAGAAACTGCTAAAATAATTGCTGAATTGCTAAATGTGAATTCACTTCCTGTAGTTTTTCTCCAGTTTGCCCAGTGATAGTATTTAGGGAAAATACTATACATTACCACAGTACATTGCCAAATCCAGGAAAATGGCCTTGGTACAATACTACTAATTCAGATACAGGCCTTAGTTGGATTTCATCAGATTTTATATGCGTGCGTGTGTGTTTACAGTTCTATGAAATTTTATCATGTGCAGAAGTGCACTTTTTAATAGTTTTGCATATGATTTTGAGATTTTGACAGTGTTAGAAAATATTTAAAACCACTTTAACAATACTTTTTAGGTTCTTAGTCTCCCATATTTACATCTGAATAAACTGAATGGTCTGTTGTTTTATGTTTTATTCTTCTGCAGAGGTATTTCTTGTAGCCTTTCCTTTCTACACCAAAGATGCTTTTTAAATTTTACTTTAACAAATGTTGACAATTCATATTACTTAACAGGTCTTAATGTTTTTTATTTTAAAACCAGTACATTACATTATTCTTTTTCCTATTGGTCATTTGTCTACTTAATCCTTCATATCCTTTCCAATAGTAAAATATTTCTATGAGACTGTCAATAAGGTTCTAAAGTCTTTTCTTTTGCCTATTTTGCCCTACTAATTAAAAATGTATTTCTGGTAAATAATTTACCTATACTTTCAGAATTGGGAAGGGTAGTGGGTGGGAAAGAGATGATCCAAATTCTTTCAAGTTTTTTTTTTTTTTTAAGTGAGAGGAGGGGAGCTGGCAACAGATTTCTGCGTGTGCCTGGCAGCCCCTGTGTGGAGCTGATGCTCGAATCAACTGAGCCATAATCAGCACCCAATGATCAAACCAACTGAGCTACTGGCTGTGAGAGGGAAAGAGAGAGAGAAGGAGGAGAAGGAGAGGAAGAGAAGCAGAGGTTGCTTCTCATGTGTGCCCTGACTGTGGATTGAACCTGGGAGCTCTGACTGCTGGGCCGATGCTCTTATCTATTGAGCCAACCGGCCAGGGCCTGTCAAGTTCTTATTCAGCCACTTTTTTTTTTTTTTTTTTCTTTTCATCTTTCTGAAGCTGGAAACAGGGAGAGACAGTCAGACAGACTCCCGCATGCGCCCGACCGGGATCCACCCGGCACGCCCACCAGGGGCGGTGCTCTGCCCCCCAGGGGGCGATGCTCTGCCCATCCTGGGCGTCGCCATATTGCGACCAGAGCCACTCTAGCGCCTGAGGCAGAGGCCACAGAGCCATGCCCAGCGCCCGGGCCATCTTTGCTCCAATGGAGCCTTGGCTGCGGGAGGGGAAGAGAGAGACAGAGAGGAAAGCGCGGCGGAGGGGTGGAGAAGCAAACGGGCGCTTCTCCTATGTGCCCTGGCCGGGAATCGAACCCGGGTCCTCCGCACGCTAGGCCGATGCTCTACCGCTGAGCCAACCGGCCAGGGCCTATTCAGCCATTTAAAAATCAACTTGTAGTGGTTTTAGATATTCTGCTAACTGTACTATTTTACTAAAAGCTCACTTTGTTTTTTGATACTGTAGGATATATTTGCCTTTTAGTTATTTCCAGACTTTATAAAACAAAGTGGTCAAGTTAAAATTTTACAGTTTCATTTCTACAGCTGTGCTATGTATATACTATCTGTATTTACATGTGTTCTATGTTATTATACACACATACTTTTATATATTGCTAATGTTAAGGTGCTAATTAACACTCTTCAGTAGGATGCTGGGTTAATATATAGGTCTATGTGTGACAGCTGAAGAGAAGCCAAGTTCTATGTAAGCAGACTTGATACATTTCTTACAGGTTCTGAGTTCTGTTCGCACGGAATGGGATCCACTGGATGTTCGCTTTGGCACCAAACAGGCTTACCAGGTGTTGACAGTGGAGTGCTCCATCAGTGCAGACAAAGAGCCCATGGCTGACAGCTGCACCTATGAATGTGTTCGAAACAAAATCCAATGTGTCTCGGTCACCAGAATACCTCTGAGATCCAAGGCCATTAGCTGCTGCAGGAATGTTACTGAGGACAAACTGATTCTGGGATGTGAAGATTCTTCAGTAATTCTTTATGAAACTCACCGTAGAGTGACTCTCTTAGCCCAGGCTGAACTTTTGCCTTCATTAATAAGCTGTCACCCAAGTGGCACCATTCTGCTAGTTGGCAGCAACCAAGGAGAGCTGCAAATTTTTGATATGGCTCTGTCCCCAATTAACATCCAGCTCTTGGCTGAAGACCGTTCACCCAGGGAGACTCTGCAGTTCAATAAATTTTTTTATGTTTCCAGCAGTCTTGTTCAAATGCAGTGGGTAGCTCCACAGCTTGTTTCTCAGAAGCCTGGAAGTGGGGACATTTATGATCTTCTCTTCCTCAGGTTTGACAGAGGACCTTTGGGTATACTTTTATTTAAACTTGGTAAGTCAAAGAAGTTGGTGAGTAAGCTAATTAAAGTGGTTATGATACTGATATTATAATTAAGACAATAAACTATTCTTGGAACCCTGGCCTGCTAGCTCAGTCAGTTACAGTGTCACCTGAAACAGCAAGGTTGTGGGATTGATGCCCAATCAGGGCACATACGAGAAGTGACCAATGAACACACAACTAAGTGAAACAACAAATGAATCTTTTTCTCTCTCCTTTCCCCTTCCCTCCCTTCCTCCCCACATCTCCCCCATCCCTTCTTTTCCCTTCCTTTCCCCCTCCTTCTCCCCTCCCTTCTCCCTCCCTCTCCCTCCCTCTTTCTCTCCCTCTCTCCCTCCATCCTTCTCCCTCCCTCTCTCTCCCTTGTTCCCTCTCTCCCTCTCCCTCTCCCTCCCTCTTTCTCCTTCTCCCTTTCTCCTTCTCTCTCCCTCTCTTTCCTCCTCTCTCCTTCTCTCTCCTTTCTCCCTTCCCCTTCACTCTCATCCCCTTCCACCTTTCCTCTCTCTCCCTCCTTCCTTCCCTCCCTCTTCCTCTCTTCTCTCTTCCTTCCTCTCTCTGTCTCTCTAAAATTAATAAATTTTTTAAAATAATAAAACTGTTCTTAGAATGTATATTTTCTATTTGTCATCCTATTAATATGCTTGCCTTTCAAACATTTCATATAGTTTCTTTAAGAATGCTTTGTGGATGATTTTCTAAATACAGTGTGTCTGTAAAGTCATGGTGCACTTTTGACTGGTCACAGGAAAGCAACAAAAGGCGATAGAAATGTGAAATCTGCACCAAATAAAAGGAAAACCCTCCCAGTTTCTGTAGGATGATGTGGCAGCATGTGCGCATGCGCAGGTGATGACATAACACCTTGTATACAGCGGAGCAGCCCACGGCCATGCCAGTCCAGATGTGGACGGTACAGAGCAAAGTTCAGTGTGTTCTGTGGCTCGCTAAATTAGATTCTGTGACCAAAGTGCAATGTGAATATCAGCACATTTATAATGAAGCGCCACCACATAGGAATAACATTACTCAGTGGGATAAGCAGTTGAAGGAAACCGGCAGTTTGGTGGAGAAACCCCGTTCTGGAAGGCCATCAGTCAGTGACAAGTTTGTAGAGGCTATACGGGATAGCTACCTAAGGAGCCCTAAAAAATCTGTGCATGAGCCCACATCGAACTACACTGAATAGGTATGAAACTGGGAGAGTTTTCCTTTTATTTGATGCAGATTTCACATTCTATCATCTTTTGTTGCTTTCCTCTGACCGGTCAAAAGTGCACCATGACCTTACAGACACACTGTATTGAAGATGGAAATTGTACTAAGTATTCATTGTGATGAATAAAAAGCCTGAACTTTCACATTTGATACTTTCCAAAATAAACTGTTTACCAAGAAATTCCTAAAGAAATAAGTATTTGAATATTTTAAAAGCATTCAATATGTTCATTAAAATGTCATTGTAAGACTGTAATACTGTTTCTATTAAAATTATTTTAGATTGTAGGTGTCTATTGTTTTCCAGATTGGAATTGTGTAAAGCAAGTGTTTTAAAAGAAGGGAAAGCAAATGTGTAATTAGCATTTGGTAAAGATAGTTGTGTAACATTTTTGTTTCCTTTTTAGCTAAAAATATTCAAAAGGATTTACCAATATTGTGAAAATGATGCATTCATTGCCCATTTCAACCAGGAAACTTTAAAGCAAAATTTTATTATTATGCTATATTTGCCTTTTGTTTTTTGCATTAACAGCTATGCCCTGGAATATATGGTATTCTTTTTTTTTAATTTTTATTTATTTATTTTTTTTATTTTTTACAGGGACAGAGAGTGAGTCAGAGAGAGGGATAGACAGGGACAGACAGACAGGAATGGAGAGAGATAAGAAGCATCAATCATTAGGTTTTCATTGCGCGTTGCAACACCTTAGTTGTTCATTGATTGCTTTCTAATATGTGCCTTGATCGCGGGCCTTCAGCAGACCAAGCAACCCCTTGCTGGAGCCAGCGACCTTGGGTTCGAGCTGGTGGGCTTTTGCTCAAACCAGATGAGCCTGCGCTCAAGCTGGCGACCTCAGGGTCTCGAACCTGGGTCCTCTGCATCCCAGTCCAACACTCTATCCACTGCGCCACCGCCTGGTCAGGCATATATGGTATTCTTTAGGTAGTTTTGTATAATTTAAAATTTTTGAAAGAACTTCACTTAGGTTTAAAAAAATAGTTTTTAATCAATATACATTATTACTACTTGAAAACTTAGAAAACCAAATACAATTTAAATCCCCTTACTAGGATTTAGCTTGGTAGTACAAAATTAAGTTTTTAAAAACATTGTAGTGTTTATTAAATAGCTCTTGGTTGTTGTGTTTTGTTTTTTTTAATGGATCTATTTGCCCCTGAAAATGAACAGATAAAATAAATCTAGTGAAAATGAATTGATTAACCTGAAAGATATGAATATAGTATGAGGACTATGTTTTTTTCACATAATAAAAATGCAATTAAATTTATTTATAATGTTAATATTGTCCAAGGGAAAAAATGTTTGGAATTTCATTCATTATGAGATAATCCACTTCTGCTTTGTCCCACTGCATTTTTAACAGTTGTGTGTCTTTATATACAACACCCATTAAAGTGGATGTTAGATGTTTTGTATGTCTGTTGAAACACAGAGTCTCTCTCTCCCTCTCCCCCGCCTCTCTCAATTATCCAGTTACCTGTCAAACAAAAGGCTGTCTTCCCACATATACCTAGCTTTTTCTCAGCCCTCCCTTGTGGGCCTACTCACAAGAGCTTTGCAAAAAGCACAGCTTTCTCTTCCTATCTCTAGCACATTTGCCTTCTTACTAAAGTAAACAGGCTCTCAATGTAGGGATTTAGAGGGCTTCCTGCTAATTGCCAGCTTGTAAACTTAATTGGACTGTCTCCCTGGGCACTGTTCCTAAATCAATTAGGCAATGAGTTGGCTGTCACCTCTTTTTCCCAAGAAGGTCTCCTGGAAGACAATTATCCAATAGAAGTCAAGCATTCAAATGAAAAGGTGATAACTTCTGCAACTTACATTTATCATTTAAATTTTTTTTCAATATAATTTGCATTTTATGGAGTAGGAAAAAGTTAGTCTTACAGGCTTTTTGAAAGACCTTTATATGGAGTTTCCCAGGACTTTTTAATGTGTTATAACATTAATGTATATTATAGAGTATTTTTCCCCAGAAAGAGTAGCTTCCTTGAACCAGTAGATTCCAGCTAACAGATCTTTATGTATATATTTATTGAAGAAAACCCCATTTAAAGGATGGATTTTTCTTAGGATTTGCTACAAAACCATCCAAAATTTTTAATATATTTCTTGAATTAACACAGTGCTGATTCTGGGCATCCATGTGGCGTTTTCATGTATAATTCAAGTTACTGCATATATAAACAGGTAGTTACATGTGCAGTTCCCAGTAGGGAAACTGGGAAGCATTTATGAGTTTCTTTTTCATATGTTTGTTATGTAAGCCTTTGGAAAATTTGACATAAAAGGTGTAGTTTACAATTTAAGGAGCCGAGATAGATCATAGTTTAAAATAGAATGCTGTCATATGTAAATGTGGCAATGGCTGGTGCCAACATGCTAAGATTTTTGGAGTTTGACACTTACAATAGGTAAGTTAGTGGTGTTAAAGGAGAACTC
Source organism: Saccopteryx bilineata (assembly GCF_036850765.1). NCBI lineage: Eukaryota > Metazoa > Chordata > Mammalia > Chiroptera > Emballonuridae > Saccopteryx > Saccopteryx bilineata. The sequence continues at coordinate 119,609,346 of NC_089492.1, read as the reverse complement.
TGTCCAAGGCTAGAACTTCCATTCTAAATTCTTATAATCATCAATCAAATGCATTGGGGATTGAAGGCCATCACCACTGTTAGTAGAAGTCAAAGATTTTGTCTTTTTCAGGAGGAAACTGTAAGTGTCATCCTCCCACACAGAAGCCAGAAGTACTGTTTTAAACAAAGCAATTTGTAATCAGAATTTCTTTACCTGATATTCACCATCCCATATTTCCACATACATAGACTGAGCTTAATTTTTTTAAAAAGGAGTCCCTAATTATACTACTGCGATAGTAAAGCTTTTCCATTTTCATCAGTACCTTTCCCAACCTTCACTGTTCTCTTTAAACTCATGATCAGCTCCCTGCCCCTTCAACAGAGAATTTCACCTTCAATTGGCTGTTCCTTAAGCGTATTTGCTTCTTACCACCTACCCACCCATCCCACCAACCAACCAACTAATCACATCTATATTTGCATAAATCTTTCCTTCTCAATTCAATGGAGGAGGAGTCCTTCCTTTTGTCCAAGACTAGTTCCACCACTATTCCATTCTGGATCCCACGACATACCCTTTGTCACCTTTTCTTTGTGACTCTTTCCCAGTACCTCCACAAACCTTGCTACATCAGCAGATACAAGCCCAAACCATACCGTAAAACAAACACATCTTTCTTAAAATTTCTTTCCCTCTGTTATTAATCAAATGAATGTTCACCTTCCTTTCATAGTCAAACTCATGGAAATATTAGTGAACACTGACTTTCTCTGCTTCTCTACTTCCTGTTCACTCCTCACAGCACCAAATTCTGGCTTCTGTCTTCAGTATTCTGGAACTGCTCTTGGAAAGGTCACCAGTGATTTCCTAGTTGATACATGTTTCTTTTATTTACTTGATGACTTCTCAGCATTTGATGGTTGATGACTACTTCCACCATCACTGAACTCATCATACTTGCCTTTTATGATCCCAGAGGCAATTTTTCATCACTTTTTTTTATGCCCTTCTGTCTGCACATGAAAATGTTCAGGCTCTCTAAGGTTCCATTTTTAGCTCTCCTCCCATTTTTTACAGATTGAAAGTTTATTTTTAATTACATTATCTTACCCCTGACTTCAGACCAGACCACACCTGATTCCAGATCACATATTTACCTGGCTTGATGGACACTCCCCCTTGGATTTACACAAGTGCCTCACACTCATTATGTACAGACATGAAGTCAACATTCTTTCTACCCAAATCCACTTCTCCTGTATTCTCCATTTTGGTGGATGGTACAGTTATTAGATAGAATCCCAAGTAAGTCATCCTGGAATCCTCTGTCACCCTTAATGCCATATCAAACCAGTGACCGAGTCTCATCAACTCTGCCTTCTAGCTGTAAAAAAAAAATCGTATTCTATTCAGCCTTATTGCCATTGCCTTAATGTAGTTGTTAGTTGTTTTCTTTTTTTTTACTGGAGTTTGCTGTTTTCTTATGATCAAGCAGTGGTCTATAATTGTCTGCTTGCCAATCATTGTACTAATCTAACAGTGTAGATTTAGTCATGAATTCTTCAGCCTGAAACCCTTCAGCGATGGATAAACCCTTGTCTGCCTCTCAGGCCTCATCTCCCCAGTTGGGCTGCACTAGTGTTGCTCCCCAGCCCTGGCCTGTGCTCTCCCACTGCGTCCTTCCCGTAGTGGTGTGGATAGTATTCCATATGCCTGGGGTGCCTCCACAGTGCTCTCACAGAGCCTACAAAGTTGGGAAAGGCTACATGTTGAAGTGGTAATATTAAGCAAGAAAAAATTAAAGCTAACTTCTTCCCTTTCATAGGACTTTGCAAAATCACAGGCAATATGTGTCTGTCACTCTTAAAAAATAAGTATTTTTCTCTTAGAACTTTTTTTTTTAATCTATCAACTGCTAACCTCACAATTCCCCTTTTATTTATTTATTTTTATTTTTTTTACAGAGACAGAGAGTGAGTCAGAGAAAGGGATAGACAGGGTCAGACAGACAGGAACAGAGAGAGATGAGAAGCATCAATCATTAGTTTTTCATTGCGCGTTGCAACACCTTAGTTGTCATGCCTTGATTGTGTCATGCCTTGACCGTATAACCCCTTGCTGGAGCCAGCGACCTTGGGTTCAAGCTGGTGGGCTTTTGCTCAAACCAGATGAGCCCGTGCTCAAGCTGGCAACCTCGGGGTCTCAAACCTGGGTCCTCTGCATCCCAGTCCGATGCTCTATCCACTGCACCACCACCTGGTTAGGCTCTCTTAGAACTTTTATAAGAAGTATTTTTTATTCAAGAGTTATTTCTATAGTGAATTGTTTAAATAGCATACTTTACCCAGCTGATAATTAATTGCCAAAAAGAAATGTTAGATACTTTATTAGATGCCTACTTCTCTTAAAATTGGATCTCATGATTTGAATGAACTGCTGTTTCAGACAGTATTCTGTACTCTTCAAACTAGAATGATGATGGATTTTTTTTTATTGATTGCGTCTAGAGAGAGAGGAAGGGGGAGAAAGAAAGAAGCATTCATTTGTTCCATTTAGTTGTACATTCATTGGTCTCTTCCCATATGGGCTCTGACCGGAGATTGAACCTGGGGATCAAACCCACAACCTTAGCATTTCGGGTCAATGCTCTAACCGACTGAGTTAGCCAGATTTTTAATTCAAGTTTATTGAGGTATAATTTACATAAAGTGAAATGTGCCCATTTAAAATGTGCAGTTCAGTACCTTTTGGCAGTGTGTGTATGTCCTCATGATTACCACCACAATAAACATATATCCCTGGGACCATAAGAGGCAAGTATGATGAGTTCAGTGATGGTGGAAGTAGTCATCAACCATCAAATGCTGAGAAGTCATCAAGTAAATAAAAGAAACATATATCAACTAGGAAGTCACTGGTGACCTTTCCAAGAGCAGTTCCAGAATACCGAAGACAGAAGCCAAAATTTGGTGCTGTGAGGAGTGAACAGGAAGTAGAGAAGCAGAGAAAGTCAGTGTTCACTAATATTTCCATGAGTTTGACTATGAAAGGAAGGTGAACATCCAACCCCCCTGCCCCCCAGAATTCTTTCAGGCCCATCTTTTTAGTCTAACCTCTGTACCCCTCAAGGCTAAAGTGCATTAGTCCACTTCCTATTATTATAGATTTGATTTGATTTTTCTAGAATTTTATAGCAATGAACTCATAAAATAGGTACTCTTTTATATCTTGCTAATTTTACTCAGCATTAATCTGTAGGAATCTTCCATATTGGTGTGTATATCTATACATTTTTCTTTACTGTATTGTATTCTATTATGTAGATAAACTACAATTTGTGTAGCCTTTCACATGTTGATGGATACTTGGATTGTTTTCATAGTTAATATCACTAAAAATGCCATATACTTTCATATACAAGTCTTTGTGTGGACATATAATTTAATTTCTCTTGATAAAAACTTGTGAGTAAATGGTAGGACCATATGCTAAGTGTATGTTTAACTTAAGAAGAAACTACTTTGGAGTTCCAGTTGCTCTACATCTTCAATCACACTTGGCATTAATGGTCTTTTTACTTTTAGCCATGCTAGTGGATGTATAGTGATATTAATTTTCACTTCCCTGATGAGTATTGGAGTTAAACATCTTTTTATGTGCTTATTTGCCATGTCTTCTCTGATGAGGTGTCTTCAAATCTTTTGGCAAAATTTAATTAGATCATTTATCATAGAATTGTAAGACTTTTTATATACTGTATTCTTTTTTTTTTAATTTTTTTTTTTACAGAGACAGAGAGTCAGAGAGAGGGATAGACAGGGATGGAGAGATGAGAAGCCTCAATCATTAGTTTTTCATTGTGTATTGCGACACCTTAGTTGTTCATTGATTGCCCTCCCATATGTGCCTTGACCGTAGGGCTACAGCAGACCAAGTGACCCCTTGCTCGAGCCAGCGACATTGGGTCCAAGCTGGTGGGCTTTAGTCAAACCAGATGAGCCCACACTCAAGCTGGCAACCCCGGGGTCTTGAACCTGGGTCCTTTGCATCCCAGTCCGACGCTCTATCCACTGCGCCACCGCCTGGTCAGGCTCTATACTGTATTCTTAATACAAGTCTTTTGTAAGATACTAGTATTGTGAATGTTTTCTTCCAGCATAGTTGACTTTTTCATTTTCTTAACAGTATGTTTCAGGTAACAAAAGTTTTTTAATTTAATGAAATTAAATTCTTAAGTTTCTGTTTTATGGTTTGTGCTTTTTATGTCCCTTCTAAGGAATTTCTGTTTAACCCTGTTCTCTTCTAGAAGTTTTATAGTATTAGTTCTTACAGTTAGGATTGTGGTCCATTTTAAGTTAATTTCATGCATATGGTGTGCGGTATGGGTTGAAATTAAAAATTTAATATGAATATTCAATTGTTCCAGCATCAATTATTGGAAAGATTATCCTTTCTTCATTAAATTACCTTGAGCATTTGAGTGCATCTATGAATAGACTCTTTTCTACTGATCTATAATGTCTACACGTAATTAAATACCACACTGTCCTAATTACTGTGGTTTTATAGTAAGTCTTGAAATCAGGTTCTGTTAGTTTTCCAACTTTGTTCTTCCTTTTCAAAATTGTTTTGGCTATTCTAAATTAAAACTGACTTGTCAGTTTCTGCAAAAAGACCTCATAGGGTTTGATTGAGATTTTTAACAATATTGAATCTCTGTCCATTTATTCAGGTCTTCTTTAATTTCTTTCAGCAATGTTTTATAATTTTAAGTGTAAAAATCTTGTACATATTTTATTTATGTTTTTGGATGCTTTTATAAATAGTATTTTTAATTACAGTTTTTAATTGTTCATTGAGATTATATAGAAAGAAAAATTTTAAATATGACCTTGTATCCTACAACCCTGTTAAACTCCTTTGTTAGTAGTTAACTTTTTTGTTGATTCCTTAGCATTCTCTATATAGATTCCTATTACAAGTGTAATTAAAAACTGTTCTACATCTTCTTATCCAACCCGTATGCCTTTTGTTTCAGTCCCTTACTGTACTATCTAGGACCTCCAGTATAATATTAAATAGAAGTATCAAGAGAGGACATCCTTGCTTTGCTTCCAATCTTTGGTAGAAAGCATTTATTTTTCACTATAAGTATGATGATATTAGGTTGAAGAAGTCCCCTTCCATTACTTGTCTACTGGGATGTATTATCTTGAGTGGATATTGAATTTTTTCAGGTGCTTTTTCTGCATCTGTTGAAATGATTATATGTTTTGTCTGGTCATGTGGTAAATTATATTGATTAATTTTCAGATGTTTCAGCAACCTTGCATTTATGGGATAAATCTCTTGTTTATAATGACTATTTAATACATTGTAAATTTGCTAATATTCTGTTAAGGATTTTTGTATCTATATATTTATGGGAGATACTGGTCTGTACATTTTGTTTTCCTGTAACGTTTGCCGTTTTTGCTATCACTGTAAAGCTAGCATCATGAAATGAGTTGGAACATGTTCCCTTTCTTATATTTTGAGTTGTGTAGAGTTGCTATTGTTTCCTTTTTAATGTTTAAGAGAATTCACCAATGAAAGCATCTGGACATGCAGGGTATGTGTGTGTGTGTATGAGTGTGTACTACAGATTCAAATCCAAATAATAAAGGGTCATTTAGGTTATCTATCCCTTCTTGAATGAGCTTTGATACTTCAGGTCTTTCAAGGAACCCATTTCTTTTAGTTATCTGTATTTGTATAAAGTTATGTTATTCACTTATTTTTAATGTCTAGTAGTTCCATAGTGATTATTGCTGATATTGGTAAGTTGTGTCTTCTCTCATTTTTTCCTCAGTTTAGGTAGAGATTGGTCAATTTTGCTGATAATTTCAAAGAACCAGCATTTTTTATTTTTGGATTTAGTCGATTTTATTTACAGCTTGATTTTTTACATTGATTTTTTATAATTTAGCATCACACAACTACATTTTCTCATTTTTCTAATCTGCAGATACCTTAAATAAAAATTTTTTTAATATTCAAATGAGGTACATCCAAAATGCAACAATTATACACATGACCATTAATTCACAAAGTGTAATTTATCAGGACATATTATAAGAATTTAAGAACAGCCAGTCAGGAGAAATCTAACCAAATTTAGCAATCAGCTGTCTATATATCCAAAGACAAATCTATCTAAACTCCTAGCTAAAAGTTTGAAAGTTTTTGTTACATCCCCATTGGATGGAAGAGAGAAAGTGATGATTCAAACCTAGCCAGCCTTGACTGTCTTAATGCCAAACACTGGGCTGTTTCCCCAGTCAACAACTGAATAGCAAGCATCTCAGTTTGTCAAACACCTAAGTATCAAGTTTTTGTTCCATTATACACATAAAAGGCTAAGTGTTCGTTAATTAAAAAATAAGTAGTCATTAAATATCCACACTATTCACCCCTGCTCACCAGCCCTTACTATAATCTCCAATATTCAACCTGTGTCCCATAGTGACAGGCTATCTTATGTATGTATATAGTATGTATATATATGCAAACATACACACACACACAATACTAGATACAAATGTTAATTAACAGTTCCTGCAAAAATTCATTTTCAATTGAGGCTATGGTTCCTATGCCTTGGGATGGTTTTAGACTTCAAAACTGAAAAATAATTGCTAAAATCTCATTTTTTAAGACAAAATTTGACTGCTTGTTTAGTTTAGCTTCTCATTCTAAAAATGGCTATAAAGTAAGTTTATATTTAAAATTAAAAAGCAGTCAACTGAATGCAATTCTCTTTCCAGTTTGGCCAGGCTATTTTGTAGAAGTTACTCCTAACTAGACTAGAAAATCTGTGGTGCCTTCTAATAGTTTTTGAGTTCAAAGAAGCAGTTTTTGAGTTCATTGATTTTCTCTAGTCTTTGTTTATTTTCTATTTCTCATTTTTATTATTTCCTTATGTTTACTTTAGGTGTAATTTACTTTCTTTCCCTAGTTTCTTTTTATTTTATTTTTTTAATTTAGTGAGAGGACGGGAGGCAGAGACAGACTCCTGCATGTGCCCTGACCGGGATCCACCCAGCAAGCCCATAAGGGGGCGATGCTCTGCCTCTTTGGAGTGTTGCTCCATTGCACCTGAGGTGGAGGCCATGGAGCCATTTTCAGTACCCAGGGCCAACTTGCTCTAATCAAGCCTTGGCTGCAGGAGAGGAAGAGGAAGAGGAAGAGGAGAAGAAAGAAAGGAAGGAAGGAAGGAAGGAAGGAAGGAAGGAAGGAAGGAAGGAAGGAAGGAAGGAAGGAAGGAAGGAAGGAAGGAGAGAGGGAGAGAGAGAGAGAGAAAGAAAGAAGAAAGAAAGAAAGAAAGGAAGGAAGGAAGGAAGGAAGGAAGGAAGGAAGGAAGGAAGAAAGAGAAGAAAGAAAGAAAGAAAGGAAAGAAAGAAAAAGAAAGAAGGAAGGAAGGAAGAAAGGAAGGAAGGAAGGAAGGAAGGAAAGAAAGGAAAGGAAGGAAGGAAAGGAAGGAAAGAAGGAAGGAAGGAAAGAAAGAAAGAAAAGAAAAGAAAGAAAGGAAAAAAAAGGAAAGAGAAAGAAAGAAAAGAAAGAAAGGAAAGAAAGAAAGAAAAGAAAGAAAGAAAGAAAGAAAGAAAGAAAGAAAGAAAGAAAGAAAGAAAGAAAAGAAAAAAGAAAAGAAAAGAAAAAGCCGGTTCGAAACCCTGGGCTTGCCTGGTCAAGGCACATATGGGAGTTGATGCTTCCTGCTCCTCCCTCCGTCTCTCTCTCCTCTCTCTCTCTCTCTGTCTCTCTCTCTCTCCCCCTCTCTCTCATCTCTAAAATGAATAAATAAAAATTTTAAAAAAGAAAGAAATAGAGAAAGAAAGAGAAAGGAAGGAAGGAAGGGAGAAAGAAGAGGAGGAGGAGGAAAAGAAGAAGAGGAGGAAAGAAGAAAGGAGTAGGAGTAGGAGTAGGAGTAGGAGTAGGAGTAGGAGTAGGAGTAGGAGTAGTAGTGGGAGGGGAGGTGTAGAAAAGAAGACAGGCTCTTCTCCTGTGTGCCGTGACAGGGTATTGAACCTGGGACATCCAAATGCTGGGCTGACGCTCTCCCACTGAGCCAACCTGCCAGGGCCTTTCCCTAGTTTCTTAATGTGGAAACCTTGATTACCGATTTTAGACCTTTCTAATTGAAATAGTTAACTAGAAATTTCCCTCTAAGTACTGCTATAGCTACACCCTACAAAATTTTGATGTTACTTTAAATTTTTTATTCATTTCAAAATATTTTGTAATTTAATTTGCAATTTTGTATTGACTCATTATTTAGAAGAATGTTAATTTCTAAATATTTGGAGATTTTCCAGATATCTTTCTGGATTGATATCTAATTTAATTCTGTTGTGTTCAGAGAACCTACTGTGTATGATTTGAAGACATTTAAATTTACTGAGGCTTGTTTTATCACCCAGAATATACTCCATCTTGGTTGGTGTTCTTTGTGTTTTTAAAAAGCATGTATACTCTGCTGTTATTGGTGAAGTGTTTTATAAATGTCAGGTCAAATTCATGAATAGTGCTCTTCAAGTATTTTTCTATTTGTACTGATTTTCTGTTATTTATGCTCTCTGAATTAGTGACAGAGAAGTGCTGAAATCTCCAACTATAATTGTAGAATTGAAATTTTCTCCTTTTAGTTCTATCAGTTTTTGCTTTTTTATTTTAGAGTTCTGTTATTTAAGATTATTATGTATGTTTCTTCATGAATATTTAACTCTTTATTATAAATATACAGCATTTAGACTAATTCATTTCTATCTCTCAACATTTAAAAATGTCTTGCCGTTGTCTTCTGGCATAATTTCAGAAGCAAAGTTTGCAATTACTTATATCTTTGTTTCTCTCCACATCATGTGTCCCTTTTTTGGTTGCTTTGAAAGATATATCTTTATCACCTTTTGCACAATTTGATTATAATTATACATTACTTTTTCTTCTCAACAAGATAGAGTCAAAAGATTTTGTATATTTTCAGTTTCCTGCAAAGTTCCTACACATTAATGTCTACTGTCAAGGAACCACTCTGATTTATGAGGACCTCCAGTGCTCAGGAAGGCTTTTGGACAATAGAATTCACTGATTCTACCAACACAAAAAGAATAGTCAAGTTTTATTGCTTAGTATAGTTAGTTAGTTAGGGCAATTCCCTAGATTCCCTATCAAGTTGAGCCCTGTTAGATATAGCACAAATTTTCTCTCTGATGTGACCTGAAGTTAATATGAAGAATTCTGGCATTTTTCTTATGAACTAATATATATATTTTAATCTGGAGCCTATAATAACCATTGCAGTTAAATGATGATGTTAGTAATACATACAAAGAATTGCAATAATATTTTATATACTTTACAGCTTGCAAATAATTTCAAATACATTTTCTCATTTAGATTATTTGTACTGAGAAGTTTTTGTAGACTCAATCAAAAACGTAAACATGGGCTGAATAATAAAAGGATTTTACTGCCAGCCATTTAAAAAAGATTTAAAAAATAATAACCTGCTTAAAAGCCCTAGTATTTATTGTCATTTAACTGCACAGAAATTAATTTCAAATGAGATAAGCCATATTTAAAAGATGATAAGATGAAACTAGAACAGAATGGTCTCCTATTTATTTTATGTTATTTTTCCTTTAAAATTAGAAGTGTATTTTTTTCATTTAAAAGGATAAACAAATGTGTTTGTATTTTACCATAATATTTTATAGCATATATTAGTTGTGATGAAGATCTGAAGCAGGATTAAACCCTGGCTGGATAGCTCAGTTGGTTAGAGCATCATCCTGAAGCCCAGAGGTTGCCGGTTCAATCCCTGTTCAAGGCACATATAGGAACAGATCGACTTTCCTGTCTTTCCCTTTCTCCCTTCTTCTCTCACTAAAATCAATAAAATAAACATTTTAAAAAATAGCAGGATTAATACTGATCATTTCTTCAATAAAAGAGAATAATCTCTTGCCTGACCAGGTGGTGGCGCAGTGGATAGAGTGTCAGACTGGGATGCGAAGGATCCAGGTTTGAGACCCCGAGGTCGCCAGCTTGAGCGTGGGCTCATTTGGTTTGAGCAAAGCTCACCAGCTTGGCCCCAAGGTCGCTGGCTCCAGCAAGGGGTTACTCGGTCTGCTGAAAACCCACAGTGAAGGCACATATGAGAAAGCGATCAATGAATAAACAACTAAGGTGTCGCAATGAAAAACTGATGATTGATGCTTCTCATCTCTCTCCGTTCCTGTCTGTTTGTCCCTATCTATCCCTCTCTATGATTCTCTCTCTCTGTCTCTGTAAAAAAAAAAAAAACTCTAAATGCCAATTTAACATAAATTAGTATGCGATAGCTATAAAGAAACTATCAATTGAGAGCATGAATTAATAAAAACATTCAAAAGCATATATATATATAGTCACATTATATTTGTCATTTGTACATTTGTACTTCTCTTTCCCCCGAGTACATGGAGATGATGACTAGATGCAGTTTAGAACTAATAAAGCTGGTCAATAAGAATTGGGATCACATAAAAATCCTGTCTTTAAACATATATAACGGAGGCCTAAACAATTGATGGGAAAAATACCGCTAGCTATTGTGGTCTACCTAAATAGTCTTCTCATGCTTATTCACTTTTAAGTTTAAGTAGTTTGATTGCATGGAGTATGAATTAGTTAATAAATGCTGAAATGATAAGCTAGGTAGAGTTGGTAGGTACTATTTAAAGTGAAGATTTAACCACAGAACCATATTGCTCGTGGCCCCAAATTTCACATTTCTAGCGCTTATGCAAGAAATGTTTTATTTTCCAGTATTGAAAACTTACCTCTGTTTTTGTTATTCTACTTTTTATTCTTAAAAGATTTACTTGGTTTTACCTTTTTTGTGACAGGCATCTTCACACGAGGACAGCGGGGCCTGGTAGACATCATCTTCCAGTACATTCACTATGATGAAATCTATGAAGCAATAAACATCCTGAGCAGTATGAACTGGGACACTGTGGGCCACCAGTGCTTTATCAGCATGAGTGCCATTGTAAACCATCTTCTTAGACAAAAGCTCACTCCAGAGAGAGAAGGTCAGACTTGAAATGTATTTCATAAGAGGGTTTTGCATATACATGAAGTACATTTAATTGAGTCAGTTATTTTTGAAGATTATTTTGAGTTAAGTTATTGGAGACTAAAAGACAAAAATTTTAATGCCTTATTAAAATTGACAAACTCAGATATCAAATGATTGCTCCCATGTGGTATTACCATATAGTATTTTTCAACATAAAGAACAACTTTTCTGTATATACCTGTGTTGGAACTTGGAATGCAGCATTGTAGATGTCATTGTAAGTTCAGGTGTGGACTATGCTCAGATTGCAAGCTGTGATTCTTGTAGACAAAGGACCCAAACAAAGGTCCTTATTCCTCTTTCACTTTAGACATCAACATTTTTCTCTCTCAGACTCCAAGTCCTTTGTCCAGATAAGAATCCTTACCTCTGATTTTGTGTGTGTGTGTGTGTGTGTGTGTGTGTGTGTGTGAGAGAGAGAGAGAGAGAGAGAGAGAGAGAGAGAGAGAGAGAATTGCAGCCCAGCCTTCTCCTTCTTGTTTTCATTCTAACTTGTTCTCATACCTCTCTCCCTTTCACCTGTTTGGATTTCCCTAACTTCCCCCAGAATAATTTTTCCTGTTGCACCTCAGATATTTATTGTCAAAGAGAGATAAGACACTATTAAAAAAAAGGGGAGAGAACAAATATGTGCCACATACAATAATGAAATTAATTTTTATATTTGTTTATTAGTATGTTACTTTTATTATGATTTACTTATTTACTTAATGTAAAATTCTCCTAAACATTTCTTCACTTTATTATTGCATATCTTTGCAGTAAATATTGACATTTATGGTGGGAAATCATGATCAATGAGAAACTGCCCCTGGGCAGTTTACAAGGTGGGAAAAACAGGAACTATTTCAAAAGAGAGCTTGTTTTCCTTGTTATTTTCTTTGCATGTTTATAGATTTTCATATTCTATTTTATTTTGTTTTTAAAGCAAACAAGTTGTTTAGATAGAATTCTGTATATTCCTTCATTTTACTAATTCTAGAGAAGCATAATCAATAAGAACATGTTCCCCCAGGAAGTCTGCAACATGGGACGTGGCCCAGCTCACAGGAGGCCTACAGTCAATATTTGTTTAATGTTACTTGAATGTGCTTTTTGGAGGTAGTCCAACCCATTTATGGGGACTCCAATATTTCTACAATGAGAAAATGCCTACCTAGCACAGTGCTTGGAACTCACAATGAGTAAGTACCACAGTAGGTACTCAAATATTAGTAAAAAAATAAAAAGAAGAGTATAACTTCAAATTTTTAGGTGCTAGTGATTTTCTATAATATTTCTGCATGCAGAGTTATTTAAAGTAAGTATTAATTAGTGTAAGTACACTCTCAAGATTGGGTACATAATAGAAAAAGAAAGGAGGAGTCCCTAAAGAAAACCTGTAATGGTGCACAAATCTATACAAGAGATTCTAAATTTACGGTTGAAGAAATATAGAAGATAAAATATTTATTGTCACTGAGCATACTGAGAAATTACTAACACCTTAGTGAATCTGTATTGTAAGATTCCTGTGTTGTAAGAAAAATTATTAGGGAATTCACAAATAGGCATTATCAGATTTTTGCCTTAATAAAGTATATTTTCAGGAACCATATTGGGGAGATAGGGAGATAAAAAGCTTGTATGATACTAGACTATTAAAATAAAATGCTTGCGTGATGCTGTGTTATCAGAATATGTACATTTTAAGCAGGTACATGCATTTCCTCCCAAGTAACTGCAAAACACATTTCTAAAACATTCAGTATTCTCTTATTGAGATTCATTCTATCTGAATATAACAAATTTGACATGGTAATTTGTTTTCCTTTTATTAGTGGAACCCAGTGAGCTCTTTTATTTGTAACTGTGTGGTGGTTATCTTTGACATCTTCATTTCTGCCTTAAACATCAAGCTGGGCTATCTAATGAATCTGTAACTGTGCTGGGAGTTACGAGTGTTCCATGTAGGCTTGAACATTTCAGATGTACAAAACATGCTGTCAAGAAAACAAGCGATGGCAAAAGAATCTGGCTTGTTTGCACAATAGCATTGCTCTATTCAATTTTAATCTAAATTGACTGCTGCTTTGAAAGAAAATACCTCTAAAGTTCATCTTACTCTACTGTCTAGATTTGAGATTAAAAAAGAAATTACTTAAAGCTTAGCCAAGTCCATGGCAATTACTCTGATGAGGTATTTAATACTTTCAAACCCAAATATGCCTAAAACTAAAGAGTTTTGCTAAATAAAGAATTGTTTATTCAACCAAGTGCTAGTAAGTAGCATAAGTATCAGTATAGTCTTAAATGTGAACACTAGTGTTCTTATATTATTCATATTCTCACCATTATGGCAATTATATAACTTCTTGGTGTGTCTTCAGGAAATACAACCCCATAGGCATTTCTTGGTAAAATTGTGAAGTAGGCAAAATGTGCCTCTTTCTCCTAATTCTAGCACTCTGGTTTATCAAAACCTGTTCTCCAATCCTTCTTTCCTAGGAAGGTGTCAGTTGACCCAGAAGAGATTAGCATGTCGTCCCTCCCAGGGGTGTTAGCTTTCAGACCTGGCAAAACCAACAATCTTATTATTGTTTAGGAAAGGATTTAGGAAAGATATAGGGACTTTCACTGTTACTTTAAAGTTGTAATGGGGATATTACTATCTCTGTTACAATAAGGCTATTTTTTATTTGCATTATTATTATTTTCTTTTTTAGAGAGAGGGAGGGACAGAGGGAGAGAGACAAGAAGGGAGGAGAAATGAGAAGCATTAACTCATGGTTGCAGCACTTTATTCATTGATTGCTTCTCGTGCCTGCCTTGACCAGGAGTCTCAAGCCAGCAACCTTGGGATCATATTAATAATCCCATGCTTAAGCCGGCGACCCTGCGCTCAAGCTGGTAACCTCAGGGTTTCAAACCTAGGACCTCAGCATCCCAGGTCAACATTCTATCCACTATGCCACTAGGCAGTTTTGTGTGTGTGTGTGTGTGTGTGTGTGTGTGTGTGTGTGTGTGTGTGTGTGTGTATTAACATTTCCAATACTGCTTTCAGTTCTCATGTGGACAGGTTAGTGTTCTCTTTTCTACTAAAGAGAGTAAATGTCGAACACATAGGGAGTTGATTTTACTGGAAATGCTACTTTAAATTGTGTTACTTTGATGAGTCACTGTTTTAATTACCCATTTGTGGTGAGAGGTTGATTCATTATGGATTTCTTCAGTTTTGACAGCTTTTTGTTGCTCAGAGTCATTGTCAGCTTTGCCTCAAGTGAAAGTTTATACACAGGTTTGTTTTTGTACCAGCTGTCATAGTTTAATTTCATCTTTCCTCCAACAAGCTCACATTTCATCCAAGTTTGCAAAACCTGACTGACTGCAAACATGAGTATTCTGTTGTAATTGAAGGAGTTTCACTTGTTTTAGTGCTGCTATGTTTGAATTCCACAGCACAGCTTGAGGCAAGCCTTGGAACCTTCTATGCTCCAACAAGACCCCTCTTGGATACAACTATATTGGAATATAGAGATCAAATCAGCAAATATGCAAGGAGATTCTTCCACCACTTGCTCAGGTGAATGCTATCTTTGGATTCATTAATATTAAACAAATTACCTATTTAAGGAGCCATCTATTTTATTTAGAATATTCCATAATATGACTATGTTTTCTAATAGCACATACCTTAAGTGAAAAAAAGAAATCTCTTGATATCCTTTATTTAATTCATTCTTGTTTTCCTTTTAACTACTAAATTTAAATATTGTTTAGGGCTTTTACATCATCACACTTTAATATAAGTTCCCATTTAATATGAAAGCTAAAAATAGCAGCTGTTTAAAATCAATTTGAAAATATTAACTTAATTGTGCTCCTAGCCCTAGAAAAATGGTTTTGTTTCGTTGCAGCTAAAAATATGAATATGCTATAAAATATGCTATATCTGAGACATCATTGGTTTGCTTTACTTTCAGAATTACTGTGGAAAGATTTGTTCCTTGTCTTCTCATATAATGTGCCATGTTGCTAGCGCTACTATGCCTCATTTTCTCTACTTTAGATGGGTATAATACATTCCTTTAACCTTAGGTGTTTTATGATAAATTAGTTAATGTAAATAAATTATTTTGAGAAAAATATAGTATAAAAGTTGAAGGACAATTACATATATTTTGTATATAAAGTTCAAAAATGGATGGAAGATGAATGAACTGATAGAGATTGATGATAGATAGGTTGGTAGATAGAGTTAGTTTAGAAATACATATAAATTTGTCAATACTATAAATAAAAGCAAGGAAGTGATTAGAACAAAATCTATGAAAGTGTGGAGTAGGTTAAGAGAAATCTTCTAGGAATAGACACATTGGAGGCTCCAAGGTATTAGTAATATTCCATTTCTTAAGATGAATGGGGTATATATTAAGGTCCATTAAAAATTGTTATTCTTCGGCCTAGCGTGCGGAGGACCCGGGTTCGATTCCCGGCCAGGGCACATGGGAGAAGCGCCCATTTGCTTCTCCACCCCTCCGCCGCGCCTTCCTCTCTGTCTCTCTCTTCCCCTCCCACAGCCAAGGCTCCATTGGAGCAAAGATGGCCCGGGCGCTGGGGATGGCTCTGTGGCCTCTGCCCCAGGCGCTAGAGTGGCTCTGGTCGCAACATGGCGACACCCAGGAGGGTCGCAACATGGCGACGCCCAGGATGGGCAGAGCATCCCCCCCTGGTGGGCAGAGCGTCGCCCCTGGTGGGCGTGCCGGGTGGATCCCGGTCGGGCGCATGCGGGAGTCTGTCTGTCTCTCCCTGTTTCCAGCTTCAGAAAAATGCAAAAAAAAAAAAAAAAAAAAAAAAAAATTGTTATTCTTTTAGTTGAATGTATATATTATATATTTTTTATATATGATATATTTTATAACAGAAAATACTAAATTGTCAACTCCATGCACCAAATGGAAGGAACTGAGTTGAGTTTAGAATTTAAATTTTTCTTACAATATAAATTTATTATAATTCTATTTAACTTAAGCAATTTCATATATACAGTAGTCTCTGTTTTTCTTAGACCAACCCTGTTAAGGGGATATTATCATTTGGCAAATGAATAAATGATATATAAAGTGGCACTTTGATCTCTACCTAATAGAGAAACAGTCATTGGAAAACAGTCATTTTAGAAGCCGAGAAGTGTTAATATATTGTAAGAGTTATGATCTGTAATTGAATTTTGCCCCCCTTTTTTTTTTTTTGGTATTTTTGGTATTTTTCTGAAGCTGGAAACGGGGAGAGACAGTCAGACAGACTCCCGCATGCGCCCGACCGGGATCCACCCGGCACGCCCACCAGGGGGCGATGCTCTGCCCCTCGGAGCGTAGATCTGTCGTGACCAGAGCCACTCTAGCGCCTGGGGCAGAGGCCAAGGAGCCATCCCCAGGGCCCGGGCCATCTTTGCTCCAATGGAGCCCTGGCTGCGGGAGGGGAAGAGAGAGACAGAGAGGAAGGAGAGGGGGAGGGGTGGAGAAGCAGATGGGCGCTTCTCCTGTGTGCCCTGGCCGGGAATTAAACCCGGGACTTCTGCACACCAGGCCAACGCTCTACCACTGAGCTAACCGGCCAGGGCCGAATTTTGCCCTTTTTATCTGAGTGACGTTACATATTTTAAGAGATTCTTCACCCTGAGTGAGGCATTCTTCTCTATATGAACCTATGCCAAAAGTACTGAAGGTGTTGTTACATTTATTAGGACTGAGGGCTTTGCTCTTTGCTCTATTATTTTGTTTTCCTCATTCCTAGGGAAAATTAATGAACTCACTTCCTGCCTGAAAAACACAAAAGATTAACATGAATGAAAAAGGTGTTCTGGAGGCATATTCTTGGGGGCCTCACTGTTTCTCTGGCCTCTGTGACTTTCTGCAGTGGTTTGATTGTATTATAAGCATTACATTTCATAACGTGACACTAATATCCTATGAATATCCACATATACTATTAACGTGCAATTTTTTGTTCATTGATTTTCCTTAAATGCAGTATTCTAACTATTTTTTGGATGTGCTTTGATGAGGTAACTATTATTGTTGTTGTTATTAGACTCTAGCTTCTCTGTGTGGTTATACATGTATCTGGAATTCAATGTTTTCCCTTGAGAGTATACTAGGTTTTTCATGTTTTCTTTTACATGTGTTTTGCTACTATTTCAGTTATAATGAATGTTAATTAGTTCTTTTGACAGTAGGCTATCCACAGCATTATGGAAAATCAAGAGTAAGTTTAGAGGAAATTAAATGAGATAGCTTAGGTTGGAACTGTTCTTTTGTTTAATCTGCTGCCAAGAAGTTCTCTGCTTAAGGGAAGAGAAACAGGCCAAATCCTTCTTTGTATTTGTGGAATACTAGAATTGTGCTACTTCCTGTACTTGGCTAACCAGGATTTTAATATTCTAAAAAAATTAGTAGGTAATGGACTAAGTCCTAAACAGTAAACCCACCATAGGAAGTTCAAACTGAAGATTAGGAAGGGGAGTGCCGGCCCTGGCAGGTGGCTCAGTGGTAGACCGTCAGTCCGGCATGTGGAAGTCTCTGGTCAGGGCACACAGGAGAAGCGAACATCTGCTTCTCCACCCCCCCCATCTCTCTTTCCCTCTCTCTTTCTCTCTCTTTCTTTATTCCCCTCCTGCAGCCATGGCTCTACTGGTTCAAGCACATCAGCCTGGGCACTGAAGATGGTTCTGCAGAGCCCCTGCCCCAGACACTTAAATAGCTTTGTTGCGAACATGGCCCTGGATGGGGGTTGCCAGGGGGATCCTGGTCGGGGCACATGCGGGAGACTCTCTGTTCACCTCCCCTCCTCTCACTTGGAAAAGAAAAATAAATAAATAAATAAATAAATAAATAAATAAATAAATAAATAGAAAAGAAGCGCCATGCAGAAGGGGGGGGGGGGATGTGCTTGAGATCCTCACTGGTAAAGCTGATGACTCACTGGTAAAGTACAAATTGCCTGAGTACAAATTGGATTGTTTTAAGAAGAATAAAATATTAGGTTGATTTTAATTTCATGCAGCAATAGAAAGGGTGAGTATTACAGTTTGAATTTGTGGTAAAAGACAACTATATGTGTAACTTACTAAAATAAAAAATTTTTATACAATTTTGTTTTATCTTGACAGAGGGGCCCCATGGACATCTTTGTTTATGACTCTTTTTGTCTTTAACAAGTATAAAAAATTATCCTGCAGCCTTCCTCCAAATCCAAATGAATCTACACTTTAAAACTTACTTATGTCCTTTTCTGACACCTTTTTATATGTGTTTAAAATGATCAATTTTTATAAAGACATTCTACCTATAAATGTGAATCATTGCTCCTAACATTAAAGGTAGAGAGCAGAAATACAATCTTGATATCATAGCTAAAAAGGATATTTTATTATAATAAAAGTTTAAAGATATCAATTGGTCTAAATCATAAGATGATTAATTTGGAAGACTCTTACCTATAGGTGTCTAGAAAAAATATTAGTGTTTTCCTTTTCTCTCCCTCTCACAACACTTCTGATATCAGAAGTTCTTTCCCACACTGACCAATTCTCTGACAGCAGCTGGGTGTTCTACAATTCAATTTAATTCTGACATCCCTCCCTTTGCCTCTGAATGTCTCCACACTATACTCTGTGTCTGTATGATGTTGTATTAACCTTGCATCTCTGGATTAAATCCTGCTTGATCATGGTGTATGATTTTTTTTAAATGTGTTGCTGGATCAGGTTTGTTAATATTTTGCTGAAGGTTTTAGCATCTAGGTTCATCAGAGATATTGGCCTATAGTTTTCTTTCTTTATAATGTCTTTATCCGGTTTTGGAATTAGGATAATGCTGGCCTCATAAAATGAGCTTGGGAGTCTTTCCTCCTCTTTAATTTTTTGGAATAAGTTTGAGAAAGATAAGTGTTCTCTGAATGTTTGATAGAATTCACCTGTGAAGCTATCTGGTCCAGGACTTGTTCATTGGGAGTTTTTTGACTACTACTTCAATTTCACTTGCCATAATCTGTTTATTCAGATTCTCTGATTCTTATTCAGTTTTAGAAGATTGTATATTTCTAGGAATTTACCCATTTTGTCCAGACCGTCCAATTTATCAGCATAGTTATTCTTAATATTTTCATATACCCTATGTTTTTTGATTGGATAATTTAATTTGTCTATATTTAAGGTTATTATTGATAGGTACTTATTTATTGCCATTTTATTCTTTATAACTATGCTTCTCTATATGTATAATTCCTTTTCTTCTTCTTCCTCTTCTTTCTTCTTTCTTCTTCCTCTTCCTGGCCCTTTAACATTTTCCATGATACTGTATTGGTGGTAATGAACTCCTTTAACTTTTTCTCGTTTGGGAAGCTCTTCATTATGCTTTCAATTTTAAATGATAGTTTTGCTGGGTCTTGGTTTCAGGTTCTTGCTTTTTTTTTTTTTTTTTTGTATTTTTCCAGAGCTAGAAGCGGGGAGGCAGTCAGACTCCCACATGTGCCTGACGGGGATCCAACTAGCATGCCCACCAGGGGGCAATGCTCTGCCCATCTGGGGCATCGCTCCGTTGCGGCCAGAGCCAGTCTAGTGCCTGAGGCAGAGGCCTTGGAGCCCTCCTCAGCGCCTGGGCCAACTTTGCTCCAATGGAGCCTTGGCTGCAGGAGGGGAAGAGAGAGACAGAGAGGAAGGAGAGGGGGAAGGGTGGAGAAGCAAATGGGCACTTCTCCTGTGTGACCTGACCGGGAATCGAACCTGGGACTTCCACACGCCAGGCTGATGCTCTACCACTGAGCCAACTGGCCAGGACCAGGTTCTTACTTCATCACTTTGAATATTTCATGCCAATCCCTTGTGGCCTACAGTGTTTCTGTTGAGAAATCAACTGACAGTCTTATGAGAGCTCCTTTGTAGGTAACTAACAGCCTTTCTCTTATGGCTCTTAGGATTCTCTGTCTTTAAACTTTGCATATTTAATTATGTTGTGCTTCAGTGTGGGCTTCTTTGGGTTCATGTTGTTTGGGACTCTGTGCTTTCTGGACTTGTGTGTAGTTTTCTTTCACTAGATTTGGAAAGTTTTCAGTCATTTTTTTAAAATAGGTTCTTGATCTATTGCTCTCTCTCTTTTCTTTGTAGTATCCCTGTGATGTGGATACTGTTCTGTTTCATGTTTTCTCCAAGAATCCTTAAACCATCCTTATTTTTAAAAATTCTGTTTTCTTTTTGCTGCTTTGATTATGTTCCACCACCTTCTCTTCCAAAATGCTGATTTGATCCTCTGCTTCTTCGGCCCTGGCCGGTTGGCTCAGCGGTAGAGCTTCGGCCTGGCGTGTGGGGGACCCGGATTCGATTCCCGGCCAGGGCACATAGGAGAAGCGCCCATTTGCTTCTCCACCCCCACCCCCTCCTTCCTCTCTGTCTCTCTCTTCCCCTCCCACAGCCAGGGCTCCATTGGAGCAAAGATGGCCCGGGCGCTGGGGATGGCTCCTTGGCCTCTGCCCCAGGCGCTAGAGTGGCTCTGGTTGCGGCAGAGTGACGCCCCAGAGGGGCAGAGCATCGCCCCCTGGTGGGCAGAGCATCGCCCCTGGTGGGCGTGCTGGGTGGATCCTGGTCGGGCGCATGCGGGAGTCTGTCTGACTGTCTCTCCCCGTTTCCAGCTTCAGAAAAATACAAAAACAAACAAACAAACAAAAAAAACAAAACAAAAACCCAAAAAAAACCACTGCTTCTTCAAACCTACTTCTTCAAACCTTCTAGTGAATTCTTCATTTCAAATATTATATTCTTCATTTCTATTGGTTCTTTTTTATGGTTTCTATGTCCTTTTTAATACTTAGTATCTCTGTAAAGTCTCACTGAAATAACCCGGTTTCCCCCTAAGGTCCTTGAGCATCATTGTTTATATTGTTAAACTCTGCATCTGGTACTTTGGTTGTTTCTATTTCATTTAATTCTTTTTCTGGAGATTTCTCTAGTTCTTTATTTAGGGTATATTTATTTTTCTCCACATTTTTTCTGCCTTTTTGTGTATGTCTATGTGATTTAGGTAGCTCTGCTATGACTCCTAAACTTGTTTTGGTGGTTTTATGACGTAGGTAGTGTTCAGTTCAGTGGTGCAGTCTTCACGATCACCTGAGGTCAGTTCTTCAGGAATGTATCTTGTGGGTTATGTGAGCCCTTTTGCTGTAGTTGAGTCTTGAATGCTGTGGCTCTTTTGTAGGTGGAGATAACCCCTCAGATTGCCTATCAGGGTAAACCTAGATCACCTGGTATGAGTCATTGTGCAGAGGCTGCTACCAAGTCAGAGTTCTTCTAAGCAGAGTCTGGTGCCTTCCAGGATCCTATTTTGGGTGTGTAGCTTATGTGGCTGGTTGGGTCGAGCTATGGTTTTGTCAGAAGCCCACCATTGGTTATTTTTGCTCTGAGTCCACTTGGGCAGAGTTCAGGTACAGGTTGATATCAGATATTGTGTGTAACCAGCCTAGAGGCTACCTGTCTGGAACTACCATGCTATTCACTGTTTTTGGTTGTTTCTATTTGGCCTAGGTGTGCATGGGAAGGGGCAACTTGTGTTCAAGGGTCAGCTTCCTCAATTTAGAGCTGAGGGCTGATATATAAGAGGTCCAATGCTCCCTGAGGTCTACCTTCACCTGTTGGTGACTCTGCTTCTCCCTGAGGTTTCCTGGTCTTCCTCCAGAGCTTCTTACAAAAGACTATAGAGCGGGCCCAAGCTGGGCCACAGGGTATGAGCTTGGTAGAGCAGGGTAAACAGTGTCAGGAGGACAGGGCTAGCAGATCCTCTACTTGTGGGCTGCACAATCATGCACTCAGTGAGGGAAAAGTGTACTCTAGTCCAGTGGTCCCGGGCCACGGACCGGTAGTGGTCCGTGGGCCATTTGGTACCGATCCGCAGAGAAAGAATAAATAACTTACATTATTTCAGTTTTATTTATATTTAAGTCTGAACGATGTTTTATTTTTAAAAAATGACCAGATTCCCTCTGTTACATTCGTCTAAGACTCACTCTTGACATTTGTCTCGGTCACGTGATACATTTATCCATCCCACCCTAAAGACCGGTCTGTAAAAATATTTTCTGACATTAAACCGGTCCGTGGCCCAAAAAAGGTTGGGACCACTGCTCTAGTCCATAATCATACTCAGTGTCTGCCAGAGTCTCCAACCCTAGCATCCCCAGGAGGAGTACACTGCAGTTTCAGGTTAGTTGCAGCCAATCATTCCTTCTGCAGGAGCAAACAGAGCAGGGAAGAGCCACCAGGGCTCAGGAGGACAGATCAAAAGAGTCTCTGATGGGATTTGAGGTGGCCAAGTCCACAGGACAGGGGAAAGTACTTTGCTTCCCCCTGTTCCACAGCCAGCCACACAACCCAGTGCTTGTCAGAAACAAGAGCCTCCGAAGGAGTTGCCCTCCAAAGGTCCCAGCTCCTAATAGCTCTCTTTTACTCCCGTGGAGCTGAGCTCAGCAGAGCGGGGCTTGACAGTTTCCCATTGTGGGTAGTGCCAGCAAACCTGTAGGAAGGGGTGCTTGTTCCTCTCTCACGCAAGAGCCTCTGAGGGAGACGTGCTCAAGGTCCCAGCTCTGCATGATACTCAGATATCCCTGCAGGGCTAAACTCAGCAGGGCAGGGCCACAGGAGATGGAAGGGCAGGCTAAGTGATTTAACACATAGGGACAGGTGCCAGCTGTGTGCTTGAAGTGAGGAAGATTTGTTCCCTTTCCAAAGCTACACAGTTCAATCACTGTCTGAGTCTCCACCAAGAGCTTCTCCAGAAAAAGAGAACCCCAAAGGTCACTGCTAGGTGCAGTCAGCAGACTCCTCTGCAGGACTCAAGCATGGCAGGGTGGTGTTGCCAGTAGTTGGAGGACTAGGCAGTGCACTCCCCAAGCAGGTGCCATGAGAACAGAAGTGCTCGACCCTGGGAAGATGGTATCTGGGTCTTTAGCAGACTGCATTCTCTCCCAGGCAGACTGAATCTCCACTGATTTCACCACCAGATGCTATGCGAGCTCTTCCCATCTCTGTTGGCTGAATTGGTGTTCCCTGTGAGAGGCTGAGCCTCTACATTCCTGGAGGACAGGAGCTTTGCAAGCAAGATATCCCTCTGGCTTCTCAGCTGCCACACATGCAAGGGCCAGCCCATTCTACATCTACCCGTCATACCAGTCTATGGGGCTTCTTCTGTAAATCCTTGGTATAGTATTCAGTCCAGCTAGCCTTCAGTTGGTCATTCAGGTTAATTGCTCTATAATTAAGCTGTACATCTGGTTTGGCGCTGGGAGTAGGTGAGTGTAGCTTCCACCTACTCTGTAGCTATTTTGGAATCCCCCAAGAGTCATGGTTTTTAAATGCGAATAAAAGAGTAAGCAAAATGTTGAAAAAACTTTATTACCAAGGAATCAAAATACTGTGTTACTGAAATATTTGTGAGGAAGTGTGTTGATATCTGCATTTGCCTTTGCAATGCAACAAGAAAATACAATGGATTGATGGATAAAGTAGGAGATTGGTAGATATGTGCTAAAGTAGCAGTGATAGAATGTATGTAGTAGATATATATCTTTTCAACTTTCTTAGATGTTTGAAAATTTTTATAATAAGATATTGGAAGGAAATATATATTATCTTCAGTCAATATTTACACTTAGAATTTGGGGAAAAGAGTAGTCTTTTGGAAATGGCTTTTAGCTTATGCAAAATATATGTGATAGGCAATAAGAATTCTTTTTATAACTAAAAATGTTATTAACCAATTTGATTACTAAATAGCTTTTTAAGTTATACTTTTCACTAGGACCATGCACAATAACTAAAACAATTGTATGAAATGAATCAAAAGAATATGAATGCTAAAACAATTACCTAAGGACATTTAGGATAAAAGATAGAATGATCTCCAGAGAAAAACTTCCTGGTTAGATCATCTAAAAATGCTAGATAATATTTGTTAAATACTATTTAAAGCATGGTTGACCTGGCAGGAAACTAAGGGAAATACTCAGAGATTGAAATGACAAGGATGCTTGATTCCATAAGAGTAAGCAAATTCAAAGTTTGCCTTGAAGGCATCTGCTGGCAGTGAGGTGCTTGGTTTACAGAGGCTCTCTACTCAGTTAGGAGACAAAGCTCTGGGCTTAAGGAGACTGGGAGATTTGTATCAGAGATTCTCCACATCAGGCTACAACCCTCGCAGTGCAGTATCTTCCCTGAGTGAACTAGAAGGAAGACAGGAGATGCAAGAAGGAATGGTGGGCAAAAAATAATGTTAAACTTGTCGAAACTGATTATATAAGACAAAAATTCCAATGTCTAATTCACAGGGTTAAATATTAAGACTAAAATCCTGGACAATAACAACACACAAATCAGAACAGGAGTGAACCAATGGCAAGAGAAGTGAAGGCAAAAATTAATGAATGGGACTACATCAGACTAAGAAGTTTTTGCTCAGCAAGGGAAACTGATAACAAAATAAACAGAAAGCCAACTAAATGGGAAATGATATTTTCAAACAACAGCTCAGATAAGGGCCTAATATCCAAAATATACAAAGAACTCATAAAACTCAACAACAAACAAACAAACAATCCAATAAAAAAATGGGAAGAGGATATGAATAGACACTTCTCCCAGGAAGAAATACAAATGGCCAACAGATATATGAAAAGATGCTCATCTTCTTTAGCTATTAGAGAAATGCAAATCAAAACGGCAATGAGATACCACCTCACACCTGTTCGATTAGCTGTTATTAGCAAGTCAGGTAATAGCAAATGTTGGAGAGGCTGTGGAGAAAAAGGAACCCTCATACACTGTTGGTGGGAATGTAAAGTAGTACAACCATTATGGAAGAAAGTATGGTGGTTCCTCAAAAAACTGAAAATAGAACTACCTTATGACCCAGCAATCCCTCTACTGGGTATATACCCCCAAAACTCAGAAACATTGATACGTAAAGACACATGCAGCCCCATGTTTATTGCAGCATTGTTCACAGTGGCCAGGACATGGAAACAACCAAAAAGCCCATCAATAGATGACTGGATAAAGAAGATGTGGCACATATACACTATGGAATACTACTCAGCCATAAGAAATGATGACATCGGAACATTTACAGCAAAATGGTGGGATCTTGATAACATGATACGAAGCGAAATAAGTAAATCAGAAAAAAACAGGAACTGTATTATTCCATACGTAGGTGGGACATAATAGTGAAACTAAGAGACATTGATAAGAGTGTGGTGGTTACGGGGGGGAGGGGGGAATGGGAGAGGGATAGGGGGTGGGAGGGGCACAAAGGAAACAAGATAGAAGGTGACAGAGGACAATCTGACTTTGGGTGGTGGGTATGCAACATAATTGAACGACAAGATAACCTGGACTTGTTATCTTTGAATATATGTATCCTGATTTATTGATGTCACCCCATTAAAAAAATAAAATTATAAAATAAAAAAAAATAAAAAAAAAAGGAGTGAAGAATTTAAAGTATTCTAAGATCCTTGTACTTTTCAAGAGAAAGCTAGAAATATCTATTAATACCAAGTTTTATTAAGTAAAATATATATGGTAGAATTTTTAGGATAATCACTAAAGAAACAGAAAAACGGTATATAATTTCAGAGGGAAATGTTGGATGAGGGAAATAACGCAATCCAAAAAAGTCAAGAAATGGGAAAGAGTGTGGCATGCAGGGTGAAGAACATAAAAAAAAAGATGGAAAACAGCCTGACCAGGCAGTGGCGCAGTAGATAGAGCATCAGACTGGGACGGGGAGGACTCGGGTTTGAAACCTTGAGGTTGCCAGCTTGAGTGCGGGCTCATCTGGTTTGAGCAAGGCTCACCAGCTTGAGCCCAAAGTCACTGATTTGAGCAAGGGGTTACTCAGTCTGCTATAGCCTCCTGGTCAAGGCACATATGAGAAAGCAATCAATAAGCAAATAAGGTGCCACAACAAAGAATTGATGCTTCTCATCTCTCTCCCTTCCTGTCTGTCTGTTCCTATCTGTCCCTCTCTCTGTCTCTGTCACCAAAAAAAAAAAAAAAAAAAAAAAGATGGAAAACAGAAAATACCCAATGAGGTAGTCAAAATGAATTTTAAAAATCTAATTGGACAGATAAGTGTAAAAACAAAACTAGACTGCACACAAAAATAAACTCAAATTGGATTAAAGACTTCAATGTTATACTTGAAACCATAAATTTCCTAGAAGAAAACAAACAATAAAATCTCAGACATTCTTTTTTTTTCTGACATATTCCGTGGGCAAGGGAAACAAAAGAAAAATAAATAAGTGGGACTACATCAAAGTAAAAAGTTTTTGCAAAACTACAGACCAATATCTCTAATGAATACAGATGCTAAAATACTAAACAAAATACTAGAAATTGAATACAACATATTAAAAAAATAATACATCATGATCAAGTGGGATTCATCCCAGAATCTCAAGGATGGTTCAACATATGTAAAACGGTTAACGTAATACACCATATCAACAAAACAAAGAACAAAAACCACATGATCTTATCAATAGATGCAGAAAAGGCTTTTGATAAAATACAACACAATTTTATGTTTAAGACTCTCAACAAAATGGGTATAAAAGGAAAATATCTCAACATGATAAAGGCCATATAGGATAAACCATCAGCTAACATCATATTAAATGGCACTAAAGTGAAAACTTTCCCCCTTAAATCAGGAACAAGACAGGGTTGTCCACTCTCTCCACTCTTATTTAATGTGGTACTAGAGGTTCTAGCCAGAGCAATCAGACAAGACAAAGAAATAAAAGGCATCCATATCGGAAAAGAAGAAGTAAAGGTATCACTTTTTGCAGATGATATGATCCTATACATCGAAAACCCCAAAGAATCCACAAAAAGACTACTAGAAACAATAAGCCAATACAGTAAGGTCGCAGGATACAAAATTAACATACAGAAGTCAATAGCCTTTCTGTATGCCAACAATGAAACATTTGAGAACGAACTCAAAAGAATAATCCCCTTCACGATTGCAACAAAAAAAATAAAATACCTAGGAATAAACATAACAAAGAATGTAAAGGACTTATATAATGAAAACTATAAACCATTGTTAAGGGAAATCGAAAAAGATAAAATGAGATGGAAGAATATTCCTTGTTCTTGGTTAGGAAGAATAAATATAATCAAGATGGCCATATTACCCAAAGCAATATACAAATTTAATGCAATTCCCATCAAAATTCCAATGACATATTTTTTTTTCATTTTTCCGAAGCTGGAAACAGGGAGGCAGTCAGACAGACTCCCGCATGCGCCCGACTGGGATCCACCCGGCATGCCCACCAAGGGGTGATGCTCTGCCCCTCTGGGGAGTCGCTCTGTTGCATCCAGAGCCATTCTAGCGCCTGAGGCAGAGGCCACAGTGCCAACCCCAGCGCCCAGGCCATCTTTGCTCCAATGGAGCCTCGGCTGTGGGAGGGGAAGAGAGAGACAGAGAGGAAGGAGAGGCGGAGGGATGGAGAAGCAGATGGGCGCCTCTCCTGTGTGCCCTGTCTGGGAATCGAGTCCGGGACTTCTGCACGCCAGGCCGACGCTCTACCGCTGAGCCAACTGGCCAGTGCCCAATGACATTTTTTAAAGAAATGGAGCAAAAAATCATCAGATTTATATGGAACTATAAAAAACGCCGAATAGCCAAAGCAATCCTAAAGAAAAAGAATGAAGCTGGGGGCATTACAATACCTGACTTCAAACTATATTATAGGGCCATGACAATCAAAACAGCATGGTATTGCAGAAAAATAGACACTCAGACCAATGGAACAGAATAGAAAACCCAGAAACAAAACCATATATATATATATATATATATATATATATATATATATATATATGTATATATACACACACACACACACACATATATATACATATATATAGTCAAATAATTTTTGATAAAGGGACCAACAACACACAATGGAGAAAAGAAAGCCTCTTCAATAAATGGTACTGGGAAAACTGGAAAGCCACATGCAAAAGAATGAAACTGGACTACAGTTTGTCCCCCTGTACTAAAATTAACTCAAAATGGATCAAAGATCTAAACATAAGACCTGAAACAATTAAGTACATAGAAGAAGACATAGGTACTCAACTCATGGACCTGGGTTTTAAAGAGCATTTTATGAATTTGACTCCAAAAGCAAGAGAAGTGAAGGCAAAAATTAATGAATGGGACTATATCAAACTAAGAAGTTTTTGCTCAGCAAGAGAAACTGATAACAAAATAAACAGACAGCCAACTAAATGGGAAATGATATTTTCAAACAACAGCTCAGATAAGGGCCTAATATCCAAAATATACAAAGAACTCATAAAACTCAACAACAAACAAACAATCCAATAAAAAAATGGGAAGACGACATGAACAGACACTTCTCCAAGGAAGAAATACAAATGGCCAACAGATATATGAAAAGATGCTCATCTTCTTTAGTTATTAGAGAAATGCAAATCAAAACTGCAATGAGATACCACCTCACACCTGTTAGATTAGCTATTATTAACAAGACAGGTAATAGCAAATGTTGGAGAGGCTGTGGAGAAAAGGGAACCCTCATACACTGTTGGTGGGAATGTAAAGTAGTACAAGCATTATGGAAGAAAAAGTATGGTGGTTCCTCAAAAAACTGAAAATAGAACTACCTTATGACCCAGCAATCCCTCTACTGGGTATATACCCCAAAAACTCAGAAACATTGATATGTAAAGACACATGCAGCCCCATGTTCATTGCAGCATTGTTCACAATGGCCAGGACATGGAAACAACCAAAAAGCCCATCAATAGATGACTGGATAAAGAAAATGTGGCACATATACACTATGGACTACTACTCAGCCATAAGAAATGATGACATCGGATCATTTACAGCAAAATGGTCGGATCTTGATAACATTATACGAAGTGAAATAAGTAAATCAGAAAAAACCAGGAACTGCATTATTCCATACGTAGGTAGGACATAAAAGTGAGACTAGGAGACATTGATAAGAGTGTGGTGGTTACGGGGGGAGGGGGGAGAGGGAGAGAGCAAGGGGAGGGGGAGGGGCACAAAGAAAACTAGATAGAAGGTGACAGAGGACAATCTGATTTTGGGTGATGGGTATGCAACATAATTGAACGACAAGATAACCTGGACATGTTATCTTTGAATATATGTATCCTGATTTATTGATGTCGCCCCATTAAAAAAAATAAAATTATTATTAAAAAAAAAGTTTTTGCATAGGAAAGGAAACCATCAACAAAATGAAAAGACAGCCCACTGAAAGGGAGAACACATTTACCAGGGATACATCTGATAAGGGGTTAATTTTTAAAATTTATAAAGGTCTTATACAACTTAACAGCACAAAAACAATTCAATTAAAAAATGGGCAAAGGACCTGAATAGACACTTCTTCAAAGATGACATACTGATGACCAATAGACATATGAAAAGATGTTTAGTGTCACTAATCATAAGTGAAGTGCAAATTAAAACCACTGTGAGATCTCACCTCATACCTGTCAGGCTGGCTATCAATAATAAATCAATAGACAGCAAGTGTTGGCAAGTATGTGGAGAAAACGGAACTCTTGTGCACTGCTGGTGGGAATGCAGATTGGTGCAGACACTGTGGAATGCAGTATGGAGTTGCATCAAAAAATTAAAAATGGACCTGCCTGCAACCTAC
The DNA here is from genome assembly GCF_036850765.1 of Saccopteryx bilineata. Classification (NCBI taxonomy): domain Eukaryota; kingdom Metazoa; phylum Chordata; class Mammalia; order Chiroptera; family Emballonuridae; genus Saccopteryx; species Saccopteryx bilineata. The sequence goes on along the minus strand of NC_089492.1, from coordinate 119,579,429 downwards.
CAATTCCACTTTTGGGAATGTATACAAAGAAACCTGAAACACTGATTCAAGAGTATGTGCACCCACCGCCCCTGTGTTCACTGCAGCGTTATTTAGCCAATATTTGGTGCCCATCAGTAGATGACTGAATAAAAAAGCTGTGGTACATTTACACAGTGTAATACTACTTGACTATAAAAAAGATGAAAATCTAACCTTTTATGACAGAATGGATGGAACTGGGTATTATTGTGCTGAGTGAAATAAGCCAGTCAGAGAAAGACAAGTACTGTACAATTTTACTTTTATGTGGAATCTAATGAACAAAATAAACTAGTAAATAGTGGAACCAGACTCATAGAGCAGACTGATAGCTGTCAGAGGGGAGAGGGGAGAGAGGGATGGGTAAAAAGGTGTAGGGATTAAACAAAGAAAAAAAACCACATAGACGACACTACAGTGATTCCAGAGGGAAAGGGGTTTAGGGGAAGGTAGAAGAGGTTAAAGGCATGATAAATGGTAATGGAATTGGGACCACTTTGGGTGATGAAAACACAGTACAATATATAACTGATGTATTATATAATTGTGTACCTGAAACCCATAATTTATTAACCAATGTCACCCCAATAAATTCAATAAAAAAGGCCTGACCTGTGGTGGCACAGTGAGATAAAGCGTTGACCTGGAACACTGAGGTTGCTGGTTCGAAACCCTGGGCTTGCCTGGTCAAGGCACATATGGGAGTTGGTGCTTCCTGCTCCTCCCCCTTCTCTCTCTCTCTCTCTCTCACACACACACACACACACACCCCTCTCTCTAAAAATCAATAAAAAATTCAATAAAAATGTTGTAAAAATGAGTTATTTTCAATGAAAGTGGACTAAAATTTTATGGCAAATATCATTGAAAGATTTTTTTCTTTGTTTTTACAAGAGGCCCTAAAGCATAGAAAGTTTAAAAATTAGAAAATGGAGAAAAATTATACTAGTTCAATACCCAACAGGAATCTAATAATGTGTACAAATAATCTTTAAAGCGAAATCAGGGAGGTTCCAAGATGGCCACAGAGCAAGCAAACGCTCCAACTCCCACTTCCCAGAGCCAAGGTGGATTACAACTTAAATCTGACAACATTCATCGTGAAAGGCCAACTTTGGACTAAACTAAGGATTCTACAGCCAAGGACCACCAAAGAACCCACACTGAGACTGGTAGGAAAGGTGGAAACGTGGAAAGGACTGCCCTGCTCCTAGGAGCGAGCAGTGGCTGGCAGGGACTCTTGCGATGGTAAGGGTTGTCCAGCAAATTGTGGGTCCTCATCCCCAAAACCGGAATCCCAACCTAGAGCCCTGGAGCCTGGAAGGGGCTTATAGACTATATTTGGCTAAGAAAAGAGCCTAGACACTGTTTGAGAGAAGGAGGCAGAACTCTCAGACCCAGGCTCCACATTAAAAGGACTGCATGGAGAGCCTCACTCACAGCCACTTTCCCGGAGCTCCAAGAGCAGAGAGCGCTGGGAGGACTGGAGTTCCCAGGGGAGAGAGCAGTCTCAGAGGCACAGAGGGAGACACTTTGAGCAATGGTCAGTCATCCTAACCCCTGGGCTGAGTCACTCCCCAAATCTAAAGTGAACATTTTTCCTGGGAACAGCATCACTAGCAAAGGGAAGAAATTACCCCATCTACCAGAGGCTCACCTGCCCTAGCTAGAACAAAGGCGTTTAGAGCCAGGCAGCACATTAGGGACACAAATAGGGAGTACAGAGGTCTAATTACACCACCCCAGGCACTGCTGAGTGTTTGCCCAAGGTGGACAGGCTAAAGGCTGCAGGGCACATTTGTGGAAGCCAGAGTGGTTCGAGCAAGCATGCACAAGCCAGCCGTGGACCCGGGAACCACTGCTGCCACTGCAGGGGTCCAGGATCACACACAGTCCTGCTCACTGAGTGGGCCCACCCTGGGTGGGGGCGCAGGCTTGAGCGTCAGCAGAGAGGTTACATGCACAGGCGCGCGTGAGCCCACCATCAACGGCGGAAGTCTCGGTCGCCACTGCAGGGGTCCAGGCCAGCGCACAAACCTGCCTGTGGTGCCAGCGTGCCCACAGCAACAGCAGAAGCCGGGCAACCTCAGGGGTGGTCTGAGCAGGCATGTGTGCAGGCCACCTGTGCCAGCTGCTTACATCTGAGCCTACAAGCAGACCCCCAGCGATGGACTAGCCCTCTGCAGAAGAGACAGCCCCAGAAGTGGTCTGAGAAGGCATGTGAGCCCCACCCACAGGGGCAAAAGCCCATGAGCAAAAGTGCCCGCAGCACAGGCCGGCCCTCAGAACAGCGGAGGTTGTGGAGGCCATGGAAGCAGTCCAAACAGGCGCACATGGGCAAGTGTGAGTCCAACTGGGTTTGTGTTGGCAGTGGAGGTGGGCTGGCGCCAGCAGCACCTGAACCTATATGTCCCAGGCAGCAATAGCAGCGGCTGCTGGGTAGACAGACCACACAATGGAAGCACAGGGGCCACACCAACTGGACCTCTGTGACTACACCTTACTGAGTACTGAAAAAGAAGATAAAATAAAATAAAGTAAATAAATAAAAAGTCTGGATAGTATGACACCTGAGGCTAAGGAGTAGGCCACATCCAAGACCGTACCTAATCACTGAATTACAGTACTATGCCCAACAAGTAGCCAGCAATAAGAGGCACCAGAAAGCAGACTTTAGGGGAACTTGAACTTTTAAAGGAACTTCTCCCAACCAAGAGTAGATAAAAGCAAGCCTAGGAGTGCAGCTGATATTTACAATGGCACCTGAACCCAGAAGAGGCAGCCACAATATCTGGATGGCCTGTAGCTCTCAAAAAGCTGATAAGATGCAGTCATAGGCAGTGAACCCCACTGATCTGTGCCAGGCATATTCAGCAGCCAGATATCGAAAGCACCAGTACAGGAGCTAACAACCCTTGTTAGAGTGAAAGCTTGATGAAGGGCTCCTCAAACCTAACCCAGCTAAGACATAGAAAACTCCAACACAAACAGCAAAACAACAGTGATAGCAGATAAGTAGCCAACAGTGGATTACAAACAACAGCTGATGCCAACCCAAGAAGACCTAGAAATAACACAACTGAAAATTCGAGGCAGAAAATACCAACCCTAGACTTAGCTAGCTTCACAAATAACACACCCAAACAAGGAGTGTATACACAGACAAAATGCAAAGATAGAGAAGTGCAATCCAAATGAATCAACAACAGAAACCCCCAGAAAATGAAATTAGTGAGATGGAAATAACCAAACTACTGGATGCAGAGTTTAAAATAATGATTATTAGATTGCTTAAAGATCTTAGAACAACAATGGATAGACACAATGAGCACATAAATAGATAACAAGCATCAAAAAGGACATTGAAGTAATAAAGAAGAACCAGTCAGAAATGACAAATACAATATCAGAAATGAAGACTACACTAGAAGCAATGGGAAGCAGGCTGGATGAAGCAGAGGATTGAATCAGCGAATGTTGGAGAGGCTGTGGAGAAAAAGGAACCCTCATTCACTGTTGGTGGGACTGTAAAGTAGTACAACCATTATGGAGGAAAGTATGGTGGTTCCTCAAAAAACTGCAAATAGAACTACCTTATGACCCAGCAATCTCTCTACTGGGTATATACCCCAAAACCTCAGAAACATTGATACGTGAAGACACATGTAGCCCCATGTTCATTGCAGCACTGTTCACAGTGGCCAAGACATGGAAACAACCAAAAAGCCCTTCAATAGAAGACTGGATAAAGAAGATGTGGCACATATACACTATGGAATACTACTCAGCCATAAGAAATGATGACATCAGATCATTTACAGCAAAATGGTGGGATCTTGATAACATTATAAGGAGTGAAATAAGCAAATCAGAAAAAAACAAGAACTACATGATTCCATACATTGGTGGAACATAAAAATGAGACTAAGAGACATGGACAAGAGTGTGGTGGTTACCAAGGGTGGGGGGGGAGGGAGGACATGGGAGGGAGGGAGGGAGAGAGTTAGGGGGAGGGGGAGGGGCACAGAGAACTAGATAGAGGGTGACGGAGGACAATCTGACTTTGGGCGAGGGGTTTGCAACATAATTTGATGACAAAATAACCTAGACATGTTTTCTTTGAATATATGTACCCTGATTTATTAATGTCATCCCATTACCATTAATAAAAATTTATTAAAAAAAAAATAAAAAAAAAATAGAAGACAAGATAAACGAAAACACAGAAGCAGAGCAGCAAAAAGAAAACAGGCTAAAAAAATCTGAGGAAACTCTAAGAGAGCTCTGTGACAAACTAAAGAGAAACAACATCCACATCATAGGGGTTCCTGAAGAACAAGTGAAAGAACAAGGGGCAGAGATCATGTTCAAAGAAATCATAGCTGAAAACTTCCCTAAATGGATGCAGGAAAAAGTCACACAAGTTCCAGAAGCACAGAGAACTCTATTAAAAGGAAACCCAAAGAATCTACACCAAGACACAGCATAATTAAAATACCAAAGCTAAAAGATAAAGAAAAAATATTAAAAGCTGCTAGAGAAAAGCAGTCAATCACCTACAAAGCAGCCCCCATAAGGATGACATCCAACTTCTCAACAGAAACACTTGAGGCCAGAAGGGAATGGCAAGAAATATTCAAAGTAATACGGAACAAGAGCCTACAACCAAGACTTCTTTATTCAACAAGGCTATCATTAAAATTGAAGGAGAAATAAAAAGCTTCCCAGACCAAAACAAAAACAAAAACAACTCAAGGAATTCATTACAACCAAACCAATGCTGCAAGAAATGTTAAGGGGCCTGTTGTAAACAAAACAAAGAGGGTGAAGAATATAGCAAAAGAGGAATGTAGCTTTAAAAGTATAAAATGGCAATAAACAACTACATATCAATAATAACCTTAAATGTAAATGGATTAAATAATCCAATCAAAACACATAGGGTAACTGCGTGGATAAGAAAACAGGACCCATACATATGCTGTCTACAACAGACATACCTCAAAACAAAACGTACACATAGACTGAAAGTAAATGGTTGGAAAAAATTTCATGCAAATGGAAATGAAAAAGAAGCTGGGTTAGCAATACTTATATCAGACAAAATGGACTTTAAAACAAAGGCTATAGTAAGAGATAAAGATCACTACATAATGATAAAGGGAGCAACCCAACAGGAAGATATAACCATTATAAATATCTGCGCACCTAATAGAGGAGCACCTAAATATATAAAGCAGACTTTGATGGATGTAAAAAGGGAGACATCAACAGCAATACTATAATAGTAGGGGATTTCAATACCCCACTAACATCACTAGATAGATCCTCAAGAAAGAAAGTTAACAAAGAAACAGCAACTTTAACAGACACACTAGATCAACTGGATTCAATAGATATCTTCAGAACCTTTCACCCTAACGCAGCAGAATATACATTATTTTCAAGTGTTCATGGTACATTCTCTAGGATAGACCACATGTTAGGGCACAAAAGCAGTCTCAACAAATCTAAGAAGATTGAAATCATATCAAACACTTTCTCTGATCACAATGGCATGAAATTAGTAATCAACCACAACAGAAAAGCTCAAAAATTCTCAAACACATGGAAACTAAATAGCAGGTTGTTAAATAACGAATGGATTAGGAATGAGATCAAAGAAGAAATTTAAAAAATCCTAGAAACTAATGATAACGAGCATACAACAACTCAAAATTTATGGGACACAGCAAAAGCAGTACTGAGAGGGAAGTTCATAGCACTACAGGCACACTTTCAGAAGCTAAAAAAAGCTCAAATAAACAACTTAACCCTGCATCTAAAAGAATTAGAAAAAGAACAGCAAGTAAAGCCCAAATGTAGTAGGAGGAAGGAAATAATAAAGATCAGAGCAGAAATAAATGACATAGAGGCTAATGAAACAATACAGAGGATCAATGAAACTAGGAGCTGGTTCTTTGAAAAGGTAAACAAGATTGATGAACCTTTAAGTAGACTCACCAAGAAGAAGAGAGAGAGGACTCAAATAAATAAAATTAGAAATGAGAGTGGAGAAATAACTGACACAACAGAAATACAAAGGAGTGTAAGAAAATACTATGAAGAACTGTAGGCCAAAAAAATTAGCAACCTAGGTTCCTGATCAGCAAATTGTGGCTCGTGAGCCACATGCGGCTCTTTGGCATCTTGAGTATGGCTCTTCCACAAAATACCACTGTGGGCGCTATCTCGATAAGGAATGTACCTACATATATAGTTTAAGTTTAAAAATTTGGCTCTCCAAAGAAATTTCAATTGTTGTACTGTTGATATTTGGCTCTGTTGACTAATGATTTTGCTGACCACTGACCTAGGCGAAATGGACAAATTTCTTGAAACATATAATCTTTCAAAAATCAATCTGGAAGAATCAGAAAACCTAAAAAGACTGATTACAACAAATGAGATCAAAACAGTTATCAAAAAACTCCCAACAAACAAAAGCCCTGGGCCAGATGGCTTCACAGGTGAATTGTACCAAATATTCAAAGAAGAGCTAACTCCTATTCTTCTCAAACTATTTCAAAAAATTCAAGAGGAAAGAAGACTTTCAACCTTCTTTTATGAGGCAAGAATAATTCTGATTCCAAAACTAGGCAAGGCAAAGGCAATACAAAGAAAAAAATTATAGGCCAATATTCCTGATGAATTTAGATGCTAAAATCCTCAATAAAATAGTAGTAAACTGGATCCAGCAATACATGAAAAAAAATCATACATCATGATCAAGTGGGATTTATTCTGGGGAGGCAAGGATGGTACAATATTTGCAAATCAATCAATGTGATATATCACATAAACAAAAGGAAGGATAAAAACCACACGATAATTTCAATAGATGCAGAAAAAGCGTTTGATAAAATCCAGCACCCATTTATGTTCAAAACTCTCAGCAAAATGGGAATACAGGGAACATACCTCAACATGATAAAGGCCATCTATGACAAACCCACAGCCAACATTGTAATCAATGAGCAAAAATTAAAAGCAATCCCCTCAAGATCAGGAACAAGGCAGGGATGCCTCCTTTCACCACTCTTATTCAACATAGTTCTGGAAGTCCTAGCCACAGCAATCAGACAAGAAGAAGAAATAGAAGGCATCCAAATTGGAAAAGAAGAAGTATTATTATTTTTAGATGATATGATACTGTATATAGAAAATCTTAAAGTCTCAGTCAAAAAACTACTGGACCTGATAATGAATTCAGCAAGGTGGCAGGATATAAAATTAATACACAGAAATAAGAGGCATTTTTGTACACCAACAATGAACAGTCAGAAAGAGAAATTAAGGAAACGGTCCCTTTTGCTATTTCAACAAAAAAATAAAGTACCTAGGAGTAAATAACCAAGGAGATTAATGACTTGTACTCGGAAAATTATAAAACATTGATAAAAAAAAATCAAGGAGGATACAAACAAGTGGAAGCATATACCATGTTCATGGATAGGAAGAATAAACATCATTAAATGTCTATATTACCCAAAGCAATTTATAAATTCAATGCAATGCCAATTAAAATACCAATGACATACTTCAAGATATAAAACACATATTCCAAAGATTTCTATGGAACCAAAACAGAACACGAATAGCCTCAGCAGTCTTGTAAAGGAAGAATAAAGTGGGAGGTATCACAATTCCTCATATCAAGTTATACTACAAGGCCATTGTACTCAAAACAGCCTGGTACTGCATAAGAACAGGCATATAGATCAATGGAACAGGAAGAGAACCCAGAAATAAACCCACACCTTTATGGACAACTGATATTTGACAAAGGAGGTAAGAGCATACAATGGAGTAAAGACAGCCTCTTCAACAAATAGTGTTGGGAAAATTGGACAGCTACCTGCAAAAAAAATGAAGCTAGACTACCAACTTGTACTATTCACAAAAATAAACTCAAAATGGATAAAAAACTTAAATGTAAGCCGTGAAACCATAAGCATCTTAGAAGAAAACATAAGCAGTATGCTCTCCAACATCTCTCGCAGCAATATATTTGCTGATTTATCTCCATGGGCAAGTGAAATAAAAGACAGGATAAACAAATGGGACTATATCTAACTAAAAAGCTTTTTGCACAGCTAAAGACAATATGAACAGAATAAAAAGACAAACCACACAATGAGAGAACATATTCAACAATACTACTGATACAGGATTAATAACCAAAATTTATATAAAACATGTAAAACTCAACACCAGGAAGATAAACACTCCAATCAAAAAATGGGCAAAGAAATGAATAGACACTTCTCCAAAGAGGACATACAGATGGCAATAGACAGATGAAAAAATGTTCAACATCACTAATCATTAGAGAAATTCAAATTAAACCCACAATGAGATACCACCTCATACCAGTCAGAATGGCGCTCATCAACAAAACAACACAGAATAAGTGCTGGCAAGGATGTGGAGAAAAGGGAACCCTTCTGCACTGCTGGTGGGAATGCAGACTGGTGCAGCCACTGTGGAAAACAGTATGGAGATTCCTCAAAAAATTAAAAATCGAACTGCTTTTTGAGCCAGCCATCTCACTTATAGGAATATATCCCAAGAACACCATAGCACTGATTCAGAAGAAGAAATGCACCTCTATGTTTATGGCAGCATTGTTTACAATAGCCAAGATCTGGAAACAGCCCAAGTGTCCGTTAGTGGACTAGTGGATTAAAACGCAGTGGTACATATATATAATGAAATACTATGGGGCCACGAAAAAGAAGAAAATATTACCCTTTGCAACAACATGGATGGACCTAGAAACTATTATGTTAAGTGAAATAAGTCAAGCAGAGAAAGGAAAATATCATATGACCTCACTCATTTGGGAAATCCAATGAACAATGTGAACTGAGGTATGGAATTGAGACAGAGGAGGGATCAAAGAGACCAGAGGAAAAGAGGACAGAGGGAAAGGGGATGATAGGATGGGATAAACCTGAAGGGAAAGGGGGATGGCGCTGTGGGGAGGAGGGCAAGGGAGATGTTGAGGGGAATACGGGGGAGGTGTGGATGCATTTGGGGCAACACGAGTTTATGTAAACAATAAATTTAAAAAAGCAAAATCAGTAGTAGTGAATACTAGAGATCAATATTAACAGAAATAAATCAATTCACAAAGAAGAAATAACTCTAAAAATGTGTGTAATATAACTTAAGTAGACATAAAAATTGAGAAATCTACTGCCATAGTTAAGAGATTTTAACTATCTTTATGTGGTATTTGGTAGATTAAGTGAACAAAATATCAATAAGGAAATATGAAATTTGAACAATATCATTAAAAACTTGATTTTATGGACATGCATATGGTACTATATTCAACAACTGGAGACTACTTTTTTTCATTAGCCAACAAAACCATTTTTAAAAACTGACCATTTTTTAGGCCATAAAGGATCAGTTATGTTTACTCAACAATTAATTAGTATATGCCATATGCCAAGAACTATTGTTAAAGCTAGGAATATAGTAATAAACAAAACAGACACACATAGAAACCTATGGCATCATAAAATTTACAGTGAAGGAAACTATATAAATAATAAGTAAACTAGTTAGTATGTTAGATAATGCAATGTACCATGAAGGGGAGAACAAAGCAGAAAAAATGGTTGGGAGTATTGAGTGGGGGACTGAGTAGACTGCAGTATAAAATAAGGTTGTCTAGGAAGGCCTCACTAAGAAGGTTAAGTATCAGTTAAATCTCAGCAGTTTGGCTGGAGCAGTGGATAAGAGGTAGAATAATAAGAGAAGAGAGGTAGCAGGTGGCTCAGTAAAATAGGATGTTTGCTGGCTATTTTAAGACATTGAGATTTTTCTCATGAATAGTAAGGAAAGTCAGTAGTTAATTTGAAACCAACTAGTGAATGGATCACTGAGATGCTATGTTGAGAATAGAACTTTGAATGTAAAGGACAAGCAGGCCAGTTGAGAGACTATTACAATAATTGAGAAATGATCATCAATTAGAGAAGATTGGTAGCAAAAGGGGTAAGGACAGAGTGGTTGGATTTTGGACATATTGAACGTTTTGCTGACGGATTTGCTTGTAGCTTGGAAGAAGAATATGTTAGAAAGAGAAGTCAAGGATGACTTAGAGTGTTTGGACCTGAACAACTAAACAAATGAAGTTGCCACTGACAAGACTGGTAAGGCTGCAGAAAGAACAGGTATGTGGAGATTGGTTTTGGACATGCTGAGTTTGAGTGAGGAATTCTGAAGTGAGTTCTGAGACAGAATTATAAAGGAAGATATATAACCTGAAATGTTTACACTGGGGAAAAAAAGAAAAACCTCAAAATTAAAGAGCCATGCAATTTAAGAAATTCAAAAGTATCAGTAAAATAAACCCAAGGAATATTAAAGGAAGTAATAAAGGTATGTTTAGAAATTAATGTAACGGAAACCAAAATCATAGAATTTTTGGGCTTCAAGCCAGCGACCATGAGGTCATGTCTATGATCCCATACTCAAGCTGGTGAGCCTACGCTGAAGCCAGCAACCTCGGGGCTTTGAACCTTGGTCCTCTGCGTCCCATTTTGATGCTCTATCCACTGCTCCACCACCTGGTCAGGCTGGGCTATATTTATTATTATACGGGCTATTTTGTGTGCCAGTTAAAGGTAACAGCTTTATTAACATGATCACATTTAATCTTTGCATTCTAGTATGTAAGCATATATTATCCCCATTTTATAGCTGAGGGATACTTAAAGATTAAGTAACTTGCCCAACAAATATGTACAATAAGTGGCAGACCACAGTTTAACTTGTGTTCATCTGACTTTAAAGTCCATGCCATCATACTGGGAAGTGAACCACATAAAACGACAAAGGACTTTCTCTTTTCTAGAAGTATTTAATAAAACAGGACTTGTATTCTGGTGTGGAGGGGCAGTGCAGTATAGAGGGTAACAGCTAGGAATTTTGAATATGGGCTCATTCTTAATGGTCCTTAGCTTCAGTTTCTTGATTTGGAAATAAGGATAGTTACCATATTGGAATACTGTGAGACTTAATAATCCCTGTAACAAGAATTTACGGTAGAATCTGGTATATAGGGCAGAGTGAATGCTATTATCGATACGGTGTTACAGAGATTTAATCATTACATAAAGTTGGACTAAGTGATCTTTTAGAACTGTATTCTCAATGTGTTTTTCACTATTGCCACCCCAAGAAGAAAAAATACATTTAAATTAAGTTGACTTTAATTTTTTCCTAAAAAGAGCAGTTAAACACTAAGGAAGATCTGCTGGGTTAGGTGAAGTTTTGAAGGCTCACAAACTATTGTAATAGCTAAGATTTTTTCAGTCCCTAAGAACCAAATTTTTATCCCTTTGAAGGTGATATTTAGCCCCATTAAGAATGCATGTTTTAGAAGGAAATGCTTCCTTTTAAAATTAAACAAAATTTGAAACTGTCAAATTTGTAGGAGAGGTATTATAGGTTTGAAGGGAGAAAATGAAACTGGGTGAAATTTTCTCATACTTTTAAGGCTTTTTTCTACCCTGAGATTTTATGATCCTATGTTTCTGAGAGTCCTTTGAATAGAAAAATAAAATATTCCCTAGGAATCCTTTTCCTACTTGATGGATTCTAAGTTTTCCAAGTTCTAAGTGAACAACTATGGTATATCAGTATAAGTTGTGAAAAAAAATAGTTTGGTGTATTCAAATAACATTTACAACAATGTTTATCTGACACATTTAATAATAACTGTAATTATAATCTGTCTATTTAGTAGCCAGATTGTTACATATACCCATTTTGTTTTTTTATTACTGAATAGTATCTCATGGTGTGAATCTATCATGGTTTGTTTTACCATTCATCCATTGAAGGACATTTGGGTTATTTCCAATTATTTGGCTATTATGAATAATGCTGCTATAAAGATTCATGTACAAACTTTTATGTGAACGTAAGTTTTCATTTCTCTGGGATAAATGCTGAGGAGTGCATTTACTGCGTTGTATGGTAATTGTAGGTTTAGTTTTATAAGAAAATGCCAAACTATTTTTTATAGTGACCATATTTTATGTTCCCACCAGCAATGAATAAATAATCCAGTTTCTCCACATTCTTTCCAGCATTTCATGTTGACACTCTTGTATTTTAGCCCTTCTGAGAGGTGTATAGTGATATTGTGGCTTTACTTTCCATCACCGTAATAGATATAATGTTAAATATCTTTCAAAGCAATTATTTGCAATTTAGTAGATCCTCTTTGATGAAATGTCTTTTAATATCTTTTGCCTGTTTTGTAACATTTTTTTTTACTATTTTAAGAGTTTCTTATCTATTTTGATACTTGTCCTTTTTCAGATATGTGGTTTGCAAATATTTTCTCCTTGTCCATAGCTGATCCTCATAACAGTATGATTGGCAGAATAAAAAAATTTTAATTGCAATGAAGTTCAATAGATTAGTTTTTCCATTTATGAATAGTGCTTTTGGTACCAAGTCTTAAATCTTTGCTTATCTCTATATACCAAAAACTTTCTCATATTTTTCTTCTAAAAATTTTAGTTTTAATATCTTACATAGAAGACCATGATTCATTTTGAGTCAAAAAATTTTATATCCCTTTCTTCCAACACCATTTGTTGAAAACTTTATCCTTCCTTCATTGCATTGCTTTTGTATCTTTGTCATAATCAGTTGGCATATTTGTGTGTGTGTGTTTCTGGTTTATCTTCCATTGCTTATCTTTCTGTTAACACCACACAGTCTGGATTGCTGTAAGTATATGAGTCTTCAAGTAGACTGATACTTCTCATTTTCTTCGTTTTGCCGTTGATTCCTATGTCTTTCCATGTAAGTCTCAGAATATCATCGATATCTAACAAATATCTTGCTTTGATTTTAATAGAAAATGTGTTAAACTTTTTATCAATTTGTACAGAACCAACATTCTTACTCTGTTTGAATTTCTAATCCATGAACAAAATAATGTCTCTTCATTTATTTAACTCTTCGATGTTTTTACCAGCATTTTCTAGTTTTCAACATACAGATCCTACACATTTTATTAGATTTACATCAAAGTATCTTACCTTTTTTGGACTGATTGTAAGTGGTATTTTTAATTTTGGTGTCCACATGTTTGTTGTTATTATATAGAAATACAACTGCTAATTTTATGTTGAGCTACCCTGTGATCTTACTGAATTCAATTATTAATTTGAGGAGATTATTTGTGGATTTCTTGGACTTATTTTACATAAAATATTTTTGCTATCATGTTATTTTCAAATAAGGACAGTTTTCTCTTCCTTTATAATATCTTTGATTTTCTTTTCTTCCTTTATTGCACTGGTTAGAACTTTGAGCCCTATGCTGAAATAGAATGGTGGCAGTGGACATCCTGGTCTTGTTTGTACCCAATGTTAGGGGAGAACATTCCATTTTTCACCCTTATGAACAATGCAGACTATAGGTTTTTGTAGATGTTCCTTATCAAGTTGAAGAAGTCCCTCTCTTTTCCTATTTTTCTCATGTTTTTTATCCTGAATGGAGTTGTTGAATTTTACCAAATGCTTTCTCTGTTTTGATTGATATGACTATGCGATTTTTCTTCTTGGGTCTGTTAATACTGTGGGTTACATTGATTAAACTAGCTCTGCATCCCTAGTATAAAGTCCTTTTCATATATTCTTTAAATCTTTTTACTAATACTTTGTTAAGATTTTTTACATTTATTTTGATGAGGGATATTGATCAGTAGTTTCCTTTTTTAGTACTGTTTTTGTTTTATTTTAACATCAGGGTAATACCTGCTTCATTACATGGATTTGGAAGTGCTGCCTCTGCTTTAGCTCTCTGGAACAAATTATGTAGAATTTCTATTAATTGTTTAAACAGTTCAAAAAATTCTCAAGTGAACAGTCTGGGCCTAGAAATTTCTTTTAGAAGTTTTAAATATATAGATTTAATTTCTTTAAAGTTACAAAGCTATTCACATTCTACATTTCCTGTTGGATAGGTTTTAATAGTTTGCTCTGTTTGAAGAATTGGTCCATTTCATCTAACATGTGAAATTTATATGTATATGTTGTTGATTATATTTCTTTATTATCCTTTTGATGTCTTTAGGGTCTGTAGTGATATCCCTGTTTCATTCTTGATGTTGGAAATTGTGTCTTATTTTCTTTAGCAGTCTTACTAGAGAGTCATCAATTTTATTGCTCTTTTTAAAGAAGCAGTCCTTTGTTTCATTTGATCTTTTTTCCCTACTATTTGTTTTCAAATTCACTGATACCCATTCTTAGTTTTACTATTTTTATCCTTGTTGTTTTGGGTTTATTTTGCTCTTTTTTACTAGTTTCTTGAGATGAGAGCTTAGATTACTAACGAGACTTATTCTCTTTTCCAACATGAGTATTTAATGATACGAATTTTCCTTTTATTACTTCTTTAACTATATCTCAGATACTGTATTTTGATATATTTTCATTTGATTAAATGTGTTTTTTTCCCCCTTGAGACTTCTTCTTTGACCCATTGATTATTTAGAAATGAGGTGTTTCTAAGTGAGTATTTTCCTATTATCTTTCTGATACTGATTTCTAGTTTGACTCCATTGTGGTCACAGAACACACTCTATGATTTCAGCTCATTTATAATTGTTAAGCTTTATCTTATGACCAGACTATATGGGTAAGAATATGTGCTCTGATGTTGAGTGGAGTGTTCTAAAAATGCCAATAGATGCAGTTGATTCACAATGCCTAATCGAAGGTTAGGAAGATTTACTCCTTTGTTTCCTTTTATGAATTTTATATTTTTAGCTTATGTCTTTGATTCATTTTGATTAATGTTTATATATGGGGTGAAGTGTAGTGATCCAAGTTCATTGTTTTACATGTGGTTATCCAATTTTCTCAGTACCATTATTGCCTAGAAGGGATGAAAGTTCCATTTTTCTATTCGGCCATCTCTGACATCATATTATTGAGAGAGCGGGGAAGGGTAGGGACAGCTGCTGTTTCAGTCTAGCAAGGTAGGAAGTCATTAGGTCTTTGTCAGCATGAGTGGGGCCACAGTTTTGCTTGGTGTTTGGTC
Organism: Saccopteryx bilineata; assembly: GCF_036850765.1. Lineage (NCBI taxonomy): Eukaryota > Metazoa > Chordata > Mammalia > Chiroptera > Emballonuridae > Saccopteryx > Saccopteryx bilineata. Next base: position 119,564,282 of record NC_089492.1, on the reverse strand, counting down.
TGTGTAAAGCAGTTATTTCTAGAAAGTTGTCTGTTTTGCTAGGCTATCCATTTTCTGTCCTTTGGCTAGAGAGATTGGGCTTTAGTTGGGGCCTTTTTTTTTCCCGCTGTACACACTGGTATGTTTGGGTTACTGACTTCCTTAACTTCAAGTATGGAATATATAATTGGGTGACTTACCCCACCCAATTGCACACACAAATATATTTTTTCACATTAATATCATACCACTCACATACATACATGCACATATGAATATATTTTTCACTCTGTTTCATTACACAGACACACATACTACCACCACTACCTACACCCCCACACACTCACCCCTACGCTTAAACCCCAGTTGCTTGGCTCTTCCATTTCACATTCCATCTTGGAGGCCTTTTGTGCAATTCCCAGCCCTCATCTCATTGATGAGGATGGGAGTTTGTCCTCCCATCTGTGGCTGAACGAGAGGCTGGTGGCAGAGCTGGGTCATGTAGCAGGCACACTTAATACATGCATAGAGTACCAGCTGAGCAGCGGGGACAAGAACAACAATAAAAACACAGTGGACAAGCAGAGCTAAGTATACCAGGATGAAATTAGCATAATTTATTCTTCTGGCAGTAGTGGGTCCTATTCATAGTCTTGGGATTACAAAGGTAATAAAAACATCACTGGTAACCCAGATAAGAATAACACATTTTTTGTTCTCTATTTGAGTAGTAGTATAGTTTTACTTTCTAGACATCCTCTCTTCTCTTTCTCTCCCCCTCCCTTTTCCACGCGTGCGCGCGCGCACACACACACACACACACGTACACACACACAATTGACAGAAAAATGGGATTCTACTGATTTTTACCAGGATATGCATGTGACAAAATCTCAATAAAAAGGGTAACTTAAAACCTTCCTCCTCCACTGTAAATTTTCAAGGGAAATTGCTGTTCCTCGAGCTACCATGAATATTGGTGCTTTGCTGCTTCATCCCTCTCTTTGAGAAGTACAGCTTTGTCAGCCTTAGCCTCACTGCTACTCTCCTTCACTTCCCTCACTTCTGTCTGCAGAAGAATGAGAGATTAGGCTGGTGTTTGGGTCATCTATACCAGTGGTCCCCAACCTTTTATGGGCCATGGACAGGTTTAATGTCAGAAAATATTTTCACGGACCGGCCTTTAGGGTGGGTCGGATAAATGTATCATGTGACCGAGACAAGCATCAAGAGTGAGTCTTAGACTGATGTAACAGAGGGAATCTGGTCATTTTTTTAAAAACAAAACATCGTTCAGACTTAAATATAAATAAAACGGAAATAATATAAGTTATTTATTCTTTCTCTGAGGACTGGTACCAAATGACCCATGGACCGGTACCGGTCCGTGGCCTGGGGGGTTGGGACCACTGATCTATACCCAACATAAAACCTGGAAGAGTGTCTACCCTACATGGTAACATGCAGTGAGCTGTGAAGTGCTCTCAGGCTGCTTTAGTTTCAGACCACTTCTTTATTTTTGCTCTATGCAGAATCTTCTCCAAATTTTTCATTAATTAAAAAAAAATACATTCTCTCAACAAATAGTTACTTACTGTATGACACCCACTATGCCAGGAGTGCAAAATACAGCTCAAAGCTCTGTCTTGTATCTGCTGAGGATGTAACCACATGCTTAGTAATATAATTTAGGGTCATTGGTCAGTGAACAGTTTCAGGATATTTCAATTTATACATTTATTATCTCACTACTATTTTGGCCACAATATTACTTGTTTAGTCTAGATTATTTTATATGGTCTACTGTGTAAATCTTTCTGACAGATTCTTATCTAGTCCTTCCCCCTCTTACCACTTTTATATAGTTTATTCCCTTTCCAGTGACTTGTCTCTAGTTACTCTTCAAGTGCCTTAATCTTTTCCGACTACATGTCTAGGTGATTAAGGTCACTATAAAATCTGACCTGGTCTTTCTCAGTACTAGATATATTCCCTTCTTTTTTATCTTCTCCTGCCATGAGCACATTCTATGGAGATCTTCAAAAGAGATAGAAGAGGGACATAAATTTATTAAGTTCATATTTCTATCGTTAAAATTGTCCAGATATCACATCCAGACAATTGACATTTATCATGAGAATGTAATTCATTCTTAATCAGAGCTGTGACATATGGTCCCCTGAGCTGACTGTGTAGTCATCCTGATAGGTCTGCTTAGTAAAACATGGCTTTCTTGTTATGTTTAAATTATCACTACAATGAAAAACCTACAGGTGGAATGGAAGAGAAGCTGCAGAGAATTATTGAAATAAAGGATGGGATTTGGCAGACTGGGACTTGAGCAAAAGAAGTGTAAAACAACAGGTGCCTGAGTTGTTATCAGAGTTTTTAATTAACATCTGTTTTTAGCCTGAAGCATTTTGCTGAGAATGCTCTACCATGCCTGTGTTCAGAGATAAACACAGCCTATTGAGAAACAGCTAAATAGTGTGAGGTTAGTAAAACATGAAGTTTTCCTTGAGAGGAAGGAATAATGGGGGTTCATTCACTGGATAAAGATGTCTAAGGGAAACCCCTGTGAAAAGTGTTATGTTTCTAAACCCTTTATTTTGATACTTAATATGTAAGTGAAAGGTATGAAGAGACACAATCCATAAAAATAAAACTGCTCATTTTTGCTTATACTTGGGCTTGGGGCTTGGGAGGTGGCTCTGAAGGGATTTTTGCTTTATTTGCATTTTTGAATTTTGAAAAGAAGATATTTGTGTATTAATTTCATAATTAAAACAAGAATAAAAAAACAAAAATCTATGTTTGGCCTAGGTATTGTAAAAATTGAAGAATTTTTCTTGTTGGAAAGAATTTAGAAAATAAAAAATGAAACTTAAGGGTTTGAGCAAAAGTAATTTTCTTTTTGTGTGTGTGGCAGAGTCAGAGAGAGGGACAGATTGGGACAGACAGACAGGAAGGGAGAGAGATGAGAAACATCAATTCTTCATTGCGACTCCTTAGTTGTTCATTGATTGATTTCTCATATGTGCCTTGACTGTGAGGCTACAGCAGACCGAGTAAACCTGTACTCGAGTCAGTGACCTTGGGTCCAAGCTGGTGAGCTTTGCTCAAACCAGATGAGCCTGCGTTCAAGTTAGCGACCTTGGGGTCTTGAAGCTGGGTCCTCCGCATCCCAGTCTGACGCTCTATCCACTGCACCACCGCCTGGTCAAGCAAAAGTAGTTTTCTTGATTATCTTTTGTTGGCTAGAAAAACATTCACTAATATCATCTAATAGTTGAGACTAACGGTAGGATATCAAGTCCTTCATTTTTTCCAGATAACCAGGTTGTAACTCAAGTTACAGGAAGACACAGACTTCCATTATTTGGCCTGTAGTCTAATGCAAAGGGAACATTTGGTTTGTTTTGCATTGTTAGGGGAAGAATGTTTTATTGGATACCACTTTTTTACATATATATATATAAAACTGCCAATCTAACTCTACAAAGAAATGTTATTCTATAAAGTACAATTCAAAAAATCATTAAAAAAAAAAAATAATAATAATAAAAAGGCCCTGGCCGGTTGGCTCAGCGGTAGAGCGTCGGCCTAGCGTGCGGAGGACCCGGGTTCGATTCCCGGCCAGGGCACACAGGAGAAGCGCCCATTTGCTTCTCCACCCCTCCGCTGCGCTTTCCTCTCTGTCTCTCTCTTCCCCTCCCGCAGCCAAGGCTCCATTGAAGCAGAGATGGCCCGGGCGCTGGGGATGGCTCTGTGGCCTCTGCCTCAGGCGCTAGAGTGGCTCTGGTCGCAATATGGCGACGCCCAGGATGGGCAGAGCATCGCCCCCTGGTGGGCAGAGCGTCGCCCCTGGTGGGCGTGCCGGGTGGATCCCGGTCGGGCGCATGCGGGAGTCTGTCTGACTGTCTCCCCCCGTTTCCAGCTTCAGAAAAATGAAAAAATGAAAAAAAATAAATAAATAAAATAAAATAAAAAATCATTAAATTTTCCTTTCATGGGGGCTTTGGGTTATTTGGTTGGGGCCATTACAAATAAAGCTTCTCATATACAGATTTTCATGTAGATATGAGTTTTCACTTCTCTCTGATAAATACCCAGGAGTGTGCTTGCTAAGTCATATGCTAGGTGGAGTTTTTAGTTGTATAGGAAGTTGCCATACTATTTTTATAGTGACTGTGTCATTTTTGCATTTCCATCAACAATGTATTAAAGATCCTTTTTCTTCTCAGCCTTGCCAGAACTGTCCCTATTTTTAATTTGAGCTGGTATAATAGATGTGTAGTGATATTTTGTTGTTGTTTTTACTTGCATTTTCCTGGTGGCCAATGATGTTGAGAATTTTTCTATGTGTTTATTTTCCATCTGTATATGCTCTGGTGAAATCTCTTTTCATGTATTTTGTCTATTTTCTAATTGGATTGTTTGAAAATACACTTTAAAAAGTTTGTTGATGATCCTTGGAAATACAAGTTTATATTTTGTGAACATAGAGAATATTGCAAGACCAGTTGATATCCCTGTTGATGTTTAAATGTAGATGGAGGAGACGGAATGATACGCTCAGATTGTACTGAGAGCCAAACATTGGGGAGAGATGGTATTGAGATACAAATGTAAAAGGGAGGGAGAAGATGGAAAAAGGAGGGAGAGGAGATATGGAGGGTAGAAAGATGGGAGAGAGGGAACAGAATAAGTAAAGGTGCAGGAAGGAAGAGATGGGATAGATAAGAGGTAATAATAAGAATGGAGAAAGGGGCCCTGGCCGGTTGGCTCAGCGGTAGAGCGTCAGCCAGGTGTGCGGAAGTCCCAGGTTCGATTCCCGGCCAGGGCACACAGGAGAAGCGCCCATCTGCTTCTCCACCCCTCCCCCTCTCCTTCCTCTCTGTCTCTCTCTTCCCCTCCCGCAGCCAAGGCTCCATTGAAGCAAAAGTTGGCCCAGGCGCTGGGGATGGCTCCTTGGCCTCTGCCCCAGGCGCTAGAGTGGCTCTGGTCATGGCAGAGCGACACCCCAGATGGGCAGAGCATCGCCCTATGGTGGGCGTGCTGGGTGGATCCCGGTCGGGTGCATGCGGGAGTCTGTCTGACTGCCTCCCAGTTTCCAGCTTCAGAAAAATACAAAAAAAAAAAAAAAAAAAGAATGGAGAAAGGGAACAAGTAAGAGATATAGCAACTTCAAGGAAGATGAAATATGTTAAAGTTAAGTGCATTCTAGGAACAGGGGCTTTTCTCAGGGTCTAGAAAGTATCTCCACGTCTAATGGAAAGTGGAGATGTAGATAAACCACATAGAAATTTGAGTTTTTAAAAAGAGTTGTAACCTGCAAAGTGGAGAAGACTTTCACTTCCCTTGCATCATACCTAAGGTCACTATTTGTGGTGGAATTGAAAGAGAATTGGAGTGAAGGGATATGACTTTTTATTCCAGTCCTACCAAAGACTAAGAGATCTTTGACAAGCTCTTTATCTGTAAAATGGGAAATGAAATCATCTGCCTCTCATATCTCAGGAGTGTTGGAGCCAATAAAACAATTACTGGAAAACATTTTTACAAATGCAGTGTTTTCTACAAATAAAAACTATAATTGCTAACTTTTAAATACCATGGAAAATAGGAGCAGGAGAAATATAAAATGAATGCTTTCAATTATTAATATTTTTTCAAAGAGAAGTACTTGACCGATTTTCATTAAGAAAAGCTAGTACACTAGGATATAGCAGAAATCAGTAATCTATGTCAGATTCACCACATTTGTAAGAATGAACACAAGCTTCCAAGGAATCGATCTAGCACCCTCAAGCTGGAGACTGTCATCCCTGCATGTGTGTCCCTAGTTTTACTGAGACTAAGGGTCTGTCACACAGAGGTTGTCTTAGTCCGTTCGAGCTGCTATAACAAAATACCACAGATTGCGTGGCTTATAGAAACAAGTTTATTTCTCATGCTTCTGGAGGTTGGACAGTCCAAGATCAAGGTCACATTCTGGTGCAGGCCCTTGTCCTGGTTCATAGCCAGCACCTTCTCACTGCCTTCTCATGTGGTGGAAGGGGTGAGGGTCTCTCTCACGCCTCTTTTATAAGGGGCTTTGTCTCATTCACCAGTCTCTGCTCTCATGACCTAATAACCTTCCAAAGGCCCCACTTAATGGTCCTAACACCATCATGTTGGGTATTAGATTTTAAACATAAGAATAGGGGAAAGGGGAACAACATTCAAACCATAGCGAGGTCATGTGCTCAACAGCCCTCTTTCTGCGGTAGGAGACACTGGCTCCAGGCTTCTTTCCTCTTTGCTTTGAAGCCCATATTAAATCAGAACATTGAATGGTGTTCTGCCTTCCAGCTGTTGTTATTTTCAAGTATAGGTTTCTATGATTCCACAGATTTATTCATTCCATGATATAATTAAACATCTGCTCAATTTATATATATTTAAATTTTTTTATTTAGCAAATGAAATTTAATGGTGTGACATTGATCATTAAGAGTTCACAGACTACCAAATGATGATACTGTTCAAAAGGTATCAGCAGTAAACATTGAATATGAATGATTTCATATTAATTTCTGAAGCATCTTTATTTCTATATATTACTTATTTTTGTAATCCCATAAAATTGGTTAGGAGAAGAAATTATATTGTTTTTAGAAATAGAAAGCACAGAAAAGTGTTAAATATTTAACACTGTTTCAATGTCTTTTTACTTTTTTCTGAAGTGAGAAGCAAGGAGGCAGAGAGACAGACTCCCACATGTGCCCGACCGGGATCCAGCCGGCACACCCACCAGGGGGCAATGCTGTGCCCATCAGATTGGGGCATTGCTCTGTTGCAATCGGAGCCCTTCTAGCGCCTGAGGCAGAGGCCACAGAGCCATCCTCAGCGCCCGGGCCAACTTTTGCTCCAATGGAACCTTAGCTGCAGGAGGGGAAGAGAGAGACAGAGAGGAAGAAGAGGGGGAGGGATGGAGAAGCAGATGGGTGCTTCTCCTGTGTGCCCTGGCCGTGAATCGAACCCGGGACTCCTGCACGCCAGGCCGACGCTCTACCACTGAGCCAACCAGCCAGGGCATAGGGAAAGTCTTGATGTTCTTAGAAGAGAATATATTGAAACACTACTGTTTTCAGAAATCCTAACTGAATAATTCCCTGGAAAAGTATCCTTGGTTAAGCAGCATTATTGAAACTCTTCTTCTCAGGCCCTGTCTTTTCATGTATATTCTTATTTTTAAAATATACTCACTGCCATTAATTTAGAGTTTATATTTTATTTTGAATTGATATACTAGCATAGAATTATCCTTCAGCCTAGTGTTTTTTAATATAATGTCAGTCATATTGCAGCATACTGTCATTATCAATATCCATATTAAAGCAATGAATGACTTCTCATATATCTCAGTTATGCTTATGATGATAGTTTGTTACTAGTTCTCATCATAACTGACAGAAGACCTCATAAATCATATCTTTTACTACATGCCATCTCAGTAATCACCAACAGAAACTATGAATTGCTCCTCTATTAAGTGTTGAAGAGGATGCACTAGTTATGAATGCTCCCTTAAGTCTTAATTTACAGCGCTAGTACAGTACTTATAACCTGAGATTTAGTCAGTTGAGGAGATAGCATGAAGTAATTTTTGAAAATACCAAGCTGGAGCCAAATAGAGCTAAGTTTAAATCCTACCTCATAATTTATTATATGTGTAACTTTGGACAAATTACTTAAGCTCTTATTTCCATTTTACAGTGGAGGAGTTTACCAACCTTAAACTTCATTGTCAAAATTATAAATAATAAGAAGCAACTAGCATGTATTAAGTACTTAGTAAGTGATAGTTATTATCATTGTTTATGGCTGTTTCTCCTCCTAGACTATGAGTTGCTTAACATCAAGGACTAATGTCATTAGTTTTTTCAACCCTGTCTGTCCTAACACAGAACCTCAAGCATTAGAGGTATTTTGTAAATTCCCTATAAAAGGAAATGTGGATAGCCAAGATGGCCAGGGAGTAGGCAGATGCACCAACTCCCACTTCCCAGAGCCAAGGTGAACTGCAACTTAAATTTGAGAACATTCATCGTGAAAGACAAATTTTGGACTAAAGTAAGAGGATTCTACAGCCAAGGGCCACCAAAGAACCCACGCTGAATCTGGTAGGAGGGGCAGAGACGTGGAGATCGCTACCCTACTCCTGGGGAGCAGGGGCCAGCATGGTGCCTGGGAGGAATTTACACAAAGGGGAGGGCTGTCCAGCAAGTTGCAGGTACTTATCCCCAAAACCAGAATCCTAACCTAGAGCCCTGGAGCTGGGAAGGGGCTGATGGACTATATCTGGCTGAGAAAAAAAGCCTGGATATGAGAGAAGGAGGCAGGACTCTTAGACCCAGGCTCTGTATTAAAGTAACTGCATAAAGAGCTTCGCTCACAGTCACTTTTCCAGAGCTCCAGGAGGACACCCTAACCCCTGGGCTGAGTCACTCCCCAAATTTAAAGTGAACCAGCATCACCAGCAAGGGAGAGAAAGTGCCCCGTCTACCGGAGACTCCCCTACCCTTGCTAAAACAAAGGCGCTTAGAGCCAGGCGCCATATTAGGGACACAAATAGGGAGTACAGAGGTCTAAGCTATGCTACCCACTGCACTGCTGAGTGCTCGCCGGAGCAGACAGGCCTGAGGGGGCAGGGCGTGCTGCGGTTTGAGTGAGCAAGCGCAAGCCGGCCCACGGAGCTCGGGACCACCGTAGCTGTTGGGGAAGCCTGGGCTCGCGCACACCCCTGAGCCTTGAGTGGCCCGCCCTAGGCAGACACAGAAGCCCAAGAATCAACCGAAGGGTAGTGTGCGGGTACACACGAGCCAGCCAGCGAAGGCGGAGCTCGCCTGGCAGCCACTGGGAGCCAGCAGGCGCGCAAACAGGCCCGGGCTGGGTGTGCCCTTGGCAGTGATCCAAGCGGAAGCAGAGTCCCAGTGGCACCTGAGTGGGGAAGCGTGCGCGCATGCGGAAGTCCGCCAGCGATGGCAGAAGTCTCGCCAGCTACTGCAGGAATCCAGGTGGTGTGCTAACCTGCTTAGGGTACACACATGCCCTCAGCAGTAACGTCAGCACAGGCGACCTCAGCAGATATCCGAGAGGGCGCACGATCCCCGAGGTGGCTGCTGAGAGCTAAGCCAACTGAGGCAGTCCCAGAGGTGGTACAGGCGGGCGTGCTGGCACGCGCAGGCCCGACCAGGGCAGCAGTGGTCACGGAAGTGGGCTGGAGCGAGCAGCACCTTGGCCCAAAAGGCCCAGGCAGCAACAGCAGCGGTGGCCGGGTAGAGAGACCACAAAACGGGAGCTAAAATGTCTGGATAGAAAAACACCTGAGGTGAAGAGGTAGGCCACATCTAATATCGTACCTAATCACTGAATTACAGTACTGAGCCCAACAAGTACCAGCAATAAAAGATAAGAGAAAGCAGACTTTAGGGGAACTTGAACTTTTAAAGTAACTTCTCCCAGGTCAAGAGTAGATAAAAGCAAGCCTAGGAGTGCAGCTGATATTTACAAGGGCACCTGGACCCAGCAGAGATAGCCACAAGATCTGGATAACCAGTAGCTCCAAAATAGTGGATAAGAACCAGTCACAGGCAATGACCCCCACCAATCTCCCCCAGGTCCCAGCCAGGGAAGTCCAGGGCAACACAGAAAAACTGGGAAGACAAAGAAGTGCAATCCAAACAACTCAACAAGAGAAACCCTCAGAAAAAGAGCTGAATAAGATGGATATAAACAAACTACCAGAGGCAGAGTTTAGAATAATGATTATTAGAATGCTGAAAGATCTTAGAACAACATGGAAGGTCACAGTGAGCACATAAATAAATAACAAGTATTAAAATGGACATTGAAATAATAAAAACCAATCAGAAATGACAAATACAATATCTGAAATGAAGACTACACTAGGAGCAATTAAAAGCAGGCTGGATGAAGCAGAGGATCAAATCAGCGATTTAGAAGACAAGATCATTGAAAACATGGAAGCGGAGCAGAAAAAAGAAAAGAGAATGAAAAAATCTGAGGAAACTCTAAGAGAGCTGTGTGACAATCTTTTAAAGAGAAACAACATCCGCATCATAGGAGTTCCTGAAAAAGAAGGGAAAGAACTAGGGTTAGAAACCTTGTTCAATCAAATCATAGCAGAAAACTTTCCTAAGTTGAGGCAGGAAAATGTCACACAAATTCAAGAAGCACAGAGAACTCCATTAAAGAGAAACACAAAGAAATCCACACCAAGACACATCATAATTAAAATACCAAAGCTAAGCGATAAAGAGAAAATATTAAAAGCTGCTAGAGAAAAAAAGGCTATCACCTACAAAGGAGCCCCTATAAGGATGACATCCGACTTCTCAACAGAAACACTCGAGACCAGAAGGGAATGGTAAGAAATATTCAAAGTAATGCAGAACAAGAGCCTACAACCAAGACTACTTTATCCAGAAAGGCTATCATTTAAAATCGAAGGAGAAATAAAAGCTTTCAGACAAAAAAAACTCAAGGAATTCATTACAACCAAACCAAGGCTCCAAGAAATGTTAAGGGGCCTGGTTTAACAGAACAAAGGGTGAAAAGAACACAACAAAAGAGGAATATAGCTTTAAAGAACAAAATGGCAATAAACAAGTACATATCAATAATAACCTTAAATGTAAATAGATTAAATGATCCAATCAAAAGACATAGAGTAGCTGCATGGATAAGAAAACAGGACCCATACATATGCTGTCTACAAGAGAGACAACTCAAAACAAAAATTACACATAGACTAAAGGTAAAAGAATGGGAAAAAATAATTCATGCAAATGGAAATGAAAGGAAAGCTGGGGTAGCAATATTTTTATCAGATGAAATGGACTTTAAAACAAAGACTAAAAAAGAGATAAAGAAGGTCACTATGTAATGATAAAGGGAGCAATCCAAACAGGAACATATAATAACCATCATAAATATCTATGCACCTAATATAGGAGCACCTAAATATATAAAGCAGACTTTGATGGATATAAAGGGCGAGATCAAAAGTAATACCATAATTGTAGGAGATTTCAATACCCCACTAACATCACTAGATAGATCCTCAAGAATGAAAATTAACAAAGAAACAGCAGATTTAAAGGACACACTAGATCAGTGGTTCTCAACCTTTCTAATGCCGTGACCCCGCAATACAGTTCCTCATGTTGCGGTGACCCCAAACCAAAAAATAATTTTGGTGGCTACTTCATAACTGTAATTTTGCTACAGTTACGATTCAGAATATAAATACCTGATATGCGTTATGTGTTTTCCGATGGCTTTAGGCGATCCCGCCGGGGTCGTGACCCACACACAGGTTGAGAACCACTGCACTAGATCAACTCAATTTAATAGATTCCTTTAGAACCTATCATCCTAAGGCTGATATACATTCTTTTCAAGTGCTCATGGTACATACTCAGAATATACATTCTTTTCAAGTGCTCATGGTACATACCCTAGAATAGACCACATGTTAGGACACAAAAGCGGGCTCAACAAATTTAAGAAGATTGAAATCATATCAAGCATTTTCTCTGACCACAATGGCATGAAACTAGAAATCAACCACAACAGAAAAACTGAACAATACTCAAACACATGGAAACTAAATAGCATGTTATTAAATAACCAATGGGTTAACAATGAAATCAAAGAAGAAATAAAAAAAATCCTAGAAACGAATGATAATGAACATACAACAGTTCAAAATTTATGGGACACAGCAAAAGCAGTACTGAGAGGGAAGTTCCTAGCACTACAGGCATTCCATAAGAAGCTTGAAAAAGTGCAAATATATCTGTTGTCCATTTGTATTTCTTCCTGGGAGAAGTGTCTGTTCATATCCTCTTCCCATTTTTTTATTGGATTGTTTGTTTGTTTGTTGTTGAGTTTTATGAGTTCTTTGTATATTTTGCATATTAGGCCCTTATCTGAGCTGTTGTTTGAAAATATCATTTCCCATTTAGTTGGCTTTCTGTTTATTTTGTTATCAGTTTCTCTTGCTGAGCAAAAACTTCTTAGTCTGATGTAGTCCCATTCATTAATTTTTGCCTTCACTTCTCTTGCCTGTGGAGTCAAATTCATAAAATGCTCTTTAAAACCCAGGTCCATGAGTTGAGTACCTATGTCTTCTTCTATGTACTTAATTGTTTCAGGTCTTATGTTTAGATCTTTGATCCATTTTGAGTTAATTTTAGTACAGGGGGACAAACTGTAGTCCAGTTTCATTCTTTTGCATGTGGCTTTCCAGTTTTCCCAGCACCATTTATTGAAAAGGCTTTCTTTTCTCCATTGTGTGTTGTTGGCCCCTTTATCAAAAATTATTTGACTATATATATATATGTGGTTTTATTTCTGGGTTTTCTATTCTGTTCCATTGGTCTGAGTGTCTATTTTTCTGCCAATACCATGCTGTTTTGATTGTCATGGCCCTATAATATAGTTTGAAGTCAGGTATTGTAATGCCCCCAGCTTAATTCTTTTTCTTTAGGATTGCTTCGGCTATTTGGCGTTTTTTATAGTTCCATATAAATCTGATGATTTTTTGCTCTATTTCTTTAAAAAATGTCATTGGAATTTTGATGGGAATTGCATTAAATTTGTATATTGCTTTGGGTAATATGGCCATCTTGATTATATTTATTCTTCCTAACCAAGAACAAGGTATATTCTTCCATCTCATTATATCTTTTTCGATTTCCCTTAACAATGGTTTATAGTTTTCATTATATAAGTCCTTTACATTCTTTGTTATGTTTATTCCTAGGTATTTTATTTTTTTTGTTGCAATCATGAAGGAGATTATTCTTTTGAGTTCTCAAATGTTTCATTGTTGGCATACAGAAAGGCTATTGACTTCTGTATGTTAATTTTGTATCCTGTGACCTTACTGTATTGGCTTATTGTTTCTAGTAGTCTTTCTGTGGATTCTTTGGGGTTTTCGATGTATAGGATCATATCATCTGCAAAAAGAGATACCTTTATGTCTTCTTTTTTTTTTTTTCATTTTTTCTGAAGCTGGAAACAGGGAGAGACAGTCAGACAGACTCCCGCATGCGCCCGACCGGGATCCACCCGGCACGCCCACCAGGGGCGACGCTCTGCCCACTAGGGGGCGATGCTCTGCCCATCCTGGGGGTCGCCATGTTGCAACCAGAGCCACTCTAGCACCTGGGGCAGAGGCCAAGGAGCCATCCCCAGCGCCCGGGCCATCTTTGCTCCAATGGAGCCTTGGCTGCGGGAGGGGAAGAGAGAGACAGAGAGGAAAGCACGGCAGAGGGGTGGAGAAGCAAATGGGCGCTTCTCCTGTGTGCCCTGGCCGGGAATCGAACCCGAGTCCTCTGCCCTTTATGTCTTCTTTTCTGATATGGATGCCTTTTATTTCTTTGTCTTGTCTAATTGCTCTGGCTAGAACCTATAGTACCACATTAAATAAGAGTGGAGAGAGTGGACTGTTGGAGAGGCTGTGGAGAAAAAGGAACCCTTGTCCACTGTTGGTGGGAATGTAAAGTAGTACAAGCATTATGGAAGAAAGTATGATGGTTCCTCAAAAAACTGAAAATAGAACTACCTTATGACCCAGCAATCCCTCTACTGGGTATATAACCCCAAAACTCAGAAACATTGATACGTAAAGACACATGCAGCCCCATGTTTATTGCAGCATTGTTCACAGTGGCCAGGACATGGAAACGACCAAAAAGCCCGTCAATAGATGACTGGATAAAGAAGATGTGGCACATACACACTATGGAATACTACTCAGCCATAAGAAATGATGACATCGGATCATTTACAGCAAAATGGTCGGATCTTGATAACATGATACGAAGCGAAATAAGTAAATCAGAAAAAAACAGGAACTGCATTATTCCATACGTAGGTGGGACATAAAAGTGAAACTAAGAGACATTGATAAGAGTGTGGTGGTTACGGGGGGGGGGGGAGGGAGAGGGAAAGGGGGAGGGGGAGGGGCACAAAGAAAACTAGATAGAAGGTGACAGAGGACAATCTGACTCTGGATGATGGGTATGCAACATAATTGAACGACAAGATAACCTGGACTTGTTATCTTTGAATATATGTATCCTGATTTATTGATGTCACCCCATTAAAAAAATAAAATTATTTTTAAAAAAAAGAAAGAAAAAGTGCAAATAAACAACCTAACCCTACATCTAAGAGAATTAGAAAAAGAACAGCAAGTAAGGCCCAGAGGTAGCAAAAGGAAGGAAATAATAAAGATCAGAGCAGAAATAAATGACATAGAGGCTAAAAAAAATACATAGGATCAATGAAACCAAGAACTGGTTCTTCAAAAAGGTAAACAAGATCAATGAACCTTTAATGAAATTCACCAAGAAAAAAAGAGAGGGGACTCAAATAAATAAAATTAGAAATGAGAGTGGAGAAAAACAACTGACACAACAGAAATACAAAGTATTTAAAGAAAACACTTTGAAGAACTGTATGCCAAGAAATTAAACAACCTAGGTGAAATGGACAAATTCCTTGAAACATATAATCTTCCAAAAATTAATCTGGAAGAATCAGAAAACCTAAACAGACTGATAACAAATGAGATTGAAACAGTTATCAAAAGCTTCCAAAAAACAAAACCCTGGGGCCTGCCTGACCAGGCGGTGGCGCAGTGGATAGAGCGTCGGACTGGGATGCGGAAGAACCCAGGTTCGAGACCCCAGAGGTCGCGCGCGGGCTCATCTGGCTTGAGCAAAGAGCTCGCCAGCTTGGACCCAAGGTCGCTGGCTCCAGCAGGGGGTTACTCGGTCTGCTGAAGGCCCGTGGTCAAGGCACGTGTGAGAAAGCAATCAATGAACAACTAAGAAGTCGCAAGGCGCAACGAGAAACTGATGATTGATGCTTCTCATCTCTCTCTGTTCCTGTCTGTCTGTCCCTGTCTATCTCTGCCTCTAAAAAAAACAAAACAAAACAAAACAAAACAAACAAACAAACCCTGGGGCCTGATGGCTTCACTGGTGAATTCTACCAAATATTCAAGGAAGAACTAACTCCTATCCTTCTCAAGCTATTTCAAAATATTCAAGAGAAAGGAACACTTCCAAGTTTCTTTTATGAGGTGAGAATAATTCTGATTTCAAAACCAGGCAAAGATAACACAAAGAAAGAAAATAATAGGCCAATATCCCTGATGAATTTAGATGCTAAAATCCTCAGCAAAATATTAGCAAACCGGATCCAGCAATACATGAAAAAAATCATACATCATGATCAAGTGGGATTTATTCTGAGGAGGCAAGAATGGTACAACATTTGTAAATCAATCACTGTGATTCACCACATAAACAAAAGGAAGAAGAAAAACTACATGATAATTTCAATAGATGCAGAAAAACTATTTGATAAAATCCAGCATCCTTTTATGATCAGAACTCTTAGCATAGTAGGAATACAGGGAACATACCTCAACATGATAAAGGCCATCTATGGCAAACCCACAGCCAACATCATAATTAATGGACAAAAATTAAAAGCAATCCCCTTAAGATCAGGAACAAGGCAGGGGCGCCCCCTTCCACCACTTTTATTCAACATAGTACTGGAAGTCCTACCTATAGCAATCAGACAAGAAAAAGAAATAAAAGGCATCCTAATTGGAAAAGAAGTAAAACTATCATTATTTGCAGATGATACGATACCATATATAGAAAACCCTAAAGTCTCAGTCAAAACACTACTGGACCTGATAAATGAATTTAGCAAGGTGGCAGGATATAAAATTAATATACAGAAATCAGAGGCATTTTTATGCACGAACAATGAAATGTCAGAAAGAGAAATTAAGGAAACAATCCCTTTCACTATTGCAACAAAAAAAATAAAGTACCTAGGAGTAAATTTAACCAAGCAGATTAAAGACTTGTATTCAGAAAATTATAAAACATTGATAAAAGAAATCAAGGAAGATACAAACAAGTGGAAGCATATACTGTGTTCATGGTTAGGAAGAATAAACATCATTAAAATGTCTATATTGCCCAAAGCAATTTATAAATTCAACATACTACCAAGTAAAATACCAATGACATATTTCAAAGATATAGAACACATATTCCAAAAATTTATATGGAACCAAAAAAGAACACGAATAGCCTCAGCAATCTTGAAAAAGAAGAATAAAGTGGGAGGTATCACACTTCCAGATATCAAATTATACTACAAGGCCATTGTACTTAAAACAGCTTGGTACTGGCATAAGAACAGGCATATAGATCAATGGAACAGAACAGAGAACCCAGTAATAAACCCACACCTTTATGGACAATTGATATTTGACAAAGAAGGTAAGAGTTTACAATGGAGTATAGACAGTCTCTTTAACAAATGGTGTTGGGAAAATGGACAGCTACCTGCAAAAAAATGAAACTAGACCACCAACTTACACCATTCACAAAAATAAACTCAAAATGGATAAAGGACTTAAATGTAAGTTGTGAAACCATAAGCATCTTAGAAGAAAACATAGGCAGTAAGCTCACCAACATCTATCGCAGCAATATATTAGCTGATTTATCTCCACAGGCAAATGATATAAAAGATAGGATAAACAAATGGGACTATATCAAACTAAAAAGCTTTTGCACAGCTAAAGACAATATGAACAGAATAAAAAGACAAGCCACACAATGGGAGAACATATTCGACAATACATCTGATAAGGGGATAATAACTAAAATTTATAAAGAACTTGTAAAACTCAACACCAGGAAGACAAACAATCCAATCAAAAAATGGGCACAAGAAATGAATGGACATTTCTCCAAAGAGGATATATAGATGGCCAATAGACAGATGAAAAAATGTTCAACATCACTAATCATTAGAGAAATGCAAATTAAAACCACAATGAGATACCACCTCACACCAGTCAGAGTGGCGCTCATTAACAGAACAACACATGATAGGTGCTGGCGAGGATGTGGTGAAAGGGGAACCCTCCTGCACTGCTGGTGGGAATGCAGACTGGTGAAACCACTGTGGAAAACAGTATGGAGATTCCTCAAAAAATTAGAAATGGATTTGCCCTTTGACCCAGCTATCCCACTTTTAGGAATATATCCCAAGGACACCATATCACCGACTGAAAAAAAGAAATGCACCCCCATGTTTATGGCAGCATTGTTCACAATAACGAAGAACTGGAAACAGCCCAAGTGTCTGTCAGTGGACGAGTGGATTAAAAAGCTGTGGTACATATATACAATGGAATACTATGGGGCTATGAGGAAGAAGGAAATATTACCTTTTGCAGCAAGATGGATGGACCTGGAAACTATTATGTTGAGTGAAATAAGCCAAGCAGAGAAAGAAAAATATCATATGACCTCACTCATTTGAGGAAATAACCCTACAGCACCTAGTTCATTCTTTTCCAGTAGCATCAGAGCAGCACTGTGGTAGAGTGTGCAAGTTTTCCATTGACTTGAGGAGGGAGAAGAGAGAAAGAGAGTGAGATAGAAGCATCAACTCATTGTTTCTCTTAGTTGTTCCATTTAGTTGTGTACTCTGACTGCTTCTTCTACGTGTCCTGACCAGGGATCAAACCTCTGATCTTGCTGCATTGGTGTTAGGCAAACCAATGTGTTTCAAGTGTGAAACAAGTGAGTTGGGTTTGCTCGCTTGTATTTTGCTTTGGCGTGTGGCAGTGCTATGTGTTTATAGTCTGTAAGGCTGCAGGTGCTTGCACTCAGGGTGGTAGATTGCAAATTGCAGATTGCCTTCCTGCTTGGGAGGGGCCATTGTTTGCTATTGTTTGCTGGAGAAGGATTTTTCCCCCAGCCTGTTTTGCTGGAGAATATGGAGGAGGGGAGAGTGAGGGAGAGAGTGTGTGTTGCGGGGTGTGGGAGCCCTAGATTTTGCCCAGCCTGTTTGGCTGGTGAGTGCTGTTTTGTTTTGTTTTTTTGGTTTTTGTTTTTTGGTTTTTTTGTATTTTTGTATTTTTCTGAAGCTGGAAACGGGGAGAGACAGTCAGACAGACTCCCGCAAGCGCCCGACCGGGATCCACCCGGCACGCCCACCAGGGGTGACGCTCTGCCTACCAGGGGGCGATGCTCTGCCCCTCTGGGGCGTCGCTCTGCCATGACCAGAGCCACTCTAGTGCCTGGGGCAGAGGCCAAGGAGCCATCCCCAGCGCCCGAGCCATCTTTGCTCCAATGGAGCCTCCGCTGCTGGAGGGGAAGAGAGAGACAGAGAGGAAGGAGGGGAGAGTGGAGAAGCAAATGGGTGCTTCTCCTATGTGCCCTGGCCGGGAATCAAACCCGGGTCCCCCGCACGCCAGGCCGACGCTCTACCACTGAGCCAACCGGCCAGGGCCGTGAGTGCTGTTTTGCTTGTGGTGCCCTATGAATCCAGGAGAGTCTGGATTGAGAAAGGGAAGCAGTCTTCCCTGCCTGTTTGCTCATCATGATTATAAGATTGTAATAAACGGAATGGCCCACCATTTTCTGGCTCCACTGTTCTTTTACTGTCTGCCTGAATTCAGTAAGAATCTGCATGGTCATGGTGATGACCACTAGCCCTATATCTGGCATAGTCAGCAGGATTCCAATCAGCTTGGTATGGAGTATTCGCCACCCTTAAACTGTGGATTAGAGGACTGGTCATTGCTCCCCAGTGTATGGTTCCTCATGGCTGCCCTTTTGGGGACCGTTGGCTTGCTGTTTTTACAGCCCTGCAAGAGGCCACCCGAGGAGAGCTCCAGAATGAGCTGCAAACCGAGCACCAGCAACAGCTTGAACTGGAGCGAGCACTAGAAAAGGAGGCCGACCAGGTTCGAGGGCTGCTGAGCACCAACAGCGCCTGGAGCTGGAGCAATCTACAGGTTCATGAGTTGCAGTTTGCCCTGGAAGTTGAACATTGGCAGGGCAATTGTTAGAGAAAGAACTGCAGGTTCAGCTTCAGGCAGAGAGCCAGCAGCCACAGGAGCTAAAGATGGAACTGTGCCAGAGGAGTGGCTCTGAGTTGGTGGGAGCAATTGTTTCTAGCTCCTCTTCTGAGGGTGAGGAGGCTCAGGGTGAAGATGCTGTCCACACACTCAGAGCCCAGGCAGTGGTCATCCAGAAGGTAAAAACCCAGCAGCAAAGAGTACCTGCTGAGCCCCTGGTAGGCTTGCTGCGATTGTGGGACATAGAGGTGGACAGCATCATGCGGAGCAGAGATGGAGAGGTTGGCCACTGTTGCCACCTGCTCCTCCATGGGGCAGTGTCTTCAGAACTGCCATGATGGCAGGGATGATAGAGGAGGACTGAGACCCTATGTGAACCTAGTTGCCTGTAATGAACCTTTCTTTACCTTGGTGATTTGTACAGATAGCTGGGTTGTCTATCACGGATTTACTCTTGGACTGCAACTAGAGGGGTGCGCCGACTCCCTTGTTGAATGTACATGCTGCTTTTGGATAGTATGAGAGATCCTGTTTGGGGGGGCAGCTCTGGCAGAGGCCCTCCTGCACCGGGAAGTTTTTCATCCAGTTGGAGAGACACACCAACAACACTTTAAGGTTTCCATGGACATAGCCTGAGGCCCTCTGACCTACAATAGAGTAGGGGGCTAGAGATAGGCCTCCAGTTTGTGCCTTAGGCAGAGTGCTTAGGTAGACATTGTGAGGGGTGCCTTTGTAATTGTTGCATTTGTATAACTTGTGCTATTACTACAGTTTGTTTATGTAATGTCCTCACACAGGGATACCTGTGGTGTAGATTGTGAAGTGAGCAATCCTTTAAAGGGGTGGATTGTTGGGCAAACTAATGTGTTTCAAGTGTGAAATAAGTAAGTTAGTTTTGGTGCTTGTATTTTGCTTTGGGGCAGCGCCATGTGTATATAGTCTGTGGAAGGCTGCGTGTGCTTGCCCTCAGGGCAGCAGATTGCAAATTGCGGACTGCCTTCTTGCTTGGGAGGGGTGATTGTTTGCTATTATGTGCTAGAGAAAGGTGTTTTCCCCCCAGCCTGTTTTGCACAGAGTGCAGAGAGAGTGAGGAGAGATGGAGTGTTGCAGGCTGTGGGAGCCCTGAGATTTTGGCTGGGCCTGTTTGGCTAAGCCCTCTGAGGCTGGTGGGGTCCAGTAAATCAGGGAGAATCCAGAGAATAAGTATGGGCTTTGAGAGCCCTGAGTGAGAGAGAAATAGTCTTCCCTGCCTGTTTGCTTTTCTGCTCTTACAAGACTTTAATAAACAGAATGGTCCACCATTTTCTGGCTCCACTGTTCCTTTACCATCTGCTCAAATCCAATGAGAACCTGCATCTGCGTGACTACAGCTGTAGCCACTGGATCTACAATCAGGACTACACTTTATCTACTGAGCCACCCAGCCAGCGCTAGAGGTTGCAAGTTTTTGTTGTTGTTGTTGTTGTTGTTGTTGTTTTTCTTTTTCTGAAGCTGGAAACGGGGAGAGACAGTCAGACAGACTCCCGCATGCGCCAGATTGGGATCCACCCGGCACGCCCACCAGGGGCAACGCTCTGCCCACCAGGGGGCAATGCTCTGCCCCTCCGGGGCGTCACTTTGCCACGACCAGAGCCACTCTAGCACCTGGGGCAGAGGCCAAGGAGCCATCCCCAGCGCCCGGGCCATCCTTGCTCCAGTGGAGCCTCGGCTGCGGGAGGGGAAGAGAGAGACAGAGAGGAAGGAGGGGGTGGGGGGTGGGGAAGCAAATGGGCACTTCTCCTATGTGCCCCGGCCGGGAATCGAACCCGGGTCCCCCACACGCCAGGCCGACGCTCTACCGCTGAGCCAAACGGCCAGGGCTAGAGGGTGCAAGTTTTGAAGCCAGATTGCAGGTTCCAAGTCCTGCTATACAAGTGCATAGCTATGGAACCATGGGCAAGCATAAGGTTACAAGATTTATTTAGCAAATAAAAATAGAGGATGTCCAGTTAAATTTGAATTTCAGATAATAAAGAACTATCTAGTATAAATATATCCCAAAAGTTGCATGGGATATGGTTATACTAATGAATTATTTAATATTTATGTGAAATTAAAATTTAACAGGGTATTCTATATTTTACTTGGCAATTTTTACTTATGAACCTCTCTGTGCTTGAGATTTCTCATTGATCAAATGGCGACTATAATAGTACCAACTAGATAAGATTGATTTGAGCATTATATGAGTTGATACATATAAAGTACTTAGAATAGTAACTAATACAGAGAAGATCCCAATAAATGATTCTTGCTATTACTGTTAGTCTGGATGTTGTTGATGGAGTCATAATATTTACCGAAGATATTATTTCTGAGAACTGCTGCTACCTATGATGATTAACTAGTAGCAGGCTGACCTATTACCACAGACAACTATTAAATTGGAAAAAATATTCTTAGAGACTAAGTGATTAACAGTGAAGGACACGGATCCCAAAGAGTAAAAAACAAATGAGGTCAATTTTATGATCTCCACTTTCCCGATGGGAGACACTTTCTACACCAGAGAGCACTGAGGGGGAATCCAAGCAGAATATGTTAGTTTGTTGAGTCAGTCAGAGTTTAGGGAAGTTGAGAAAGCTGGACTTTGTGAGTTTGTACGCTGTAAAGGCTGGTGCTGTGCAGAGAAAGCTCCAGAAATCTGCATAAAGGTCATCTGAGTCTTCAGCTGAATGCTAAACTGTGAGACCCCATGAGGCTGAGCAAAAGACAAGCCTATGTTTCCCATGAATGGACCTCCCTAAGAATCCCTCTGCATCATTCATTGGCTGGAAACAACCTGAGGGGATGGTAGCCTCAGTGTAGATACAAAGGCCAATTTAGCTGGGGCGGTTGCTCATTTTGTTCCCTGAAGTCATAGAGACCTGAGAGATGTATTCTCATAAGTACAGTGGTACCTTAAGATACGAGTTTAATTCGTTCTGTAACTGAGCTCATAAGTCAGTCAACTCGTATATCAAACAAATTTCTCCCATTTAAAATAACTGAAATAGATTTCATCTGTTCCAGTCCTGTGAAACATCCCCAAACCATCCTAAATTATGAAAAAAGATGTTTTTAATTAAGAAACACACATGTATACTTTACCAATGCATAACAAAATATATGAAATAAAAGAAAAAGGTGTTATTTAGTACTATATTCTTACCTTGGAGACAGACGAGTGCGGCTAACGGAGGTGAATGGCAGAGGAGGAGGGAGGGAGGAAGGGATGCAGGCACTGTAGACACGTAAACTAAAACTGCACTTTCTTAACACTAAATGTAAACTAAAACTGCATTTTATTTACTTTAAACAAAACTAAAACTGCACTTTCTTTACTTAAAATGAAACCACAAAAACTTAATTGTAAAAAAAAATGCACTTTCTTAACTTTAAACTTAATCTAAGCTTAACATTACGTATTTTTCATTTAATCATCACCTGTTTTTGCCTTTTTGGCTGCACTTTCAGCACTTTCATTTGCAGGACTTTTGAATAAAAATCTATCAAAAGAGGTTTGCTTTTGCCTGCCTTTTAAAATGTTACAGAAATGTGACAAACAAGTGTCATTAAAAAATGCTGAAGCACGACCAGTTGAAACTTTTTTTGGGTGTTTCTTTTCAATGAAACTTGAAAGATTCTCTCACATTGCCAGCATGTCTTTAATTTCACTTATAGAAATCACTTCCTCCAACTCTACCTCCTCCTCACTACTAATCTCTTGCAGAAGCTCCATATGTTGCATCATCTGTAGCTCCTTCAACTCCTCAGTTGAGAGTTCCTCCGCATGTTCCTCAACGAGCTCTTTTACGTCACCCTCATTTACCTCCAGACCCATCGACTTTCCAAGGGACACATTCTCTTCCAACACTTCTACCTCGGTATCAGTCTCTACTGAGTCCTCTAACACAGTGGACTAGATTTGGCACAGTGGGTAGTTCATAATCGGGGTCTACACTGTCAATATCCTCAAGGACTTCTATCCAGATGTAACCATCCTAGATGTCAGGATCCCAGGTCTTCTTAAGCAGGTTCTTGACTTTAGCAAAGCAGATCTACATCCAAACATCTCTTGAGCTTTGTGACTTACATCTCACACCTGTCAATTGTGTTTGCTCTTCAATGCAGAATATAAGGACCTATGGAAGCTACAAAAGTGGTTCTCTTGCTGTCACACTCCCCATTAAAGTAAATGCTCTTTACTCCCCGTTAGTAAAGAGCATTCAGTCTCTCAAAATGCTTTCTCAGGGTATAAATACAACTTAGTAGTAATCCACCCATTTCACTGTCTACTTAGTAAGCCTTGCCCATCTACAGCCACCGTCATCCTCAACTCCCTGCATAGCACAGAGCAGTTCTGAAGAAAGTTTGACAAGGCTATCAGTGTTACAGCAGAATGGAATGCAGAAAGCCAAGTGACAGAGAGGTGGGGAACTGGTTTAGTATGCTGGCAGGCTCAGAGAAGTCGATTCTCTGATGTCTGATCCCTGTCAGGCAGGGCCTTTGGGGTTTTAAGGTCACATGGTTGGGCGGGGTTACAAGGTATGTGGAATGCGGAAGAAGGTGTACAGAAGCTAAAAAGGCAGAATTAGTAAAAGCAGAACAAAGAAGAAGTAACAGCCATATCAAGGTGAAGCATTTTGCTTTGTCATCGTGGAGTCATAGCCATATCATTCCCCCTTTTGATGCCCTCTAATGAAGCCTGGGGAGCATCACTGTACATGTCTGAAGGGCATGAAGGCATGGGGGCGCTTAGTGGCAGGGTGAGGCTTACTAGAATGTTTGAGTAGGACTTTGTAAGGAGTTGTTTTAACCGAAAATTTCCAAAACAGTTTATAGTAACAACACATAATGCTGGTGGCCGAGGCCAGGCAGATTCACACTGGATTCTGGCAGATGGTAGAGAAACTGTGGAGCCAGGAAGTGTTGGGCCATACTCATTTATTGGAGGCTCATAGGGACAGGTGAGCAAATAAAACAACAAAAGGGAAAGAGCTAATAAACAAAGGAAAATCTACTATTCGCAGTAAGGGCAAGGGAGCAAGGAAAACCGCACCTCACAGTGGCAGGAGAGCAATCTGGAAGAATCACCACCCAGGGGAAGCACCCATAGCCTTATATAGGCCATGTGCACATGCCTCTGCCCCGT
Organism: Saccopteryx bilineata; assembly: GCF_036850765.1. Classification (NCBI taxonomy): domain Eukaryota; kingdom Metazoa; phylum Chordata; class Mammalia; order Chiroptera; family Emballonuridae; genus Saccopteryx; species Saccopteryx bilineata. Next base: position 119,540,136 of record NC_089492.1, on the reverse strand, counting down.
GCTCACACACTAATCAAATAAAGTGCTTGCAGCTGGTAAACCCGCGAGCAAGCCTAACACAACTGCCCCACAGTATCCTACTATTAGTATGTATGTGACTATTAATAACAGTCTCTCTAGTCTACTCCAATCCTCTGGAGTGCCTGCAGCTAGTCCTGTGCCCAAAAGTACAGTGTATCTGTAAAGTCATGGTGCACTTTTGACTGGTCACAGGAAAGCAACAAAAGGTGATAGAAATGTGAAATCTGCACCAAATAAAAGGAAAACCCTCCCAGTTTCTGTAGGATGATGTGGCAGCATGTGCACATGCGCAGATGATGACGTAACACCGTGTATACAGCAGAGCAGCCCACAGCCATGTCAGTCGAGATGTGGACGGTACAGAGGAAAGTTCAGTGTGTTCTTTGGCTCGCTAAATTTGAATCCGTGACCAAAGTGCAACATGAATATTGGTGCAATTATAATGAAGCACCACCACATAGGAATAACATTACTCTGGGATAAGCAGTTGAAGGAAACAGGCAGTTTGGTGGAGAAACCCTGTTCTGGTAGGCCATCAGTCAGTGATGAGTCTGTAGAGGCTATACGGGATAGCTACCTAAGGAGCCCTAAAAAATCTGTGCGTGAGCCCACATTGAACTGCACTGAATAGATATGAAACTGGGAGAGTTTTCCTTTTATTTGGTGCAGATTTCACATTTCTATCGTCTTGCTTTCCTGTGACCGGTCAAAAGTGCACCATGACTTTACGGACACACTGTAGAGTCAGGATCCCGACAATGATCAGGAATGGCAGCTGGCAGGTGATTACAGTCCTGGTTACTCCTTGGGCTCCATAGTCCTTCACAGCATCACCTGTAACGGTTTTGTGGGGTCACTCTGGACAGTCCAGGTCTCCGTTGGGTCATCGGTGCTGGCTCTCTTGACTCAGGTGTAGTGAATCCACAGTGCTATGCCTGCCATTTTAACGGCAGTCAGAGTAGACAAAACAACTATATGTGGACCTGTCCAAACAGGCTGGAGTAGTCCCTTTTTCCAATCCTTAACCCATACTAAGTCCCCAGGTCGGTAGGGGTGGGTCCAGTTTCCTAGTGGAATTGGGGTCCTTTCTAAAACATTTCATGCTACCTCATGGAATGTTTTTGTAGCATCTGGAGTTGGGTTGAGAGGCCTAATTCTCCTGTTGGGGGTTTCCTTTTAGCTTATTAATGATGGGTGGGGGCCTCCCATATAAAATCTCTAAGGGAGAGTATCCTTTGGGTCCCAGAGTGCATCACACCCACAGCAAGGCAAGGGGTAGCATGTCTACCCTTAGGAGGCCTGTCTCCTGGCAGAACTTGGCTAGTCTTTAAGGTTTGATTCATGTGTTCAACTTCCCCTAAGCTCTGAGGTGGGTATGCAGCATGTAGCTTCCAGATGACTTTTAATACTTTTTCTGTTGCCTGAACAATGTTTGACACGAAGGCAGGCCCTCCTTGCCCCTTGGTCTGCAAAACAGTTTCCCAAGCTTATTGGGTCAGTTCTGTTTTTATATTCTTTGCAGTGTATGACTGCTACTGTTTGGGTTTCCAGACTACTTCCAGTAGTTGAAGAATTTCTTCTTTGTTTTTGATTTCTTTACCCCTGGCCGTGAGTAGTCCTCTTCCTTTATAAATTGCAACATGCACATGTAGGGTTGCGAAGGCATATTTGGAGTCAGTGAAGATGTTGACCTTCCTCTCTGAATATCATAGTGCTTGGATTAGTGCCCATAGTTCTGCTCTTTGAGCGGACCACCCCTGTGGTAATGCTTCTGCCTCAATGACCCGGTCCTGGGTGGTCACTGCATATTCAGCTTTCTGTTCCCTGTTTTGGATGAACTTACTCTCATCTGAGAACAGTTCTAGTTCAGGTTCAGTGAGAGGGGTGTCATATCAGGTTGGCCTGAGTAGACCTCATCCATGGTTTCCTCACAGTCATGATCTGGCGGCCCGGCCTCGGTGGGGAGGACCGTGGCTGGGTTCAGTGTGCATACTGTTTCTAGTGTCACCACAGGTTTTCACACAGTAGCCCCTGATAGTGGGCCATTCTGGCACTGGTGAGCCATCAGTACACCTGGCTGATCATCACATGTGGAACTTTTACATGAATGTTCTGGCCTAAGGTGAGCTTGTCAACCTCTCTGACTAGTGTTACCATGGTGGCTAGTACTCAGAGGCACGGGGTCACCTGGCGGCCACTGGGTTGAGCTGTCTAGACAGACAGGCCAATGGTCTCTACCATGGCCTGGAAGTCTGGATGAGGACCCCTAGTGCTACATGGTCTTTCTTGCAGATGAACGGATTGAATTCACAATTTACATTTGGCAGTCCTAGCTCCGGGGCACTGGCTGCAGTCTCTATTTCCTGGTATGCCATCTCCTGTGCCCCAGTCCAGGGGGTTCTCTTCTGGCCCATCGAGTGTTTCATATAGGGGTTCTGCTTTTCCTGAGAAACTGGGTGTCTAGATGCGGCAGAACCCCACTGCTCCGAGAAACTCACAGAGTTTCCTTTTGTTGTCGGGTTTAAGGATTGAGCAGATGGTTTGCTTTCTCTTAGACCCTAGAGAATGATGTTCTTTGGTGATGATGAACCCGAGATATTGGACCCGGGGTCGGCACATCTGGGCCTTTTTCCATGGTACCTTGTACCCTATGTCGGTCAGCAACTGTAGTAGGATTTTTTGCTTTTCCAGCAATCTTTTCAGGAATCGCTGACCAGAGGGAAATCATCTGCATATTGTAGGAGGACACAGTTGACCTCTTCCCCCAGGAAGGCTGTAAGGTTGGTGGCCAAAGCCGCACCAAATAAGGTGGGCAAGTTTTTGAATCCCTGAGACAGACATGTCCAAGTTAGCTGGGTTTTTCTGCCATGTGAGGTTCCTCCTATTTGAAAGCGAACAGTGACTGTTCGCTCCCAAGAGCCAACCATAAGCACAAAAAGGCATCTTTAAGATCTTGGCAGGGGAACCAGCTGGCTCCAGGAGGAATTACTCATGAGAGTGTTTGTAACTACTGGGTGCAAAGTAATGACCACGTTGTTGACTGCTGCAGATCCTGGACTGGCCGACATCTGCCCCCATTAGGCTTCTTTACTGGTAATAGTGGCATATTCCAGGGGGACTGGCATTCAGCTAAGACCCCGGTCTCCTTGAGTTTCTTTATGTGTTCTTGGATTCTGAGCTGAGCCTACCTGGGCACCAGATTGTCTTTGTCTTACTGGGATGGCCCCAGGTTTCAGGTCCACTACCACAGGAGCATGGTTTTGGCCATCCTGGGAGAAGTGTCCTCTGCCCAGACCAGTGGGAATTCTTCTAAGAGTTCAGGAGGGTTTTGCTCATTTATCTCCTGGGCTTGGAGCCTCCCTGGGGACTGTTGCAGACAGTACCAGAGTTTCTTCTTGTGTTCTTAAAGTTAAGCTGGCAGGCTTTCCAGGAGTGAAGGTTATTTGGGCTCCTAGCTTAGTCAGTAGGTCCCGTCCTAGGAGGAGGAGAGAACATGCAGGTAGATACAGGAATTCATAAACAACTTGATGTCCCTCGAGTTGACATGTTTGGGACTTGCAGAAGGGCGAGCAGTTTAAGTGCCCATGGCTCCAATTATGGTGGCTTCCCTCTTGGTAAAGGGTGCAACTGGCATGGTGACTACCTAGTGTTCTGCTCCTGTATCCACGTTAAAAGTCATTGGTTGGGGCCCTGGCCAGTTGGCTCAGTGGTAGAGCGTCGGCCTGGCGTGCGGGGGACCCGGGTTCGATTCCCGGCCAGGGCACATAGGAGAAGCGCCCATTTGCTTCTCCACCCCCCCTTCCTCTCTGTCTCTCTCTTCCCCTCCCGCAGCCAAGGCTCCATTGGAGCAAAGATGGCCCGGGCTCTGGGGATGGCTCCTTGGCCTCTGCCCCAGGTGCCAGAGTGGCTCTGGTCGCGGTAGAGCGACACCTGGAGGGGCAGAGCATCGCCCCCTGGTGGGCAAAGCGTCGCCCCTGGTGGGCATGCAGGAGTCTGTCTGACTGTCTCTCCCTGTTTCCAGCTTCAGAAAAATACAAAAAAAAAAAAAAAAAAGTCATTGGTTGGCCCCTACTGTTATGCTGACTGTGGGCTCCTAGGGGCCTAATTTCATGGAGCCTGGTCTTACCTAATCAGAATCAACCCCAGCCAGCCTGATTAGGTCCTGGACTGCTAGTTCTGGCTGATACATTCCTTTGTTCCTTTTCTTTCTTCTTTTTTTTTTTTTTTTCTTTTTTTTTTTTGTGACAGGGACAGACAGACAGGAAGGGAGAGGTATGAGAACATCAGTTCTTCTCTGTGGTACCTTAGTTGTTCGTTGATTGCTTTCTCATATGTGCCTTGACCAGGGGCCTCCAGCAGAGCGAGTGACCCGTTGCTCAAGCCAGCAACCTTGGGTTCAAGTCAGCAACCTTGGGTTCAAGTCAGCAACCTTGGGCTTCAAGCCAGTGATTATGGCGTCATGTCTATGATCCCATGCTTAAGTCAGCAACCCTGCGTTCAAGATGTTTAGCCTATGCTCAAATGGCAATGTCAGGATTTTGAACTAGGTCCTCCGTATCCCAGTCCAGTGCTCTATCCACTGCACCACTGCCTGGTCAGGCAATCCTTTCCTGTTCTTGATTGTGCAGTTTTGGCGGCAGGGCCAGAGCTTGCCCTCCATTTGGGACATTCATTTTTCCAGAGTCCTGTTTCCTTGCAGTAAGCACATTGGTCATGTCTGAGGGGTAGGCCTCCTGTTGTTCTGCCCTTCCTGGGAGGTCCCCGCTTTTTAACCCGGTCAGGGTTCCAGAGGGCTGCAGCCAGATGGGAGACTTTTTGTTTCATTCTCTTATCAGCTTCTTTCCAAACTTCCTGGTGCTGGTTAACTTAGACCTTATTGGCGACCTCTAACAACTGGGTGGCATTCATTCCAGCAAAGCCTTCTAATTTCTGGAGCTTGTAGTAGATGTTGGGATATGATTGGGATACGAAGGCGGTGTTGACCATTCATTGATTTTTGGTTGCCTCTGGGTGGAACAGGGTGTAGACTTGTAACACTTCGCAGAGCCATTTGTAGTAGTCAACAGGAGGCTCGTCAGGTTTTTGAGTCATGAAGGTGGCTTTGGACATACTGGTGGCTTTACTAACCCCTGCCTGGACTCTGTGGAGAAGCACCTTGTGGTACAGATGTAGGGAATTCCTCTCTCCCTCAGTGTTGAAGTCCCAATCTGGTGTGGCATCTGGGGTTGCCGCCTTCATCCATGCCTCCACATCCAGGGTTCCTACCGGAGCTTGATCTTGTAGCCATTTCCGGGTTTCGGTCCGGATCAGTCTGGATTCGCCTTCGCTCTTCCCGAATCGGTCGGGATTCGCCGCTTCTTGTTGAACAGGGTGAGAAGCGGCAGGCAGTCATCCCAAGTAGACTGGTGATTTTAGAAGATGGACTCTAGGCGGTCTGCAAGAGCCTGGGCTTCTCAGAATAGGAGAGCATGAGGTATTTCCAATTCAAAGGGTCCATAGTGGTGACGGGTTGATAATATAAGATTGGCTGTCCCGGCTGGACGCTGCCATCTGTATTTAGTTGCTGGGATCCTCAGGTCTCCCGGGGAGGCATCTGGCAGGCAGATGTTTGTTGGGCCGATCACAGGCATCTCCCAATGGGTTCCAGGTCTGGCTGGTCAGGCTCAGGCTCCAGCTTGTAGGGCAGGAAAACTGATGGTGGTGGACCCACAGGCAAGGTAGCTGGTGCCAGCGGGGCAGTTGGGACATAAGGTGGAGGTGTGGGGTCCTCTTCTGGGTCTCCTTGATTAATGAGCTTCTTTCGCCTGGGTCCCCTTGGGGACTGAGTTTGGGCTGCAACGATTCTTCTCTCTCCCTTTTTATTAACGCAGAATCAAACCCTCAGGGGCAGAGTCTGTGCTATTTATAACCAAGAATCTATGTAAGGGAGCTGATCTGGCTGACCAGGGTTGCCTGTCGCGACCCAGTACACTGCCTGAACTGTTGGCAAATCTAAGGTTCCTTTCAATGGCTACCCAATCTGAAGGGTGGGCCACTCTAGTTCGCAAAGGGTGTGCAGCTTTCCAGGGGTGAATTTCATACCATAGTCATGAGAGAATCCGTTTTTAAAATTCCTAAGCATGCAGTCCAAGATGGTGGATTTTGACTGACTGGACCCCATTTCTACCTCTGTTTTCCCTGTATCCGGTGCTGCAAGACAAACAAAGGTGGGGTGCCCCTTCAGGACACTCACATGCCCTCCTAGCTGTGTCCCTCACAAGAACTTAGGTGTGTCTTGGCTTATCAGATGCACTTGCTAAGTCCCGAGCCTGGTCGCCTCTATTGAGAAGCGAGTCACCCTTATGCCTTATGATGCCGCTACAGAACTGCATGTTAGGGCCCACTCGGACTCCGTAGCTTGCACCTTGGAGCCACAGATAGGTTCTTACGCTCACACATGCACTCAGAAGTTAGAACATTTCCCCCCTTTCTCAGGGAATCCTTATCTGGTGTCTCAATCCTGAGACCATGGGAAGTGATCAAGCTCCCCTTCTGTCCGGAGACAAACCTGACTCAGGAACTGGTCCCTAGACCTTACCTCATCCAGATAGGCATCCCGAAAAGGTTAGTTTGTCTCTCTGTTGACTCCAGTTGGGTCCAGTTACTATCCAGGCATGGGGGGGGGGGGTGCTCCAGAAAGGAGGTCCCATGCAAAATGTTGGGTGGTGCTACCTTGTTCACACAGAGGGTCCCCTCCGTTCTATGGTACTTATCGCCAGGCCAGTGACACAAGGGGCCAGTACAGTTGGCTTCTTGGTCAGGGAACCAGATGTTATGGCAGAATGGAACACAGAAAGCCAATGACACTCAGAGAGGTAGAGAACTGGTTTATTATCCGGTCGGCTCAGAGGAGTTGATTCTCCAAGTCTGAACCCTGCCTGGCAGGGTCTTTGGGGTTTTACGGTCACGCAGTTGGGCAGGGTTACAAGGTATGCGAAATGTGGAAGCTGGTTTACTGAAGCTAAAAAGGCAGAATCAGTAAAAGCAGAACAAAGAAGCAGTAACAGCCATATTGGTTTGTCATCATGGAGTCATAGCCATATCATCAGGAGTCCTCAAACCAGTGTTGCCCATCTGAAGAACCCCATGTAACCCAGGAACGAGACTGTCAAAGTATCTCTTAATGCCCTCAGTCATTTCCTAGGGGCAGCTTGTAGAAAGTGTGGCTTTAACATGAAAACACAACGAACAATACATTTCAAAATGCAGCAGCTGGGGCTGTCAGTCAGTCATGCTCCCTGCAGTAGGAGATCTGCGAGAGAGATTTTCATGAATACCACACTGGGGTCTATAAATAGAAGTGGAAGAGACGTCATGAAAACAGCAGAGTAGGTAGCTCCAAGAATTAGTACTTCCACTGAAGCAATCATTAAGCAGACAAAATTAGGTTTTTTAAAACTGTAGAATATAATTTTTAAAGTGTACAACAATCAGAGAACTGTTTAATAAAGACAGAGGCTGCTAAATTTTGGTCAGAGAGCATTGTTGCGTTTTGTTTACCTGCCTACCACCCCCCATCCCCCAGTATGGCAGGTTCATGGGGACAGTGTTTAGCATTCCTGGTGTTAGCTATTGGTGTCAGAGGACTGCAACAGACCTTGTTTTCAAGAACTGTGGTTTTGCATTTTGACCAGCCTTGTGGTTTTCAGAGGGACCAGTGCAGAAGCTTGGCTTTTGTTTTGCCTCCCTCAGACTGCAATAGCATCTCTGGCAAGTGCATTTGTATGTGTCAAAATCATTTAAAGACATAAAATATGAATAACCATCTCAGGCCAGAGATGGAGAATGAGGAAAGCACCAGACAGACCAAAAGACTTGGGAAGGAGAAGATATTTAAGGGACTAGGGTACTTGAAGGGCTGGCTACTTCATATACCAGGAAATCAGGGGTACAACAGAGTAGGACTAATACTTAAAAAATACCTGAGAGAATCCCAGGCTTAAACCAGAGGACTTCTGGGCTCTACACAAGCAAGAAGGGAAGGCTAAGATAGACTTGTAGGTAGGTAGCAGGGAAGGAGTGCCCTAGCTCCGAGTCAGTCTTAAAGATTGGGAGAATTATTTGTTGCTTCAGGATTTAAAAATGATATCCGGCTGATTGCTGAGATAATGAAACAGAGATGTTGGTGATTGTACATAGCAGGTGAATAAAGGGAATATGACTAAACAAATGCCCTTAACAGCAAAACCTACAGGGTGCGTGGCATGGGGGAGAATCTGATCGCTGGAGTTGAGTTACCACGTTATTTCTAGTTTCCAAAAAAAATATAAAAGGCACCCAAAGAAAGAGGAAAAGTATGGCCCACTTAAGGGTAAAAAAGTAAATTGACAGCATCGCTGGGGAAGCCCAGACATTGGGCTTACTAGACAAGACTTGAAATCAACTGTCTTACATGGAAACAACCAAAAAGCCCTTCAATAGAAGACTGGATAAAGAAGATGTGGCACATATACACTATGGAATACTACTCAGCCATAAGAAATGATGACATCAGATCATTTACAGCAAAATGGTGGGATCTTGATAACATTATAAGGAGTGAAATAAGCAAATCAGAAAAAAACAAGAACTACATGATTCCATACATTGGTGGAACATAAAAATGAGACTAAGAGACATGGACAAGAGTGTGGTGGTTACCAAGGGTGGGGGGGGAGGGAGGACATGGGAGGGAGGGAGGGAGAGAGTTAGGGGGAGGGGGAGGGGCACAGAGAACTAGATAGAGGGTGACGGAGGACAATCTGACTTTGGGCGAGGGGTTTGCAACATAATTTGATGACAAAATAACCTAGACATGTTTTCTTTGAATATATGTACCCTGATTTATTAATGTCATCCCATTACCATTAATAAAAATTTATTAAAAAAAAAAAAAAAAAAGAAATCAACTGTCTTAAATAAGCTCAAAGAGGTAAAGAAAACCAAAGACAATGAATTAAAGGAAACCAGAAGAATGATATGTTATTAAAATTATTAAATGATGTCTTATTTATTTATCAATAAAGAGATAGAAATTATAAAAAATAACCAAACAGATAATATGAAGCCCTGGCCAAATAGCTCAGTTGGTTAGACAGAGTATAGTCCCAGATTGTAGAGGTCGCTGTTCCATCCCCGGCCAGGGCACGTATAGGCACAGGCCGGTGTTCCTGTCTCTCTCTCTCTCTCTCTCTCCCTTCCTCTCTTCCTTCCTCTCCTGCTAAAATCAATAAATTAAAAAAAAATTTAATTTGGAGCTGGAAAGTATAACAGCTGAAATGAGAGGCTTAACAGCAGATTTGAGCAGGCAGAAGAATCAGTAAATGTTAAATAGAACAATTTAAATTATCAAGTTGGAGAAGCAGAAAGGAAAAAGGAATGGAAAAATACAACAACCTGAGAGACCTGTGGGATGCTATCAAGCCAAGTGCATTATGGGAGTCTTAAAAAAGAAAATGTTTACTAAAAGCATGAATCTACACATCTAAGAAATTCAATTAGAATCAACTCTAAGAGATCCACATCAAAACACATAACAGTCATCAAATTGTCACCGGAGAAAGCCCAGGTCCAAGGGGGCTTTTCCTTCCTCAATTCTTGTCACACCCTGAGAAGGAATTCAGATGAGAGACAGGATGCAGCATTCAAGTAAAGCAAGCAGTTTATTAAGCAAAGTTATACACTTGGCACAAGGCACAAGCTGGCAACTCAGCCAACCTGAGCACTCCACCTTCTGTGGTCTTAGGAGTTATATACTCTTAGTTTCAAGGCTTTGTTTCCCTTTTCTCAAGTCTAACATCTAGGGGTTTAAGGCTCTCTTCCTTGATATTGGGACTAACATACAGTGTTTCAAGGCCACGTGGACATCTGGTGATTTTGTTTTGGCAGACCTTAACACTGCTAACTCCCTCCTTCAGTGGATGAGATTAACCCCCTTATCATCCCCTCCCCCTTTCCTGCCCTGGTAACTGTCTATCCTACCTAAAAATATACTGTTCACAAAAATTAAGGGATATATCAAAATGAATATGAAGTGATAAAATATCCCCTAATTTTTATATATATATAACACATGGAAATTGTGGAGTGTTTCAGGTTCCGGACCTACCGGCTCATGTTATGAGAATAAGTCTAGGCCTGACCTGTGGTGGCACAGTGGATAAAGCGTCGACCTGGAAATGCTGAGGTCGCCGGTTTGAAACCCTGGGCTTGCCTGGTCAAGGCACATATGGGAGTTGATGCTTCCAGCTCCTCCCCCCTTCTCTCTCTCTGTCTATCTCTCCTCTCTCTCCCTCTCTGTCTCTCTCTCTTCCTCTCTCTCTCTCTCCTCTCTAAAAATGAATAAAAAAAAGAATAAGTCTTGTTTGTTTGAATTTTAATTATTTTAGCTCTTCCACTAATAAGATTTATAATATCTTAGTTAATATTCCACATTACTAATGTTTTTATGAAATCCGATATTTTGTACCACCACATTTCATAAAATGAAACAGAACAGAGAATAACTTGATAATTTTTTTTTTTTTTTCATTTTTCTGAAGCTGGAAACAGGGAGAGACAGTCAGACTCCCGCATGTGCCCGACCAGGATCCACCCGGCACGCCCACCAGGGGCGAAGCTCTGCCCACCAGGGGGCGATGCTCTGCCCATCCTGGGCGTCGCCATATTGCCACCAGAGCCACTCTAGCACCTGAGGCAGAGGCCACAGAGCCATCCCCAGCGCCCGGGCCATCTTTGCTCCAATGGAGCCTTGGCTGCGGGAGGGGAAGAGAGAGACAGAGAGGAAAGTGCGGTGGAGGGGTGAAGCAAATGGGCGCTTCTCCTGTGTGCCCTGGCCGGGAATCGAACCCGGGTCCTCCACACACTAGGCCGACGCTCTACCGCTGAGCCAACCAGCCAGGGCAATAACTTGATAATTAATTGCTTGTTTCTAGAGTCAGAAAAGCTGACAATTATACCTATGTAAATCTCAGCTTTCAGACAAAATAAAGAGGACCTTTCCTTCCAAAATCATGTGCAGAGTTGACCCTTACATATCATGGTTTTGAACCACAGGATCCACTTATATGCAGGGTTTTTTTGTTTGTTTTCAGTAAATACAGTGGGTCCTCTACAGGTTTCACATCCTTAGATTTAACTAACTGCTGATTGAAAACAATATTTTCTGTCCATAGTTGGGAATCTGCAGATGTGGAAGGCTGACTGTATGTATTAACCATTTTATATAAAAGACATGAATATCCATGGACTTTGGTATCTGTGGTGGGTCCTGGAAGCAATCCTCCCATGACTATCAAGGGCCAACTGTAGTTAAATTTGGGGAAAGTTAAGTTATTGGTGGATTTTTGACTCTTTGGGGAATTGGTGTCCTTAACCACCAGTTCAATAGTCATGTACATGAAATATTTTTCTCTTAAGATCTTAAACTTTCTATAAATGTTACTAATTTAAGCTGCAGTTTATTCTCATTTATCTTAGCTTAAAATTAAATTTACACAAAGAAAATGCTCAAAATTATACTTTAGGGAAAGAGAATGATTGAAAAAGAGTGGAAAAGTATTATTTAAAAAGCATTTAGAAACCACTTATATTGTCATTTTACAACAGCCTAGGATGTATTTTTCAAAAACTGACAAATGAGATTTTTATAATAATGCAACATTTGACTTTTCAACTTTTAACTAACACAAGAGTATAATTAAAATGTCAGTTACTCTTATCCTGCTATATTTTCCAAATCCTCAGTTTTCTCTTACAAAACACAATAAAGCATAAAGTTATGAAAAATATGTTCCTAAGCCAGTGGTTCTCAAAGTATGTGCCAGGGCGCACTGGTGTGCCCTAGAAGATTTCCAGGTGCGCCCTATGATATTCCAGAGAAATATGTACCTGTTGGGGACCAAAAAACTAACAGGGTTTTTGGAGTTTAGATTTTTGGGGGACAGAGGTGTGGGGAGTTGGCTGTAAACTGACAGTCTGCCCAACCCCCCCAGCTCACTTGCCTGATTAGATTGCAAAAGGTTGTTAAGCTGTGGTGCTGGATTGTTTACACTACCACCCCCCCCCACCCCCCCCACCCCCCGTTCCCCAGAAAGACTGGAGGCAAGTTTCTTCTATCCTTTGTTTGATGTAAAGTTAAGATGATATGTATGGTGACGGTTTTCTGCACTCAACACAATTAAGAGTAAAAAGAGGAATTCTTCAATGTATTGACGAGGAAATGAGAGTTTGCCTTTCAAATATATGCCCAAACATTGAAGAAATTGCTAGGACACATCAGGCTCGTGTTTCTTATAAACACAGGAATGAAAAAACTTAACACATTCGTGCTGACACCTGCCGAATTTACTAAATCTTACTAAGAATGTATCTATCTATCTATATATATATATATAAAGATTACTTTTTTGTCATTTTTAAAATTTTTAACCCCACTTTTTTATGAATTCTAAAAAGCATAACTCAAAAAATGTAACATAAAAACGTTTTTTAATATCAGAATAAATTTAATTTTGTCATATTTATTTCACTTAATTACCATAAAAGCACTCTTGGAGTTTATATTTTTTTCTTTAATATTTGACTTAATTATTATAACATATCACTCAGAAATTTGTATATAGTGTGCCTACAATTATTTGTAGGATTTTAAATGCGCCCCAACTTCAAAAAGTTTGAGAACCACTGTCCTAAGCTCTCTTTTCCCTTACTCAGCAGCACCCACTCTGCATTATGCTTATCCTTCAAAGTGGCGCTGAGGGACTTCCAGAGGCCCTGTGCCTCGGCAATTCCTAAGTACAACATTTCACGTGCAAAAGATCCCAGTGTCAAAGGCTCCACTGTTTGAAAGTATCTTTGCCATCAGAACAAAAACAATAACACATACATACATTAAACAAATGGCTCTCTCCTTTTATATAGTTTTGTTCACAACTAATAACATTTCTTCCTTACAGATACCAGAGATTTGAAAAGGCATTTCTGTTAGCTGTTGACATTGGTGCTCGTGACCTGTTTATGGTGAGTCATTCCCAGAGATGATTTTGTGCCTTCAGTTCTAAGGCTGACTAAGTTGTCAGCTTTTGTGACCATTAAAAAGGATTAGTGTCATTTGTGCCTTAGACACATGGTGGGAAAGCATTATTCCATCTTGGATTACAGCTTTGCTTTCGTGGAACTGGTCAATAGCCATCTAGTCTCTTTTGACTTGTTGACATTTTCCTTGCCAGGGTCCAAAGGATTTTTTATGTTTTCTAAGAATTCATAATTCTTGAACTTTTCTCCTCATGTACCTTGATGTGAGGGGATCACCTTTCTATTTAATAAGCTTAAATGTCCTTCTAATCCATTCTCTGAAGATGTATGGCTACAGAAGCCAAGACATGTGGCAAAACATGCCCCATACATCTTGAATGTGCTCAGTCCCTTGTATCTTAGTGCAAAGTAACAAATCATGAATGTTTTCACTTGTATTTTTATAGTAATTATAGTGTAGGGTGGCGCAAAGAGGTTATAAATTCACATACACTTCAGTCTTCCATTTATTAGCTACAAAGAGTAAAACCAACCAGTTTCTTATAGATCCTTGTGCTCTGTATCAGGTTCTTATTGTGTGAGATCTTTCACCACAATGTCACAGTGAGAGCAGATGAACAAAAAAAGGTGGGTTCCTTTCCTGGTCTCCCAGTGTTTGCTGCTCCACAGGGATTTCATTGTTGTCAAAGAAAGCTTCTTGAAAACAACAAAAACTTGAAGGTCTTTTACCTGAATCTTATGCACAATGAAGACATTTTATAGACATTAAGCCTTTTGTCTTCAGACTGAGTTTGTTATTTGAAATCTAACTTTGCATCATTCAATTAAATTGTGCTTTCATTGATCCTGAAAAGAATCTAACTACTGCAAAAGTATGAACCTTCTGTTGTTTGTCATCTGTATTTTGTTATGCCAAATTGAGTAGGCATATTAGTATATTGAGGGAGGGTTTTATATTTTCATCAAAACCTATACTGTCATCACAGTGTCAGAAATTTAATTACAACAATTTTTAGATTTTCTGACTTTTTCTCTTTATTTCCACCTTCTCACCTCTGCCACTACTCACCCCAGAGTAGAGTTTCTCTGCATCTTTATTTTTAATTTTGTTTACAGTCCCAATCTTTTTCTAGCCAAGATAAGAACTGAAGAAATTGAATATTTAAATGTATAATATCTGGCAAACATTCTCAATTTATTATATTGTTTTTTAATTTCTGCTTTGAAGATTAATACATAATCATCAAAGCCATCATCTAAACCTTTTTAAAAATTTGTGTTTCACCATTTAGTCTCAGTTTAGCCAGTAACAATATAAAGAAAGTCTTGATGTTTGTTTAAATCTACAGTCCAAAAAGCCTTTCTACTTATAGGCTAACCATAACCCTAACCCATAAGGATTTTTATGTGTAAAAGATAGGAACCTAAAATAAGGGAAGGAGAGAGATATGTTTACTTTCCTTTTTATTTGTAAAGGTGAACAATCATTGTCAGAAAGCTGCATACTTACTCTTCATATGTAACTGCTTATTTATAGTCCTAGGTATATCTGAAGGAAGCATGAAGAGCCTTAAGACAGTATTATGGTCTCAAATAAAGTTCCGTTTAAGCTCATGAATCTTCTATATACATCTGAGGCTCCATGTTGAAATTGTCTAAAAAACTTACCACATTTTCTAACAGCTGCAAGAATTTCTGGAGGTAAGCCTCTGGTGCTGTAGCTGAAGCTATTGTGGTCTGCAGGAAGTCCCTGGGGTGGTCATGGGGGCAGGGGTTCCAGAGTCCCAGTGCTGGAAGTTAGAGCTGGAGCAGACTGCAGGGAGACCTATTTCTTTGTGGTCTTTCTCTTGTTTGTTGTATGCATAAAAGCTGTGCAGTCAACATTTAGTTGTTCTTCAAGGGGAACTGCTCTGTCTGTAGGTATAAATTCGATGTTTCTGGGAGGAAGTGCATTCAGGGTCTTCCAGTGCCACCATCTTAAACTGTAAGCCTCTTATAATTTTTTTCTCTTGACATAAGCTTTTTCTCTTGATATTTTGTTGGTCTTTCATTTATTGTTGTTGTTCGAGATCACTTGGTCTTATTTTTTAGATTTTTTTAAAAATGAATTTATTTTTAAGTATATTTGGCATACAATATTATGTTTTAGTTTCAGGTGTACAATATAGTTATTCGACATTTTTATACCTTACAATGTGATCACCCCACTAATTCTAGCAATCATTTGTCACCATGCAAACTTATTACAATATTGTTGGCTATATTTTCCTTCACCTTTTTCAGTCATCTCCCTATCCCCCTCCCCTATGGCAACCATCCATCTGGTCTGTTTCTATGAGTCTGTTTTTGTTTTGTTCTTTTTTTTTTTTTTTTTTTTTTTTTTTTTTTTTTTTTTTTTTTTTTTTCATTTTTCTGAAGCTGGAAACGGGGAGAGACAGTCAGACAGACTCCCGCATGCGCCCGACCGGGATCCACCCGGCACGCCCACCAGGGGGCGATGCTCTGCCCATCCTGGGCGTCGCCATTTTGCGACCAGAGCCACTCTAGCGCCTGAGGCAGAGGCCACAGAGCCATCCCCAGCGCCCGGGCCATCTTTGCTCCACTGGAGCCTTGGCTGCGGGAGGGGAAGAGAGAGACAGAGAGGAAAGCGCGGCGGAGGGGTGGAGAAGCAAATGGGCGCTTCTCCTGTGTGCCCTGGCCGGGAATCGAACCCGGGTCCTCCGCACGCTAGGCCGACGCTCTACCGCTGAGCCAACCGGCCAGGGCCTTGTTCATTTTTTTAATTGAATGTTGGACATAGCATTTTAAAAATGGGACAGTTTGAGGCTATATATGATATTATTTTATTTCCAGAAAGAGTTTACTTTTGATTCTGGTTAGATAATTGGGCAAGGGTTAAACAACAGCATTCTAAGGTTGAGTTTATTTGAACCCGAGTTTCAGTTCTGAGAGTTTATTTTCACTTGATACTTATATTGAGAGTGGAACCCCTGGGGAATCCCAGTTGAAAGGCCTGGCTCCTCCACAGGCCCTGAAGTATACTACGGACCCTCGACCCAACAGCTATACCTAAAACTCGGTGCAGTTTCTCAACTTTTCAAACACAACTTTCTGCTAAATTTCTCAATCTCGTGGCCACCAATTACAAAATGGCAAGTGCTTTGAAAAGCAAAAGCAGCCCCGAATGTCAAGTTTACTTCTCTGGGCTTTGCTTCTGTCTAGGATCTTGGTCCTTCAAATATACACTGTAGTTCTTTATTATTTTTAAATAGAATTTAAAAAATTATTTCATCCAACTGTGCTAGTTGCTCTCATAAAGAGTATTGGTCTGATATGTTCTTACTTGGATAACTTGAATCAGATGTGCTGCAGTTTATTTTTGGAAGGTGAGTGAAGTGTTAAACTTGACACTAACTGCTTTTCAGTTCTGGATAACTCACTGCAGGGTGGCATTTATTATGTTTGAACTATTAATCACTAAGACTTAAATGTCACAAATTCTACTTTTAAGCGTGACATGTCATCAATTTTATGCCCAAGATGGATCAAATGGCATTTTATTAAATGTTGTGTGTGATAGGTAATAGGGTTTATCACTTGAATATATTAAAAACACTAAAGAGAAAGACCTGATTTTTTTATATTTTAACTAATTTTTAGGAAAATAAAAAACTTTTATATTGAAGAATGGTTTTAATCTTGTAAGAGTAATAATATACAATTCTTTCCCTTTAATAAGAGTAGAAGATATTGGTGTTTATAACTACTTAATTTAAAGTTGTCTTGTACAAGGACATGCCAAGTGCTTTGCAATTACCAGCAATAAAATCATTTTCTATCACAAAATTAAAGGAGTTAACTTTTCTTGATCACTTGCAAAGTGCCAGGCATTATGCTCAAGTCTTTATTTGTTACCTTATTTAATTTTCTTAATATATTTATATCTTAACTGATATAATTATTATACCTGTTTTATAGTTGATAAAACTGATTATTGGGGAAACTGAACAGATTTTACTTGTCACTTTTTCTCCTACTTAGGGCTACATTTTCTTACTTCTTCTCATGTTTACTATATCTTTATTGGAAGCTGAATTTTGTGAATTTTGTCTTATTGAGTGCTGGATTTTGTTGTATTCCTTTAAATAGTGTACAGATGGGAATATTTCTGCACTCATCTTTAGACATAGAAATCCCTTCCAAGTTGGTTCCTGAGACCTATTGGGATGACTCCAGTAGTATGATGGCTTTCTTCCCTTCTCTGTTATAGCTATTCAACTCTGCCATAGTAGTTTGAAAGCAGACACAGGCTATATGTAAACAAATGAATATGGCTGCATTTTAATAAAACTTTATTTACAGTAATTGTTGCAGAGTGGGTCTGGTTCACAGGCTGTATGTAATTTGCTGACCTGTTATACAACATTTATAGAAAATGGTTGAATATTTCTAAAAATATTATTTCTACTAGAATAATTATGAAAACATTTTAAGATTTCTTTGCAATTCCTTTGCTCTCAGAGATATCCCACAAGGGGTAAAACATGTCTATATTATAAATAGACATTTTTTGTGTGTATGTGACAGAGACACACAGAGAGAGAGAGACAAGAAGAGAGAGAGATAAGAAGCATTAATTCTTCATTGCGGCACCTTCGTTGTTCATTGATTGCTTTCCCATATGTGCCTTTTTGGGGGGCTAGAGCAGAGTGAGTGACCCCTTGCTCAAGCCAGCAACCTCTGGACTCAAGCCAGCAACCATGGGGTCATGTCTATGATCCCACACTCAAGTCAGCAACCCCATGCTCAAGCTGATGAGCCTGTGCTCAAGCTGGTGACCTTGGGGTTTCAAACCTGGGTCCTCTGTGTCCTAGTCCTATGCTCTATCCACTGTGCCACTGCCTGTCCAGGCTTAAAGAGACTTGAAATAGCTTTTTGCATGAAGTTATGCCACAAGTTTGATATACTGGGTCCTTTAATGTGCTTTTGATGTTTGAGAAGTACTTTATTTAATTTTATTTCATAACTATGTATAACTGGTTCTAAAATCAGATCTTTAAAAATGGTATATTCAGTGAGGGCTAGTTTCAATCTTTGCTTTCTTCACATTTTTCCTGTCCTTCCCCTTTAGGCTGCCACTTTTGGTGTATCCTTCATTTAATGAATATATATATACATATATATATATATATATATGTATATATATAATTAAATATTTATATATATTTATCTATACCCCTGCTTGTTTATTTGTTAATGTTTTTAACTCAATATATCCTGGGATCACTCCATAGCATTATATAGAAAGACTGGAAGATTTTTTTTTTTTTAAGATTTTTTTATTTATTCATTATAGAGGGGGGGGGGGGGAGAGAGAGAGAGAGAGAGAGAGAGAGAGAGGAGGGGGAGGAGCAGAAAGCATCAACTCCCATATGTGCCTTGACCAGGCAAGCCCAGGGTTTTGAACCGGCAACCTCAGTGTTTCCAGATTGACGCTTTATCCACTGCGCCACCACAGGTCAGGCTGGAAGATTTTTAAAATTATGATAATAATACAGTTGACCCTTGAACAACATGAGAGTATGGACCAACCACCTCATGCAGTCAAAATCTGCATACAATTTTTGACTCTCCAGAAATTTAACTACAGTTGGCTCTTGGTCTCTAGGGGGGATTGGCTCCATGATCCCCTGAGGATGCCAGAATCAGTGGATACCCGAATCCCTTGTATAAAATGGAACAATGCATACAGTTGGCCCTTATGCATCTGCAGGTTCCCAACCACAAACCTAACATACTGTTTTCAATCTGTGGTTGCTTGAATCCACAGATGTGAAACCCATAAATAAAAAGGGCTGACTAGATTTATTGAAAAATTCCACATATAAGTGGACCTGTGCAGTTCAAATCTGTGTTGTTCAATGGGCAATGGTATATATAACAGTGGAATAAACATGAAAACTTAGTGAAGCATGAATAATTTTCTACTAAAAATATAGATGGTTAAAAATTACATTTAAAATAAAGGAATTTAAATAGTATGGTAGCCCCAATGAGAAAATTTAAACAAGTCCAAAATATAACTTTAAAAGAAAACCATATGTTTTAGTTATAAGTCCTATGAAAACTTCAAAAACTTAGTCTAACATGAAAGCGTGCGCCATTCCAAGTAAATTCATTTGGTAATGAAATATAAGTTCTTCCCATATATTTTCACACTTAAAAGGATTATTCATTGTTCTCACTTATATAAGAAATATTATGAAACATATAGACATTAAGAACTAATTACTAAAGTTAATATTTATATTAACATAACTATGATATAAGTTATTTAATATATTACCTTATCTTGAAAATAACTTTTTCCTCACATCTACAAAATATGAAAATTCTAAAATATTAACACATTATCAGAAACAATATTTTTTTATTCCTAATTCTTAGAACTTCTTATTGGTCAGATTTGCTCTATGAAAAATGTTATTTTTAAATAAGTATAACAGGAATGGCATCAACATTTTACTTTATCCTTTCTTAAAATAGAGCATCATGAACTTGAATGTTCTGAAAGCACACCTCTGGACAAACCAACTTGTAAAGCTAAAGATTAAGAATTTAAATTATCAATTGATTTTAACTAAGTGAAATATTACAGCAGGGAAGGCTAGAATATGGTAATCTTAAATATGTATATGGCCATTTTATAGTTTACCATTTGCAACACTAACATATTAGTATCATCAGTTAGGTGTTGCATGTCTTCAGAAGTGCTTCTATGTATTATATAAACCTATGAATCCTCAGACATGATGAAAATTAGAAAAGGTTATAATAATATTGTTAATATTAATTATAATTATCTGTCAATAACTGATCCAAAGTATGATTTAAAGGTGAAAATATCCTCAAAATATTTTAGCTTAAATACATTTTGTTGTAAATTTGCATATTCATTCTGCTAGAAGTCATCTGTGAAGGTAATGAGAACCCATGAATAGCAAATTGTTTATTTTAGATCTTAGATGATACAAACAGGATATGTGTAAATTTAAAACCTGGATCATGACCAAAGATTATTGTGTTTGTTATCTTTTGTTCAAGTGGAAGCCAATTTTACTTAATGGTGCTAAGTGATGATTCTAATAAATCATTATTGCAAATAGTAAATTATAAAGTTATCATTGAGAACAAATGTCAGAAATTAAATGGTTCATGACCCTGGCCGGTTGGCTCAGCGATAAAGCGTTGGCCCAGTGTGTCGATGTCCTGGGTTCAATTCCCAGTCAGGGCACACAGGAGAAGCAACCATCTGCTTCCCCATCCCTTCCCCTCCTCCTACTCTCACCCCGCCCCCAGCAGCCATGACTCAAATAGTTCGAGCAAGTTGGCCCCAGGTGCTGACAATGGCTCTGTGGCCTCACCTCAGATGCTAAAAAAGCTCAGTTGTCAAACAATGGAGCAGCAGCCCCAGATGGGCAAAGCATTGCCTGGTAGGGGACTTGCCAGGTGAATCCTGGTCAGGACCTATGCAGGAGTCTCTCTGTCTGCCTACCCCCCCCCCCACTTAATAAAATAAAAAAGTGAAGAAGGGAGGGAGAAAGGGAGGTAGAAAAGAAGGGAATGGGGAGGGAGGAAAGGAAGGGAAGGAAGGAAATGGAGGAAAGGGAGGAAAAAAAGGAAAGGAAGGGAGGGAGAGAGGGAGGACTAAATGACCCATTCTTCTGAATACTTTTCTGAAAACTTGTTTCTAGGTTAATAACACTTTTATATTAAAATCATCTGATACCAACTAACCCTTTGAGTAGTACTAATGTTCATGTATGTCTTTGTGCCTCCTGACCATCCAGAGTACACATTTTAAAAATGTATAACGCAACATTAAAAAAAGGCAAGTGTATGTTCTTTTTGTTTCCATAAATTGATTATCAAACAAACATGATTTTAAGTTAATAAAACTATAATGGGAACTAATTTCATTTTTTGGGAAAAAAAACACCTCACTCCGAGGGTCAGCGAGCATGAAAAAAACTCACTACTCAAAGGGCTAAGTAACCCTGGTTGTGTAGCACTAAAGGTTAGGATTTATCAGTATGACACCTTTCAGATATATTGCCATCTACATTGTCCATTTAGACTTGTTATATGCCATTTTAATCTTAATAAGTCTCCAAAAAGAGACCAAAAACAAAAAGAACTATAACACTTGTAAAAATAATGTTTCCTTGCACCTATGCCTCCCGGACACTGATTCTAAACAATTAAGCATGTGGTAACACAGTCTACTAGTATGTGAGAACCTTGCTGGTTGAGCATCAGCGGTAAGTTCATGTTTTATAGGGCTTGAAGCTTATACAATTTAAGGAATACTTAAGAAAAAGAATTTTACATTTCAAATACAAAATTAGGTGCTGGAAAGGACATGTACAGATAAGTGGCAGTAAAGTTCAAACTTCATTAGCTTTGTAATAAATTAACCTCTGCATCTGGCACATAATAAACATTCCATAGTTATTTATAGAATAATTTTTTATTAGCAGCTGTTGACTAAATTTAAAGTTAGGATTTGTGGTAGGGTAGGACAACTCTGTTGGCGTCTTGCTGTGTCTTTAATGTAGTATGATTTAACAATACCTTAGCCCTAGTTCGTCTCAACCAGCTTTATTGAATGTCCCTTATTCCTTTATGTGCTACCTATTCAGGTAAAAGACATGAAAATGAAATATAAAGCCAGGTGATTTTTATTTTCTTGACTTGTTTAGAATATGGCCATTTCCCAGAGGTATATAAACACATTTAATTGTATATATCAAAATTTAAACTAAATTCCAACACTAAAATAATCTAAAAATTAAAAAATAAATGAAGCCAGAGGATAACCAATTGTGAAGTGATCAAATAGTAGATACTACGTATATATGTCTTGAATAATACTAAATATTCATGAACTCTGTCAAACCAAGAGGCAATAAATGACAGTGATACTCTACTGCATTTTGCTAAGACTACATTTATGTATATTTGTTATGATCTGTGATCAGTGATCTTTTTTGTGGATTTATCATTTTATGTAATTTTTTTCAATTATAGTGTTATGTAGTCTTTTTTTTAAGCATTTTAATTTTATTTATTTATTTATTTTGTGACAGAGAAAGTCAGAGAGAGGGACAGACAGGAAGCAAGAGAGATGAGAAGCATCAATTCTTTGTTGCGGCACCTTAGTTGTTTGTTGATTGCTTTCTCATATGTGCCTTGACCAGGGGGCTACAGCAGATTGAGTGACCCTTTGCTCAAGCCAGCGACCTTGGGCTCAAGCTGGTGAGCCTTGCTCAAACCAGATGAGTCCGCGCTCAAGCTGGCGACCTCGGGGTCTTGAACCTGGGTCCTCCGCATCACAGTCCGATGCTCTATCCACTGCGCCACTGCCTGGTCAGGCTTTTTTTTTCTTTTTATAATTTTTAACATTTTTAAAAAATTTATTCCTTTTAGAGAGGAGAAAGAGAGGGATAGAGAGAGAGAGAGAGGGGCAGGAAGCATCAACATATGTGCCTTGACCAGGCAGGCCCAGGGTTTTGAACTGAGTGTTATGTAGTTATAATATTAACTAGGATAAGTCTTAGATATTCATGACTTTGTTTTTACATAGGAATTGTAAGATCTACTTGTAAGTACCATAAAAATTGTTAAGAAATTTTGATTGGAATTCCATCAATTTTTATGAATTAATTGGGCCAGAATTGATATTTTTATTATGTATATATAGACTTTCTAGCCATAAACAAGTATATATATTTTAATCAGGTGTTTATTTATGCCATTCAGTAATGGTTATTAATTTCTTTTCAAATGTATTGCATATCTTTTGCTTATTTTTTTTTAATTTTATTTTTTTAATGGGACGACATCAATAAATCACGATACATATATTCAAAGATAACATGTCCAGGTTATCTTGTCGTTCAATTATGTTGCATACCCATCACCCAAAGTCAGATTGTCCTCTGTCACCTTCTATCTAGTTTTCTTTGTGCCCTTCCCCTTCCCCCTTTTCCTCTCCCTCTCCTCCCTCCACCTGTAACCACCACACTCTTATCAATGTCTCTTAATCTCACTTTTATGTCCCATCTACGTATGGAATAATGCATTTCCTGTTTTGTTCTGATTTACTTATTTCACTTCATATAATGTTATCAAGATCCCACCATTTTGCTGTAAATGATCCGATGTCATCATTTCTTATGGCTGAGTAGTATTCCATAGTGTATATGTGCCACATCTTCTTTATCCAGTCATCTATTGACGGGCTTTTTGGTTGTTTCCATGTCCTTACCACGTGAACAGTGCTGCAATGAACATGGGGCTGCATGTGTCTTTACATATCAATGTTTCTGAGTTTTGGGGGTATATACCCAGTAGAGGGATTGCTGGGTCATAAGGTAGTTCTATTTTCAGTTTTTTGAGGAACCTCCATACTTTCTTCCATAATGGTTGTACTACTTTACAGTCCCACCAATAGTGTATGAGGGTTCCTTTTTCTCCACAGCCTCTCCAACATTTGCTATTACCTGTCTTGTTAATAATAGCTAATCTAACAGGTGTGAGGTGGTATCTCATTGCAGTTTTGATTTGCATTTCTCTAATAATTAAAGAAGATGAGCATCTTTTCATATATCTGTTGGCCATTTGTATTTCTTCCTGGGAGAAGTGTCTGTTCATGTCGTCTTCCCATTTTTTTATTGGATTGTTTGTTTGTTTGTTGTTGAGTTTTATGAGTTCTTTGTATATTTTGGATATTAGGCCCTTATCTGAGCTGTTGTTTGAAAATATCATTTCCCATTTAGTTGGCTGTCTGTTTATTTTGTTATCAGTTTCTCTTGCTGAGCAAAAACTTCTTAGTCTGATGTAGTCCCATTCATTAGTTTTTGCCTTCACTTCTCTTGCCTTTGGAGTCAAATTCATAAAATGCTCTTTAAAACCCAGGTCCATGAGTTGAGTACCTATGTCTTCTTCTATGTACTTAATTGTTTCAGGTCTTATGTTTAGATCTTTGATCCTTTTTGAGTTAATTTTAGTACAGGGGGACAAACTGTAGTCCAGTTTCATTCTTTTGCATGTGGCTTTCCAGTTTTCCCAGCACCATTTAATGAAGAGGTTTTCTTTTCTCCATTGTGTGTTGTTGGCCCCTTTATCAAAAATTATTTGACTATATATATGTGGTTTTATTTCTGGGTTTTCTATTCTGTTCCATTGGTCTGAGTGTCTATTTTTCTGCCAATACCATGCTGTTTTGATTGTCGTGGCCCTATAATATAGTTTGAAGTCAGGTATCGTAATGCCCCCAGCTTCATTCTTTTTCTTTAGGATTGCTTTGGCTATTTGGGGTTTTTTATAGTTCCATATAAATCTGATGATTTTTTGCTCCGTTTCTTTAAAAAAATGTCATTGGGCACTGGCTGGTTGGCTCACCGGTAGAGCATCAGCCTGGCGTGCAGGAGTCCCGGACTCAATTCCCAGACAGGGCACACAGGAGAGGCGCCCATCTGCTTCTCCACCCCTCCGCCTCTCCTTCCTCTCTGTCTCTCTCTTCCCCTCCCGCAGCCAAAGCTCCATTGGAGCAAAGATGGCCCAGGTGCTGGGGATAGCTCTGTGGCCTCTGCTTCAGGCGCTAGAATGGCTCTGTATGCAACAGAGCGAAGCCCCAGAGGGGCAGAGCATCGCCCCCTGGTGGGCATGCTGGGTGGATCCCGGTCGGGCGCATGCGGGAGTCTGTCTGACTGCTTCCCGGTTTCCAGCTTCAGAAAAATGAAAAAAAAAAAAAATGTCATTGGAATTTTGATGGGAATTGCATTAAATTTGTATATTGCCTTGGGTAGTATGGCCATCTTGATTATATTTATTCTTCCTAACCAACAACAAGGAATATTCTTCCATCTCATTATATCTTTTTCGATTTCCCTTAACAATGCTTTATAGTTTTCATTATATAAGTCCTTTACATTCTTTGTTATGTTTATTCCTAGGTATTTTATTTTTTTTGTTGCAATCGTGAAGGGGATTATTCTTTTGAGTTTGTTCTCAAATGTTTCATTGTTGGCATATAGAAAGGCTATTGACTTCTGTATGTTAATTTTGTATCCTGCGACCTTACTGTATTGGCTTATTGTTTCTAGTAGTCTATTTGTGGATTCTTTGGGGTTTTCGATGTATAGGATCATATCATTTGCAAAAAGTGATACCTTTACTTCTTCTTTTCCGATATGGATGCCTTTTATTTCTTTGTCTTGTCTGATTGCTCTGGCTAGAACCTCTAGTACCACATTAAATAAGAGTGGAGAGAGTGGACAACCCTGTCTTGTTCCTGATTTAAGGGGGAAAGCCTTCAGTTTTGTGCCATTTGATATGATGTTGGCTGATGGTTTATCCTATATAGCCTTTATCATGTTGAGATATTTTCCTTCTATACCCATTTTGTTGAGAGTCTTAAACATAAAATTGTGTTGTATTTTATCAAAAGCCTTTTCTGCGTCTATTGATAAGATCATGTGTTTTTTGTTCTTTGTTTTGTTGATATGGTGTATTACGTTAACCGTTTTACGTATGTTGAACCATCCTTGAGATTCTGGGATGAATCCCACTTGATTATGATGTATTATTTTTTTAATATGTTGTTGTATTTGATTTGCTAGTATTTTGTTTAGTATTTTAGCATCTGTATTCATTAGAGATATTGGTCTGTAGTTTTCTTTTTTTGTGCCATCCTTGACTGGTTTTGGTATGAGGCTTATGTTGGCCTCATAAAATGTGTTTGGAAGTATTGCTTCTTCTTCAAATTTTTGGAAGACTTTGAGTAGAATAGGAACCAAGTCTTCTTTGAATGCTTGATAAAATTCGCTGGTATAGCCATCTGGGCCTGGACTTTTATTTTTGGGGAGGTTTTTAATGGTTTTTTCTATTTCTTCTCTACTTATAGGTCTGCTTAGGCTTTCTGCTTCTTCTTGACTCAGTCTAGGAAGGTTGTATTGTTCTAGGAATTTATCCATTTCTTCTAGGTTGTTGAAGTTAGTGGCATAAAGTTTTTCATAGTATTCTACAATAATTCTTTGTATATCTACAGTGTCCGTGGTGATTTCTCCTCTTTCATTTTGGATTTTGTTTTATGAGTTCTTTCTCTTTTTTCCTTGGTAAGTCTTGCCAAGGGTTTGTCAATTTTATTGATCTTTTCAAAGAACTAGCTCCTTGTTCTATTAATTTTTTCAATAGTTTTTCTGTTCTCTATTTCATTTATTTCTGCTCTGATTTTTATTATCTCCTTTCTTCGGCTGGTTTTGGGTTGTCTTTGTTCTTCTTTTTCTACTTCCTTAAGGTGTGAAGTTAAGTGGTTCACTTGGGCTCTTTTTTGTTTGTACATATATGCCTGAAGTGATATGAACTTCCCTCTTATCACTGCTTTTGCTGCATCCCATAGATTCTGATATGTCGTATTGTCATTTTCATTTGTCTGTATATATCTTTTGATCTCTGCACTTATTTCTTCTTTGACCCATTCATTTTTTAAAAGTATGTTGTTTAGTTTCCACATTTTTCCTGGATTTTTTTCCTCTTTTTTGCAGTTGAATTCTAGTTTCAAAGCTTTATGATCAGAAAATATGCTTGGTACAACTTCGATTTTTCTGAATTTGCTGATGTTGTTTTTGTGGCCCAACATATAGTCAATTCTTGAGAATGATCCATGTACACTGGAGAAAAATGTATACTCAGTCACTTTGGGATGAAATGTCCTGTAGATATCTATCATATCCAGGTGCTCTAGTGTTTTGTTTAAGGCCACTATATCTTTGTTGATTCTCTGTTTGGATGACCGATCTAGAGCCGTCAGCGGTGTATTGAGGTCTCCAAGTATGATTGTATTTTTGTCAGTTTTTGTTTTCAGGTCAATAAGTAGCTGTCTTATATATTTTGGTGCTCCTTGGTTTGGTGCATATATATTAAGAATTGTTATGTCTTCTTGATTCAGTGTCCCCTTAGCCATTATGAAATGGCCATTTTTGTCTCTGAGTACTTTTGCTATCTTGTAGTCAGCATTATCAGATATGAGTATTGCTACGCCTACTTTTTTTTTTGGATGTTATTTGCTTGGAGTATTGTTTTCCAGGCTTTCACTTTGTATTTGTTTTTATCCTTGTTACTTAGATGAGGTTCTTATAGGCAGCATACAGTTGGATTTTCTTTTTTAATCCATTCTGCTACTCTGTGCCTTTTTATTGGTGAGTTTAATCCGTTTACATTCTTTTGCTTATTTTCAGTGAAAAGTCACATAGAAATATTGCCAATGAGAAATATAGAAAAAAGCCACCTAACTTATTTTATATGTATAGTATAACTCGATAGCAGTAAAGGGGTTGTTAGAAGTCAAGCCCAAGTCATAGACTTTTAATTATGAACATAGAAGCAAAAGTCTGAAATAAAATACTAGCAAATTGAATATAGTAGCATGTATTTTTAAATTATTACTAATTTATTTGTTGACTATAAGGATCTACTATGAAAGTATGATACTCTGGATTAAAAAAGAAAAAACTCACATAATTATTTCAATTGATGTATATTTATGTTGCTTCCAATTTTTCATTGTTAAAAGTTATGTTATCATCATCAATCTTGGACATACAATGTCACATGATTTCCTTAGAAAGATTTCCCAAAATACATGTGTACAAATTTTTAATTCTGATATGTTGTTATAATATGGAATCAGCAATCTTTTTCCAAAAAGGGGCAGACAGCAAATATTGCAGGCTTATGGGATAGAGGAAAAACTGAAGTTATAAAGGTACATATAGATAACAAGAAAATAAATTTCCATAAATCTTTACTGATAAAATAATAATGTAATAATTGAGCATAATTTTTGTAAGACAAATGTATAAATGTGAATAATGGAATTTGGTGTGGATGCATTTCAGTTAGAGTTGGAAGTTAGTGTTCTTTATTAGTAGTCTATTGCAAATGTTCATCTATTAATGCTGATCTACGATGAAAATTTACATATTTCACCTTTGCAAATTTATTTCCTCAAAGATAGGTACGGCAATATATCTATGAGAATTCATTTTTAGAATTCTGTTAGCTAAGAGATTAGACTGCCTTTTAGCATGTCACAACATCTCAAATTAATCACTTCCAATTAAAGTTCCTCAACTGTACTTTTAAATAGACTTTGGAATATGGAAATTTCTTGCACTTCCATCAAGGTTGAGAAACTGTGCTGTGGACTGAAATCAGAAAATACATTGCTGGGAATTTGTTTAGAAATGGAGATCTCACTTTTTAAAATTTTTGACAGTGCAGGAAATGTGTAACAGCTCAACATTACTTTTAAGTGAAACAGTGTTAATTCACATATAGTTTTGCCTTACAGTTTTAGGTTGAAACATTTTCAAGTCTGCAGCATAAGCTAATTGGAAAGCCAGTTAGAGTTAAATAAGAGCACAGTTCTTCATTTAAAAATGTAAACATCATTCTTAACCAAGGACAGTACAAAAAACAGACTATATTTAGACCATAGACCATAGTTTATCAAACCCTGCTGCATGAATTCTTGTATTCTCAGTAAATGTAAGTGCCTTTCTCCCCACAAAGTTTGCAACCAGTAAATATTAACTTTAAAGTTTAATTTAAAGGCCCTGGCCGATTGGCTCAGTGGTAGAGCGTTAGTCTGGCATGTGGAAATCCTGGGTTTGATTCCGGGTCAGAGCACACAGGAGAAGTGCCCATCTGCTTCTCCACCCTTCTTCCTCTCCTATCTCTCTATCTCTCTCTTCCCCTCCCACAGCCAAGGCTCCATTGGAGCAAAGTTGGCCGGGGCACTGAGGACAACTCAGTGGCCTCCACCTCAGGTATTAGAATGGCTCCAGCCGCTATGGAGCAAAGGCCCAGATGGGCAGAGCATTGCCCCCTGGTGGGCACTCCAGGTGGATCCCGGTCGAGTGCATGCGGGAGTCTGTCTGACTGCCTCCCTGCTTCTAACTTCGGAAAAATACAAAAAAAAATGTTTAATTTGAAACTACACTTTTTCAGTTTGTATTTCTTTGAATATTAATAAAGGGAAATGTCTCTTCATGATTATAGGCAATTTATATTTCTTCATTGTAAACTCACTGTTCATATTCTTTTTCCATTTTTATTGGAGTACGATTTTCATTTCAATAATCATTCTGTGTACCCAAAGGGCTCTGAGTCCTTTCCAGTGGCTCTACCCACTTGTTGAGTAGTATTTTCCACCAATTTTTCCCACGCATCCAACCGTCCTTTCATATTGAAAAACCTGCCATTGCCTGACAACTGTTTTCTCAAGGTTCTCTCTATATATACATGCACTGTATCTTTCTGTCTCTGTCACCTTTTCTCCATTTTCCCTCCTGTCAGAACTAATTTATCCTTCAAGACTCAGCTCAAGGATCAGTTTCTCCTTTCATTCCATAGCATTCTGTGCAAATATCTGCCATAAAGCTATTATATAATTAATTAATTTGTTTACAGAGGTCTTTCTCCCCACTGGGTTCAAAGCCTCTTCAAATCTGGTATTGTATTGAGCTCTATACTCCAGAAACTGCTGGCACTTAGTGGGCAATGATTTATTGACTGAATGAGTTTAAAATAATACTAAGAGTAATAATATTAACAAAGTAATATGTGCCAGACACATAAATATCAGAAACAAATTTGTGTAGTAAGTAGTATTCCAAACAACTGAATTTTGAAGGAGCTCTCTGAGATTTTTCTTCATTAAAATCTCACCAAGGAAAATAGCAATTAAAGTTTTTATTCCCTGACAAAACTGGGTATGTCAAACACTTAATTTAAAAACTTGTCCTTTCCCCTAAAGACTTAAAATAACTTGTTCAGATAATTACCGTTATAGCAATATCTCCATTTCAAGAAAACTCAGTTAAAGTAGCAAACAGGAAATGAAAATACATAAGAAGAATATTCATCGGCCATGTCTGTTTTGTACTGTGAACAATAAATTCTTTCAAATTCTCCTTTGTAACTTGACCAAGATTCATTTTGGATTAATCTTTTATTTTTCTTTATTTCCAAAGGACATCCATTACCTGGCACTAGATAAGGGTGAATTGGCACTAGCTGAAGTGGCAAGAAAAAGAGCCAGCGACATTGATGCAGAATCAATAACTTCTGGAGTTGGTGAGCATTCCTGCTGTTTTTTAAAGTGCTTTTTGTTATAGTCAATACTATTCAGTATCATTTCTGTTTGTGTTTGTAGGGCATGGTTGATTAATTTGAATTACTTTCTTTGTAATGACAGTGTCTTTAAAAAAAAAGAATTAAGCCTGGTTAATTCACGACTTTAATGATTTTTTGGTTTCCTTTTTCTTTTTGTATATATTATAGGTTTTTAATTTATGGTTACTATGAGATTCATATGTAACAAGCTATATTTATAGTAGTCTATTGTAAGTAAATGATCACTTAAGTTAGAACACATTCTATATTGTACCCTTCCCACCATGTGTATGTTTTTTTAAACTGAATTTTATTGGGGTGACACTTTGTAACAACTATACAGGTTTCAGGTGCCCAATTCTACAACACATCTTTGTATACCATATTGTGTGTTCACCCCCCCAAGTCAAGTTTTTGTCCATTTATCTCCCTATTCCCTCCCTCCATCTTCCCCTGCAATCTGTTGTCACTGTCCATGAGTTTTTTCTTTGTTTTTTACTGTCCCTCCCCCTCCGTCACCCAACATCCCTGACCTCCGACAGTTGTCAGCCTGCTCTCTGTATGTATGAGTCTGTTTCTATTTTGCTTGTTAGTTCATTAGATTCCACATATGAGTGGATTCATTTGGTACTTGTCTTTCTCTGACTGGTTTATTTTACTTAGCATAATGATCTCCAGGTCCATCTATGCCATCACAAAAGGTAAGATTTTCTTTTTTTATATCGTCGCATTGTGTAAGTATACCACAGCTTTTTTATCCACTCATCTACTTTATGGGCACTGGAGCTGTTTCCAGATCTTAGCTATTGTAAATAACGCTGCAGTGAACATAGGGGTGCAAAGATTCTTTCAAATTAGTATTTCGAGAGTCTTAGAATAAATTCCCAGAAGTGGGATCACTGGGTCAAAAAGCAGCTCCATTTTTAATTTTTTGAGATAACTGCGTATGTTTTCCACAGTGGCTGTATCAATCTACATTCCTACCATCAGTGTACAGGGGTTCCCTTTTCCCTACAACCTTGTTAGCCCTTGTTGTTTATGTTTTGTTTTGCTTTTAAAATAAGAAATATGTTTATTATTTTCCACTTTCAAGTATATATATAATTTTAAATTTTATTTAGCCAATTAATTTTAATGGAGTGACATTGATCAACTAGAGTACATAGATTCAGAGAAAACATCTCCAGATCATTTTGACATTTGATTATATTGAATACCCATCACACAAAGTCAAATTGTCCTCCGTCATCACCTTTTATTTGGTTTTATTTATGCCTTTTCCATCCCCCCACACTCTCCCTCGCCTCCCTTCCCCTCCCCCTGTTAACTACCACACTACACTCTTGTCCATGCCCATGAGTCTCAGTTTGTGTCCCACCTATATATGGAATCATACAGTTCTTAGTTTTTTTCTGTTTTACTTATTTCACTCAGTATAATGTTATCAGGGTCCATTCATGTTGTTGTAAATGATCCGATGTAATCATTTCTTATGGCTGAGTAGTATTCCATAGTATATATGTGCCACATCTTCTTTATCCAGTCTTCTATTGAAGGGCTTTTTGGTTGTTTCCATGTCCTGTCCACTGTGAACAATGCTGCGATGAACATGGGGCTGCATGTGTCTTTACAGTCCAATGTTTTTGAGTTTTGGGGGTTTATACCCAGTAGAAGGATTGCTGGGTCATATAGTAGTTCTATTCTTAATTTTTTGAGGAACCACCATACCTTCTTCCAAATGGTTGTATTACTTTACATTCCCACCAGCAGTGTATGAGGGTTCCTTTTTCTCCACAGCCTCTCCAACACTTGTTATTACCTGTCTTGTTGATAATAGCTAATCGAACACGTATGAGGTGGTATTTCACTGTAGTTTTGATTTGCATTTATCTAACAGCTAGTGAAGATGAGCATCTTTTCATCTGTTGGCCATTTGTATTTCTTCCTGGGAGAAATGTCTGTTCATGTCCTCTTCTCATTTTTTTATTGGACTGTTTGCTTATTTATTGTTGAGTTTTGTGAATTCTTTGTATCTTTTGGATATTAGGCCCTTATTTTTGCTGTTGTTTGAAAATATCACCTCCCATTTAGTTGGCTGTCTGGTTTTCAGTTTCTTTTGCTCTGCAAAAAGCTTCTTAGTCTGATGTGGTCCCATTCATTTATTTTTGCCTTCATTTCCCTTGCCTTTGGAGTCAAATTCATAAAATGCTCTTTATGGCCAAGGTCCATGAGTTTAGTACCTATGTTTTCTTCTATGTAATTTATTGTTTCAGGTCTTATATTTAGGTCTTTGATCCATTTCGAATTAATTTTGGTAAAAGGGGACAAACAGTAGTCGAGTTTCATTCTTTGCATATGGCTCTCCAGTTTTCCCAGCACCATTTATTAAGAGGCTTTCTTTTCTCCATTGTGTGTTGTTGGCCCCTTTTTCAAAGATGATTTGACCATATATATGTGGTTTTACTTCTGGGCTCTCTGTTCTGTTCCATTGGTCTGAATGTCTTTTTTTCTGCTAATACCACGGTTTGATTATTCAAATATAATTTGAAGTCAGGTATTGTAATGCCCCCAGCTTCGTTCTTTTTCCTTAGGATTACTTTGGCTATTCAGGGTTTTTTGTAGTCCCATATAAACCTGATGATATTTTGCTCCATTTCTTTAAAAAATGTCATTGAATTTTTGATGGGAATTGCATTAAATTTGTATATTGCTTTGGGTAATATGGCCATTTTGACTATATTTATTCTTTCTATCCAAGAACAAGGAATATTTTTCCATTTCATTGTATCTTTTTTTATTTCCCTTAACTATGCTTTGTAGTTTTCATTATATAAGTCCTTTACATTCTTTGTTATGTTTATTCCTAGGTATTTTTTGTTGTTGTTGTTGCAACCATAAAAGGGATTATTTTTTTGAGTTCGTTTTCTGTTGTTTCATTGTTGGCATATAGGAAGGCAATAGACTTTTGTATATTAATTTTGTATCCTGTGACCTTACTGTATTGGTTTATTGTTTTTAATAGTCTTTTTGTGGAGTCTTTGGGGTTTTTGATGTACAGGATCATATCATCTGCAAAAAGTGAAACCTTTACTTCTTCTTTTCCAATATGAATGCCTTTTATTTCTTTCTCTTGTCTGATTGCTCTGGCTAGAACTTCCAGCACTACGTTGAATAAGAGTGAAGAGAGTGGGCAACCTTGTCTTGTTCCTGATTTTAGAGGAAAAGTCCTCAGTGTTATGACATTTAATATGAAGTTAGCTGATGGTTTGTCAGAAATGGCCTTTATTATGTTGAGATATTTTCCTTCTATACCCATTTTGTTGAGTGTCTTAAACATGAAATGATGTTGTATTTTATCGAATGTCTTTTCTGCATCTATTGATAAGATCAGATGGTTTTTGTTCTTTGTTTTGTTGATATGGTGTATTACATTAACCGTTTTACGTATGTTGAACCTTCCTTGTGATTCTGGGATGAATCCCACTTGATCATGATGAATTATTTTTTTAATATGTTGTTGTATTAGATTTGCTACTATTTTGTTTAATATTTTAGCATCTGTATTCATTAGAAATATTGGTCTGTAGTTTTCTTTCTTTGTGCCGTCCTTGCCAGGTTTTGGTATGAGGGTTATGTTGGCCTCATAAAATGTGTTTGGAAGTATTGCTTCTTCTTCAGTTTTTTGGAGGACTTTGAGTAGAATAGGAACCAAGTCTTCTTTGAATGGTTGATAAAATTCACTAGTATAGCCATCTGGTCCTGGATTTTTATTTTTTGGGAGGTTTTTGATAGTTGTTTCTATTTCCTCCCTGTGTATGGGTCTGTTTAAGCTATCTACTTCTTTGTGACTCTGGCTAGGAAAATTGTATTGTTCTAGGAATTTAACCGTTTCTTCTAGATTGTTAGATTTGGTGGCATATAGTTTTTCATAGTATTCTACGATAATTCCTCGTGTATCTATGATATCTGTGGTGATTTTCTCCTCTTTCATTTTGGATTTTGTTTATATGAGTCCTTTCTATTTTTTCCTTAGCGAGTCTTGCCAAAGGTTTGTCAATTTTGTTGATCTGTTCAAAGAACCAGCTCCTTGTTTTATTGATTTTCCTATAGTTTTTCTGTTCTCTATTTATTTCTGTTCTGATTTTTATTATTTCCTTTCTTCTGCTGGTTTTGGGTTGCCTTTGTTCTTCTTTTTCTAGTTCCTTTATATTTTTTTTTTCCTTTTTTTTTTCTTTTTTTTTTTTTTCTCTTTTTTTCTTTTCTTCTCTTTTTTTTTTCCTTTTTTTTTTTTCCTTTTTTTTTTCTAGTTCCTTTAGATGTGATGTTAAGTTCTTTACTTGGGTTCTCTCTTATTTGTTCATATAAGCCTATAGTGATATGAACTTCCCTCTTATTACTGCTTTTGCTGCACCCCAGGGATTCTTACATGTCATTTTGTTATTTTCATTTGTCTGTGTGTATCTTTTGATCTCTGATTTTATTTCTTCTTTGACCCACTCATTTTTTAGAAGTATGTTGTTTAATTGCCACATTTCTGTGTCTTTACTTCTTTTTTGCAGTTGAATTCTAGTTTCATTAGCTTTATGGTCAGCAAATATGCTTGGTATAATTTCAATCTTTCTGAATTTTCTGATGTTAGTTTTGTGGCCCAACATATGATCAATTCTTGAGAATGTTCCATGGACACTGGAGAAAAATATATACTCTGGCATTTGGGGATGAAATGTCCTGTAGATATCTGTCATATCCAGTTGTTCTAGTGTTTTGTTTAAAGCTCATATTTCTTTATTGATTTTCTGTTTGGATGAACGATCTAGAGCTGTCAGCAGTGTATTGAAGTCTCCAAGTGTGATTATATTTTTATCGGTTTTTATTTTTAGATCAGTAAGAACAGTGGTTGGCAAAACCGCAGCTCACGAGCCTTATGCAGCTCTTTGGCCCCTTAAGTATTGCTCTTCCACAAAATACCACGTGTGGACACTACCTCAATAAGGAATGTACCTACCTATATAGTTTAAGTTTAAAAAATTTGGCTCTCAAATGAAATTTCAATCTTTGTACTGTTGATATTTGGCTCTGTTGACTAATGATTTTGACGACCACTGATTAGTGGTCTTATATACTTTGGTGCTCCTTGGTTTGATGCATATATATTCACAGATATAGAAAAAATGAGGGAATTTATCACCAGCAAACCCCCACTTCAGGAAATACTAAAGAGGGGTTATCCAACCAGATACAAAAAAGAAAACAAAATTATAAGTAAAATCGCCATCAAGAGCACAATAAAAAAAAAGTGTTATGTCTTCTTGAGTGGATGTCCCCTTTATCATTATGAAATGACCATCTTTGTCTCTGATTACCTTTGCTGTCTTGTAGTCAGCAATGTTAGATATGAGTATGGCTACACCTGCTTTTCTTTGGATGTTATTTGCTTGGAGAATCATTTTCCAACCTTTCACTTTGAATTTGTTTTTATCCTTGTAGCTTAGATGTGTTTCTTGAAGGCAGCATAGAATTGGATTTTCTTTTTTGATCCACTCTGCAATTCTGTGTCTTTTTATGATGAACTCATGTTTGTAAGTTCAGTTCATTTACATTTAGGTAATTACTGACACTTGAGGATTTCCTATTGCCATTTTACATATTGCTTTGTGATAGCTCTGTATCTTGTTTGGTTCTTCTCTTTTGTTTTTCTGTCATTTGGTTTTGTTTGGTTATATTCCATACTTCTTTCCTCTGTTTCTTCCTTTTTTAAGCCATGTGTTTCTGTAGTGGTTTGTTCATGGATGGTTACCATTGAGTAATAGAAAGGACATATATCTTATTTATTGTAGTACATTATCTCATGAGTGCTTTTGCACTCCATCCTCCTTTGCTACTCTTAATCTTTGTCCTCTTCCCTTTTTGGTTTTTGTTGTCACAGATTAATCTTATTTTTATTGTGATCTTTACTTGTAATTTTGTTTTGTGTTCTTTTTTTGTATCTGGTTGGATAATCCCCCTTTTGTATTTCCTGAAGGTGGAGTTTTGTGTTGATAAATTCTTTCATTTTTTTTTATATCTGTGAATGTTTTTATTTCCTCTTTGTATTTGAAGGATAGCTTTGATGGATATAGTATTCTTGTCTGGAAGTTCCTCTCTTTCAGTACTTTGAATATTGGAGTCCACTCTCTTCTAGCTTATACAGTTTCTGCTGAGAAATCTGACGATAACCTAATGGGCCTTCCTTTATATGTTGTATTCTTCTTTTCCCTGGCTGCCTTGAGGATTTTTTTTTTTTTTTTTTGTCACTGGTTTGTGATAATGGTTTGTGATAATTTTGTTACCATGTGACTTGGAGTAGGTTTGTTTAGGTTAAGGTAACTCGGTGTTCTGTTGGCTTCTTGGATTCAAGGCTCTAATTCTTTCCACAGGCTTAGGAAGTTCTTGTCTATTATTTGTTTGAATATGTTCTCCATTCCATTTTCTCTCTCTTCTCCTTCTGATATACCCATTATTCTTATGTTGCTCTTTCTGATGAAGTCAGACAATTCCTGTAGGGCTCTTTCTCTTTTTTTTTAAATTTGTGAGTCTTTCCCCTCTTCTCTCTGTAGTGTCTCTAGTTGCCTGTCTTCTATGTCACTAATTCTCTCCTCTATCTGGCCTGTTCTATTAGCTAATCTTGTTACCTTGTTTTTCAGTTCATGTATTGAGTTTTTATCTCTGTTTGATTCCTTTTCATAGTTTCAATTTCCTTGGTGATGCATTCTTTTCATTAAATTGTTTTTTGAGCTCTCTAAATTACCTCTGTGCTTTCTTGTATTCCCCAGAGTATATTTAGGACTTCAATTTTTAATTCTGTCATTTAACTCCAAGGTTTCCAAGCAATTGAATTTTTTTTTCATCATCTATCTGAGCTACATCTCTGTCTTTTGTATCCATGATATTTGATTACTTTTTCCTTAATGGCATTTGAGAGTGGTATTGTTAATAACACTAATAAGAGATGATTAAAAGTAAATAAAATAAAAATTGAAATAATACAGTAAAAAAATAAAAATTCTATTATGATAAGTAGAACAAAAACTACATAGAACAGGGAGCCAGAGCTGGGGGAAGATGACAAAGAGATAAAAATGAAGTAAAAGACACACAAAATATCACAAATGAAAATATGAATCCAGAATAAAATAATTTGTTTATAAATGAGGATCAAATGAGAGAAAAAGTAAAAGAAAAAAAAGGTTTAGGTTTTTGAAATATAACCCTCAAAAAAAACAAGAATGAAAAATGTAACACCTAATGGATAATGAAGTTCAAAATGAAAAGGAAAGAGTAAGACAGAAAGAAGATAACATGACCAAAGTGGGAAAAAAAGATTAAAAAAAACAAGAAAAAAATGAAAAAAAGTTATAAAACATATAATTTTTTCCTGGTTTTGAGAGGTAGCTTCTTTTTTTTCTTTTTCTTTTCGGCAGGTGGCGCAGTACTACAGGTTTTGCCCCTGTGGTGCTCTTGACTAGAGATTTGCTGATGTGTCACTATGGCAATGATGTAAGCTGGGCCTCAGTCCCATTGGTAGGTGGTGCTTGTTAGGGTTTGCAGGCTTTGACAATGGGTATCTCTTCCCATGTTTCTCCCTCCTGAGCCAGCTGACTGGGGGCTCAGCTGTGAAGTTGCCCCAAGCTACTGCTTGCAGAGCAAGATGCTCTAAGACAGGGTTCCCCAAACTTTTTACACAGGGGGCCAGTTCACTGTCCCTCAGACCGTTGGAGGGCCAGACTATAAAAAAAACTATGAACAAATCCCTATACACACTGCACATATCTTATTTTAAAGTAAAAAAAAAAAAAAAGGAAACAAATACAATATTTAAAATAAAGAACAAGTAAATCTAAATCAACAAACTGACCAGTATTTAAATAGGAACTATGGGCCTGCTTTTGGCTAATGAGATGGTCAATGTCTGGTTCCATATTTGTCACTGCTAGCCGTAACAGGTGATATGATGCACTTCTGGAGCCGTGATGCATGCATCCCACGCCACCGGAAGTAGTACTGTACGTGAGCCATGCTGCACTTTGTGGCGCTGCCACATACAGTACTCCCGGAGCACAGGATGAAGATGGATCCTGTGCTCCTCTCACTGACCACCAATGAAAGAGGTGCCCCTATCGGAGGTGCAGCGGGGCCGGATAAATAGCCTCGGGGTCGCATGTGGCCCACGGGCCGTAGTTTGGGGACCCCTGCTCTAAGAGCTGCCAAGTCCCCCCTCCAGCCCTACCAACTCACAGTTCTAGGTAAGGATGTGTGAATCAGAGCCGCCAGCATAAGCAGGCAGGGCAATGAGCCGATTGCTGATCAGGTGCCTTTCTAACAGCCCCTGAGCATGTCTAGTTCATCTCAGCACTCCACAGGTCTAATCTCCACAGGCTTTTCTCCCTCTGCCCTGTTTGGAAGCCCACAGCCCAGCCCCCATGACTTCCACAGTGTACTCAGAGGTCTGCTTTGCAGAAATGCGCTTTGTAACCTGTATCAGCTGGCAGAGGTGCCCCGCTCACACAGGTCCAGACCTAGGGATCCCGGCCCTTGTGCACTTCCTATGCTGTTGATCATGGAGCCTGAAATATACAGAAACGCTGGCTACAGCTCATGCAGATGTCCACTACTGACAATCTTGGGCCTAGCGCCTCTGCCCACGAATGTGCACACCCATGCTGGAGGCACCAGGTGGAGCCACTCACACACTGCCTGCAATCGCAGACTGGGAGCGCACAAAGCCCAAAGCTGCTCCGGCCACTTCCATCGGAGCCTGCCATCCATGCCAGCCCCACGTCCACGATCTCAGGCCCAGCCAGTCCACGATCTCAGGCCCAGCACTCTCTCCTCTGCTTGATCATCCACCCTAGCCCAGCTTCTTTGCTCTGCCCCAAATCCTCCATTTCTCTCGGTTCCAGGCGAAAGTGGCCCTTCCTCAGATCAGTGTAGAAAGTGGAATACTCCGTTCTCCATCTTATTCCTTTCAGAGTGGATTGTATATTCAGCCACCTTTTCGCCCAATCATACCTTTGTCTGGTGTGTGTATATTTCAGATGATCCTGAGATTATTTCTCTGTCTTTAGTTGTTGAATTTGATGAAATTTCAGGTGGAGATATTGGGAGCACCCCGCACGATGCCATTTCTCTGATGTCACTCCATTGTTTATGGTTTTTTTTGTGGGTTTTTTTTGTATTTTTCTGAAGCTAGAAACGGGGAGAGACAGTCAGACAGACTCCCGCATGCGCCCCACCAGGGGATGATGCTCTGCCCCTCCGGGGCGTCGCTCTGCCGGGACCAGAGCCACTTTAGCGCCTGGGGCAGAGGCCAAGGAGCCATCCCCAGCGCCCGGGCCATCTTTGCTCCAATGGAGCCTCGGCTGTGGGAGGGAAAGAGAGAGACAGAGGAAGGAGAGGGGGAGGGGTGGAGAAGCAAATGGGCGCTTCTCCTGTGTGCCCTGGCCGGGAATCGAACCCGAGACTTCCGCACACCAGGCTGACGCTCTACCACGGAGCCAACCAGCCAGGGCTCCATTGTTTATGTTTTTGACATCATGTTTTACATTTTGTGTGTGTCCATATTACTTACTTTATCACTGTACTTACACATGCTGTTACTGCTTTTGTATTTTAACCTCCATACTAGCTTTATAATCAGTTGATACACTATGTTTACTAAATGTTTGCCTTTATCACTGAGATTTCTTTTCTTCCCTCCCCCCCCCACTTTTGGCCTTTCTTTAACGCTAAAATAATTTTAACATTTCTTGTATTACTGGTTTAGTGGTGATGAACTCCTTTAGCTTTTTCTTGTCTGGAAAACTATCTCTTTCAATTCTAAATGCTAACATTACTGGCTAGAGTACTCTTGGTTGGGGTGTTTTGCTTTAATCATTTTGACTATATTATACTGTTTTCTTCTGGCTTGCAAACTTTCTGCTGAAAATTCAACTGTATGCCTTTTAGGGGAAATCCTTGTACATAACTAGTTGTATCTCTTGCTGATTTTAAGATTCTCTCTTTAGCTTTTTGCATTTTAATTATTATGAGTTCTGGTGTGGGCCTCTTTAGGTTCATCTTGTTTGGGACCCTCAGTGTTTCCTAGATTTCAATGTCTGTTTTCATCAAGTTGGGGAAGTTTTCAGCCATTTTTTAAAAAAATAGGTGTTCTGGGTCCTGGCCAGTTGGCTCAGTGGTAAAGCGTCGGCCTGGCGTGCAGGAGTCCTGGGTTCGATTCCCGGCCAGGGCACACAGGAGAAGCGCCCATCTGCTTCTCCACCCCTCCCCCTCTCCTTCCTCTCTCTCTCTTCCCCTCCCGCAGCCAAGGCTCCATTGGAGCGAA
This sequence comes from Saccopteryx bilineata, assembly GCF_036850765.1. Lineage (NCBI taxonomy): Eukaryota > Metazoa > Chordata > Mammalia > Chiroptera > Emballonuridae > Saccopteryx > Saccopteryx bilineata. The sequence continues at coordinate 119,499,458 of NC_089492.1, read as the reverse complement.
GTTGGCCCGGGCACTGAGGATGGCTCTGTGGCCTCTGCCTCAGGCGCTAGAGTGGCTCTGGTTACGAGGGCAGAGCATCGCCCCCTGGTGGGCATGCCAGGTGGATCCCAGTTGGGCGCATGCGGGAGTCTGTCTGACTGCCTCCCCATTTACAGCTTCAGAAAATAAAAAAATAGGTGTTCCTTCCATTTTTCTCTCTTCTCCTTCAGTGTTCCCTATGTTTTGAATATTGGTATACTTGATGTTGTCCCAGAGGTTCCATAAACTATTCTCATTTTTAAAAATTCTTTTTTCTTTTGCCATTCCAATTGAGTGGTTTCCACTACCTGTCTTTCAGCTCACTTACTAGTTCTTCTGCATCATCTGATGTGTTGTTGACTCCCTCTAGTGCAGTGGTTTTCTACCTTTTTATACTTTGGTCCTGGTGAAAATAGGAGAATTATTCTGAGGACCATTAAGGCAACATTGCCTACTCAGCCTTGGTAGTCTTGCTGGGGCTATAGTTGAAACTGAGTCTGGCCATGGGGAATCCTGGGGTCAAGCCACATTGGGGCTATTTTGGCAGGCTGTCTGGAGCTGTAGTTGGACCAAGCTCAGGCCCCAAAGAGTCCCAGAATCAAGCCATTATGGGCCCAGATCTTTCTGGAGTGTGCATGAATTATAGAGAGTCCCAGGAGCAAGCTGAGCTGGGACCACCTTGGTGGACCAGATGAAAGCTGTAGTAGCAACAGTACACAGGGACAACCAGGCAAAGCTATGCTGGGGCCCAAATCTGTAGTTACAGCTTATCCTGGGACAAGACAAAGATCTTGTATGGGTCTGAGCACACTAGGATAGTCTTGACCGTCTGGCTAGAGTGACTATATCTTGCTCAAACCTGTGTGACCAACATAAAGGGAAATGCAACAAAATAGCACTCTTTGGTTCCTCTGACACCAAAGAGAATTCCTGCAGTTCTTCCATTTGGCAGATGATTCAAGTTTAGTAAACAGATTTCTTTCTGATGTAGTCTAGGTACCCTTTAAACTACTCTCTTTCTCACTGTGCCTCAGGGCAGGTGAGTCTGAATGTGGGCCTTTCAGTGATCCCTCCCTACTGCAAGTTGGTGTGTTGGTTCTCATGATAGCATGTTTCCGTCTCTCCTGCATGTTTCTGTGTTGTCTTTCTCTTGTTTGTTGTACAGAAGCTGTTCAGGCAGCCCTCTGTTCTTCTTAGGAGGGGAAATTGTTCTGTCTGTAAGTGTAGATTTGATGTGTTTGTGGGAGGAGGTGCGTCCAGGGTCTTTCCATGCTGCCATAATGGACTAGAAGCCTCCTTTGTTGTAAATTAATTGACCATAATTGTATAGGTTTGTTTCTGGGCTCTGTATTCTGTTCATTGATCTTTGTGTTTGTCTTAATGATAATACCATACTGCTTTTACTTCTGTAGCTTTGTGATAAAATTTGAAATCAGGGAGTGTGATGCTTCCATCTTTGTCCTACTTAGAAAAATCACTTCGGCAATTGAGGGTTTTTTTGGGTTCCATGCAAATTTTAGGACTATTTATTCTATTTCTGTGAAAATCACACATACTGATTTGTGAGAATGGTACCAACCTTGTATCCCTGGAATAAATCCCACTTGTTCATGCTTTATGGTGTTAGTTCTTCTTTGAATGTTGGTAAAATCTGCCTGTGAGCCAGGCATCCAGGACTTTTGTTTGCTGGGAGTTTATAATTACTGCTTCAATTTCATTAGTTGTAATCTGTCTATTTGGGTGTTCTAATTCTTTAAGATTCAGTTTTGGAAGATGGTATATATCTTGGAATTTATCCATTTCGCCAGGTTTTAGAAATACTATGATCTTCCCTCTCAGGACTGCTTTTATTATGCATCCCATAGATTTTAGGTGATTGTGTGTTCGTTTTCATTCATTTCCAGGTAACTTGTGATTTACTCCTTGATTTCGGTGTTAACCCACTTATTGTTTAGTAACATGCTATTTAATCTCTGTGTGTTTGAATGTTTTTCAGTTTTTTATTGTAGTTGATTTCTAGTTTCAAGCCATTGTGGTCAGAGAAGATGTTTGATATGATTTCAATCTTCTTGAATTTTGTAACCTAATATGTGGTCTATCTCTGAAGATATTCCATGTGCACTCGAGAAGAATGTATATTCTGCTGCTTTGGAATGAAGTGTTCTGTAAATATCAATTAAATCCATTGATCCTGTGTGTCATTTAAGGTCACTGTTGTCTTATTGACTTTTTTTGTCTGGAAGATCTATCCATTGATGACAGATTTACTGTTAAAAATCTACTATGACTATATTGCTTTCTCTCTCTTCTGTCTCTCAAGATTTACTTCAAATATCTTGGTGCTCCTGTATTGTGAGCATATAGTTTTACATGGGTTATATCCTTTTATTGAATCAAACCCTTTAGTATTATGTAGTAACCTCCCTTTGTCTCTTGTTATGACCTTTATTTTGAAGTCTACTTTGTCACATGTAAGTATTGCTACCCCAACTTTTTTGTTTCCATTTGCATAGAATATTTTTTCCTGTCCCTTTACTTTCAGTCTGTGTGTATCTTTTGTTCTGAGATGGTTCTGTTGTAGACAGAATATATATGGGTCTTTCCTTTTATTGATTGATGTTAGAAAGACAGAGAAAGGGAGCAATGGAGAAGGGAGGGAAGCATTCACTTGTTGTTCCAGTTAGTTTTGCAGTCAATGACTGCTTCTTGTATGTGCCCTGACCACAAGGATCAAATCACTTGATGTTGCCCCAGAGGTCTGTTAGATTTGCCTCCATTTTAAAAATCTTTTCAAAAAACTAATTTTTAATGTTATTTTCTTTCTTAATGCCTCTTTTGTTTTAGTATAAATCATGATACCATTGTGAAAATGTATAAAAATATATCCAGTAGATTATACATGGATGAAAGGTAAAGATTTGTTCTTATACTTAAAGTCTCTTATTATTAATAAAAAATTATTCTAAAATTACACTACAAAAAATGTTTAAAGTTGTGGTTAACTGTTTACCTACACTGTTCTTGAGAGACTACATTATATTACTTGTTTGACTTAGGAGATACATTCATTTCCAATCTCCTATTTATTGTCATGATGTCAGTTTTGATCTATACCTTCCTTCCTTTAGGCATCTTTGCCTAAACCTTTTGTAATTTCAAGCACATCAAAGACTAACTGTTTTTGCTTAGCTGCACAGATGTACACAAACTGTATTACTTGTATAACTTAAAAAAAGAATTATAGTTCTCAGTAAATTCCTAAAAATGCATGATTATCCAACTTTGTTCCTTTCTTTGTGGTGGCATAATGTTGTTAATCATAGAATGGCACATTTAACAATACCAATTCTTAATTACCTTAACTATATATTTTCTCTAAATTAATTTTCAGATCAAACCTTTTCATTGTTTAAATATTTAACATACTTTTGAATTCTGAAATACTAAATCACTATATTATGAAAGAAGGTGTCATATTTTCAGAACTCACTCTGTCATAAATTGTCAGTTGCTTAGCAAAAGATAATAGTCTTTTCCTGGGGGGAAACTTACAAACATTAAACTACTTGGCTTTAAACCTACTTTTTTACCTTTTCAGAAAAAAATCAATGTCTCAAACCTTCTGCTTTACTTACTAGTTAGGCTAGTAAATTGTGCTGATCTAGGACAAAAATCACTGGCAATTAAATTTACTGCAAAGAAATAATGAAAAATTTTGTTTGAAATTTGGTATGTAATGTTAAAGGACATCAACAAAGCAGTAAGTACTAAGAGAGAAAATTACAATACTGTCCTGTCTCAAGAAACAAGAAAAATCTCAAATAAACAATCTAACCTTATTCCTAAAGTAACTAGAGAAAGAAATAGAAACAAAGCCCAAAATGAGTTGAAGGAAGGAAATAATAAAAATCAGAGTGGAAAGAAATGAAATAAAGTATAAAAAAGTCAATAGGAAACATGAGTGAAACAAAAAACCTGGTTCTTGGAAAAGATTAACAATAGTGATAAAACTTGAGCCAGACTCATCAAGAAAAATCAGGAAAAGCCCAAATAAATAAAATCAAAACTGAAAGAGAAGTGACAGCTAGTACACAAAAATACAAAGGATTATTAGGAAATATTATGAACAGTTATATGCCAACAAATTGGACAACCTTAAAGAAATTGCTACATTCTTAGAAACATGCTTTCTTCAAAAGGTTGAATCAAGAAGAAACCAAATCTGAATGGATTGACAACTATTAATGAAATTGAATCAGTCAGCAAAAATCTCCCAATAAATGCCCTGAAATAGATAGCTTCACAGGTGAATTTTACCAAACATTCAAGGAAAAACTAACACCTACCTGTCTCAAACTATCCTAAAATATTGAAGAGGAAAGAAGGCTACCAAACTCATATCACAATGTAAGCATTACCCTGACACCAAAACCAGACAAAGACACTACAAATAAGTAAAATTATAGGCCAGTATTCCTGATGAAAATAGATGCAAAAATCCTCAACAAAATATTAGTAAACTGAATCTAGCAATACATTAAATAGCTCATATACACTGATCAAGTGGGATTTATTCCTAGGATATAAGGTAGATTCCAATACTGCAAATCAGTTAACATGATATACCACATATAAAATGGAGGATAAATATTATATGATCATATCAATATGCAGAAAAAGCATTTGACAAAATCAAGATCCATTTATGATAAAAACTTTCAGCAAGGTATAGAGGAAAAACATCTCAACATAATAAAGGCCATAAATGACACACTCACAGCTATCCTAGTTAACTGTGAACAGCTGAAAGTTTTTAAGATTAGGAACAAAACAAGGATGTGCACTGTAATCACTTTTGTTTAACATAGCATTGGAAGTCCAAGCCACAGCAATCAGACAATAAAAATAAATAAAAAGCCATCCAAATTGGAAAGGAATAAAACTGTCATTATTCGAAGATGACATGACACTATATAGAAAATCCCTAAAGGCCCTGGCCGGTTGGCTCAGTGATAGAGCATCGGCCTGGCATGCAGGAGTCCCGGGTTTGATTCCTGGCCAGGGCACACAGGAGAAGCGCCCATCTGCTTCTCCACCCCTTCCCCCCTCCTTCCTCTCTGTGTCTCTCTTCCCCTCCCACAGCCAGGGCTCCATTGGAGCAAAGTTGGCCCGGACACTGGGGGTGGCTCTATGGCCTCTGCCTCAGGCACTAGAATGGCTCTGGTTGCAACAGAGCAATGCCCCAGATGGGCAGAGCATCGCCCCCTGGTGGGCATGCCGGGGTGGATCCCAGTCGGGCGCATGCAGGAGTCTGTCTGACTGCCTCCCCATTTCCAACTTCAGAAAAATACAAAAAAAAAAAAAAAAAAAAAAAAAAAAAAAGAAAGAAAATCCCTAAAGAATTCACCAAATAACTATTAGGACTATTAAATAAATTCAAAAAAGTAGCAGGATACAAAATTAATATTCAGAAATTGATTGCATTTTTATGCACCAATACTGAAATATCAGAAAGAAAAATTGAGAAAGTTATTTCACTTACAATTGCTTTAAAAAGAATTAAGAAACCAAGGAATAAATTTCACCAAGCAGGTTAAAGACCTATACTTGGAAAACAGTAAGACATTGAAAAAAGTATGTAATTGAAGAAGATACAACTAAATGTAAGGTTATACCATACTTGTGGATGGAAAGAACTAACGTCATTAAAATGTCCATATCACCCAAAGCATCTACAGATTCATTGCAATCTCTAACAAAATGCCAATGACATTTTTCATTGAACTAAAAAAAATAATTCTAAACTGCATACAAAAGCACAAAAGACCTCAAATAGTTAGCAATCTTGGGAAGGAAGAAAGTTGAAGGTATCACAGTCCCCAATATCAAACTATAAGTCTGTAGTAATAAAAGTAGCATGGTAATGGAATAAAAAACATAATGAGTGGAAGAGAATAGAGAACACAGAAATACCCCACACTTTTATGGTCAATTTGTGATAAAGGAGACAAGAGTGTACAATGAGGTAACGACAGTGTCTTCAATAAATGGTATTGGAAAAACTGGATAGATATGCAAAAGCACAAAACTGGATTATTTTCTTATATACAGGAATGAACTCAAAATGGATTTAAAAACTTAAATGTAAGACCCAACTCCATAAAACTCATACAAGAAAACTCTTTGACATCACTCTTAGTAATATTATATTTGATATTTCTCCCTGGGAAAGGAGAACAAAAGAAAATATAAACAAATAGAACTATATCAATCTAAAGAGTTTTTGCAGTGAAGGAACCATCAACAAAACAAAAAGACTACCTGCTGAATGGCAGAAGCTACTCCCCAATGGTCATCCAATAAGGGGTTATTACCCAAAATATGTAAGAAATTCATACAACTTAACACCAAAAAAAATCTTATTAAAAAGTAAGCATAGGACCTGAATAGACATTCCTCCAGAGAGGACATACAGATGGCCTATAAACATAAGAAAAGATGCTCAATATCATTAATCATCAAGAAAATGTGAATAAAAATCATAATGAGATATCACCTCAAATTTTTTAGAATGACTATCATCAATAAATCAACAAACACACGTTGGCCAAGATGTGGAGAAAAGGGGACCCTCTTGTACTACTGGTGGGATTGTAAATTGGTACAACCATTAAGGAAAATAATATGGAGTTTCCTCAAAAAATTAAAACTATAACTATCATATGACCTAGCAGTTATACTTTGGAAATTATTTGAAGAAATCCAGAACAGCAATTCGAAATGATATATGCATCACTATTTTTACTGCAGCAATCTTCACAATAGCCAAGATATTGAAGCAACCTAAATTTCCATTGATATACAAACGGATAAAGAAGATGTGGTAGATATATATACAATGAAATATTACTCAACCATAAAAAAGAATGAAATCTTGCCATTTGTGACAGCATGGATGGACCTAGATGGTATTATGCTAGGTAAAATAAATATGACAGATAACGACAAATAACATATGATATCGCATCTATGTGGAATCTAAAATACAAAATAAACAAAACAAACTCATATGAAAAACAAAATGAAAGCTGGCAAATGGAAGGGGGATTGGGATGATGGGTGAAAAAGATAAAGGGACTAAGATGTACAAAATGCCTATTAAAAAATGTAAGTCACAGGAATATAAAGTACAGCATAGGAAATATAGCCAGTAATACTGTAATTGACACTATGTATTGTGTCAGATTCACTCTGGAAGTTCTAAATGTCTAATCACTGTATTGTACATCAAAACTAATAAAATATTGTATGTCAACTATAATTGAAAAATATTTTTAAAAGAATACTAAGGTGGTGGTCAGGAAAGCTGAGTTCTAGTTTCGGCTAAACTAGTTAAGACTAACCATCTGACATTTAAAAAGTCACCATTTTGGCCTTAGTTTGCTCATCTATAAATTAAGGAGATAGAACTAGAAGAAGAGTCTAGGTCTTTTTCAGCACTAAAATTCTATGTATATAATCAGATATGACTGGATAGAACCCAAACTAAGACACTACAGATTTCTAGACAACTATAAGTCAATGAAAAAAAAATCATTTATATCCACCTAATAGTGCAAACCCATACTGATAAAAATGTTTGAATATTATCTTAGAGGAGCTATTTCTTTATTCAAATGATACTTTGAAGTAAATTCTCTGCCTGACCTGTGGTGGCACAGTGGATAAAGCATCGACCTGGAAATGCTGAGGTTGCCAGTTCGAAACCCTGGGCTTGCCTGGTCAAGGCACATATGGGAGTTGATGCTTCCAGCTCCTCCCCCCTTCTCTCTCTCTGTCTCTCCTCTCTCCCTCTCCCTCTGTCTCTCCCTCTCCTCTCTAAAATGAATAAATTAAAAAAAAAAACTTCTTTGAAGTAAATTCTCTTAAATAGTGTCTTAAAAAACTAATCTATATTGAATTTTATTGTAGCAAAAAGTTAACAAGGTGACCAACCATAGGAGCTAATATAAAAACGGAATAATTCCTAGAAAAAAGATTTTACATATATTAGCTATCAAAATCATAAGATTTTTGAAAGTTAGAGTTGAATTTGGTCCTCTTACAGGTATTTTACATCTATGAATTTTTCTGCATAATGTCTCAGAAATTATATCAATTTTTATATTTTTATTTTAGTGAGAAGAGGGGAGGCAGAGAGACTCCCACATGTGCCCCAACTGGGATCCACCTGGCAAGCCCACTAGAAGGCAATGTTCTGCCCATCTGGGGCCCTTGTTCCATTGTTCAGCAATGGAGCCACTTTTTTTAGCACCTGAGGCAGAGGCCCCGGAGTCATCCTCAGCTCAGGAGGCAACTCGCTGGAACAAATCGAGCCATGATTGTGGTAGCAGGGAGGGGGGGGATTAGGGGAGGGGTGTAGAAGCAGATGGTCACTTCTCCTGTGTGCTCTGACCGGGAATTGAACCCGGGACATCCACACACAGGCCAACGCTCTACCACTGAGCCAACAGGGCCCAGAAATTCTATCAATTTTGAAGGCAATTTTTGTATACCTCTACCACATATTCAAGAAATCTCTATTCATGAAAAGAAAAATTATTTTCTATAATTGGTCTATAAAGTTTATGAATTTATTTATTTATTTTTTTTTTCATTTTTCTGAAGCTGGAAACAGGGAGAGACAGTCAGACAGACTCCCGCATGCGCCCGACCGAGATCCACCCGGCACACCCACCATGGGGCGACGCTCTGCCCACCAGGGGGCGATGCTCTGCCCATCCTGGGCATCACCATGTTGCGACCAGAGCCACTCTAGTGCCTGAGGCAGAGGCCACAGAGCCATCCCCAGCGCCCGGGCCATCTTTGCTCCCATGGAGCCTCGGCTGCGGGAGGGGAAGAGAGAGACAGAGAGGAAAGCGCGGCGGAGGGGTGGAGAAGCAAATGGGCGCTTCTCCTATGTGCCCTGGCCGGGAATCAAACCCAGGTCCTCCGCACGCTAGGCCGACGCTCTACCGTTGAGCCAACCAGCCAGGGCCAAGTTTATGAATTTAAATTGTACATCTGCTTTATCAAAATTAAGGGTATAATTACCTGTTTTTAACCATTTTAAAGTTCACAAAATGGCTTCATATAATTATAAATCTATATTTTTAAGGGGAATCAGGGAAGAATCAGAGTTTTTGTTTTCACCCAAGTTTCCAAAAGCTTACACAAAATAAAATGCCCTACATTCTCAGATCTGATTATCCTATAATTTGCTATGGGATACAATTAGTTTAAAGCTATTGCAGCTCTCACCACATATATTACATACACACCTGTTTATCTGCGGTTGCTGATATAATAAAATGATGTCAGGAAGTGTTCCAGTGACACTTGTTTATTGTTGAATAAGTACTTTGGATGTATTGAAGTTGGTCCAAATGTTCTAATAATTTTATAATTACTATACTGAGTATCAGTTTTTAGATTTAAAAATTAGTTCCTCAGTCACACTAGCCATGACTCAAGAGTCCCGTAGCTGCACATACTGACAGTTACCGTGTGGACACTGCGGCCCTACAGCACCAGGTACTTCCCAGAAGCTTAGGCTGGGCTCTGCTCTGTTCCAGCTTGAAGTGTGAAATCAAATTAGCTAGTTCACTTTTCAATGCCTCAATTTTGTGAGACAATAATAACCTTAGAAAAATGATGGTTTAATAGATACAACTAGTAAGTTCTAATGATTGCTATAATCATGAAGTCACTCGCGTGATATAGCAGCTCCATTTGGCACTTCATGTTATTTGAACAACTAACTCATTAAGCAGTAGCTGCATTTGAAGAAGAGCTTAACCTTGTTAGGTGTTAGTAGCAATAAATGCTAAGCATTTATAGAGTACTTTTCATCTTTAAAGGGCTTCACAAATTTTATTAATAACATAATAATATATCATGCCAGTTGGAAGTGAATTCCTGAAGTCAAATAAGGCCTTTCTTCTCAACAAAAACCTTTAGTACACCAATCATTCACTCTAGACCAGGGGTAGTCAACCTTTTTATACCTACTGCCCACTTTTGTATCTCTATTAGTAGTAAAATTTTCTAATTGCCCACTGATTCCACAGTAATGGTGATTTATAAAGTAGGGAAGTAATTTATAAAGCAGAGTTACAGCAAGTTAAAGCATATAATAATAATTACTTACCCAAGTACTTTATGTCGGATTTTCACTAAGTTTGGCAGAATAAATCTTTATAAAACAACTTACTATAGTTAAATCTATCTTTTTATTTATACATTTGGTTGCCCTGCTACCGCCCACCATGAAAGCTAGAACGTCCAACTCCTGGGCGGTAGGGACCAGGTGACTACCACTGCTCTAGACCATAATGTACATAAATTCAAGTGTTAATACCTTATTCCTGAATGCACAAAATATTCATAACTTTTCTAATCCTTAGTACCATAATAAACTGATCTCTACTGAGAAAAAATGGTACATCTATATTGTTCATCACATGTGCATTGTCTGCAAAACTGACCAAGGTCAAATATAGCTTTTTTTGATTATATAATTTTTTTTTTTTTTTTTTTTACAGAGGCAGAGATAGACAGGAACAGACATACAGGAACGGAGAGAGATGAGAAGCATCAATCATTAGTTTTTCGTTGCACATTGCGACTTCTTAGTTGTTCATTGATTGCTTTCTCATATGTGCCTTGACCGCGGGCCTTCAGCAGACGGAGTAACCCCTTGCTGGAGCCAGCGACCTTGGGTCCAAGCTGGTGAGCTTTTTGCTCAAGCCAGATGAGCCCGCGCTCAAGCTGGCAACCTCGGGATCTCTAACCTGGGTCCTTCCGCGTCCCAGTCCGACGCTTTATCCACTGCGCCACCACCTGGTCAGGCATTGATTATATAAATTTTTAAAGGCCCATTTTTGTGATACTTAACTTCTAAAACAGCCACAAGAACCATAATAATGCCATCCATTTTTATGGGCTTTAGATAAGTGCTTACCTGCATCATTTATCATCTCAGCAACCATAAGTAGAAAGGGCAGGTGGTGTTGTGCCCATATTTTGGATGAAAGGCTAAGTGACTTGTCTTGAACAGACATAGTGATCTGTGTGAGAGGTAAAGCCACGCCCAGGTCTTATAATTTTAGACATTTGTCAAGTGGGAATATGGTGAACATTGTTTGGGTATTACCTCATTTAAGAGTCACGATATCTACCTGGCCAGGTGGCTAAGTGGGTGAAGCGTCAACCTAGCATACTGGAGATTGCAGGTGTGATCCCCAGTAAAGGCACGTATGAGAAGCAGTCAATGAGTGCACAATTAAATGGAACAAATGAGTGAAACAGTGAGCTGATGATTCTTTCTCTTTCCCTTACCCCCCCAATCAATGGAAAAAAATTAAAAATATATATGTATATTTTAAAATAGTCGACATTTCACAAACATATCTTTTACAGATGAAAAAAAAAAGTATGATGCAGAAAACTATTACCCATAGGTCTTATTTTTCTCAAAACATATGTTCTTCTTTATAATGCTGAATCTAAAAATAAAATATTATTGGTAAAAAAAAAATAAAAAAAAATTAAATTATAAACAAAAATAACTGCTATTTACTAGCACATATTATTTGCCAGGCATGCTGCTAAGCTCTGCAATTATTATGTTTCATATTTACAATCGTAAGAGTTAAGTGTTAGTTTTCCCATTTATAAATAGACTCAGAGTGTCAGAGACAGAATTTAAAACCATTCCTGTTTGATTCCAGATGTCATACTGTGAACCACTTTGCCATCCTGCTTTTTTATCTCAAGTCCACTGCTATTTCCCATATACCTTGCTGCCGAAAACTGCTTGTTTCCTATTTTCTCCGTTGTTTCGTTTGGGTTTCATTCATTTGTCTTTTGAATTAAAGAAAAGACAGCAAGAAAGATTTTCTTTGTCATTTTTATTACCATATTATACTAACATTGCCAAAAGTGTGTGCTTAAAACCATTTTCATAGCATAGCAGGAAAGAAGCTTTCTGCATATTTGCATAGTTTCTAACGCCTTTGATGGTACTTTGGCAGGTAGTAATACTAATGTGGAACTGAACTTCTTTACCTTGGACTTTAAGCTAATCGTTCCTTCACTGATTAAATGGTAAATTTCTGTAGTTCCTCCAGAAAGAAAGGAAACTAACTTGTTTATTCAGTGGGTATTTTCATTTAAAGCTATATTTATAACAAAATATGAAATTAAGGACTAAGCATTGTTTAGTTAATTTGTTTAATTTAGCTAAATAATTTAAATTACTAGAGACTACTGAGTATGTGTAAAGGTGATTATTTTTTCTACATTACTTAAATATCCTTAAGAACTTACTTTAGATTGCCTTAGTAATCAGAAATGAGTGTTTAGAGATTCATAACACTTTTTTATACCAAATGGTAAATTAACCTAACCATCATAAATGCTTCCAGGCAAATTTTCTTTTAAAATTCATTCTCTTTATTTTCTGGTTAACTTCCATTTGTACTAGTTACCATGTTCCTGGTAAGACTGTCTCTAAGAAGGAAGAAAACACATACATTCATATGCAAGAGCAAAAGAGAAGACAAAATATGAAAGATAAACATGTTATTTCTAGTAAAACTCATGTCTAGAATTAAAGGTATTCATAAATATACACATTGTAGTAATATATAGAGATGATTATTTTAATTTCTTGTAAATTTATTTTCTCCAAGCTAATAATGTACATATCTGGAATGTATACATTTAAGCAGAAGAAATAGCTGGCAAATATTTTTATGTCAGGTGGTACACATACTAAATTTATAACTTTTCCTCTGTTTATTCAATTAAGGTAACTTGATGTGACAGCATGTGACATATCTCAAAGATGACTCAGGTCAGGAATTTCAAGAAATCTTGAAAACAAATAGTATTTTAAAGATTGGTGGAATATGTAGTGCTTTTTTTTTTCTTTCTTTCCTATTTTATCTATCAAAGAATTGAGTTCAAGTGCTTAAATGCTTAGGAAAGTCTTTTACACAGGGAAAGAAAATCTGGCAATTGGGGTATGGGAAGAATCTTCAGATTCCTTTACCGTTGGATTACCTGCCAGCAGATGTATCTATGTATTTAGAGTTTACGCATCTATTTGTTGACCAAACAATTCAACCATAAAGTTATGTTTCTGTCACTTTTCCTTTTTTCTAACATCTTTGCAATTATTTAGCTGTCAAACTCCTATGTGAAAGCATGGGGTTTCAACAGAGGTATGGTTAGATCAGAAGATCTGCTTCTAAAGGGCCAAATACTGCTTCTGTCAAAGGAAAGTGAGTGTGTGCCTTGAAAGTAAATGTTAAAGTAAAGTATAAATTTGAATGAGTTTAACTCAGTGAACACACCCTTATAATAAGCAGATAATTAAACTGAACTTTATCTAATTACTCCTCCCATATCCCGTCTCATACCTCCAAACTATAAACATTCCTGACTTATAACACTACAAATCATTTTACCTGATCTTGGGAGGAATTCATGAATCCTTACCTAGAAATAGGTACACTTGTAAATATATGTACATATATTTGTAAATATAAGTAATTTATAGTGATGACTATTCAAGTGTCTTTTGAGGAGGGATGAGGTCTGACTTTATTTCAGTTAACATTGTTTTTGAAATACACCCATATTACTATGATATTCCATTGTATACCACAGATATGTTATAGTTTATTTATTTATTTTGTCACTGATGAACATGTGAGTTATTTCCAGTTTGGGGCTCTTACACATTATCCTTCTACATATCCTTTGTGAATATACCTAACTATTTCTAAATACGTTCAACTTCAGTAGATACCTCTAAAGCAGTGGTAGTCAACCTGGTCCCTACCGCCCACCTGTGGGCATTCCAGCTTTCATAGTGGGCGGTAGCGGAGCAACCAAAGTATAAATAAAAAGATAGATTTAACTATAGTAAGTTGTTTTATAAAGATTTATTCTGCCAAACTTAGCAAAAATCTGACATAAAGTACTTGGTAAGTAATTATTATTATTATATGCTTTAACTTGCTGTAACTCTGCTTTATAAATTTTATTAATCACCTACTTTATAAATCACCATTACTATGGAACCAGTGGACAGTTAGAAAATTTTACTACTATCAGAGATACAAAAGTGGGCAGTAGGTATAAAAAGGTTGACTACCCCTGCTCTAAAGATTTCTCCAAAGTAACTGAAGCAATTTACATTTTTATTATCAGTATATGCTAATTCCAGTTCATCACCATCCTTGTCAACACTCATTATCCCCAATATTTTACTCCTTGTAGATTTAATTTATATTTCCCTGATGACTCATGGAGTTGAGCATCTTTTTATATGTTTATTAGAAGTATGGACATGTGTTTTGTGAAGTACCTTTCAAGACTTTTGGTCATTGTTTTATAAAGTTATCCTTTTTCTTATGACTTAAGGAGTGCTTTATATACATGATAAGCTCCTTGACATCAGTTGTGGTGATTTTTTTTTTTTTTTTGGAATTGGCACCAAAATTTAAGGCAACAAAAGCAAAAATAAATAAGTAGTACTACTAAAAAGTTCCTGAACAACCAAGGAAACTAGCAACAAAATGAAAAGGCAATTACAGTAGCCTGACCAGTTGGTGGCACAGTGGATGGAGTGTTGGACTGGAATGTGGAGGACTCGGGTTCGAGACCCTGAGGTTGCCAGCTTGAGTGCAGGCTCATCGGCTGGAGCACAGGGTTGCTTTCAAATACCCTGGAGGATTGTTTCTACAACCTAGTACCACCCTTCCCAATATGGAGGTAGGCAAGTGCTGTTTTTTCCCATGTATAAGAAGCACCTTAATTTTGGGGCCCAAAATTTGAAAAAAAAAATGTATTACATAAAGTTATTGAACTCAATCAAGTTTTATTCATCATAAAATTCATACAACTCCTCATCACTCCCATCCATTAGCTTGTGTCTGATGACAAATCAATGTCTTCAACAATGAGTACAAAAACAAGCATGAAAAAGCAGGAAATGCAAGTAAAAATATCTATAACCTCTGTATAAAATACACCTAGTTTTTAGATCCCAAATTTTTCAAAAAAATGTGTCTTATACATTGAAAAATATGGTATTTAAAGTGATTTTAAATTATTAATCTGTAACAATACAATTCTTAAAATCTTTTCTTTAGTGAGAAGGCAGGAAAGACAAGAGACACCCCTGGAAAGGACAGGCTATACTCATTTAATTTTGCTCTCTCCAAAAACTACAAAGAGAGGAAGAAAGGGGAAGGAAAACTGATAAATCTGAGAAGGAAACTAGCAGTGGAAAAGGCTGAGAACCAAGCCAAATAATACAATTCCAAAGGATCAAAATGCCTTTGAACTTTTCAACAGCAGTATTGGAAGCAAGAAAACAATGGAGCAATACCTTCAAACTTCATAAGGAACATGATTTACTTACTGGAATTCTTGAATTATAAGGGCAAATTCTCAATATGCTAAAGAAAAGGCAATAACAGTTAACTATGGCATTAGTATAGAAAGAAGGGATAAAAAAGACAATAGGAAGAAAGCTCTTTAAGAAGCAGTCTTATCCTTATTCTACTGGGTAACTGACCTTGTCCACCCCAGCAGAAGAATGGAGGTTTATGCTCTAGGGATGTATTCTCTGGAGAGGATAAAAAAAATGGACTTCAGGGTGAGTACCATGTCAGAAACAGGAAAATTATGTGCAACTAATTGGGAAAGATACCTGGTCTTCTTTACCTACTTGGCTCCCAGAACACTGGCAATCAGAGCATAACTTTCAGTAAAGAGATTTCAAAATCAGACAAGTAATGAAGAGCTGTAGCATCTACAAAGGTACTACAATCTTGGTATCCCCAGTACCTGCTTTTCCCCACCCTGCCCTGAATTGCCCTATGTAATGCTAGTAACTCTTGAGTTCCACAGGGTTCACTTAAATCTTGCCCACCAACTTCCTTAAATGGGGCTATTGTAAACTCTATAGAGAAGTAGACACCTTATTACTACTGTTCAGCTCCTCTTTTTCCAGGGAGCCTTTATGTATCTGTAGTAATACTGTCTATTTACATATCTAGGTTTGTCAGTATTACTCAGATTTTCAAAACAGTATGTTGTCTGGAGATACATAAGAAGGTGGTAAAACATTCTCTGATAATATTATTAGGTTATTAGAGAATCTAAATCTTTGCTGATTATCATTAATCTATCAGAAATTAGCTGAATAAATTCATTGCACAATTTAGTCTAAATGAATAGAATAGGTACAAATAGAATTCATGAGCAGTTGGGGTTTTTACCCTAAAATAGGAATTCCTAGTTTCTTATCTGTTATTTAAGATTTCTTACATATTTATATTTATTTAGTACTCATATGGCTACTTCTTGTAGCCATATGAGTACTAAAAGAATGAGGGACTAAAAGAATTAAAGAATATATCCATTTTATGTTGTCTGTATAGATAATTGATGTGTTGGGGACCACTTTCCCATTTTTTTTCTTTTAGATGAGATCAGCTGTTGTTAAACTTTTACTCTTTTTAAAATAATTTTATATGACATAGATTTTACTTCGCTAAAATAAAATTCATAATGAACATTTTAACATAATTTAATAAGACAATGCAATGTCATAACTTTAATATAAGGAAGAAATAAATTGAAAGTAAATTATAATTAAAAAGTAACTCCTTGTGCCACTTCTATACTAACAGGTATAATGAAGTATTAAGTTCATGTACAAAGAATCATTGTAAATATAACAGCTATAAATGCCAGCTGATACAGCTATGTTGTATTGCTGACTGAAATACTGCAAGCTTTGCCTCTAGGGAGGGATGCTAAGCATAGTCTACAAACCATCTAGCTAGGTACGTCATAGGCTCTATCCACTTCTCAAATTCTGACCTAATGTGCTGCCCTCCTTGTTGAGGTCTTCGCAGACCAAAAGACAAAAGGAGTTTCTGTGTCTCTAACTGCAAGTGAAAGGTTTGGTGCTTAATGTGGCAAACAATATAGTTATTATTCAAGCCAGAAGTTCTTTTGACTTTTTAAATTTTTTCTTTGATTTGAGAGAGAGAGAGAAAGGGAAAGAGAGAGACATTAGCATCAACTCACTGTTCCACTTACTTGCTCCATTTAGTTGTGCATTCACTGATTGCTCTCATACATGAATCAATCTCATACAGTCCCCTGACTGGAGATTGAACCCGCAACCTCGGTATGCCAGGACCACACTCGATCCACTGAGCCACCCACCCCGGGCAAACCAGAGGCTTTTGTTCCCACATTCTCGATCTATGGCCATGATGCATGAGATCTCCAGTTTTTTAAAATGTCGATAAATAATAATTTACAGAATATCACTGCATAGTAATTTTAACTTCCACACCTGCTTTTTTCCTGCACCACTAGGTAACTTCAAAAACCCTCACCAATCACTAGTTTGGAAGGACTTCAGACTAAGAAACCTGAATAGACTAAGAGAAACCCTTCTAATGCACCAAGCAATAGACAATAGTCATCAGGAGACATAAAGTTGGACATGCTACTTTATTCCAAGACACATACATACTTTTCATTTTAGCTAAAAATATCCTAGAGACTTCCAGAGTCGTGTGGTAACCAACTACCTCACATTCAGCTGAAAGCTATACATGTTCAGTCAGATTCACCTGCTCTTTTATTTTTCTTAAGCGAGACAGAGAAAGACAGGAATGGAAAGAGAATGAGAAGCATCAACTTGTAGTTGCGTCACTTTAGTTGTTCATTGATTTCTTCTCATATGTGCCTTGACATGGGGGCCTCCAGCTGAGCCAGTGACCCCTTGCTCAAGCCAGTGACCTTAGGCTCAAGCCAGCGACCATGGGATTATGTTGATAATCTCCCACTCAAGCCAATTGACCCCGCACTCAAGCTGGTGAGCCGGCAACCACGGGGTTTCGAATCTGGGTCCTCAGCATCCCAGGCTGAGGGCACTATCCACTGCATCACCACCGGTCAGGCTAGATTCACCCACTCTTCTGCTGCTCCCTACATCTCTCAAGTCATCAATACTTTCTTGCCCCACACTCCAACCACAGAAGACATGCAAGAAGTAACAAACTTTCGACAACCTCATGTCTAGTTTTGAAATCTATAGAGAACCAATTTTCTAAAACTAGAAAGTGCTAAAATACATGTAGAACTTTTATTGGCATAAAACCTGCTTCTATCACCCATCTTTGCCTTTAAGTTAAAATATGTACAAGATTACCCCACAAATAATAGAATATGATGAGATAATACATAAATAAATGAGAAAAATTACTAAGGGTGCTGTGTTTGGGGCAGCAGGGGAGGGGATGTAGTTAGCATAGCCATAGAGTTTTTTGTTGCTGCTGTTTTGTTTTCACCAGACCTTAATATGCATTAAGCTACTCATATATACATTTATATTTGTGTTAACACTTTTTAGAAATGTAAAAGTTACTATATAGAAAATTTCAAAAATAAGACAGAACAAGTACTTTAAAACCAAAGTTTTAACAGTTTTGTTAAATTATAATTTTTATTCTTATAAATATATTGTATTAATCAAGGAAATTTTACTCTTTTTTAGATGATGAAACAGAAGTCTCTGGAAGTCTCTAAAGACTTCAACTTTAATCAGGGGTTTTCAAACACTGAAAGGGTTGCAGGGCCTTTTAAAAGCCTTTGGGTATAGGAGTGATAAAATGTGGTTTTAGTTATTGGCATGCCTGTGCAACAAAGCAGTTGGGAGGTGTGACTGACAGGCCAGAAGTATGTATAAGGGAAAACCTATGCTTATGTCTGCTTCAGTGACTTTATTAGCCACACCCTTCTTGTAAATTGTCAAGTAGCATAGTGATGTTTTAAAACAAGTCAGGTTATAATACTGCTACTTTTTTTATCTTAATGCCTAAAGGTAAATTCAGAAAACTCTCCTGTTTTGGCTCATAAAAGCATCCACCTGTAAAAAAACTCAAACAGTAAAGAGCAATGGAAAAAAGATTTATGACACTATACATATTTATAAATTATATATTTAAACATCACAATGAGCTAATTCAGCCTTCATTTATATCAGCAACTATTTCAGATTGAGGACAAAGAAAATAATTTTATTAATTGTTGGCAGGTTTTGAACCAGTATTTTAAAACATCTTGTTAATAATGTGTTTCAATATAACAATACATACACTGAATTAAAATTGCTATTAATACCGAAAGCATCACTAGAGACCTTTACTGCCTTTATAAAGAACTATGGAAAAGTCTGTTTTTAAGTATTCTATATTTTATGAGAAATGCATCATTTTACATTAAAATATTAAATTATATGCAGAAACAAATGTTTTTATATCTTTTTTTCTAACAACTAAACAATTTTGAACTGAAATAAGGAATGAAAACAAATATTATAGCTTACTGACTTCTAACTGATAATATTCAAAATATTTTGTCCTGAATGTTAGATAATTTAATCTTAGTCTTAATAATTAAAGTAACTCATCAAAAATTCAAATTGTACAGAAAATTAGAATATTGTCAATGAAACTCCCTCATCCCTTTCTTTCTAGATTAAAAAACTTGCAACAAAATGACTTTTGTGGTCTAATTTCAATAAGGTAATAATTAAAATATCCAAGCTTTTAGATAAGTATTAAAAGATAATCCTTTTACCATGAATTACCAAATCTAATTCTGGTCAGTGCTCAAACTTTGAGGTAAAGAATTTTCTGTGTAATTGCTTGGTAACTTAGTATTCAATAGTGACACTTTTAATTTTTCGTATCTGAATGCATATGAAGATGGTGCGTGAATGGATGGAAGCAACGTTAAGGGACATTAGGTAGTCTAGTCTTAATCTGGATTAAATTGTAGGATTCTCAGGCTTTTCTTTTTGAGGTGGACCAAACCACAAAACTGTGTCTCAGAAAGCCTATTTATGTGACAATAAAAGGTAAATACCTGTAAGTTGATGTTTAAAACCCAAACTAGTTTTGAAGTAACAAGAAAGGGAAAGCTAACAGTTCAAATTTCAGTCACTTTTCATCTAAACCTATCAATGTGTGCACTGGTCCATTAATTATGTGGTCCAGCACAAAATGATATGTTAGTCTTCCCTTTTACTCTAGGATGACAGCTATGAAGTAAGATTTTAGTTCAGGAGAAACCAAGCTATTTCAAATACTTTATTTGTTGGCCTCAAGAATTCACCTAAGACATAAATGAAAAACTACTAATTGAGGATCAAACCAATTCTTTTTTTGATCACTCTGTCAGACCAATATAAAATTGGAGAGATGATTTAAAACCTATAATTCTAATGGACCCAAATTTTCTAGGTTAATGAAATATTCTAAAGCAGAGGTCAGCAAATTATTTTCTACAAAGGGCCAAATGGTAAATATTTTAGACTTGGGGGCCATAGCATTTCTGTCATATTACTCAATTCTGTTGTGCAAAAGCTTCCATAGAAAGTATATAAATGAATGATCAAAGTCAATTTCCAATAGAACTTTATTTATGAACACAAAAATATGAATTTTATATAATGTTCACATGTCACAAAATATCATTCTTCCTTTGACTTTTTTCCAACCATTATAAGTGTAAAAATAAATCTTAGGTTACAAGTTGCAAGAAAACAGACAGCAGGCTGGATCTGGCCTGGCCACAGTTTGAGACTCTTTTTCTAACAGATTATTTTGGTTCTTGTGTTATGGATTTATATGCTTTAAAGGAAAAATATGTCACTGATTTTTTTTAAACTATATCAATGAGTTGCCAGAATAAATATGTGGAAGTAATGCTATTTAAAATATGTCTTCTAGAAGAACCCATTTCATTGTCTTTAGACCACATTATTGTAGTAGTCCTTAGTAGAAAACATCAGTTTTCAGTATCAAACCTTAGGTTCATTTTTTCTGTTTAAAAATTTCCTATGCTAATACATTTTTAGAAAATAAAAACAGGTTTGTCTATTTACTAAATTACTTATTTTAGATGAGTTATAATGTATGTGTGTATTTGTTTTCAAATTTTAAATTACTGTTTTGAAAAATGAATACACACATGGTTCAAACTTCAAAAGGTCAAAAAGTATCTAGTGAAGAATTCTAATCTCAAACCTATTCTGTAGTCACTGGTTTTCTCCTCAGAAGCAAGTAATATTTTTATAGGGGTATATATAAATATATTACATTTACAATTATATATGTTAATTTTACAAGTTATATAATTTTATAGTATAACCATTATGGTTTTATTTTATTTATTTATTTATTTTTTTCTGAAGCTGGAAACGGGGAGAGACAGTCAGACTCCCGCATGCACCCGACCAGGATCCACCCAGCACGCCCACCAGGGGCAACGCTCTGCCCACCAGGGGGCGTCGCTCTGCCACGACCAGAGCCACTCTAGCGCCTGGGGCAGAGGCCAAGGAGCCATCCCCAGCGCCCGAGCCATCTTTGCTCCAATGGAGCCTCGGCTGCGGGAGGGGAAGAGAGAGACAGAGAGGAAGGAGGGGGGGTGGAGAAGCAAATGGGCGCTTCTCCTATGTGCCCTGGCCGGGAATCGAACCCGGGTCCCCTGCACGCCAGGCCGACGCTCTACCGCTGAGCCAACCGGCCAGGGCCTAACCATTATGGTTTTAAAATGCATACCTTCTGATGACAAAAGTTAATACTATATATACATATAAAATTCAAACATTGATGAAATGTTTAATTTGGAAAATAAAAGTTCTGTATAATCCCATTCACCAGAAAAAGAATCTTAATATTACATATTTTTCTAGCTCTTCCCCTAACTTTTCATATTTTTAACAAAATATGATCATTCATTAGTTCCTGTTTTACCAATTGCCTTTAAAAGAATTCAACAAACTATTTTGCAAAGCTTTATGTGAGTATATGTAGATTGACCCCTTTTCTTTTTTAACAGCTACTATTTAATGTATGGACAGACTACAATTTGTTTAACCAATACTCCTGTTGCTGGATGTTTAGGTTCCTCACTGTTTTTACGACAATCAATGCTGTCAGAACATTTTGAGAAGATGGCATCAGTGTAGTATTTGAATCTCCTTGAAACCCCTAATAAAAACAGAAACAGTAGGATAATGAACCCCAAAATACATGGGCAACATCTACAAGAAAATCTAGTGAAAACATAATCTTATAAACACCAAAATATGTATAAATGGTATGGACAAATCACTAACAAATACAAGATGCACTAAAAACTTCATATGATTGTGAAGGCCCATGACGTGTGTTGACACAATGTGATTTCTATGTAATGCTCTAAAAGTCAAAGTAAAGAAGTTCAGTGAATCACAGTTAAAGGATGGAAGGAACTATGACTCTCTTAAGGTAGTCAAATGCCTTATCTAATTAGTGACATGCATGAATGGAAGAACAAGATTCCCACTGCCCCTACATACTACCCAGCAAAGCCACAGCCAGGAGAACAGGCTTGGCAGAATCAGTAAGGAAATAAAAGACTTTACTGAGCTTGCTCCATTCTGTAACGGTGGAGACTCAAGAGATGTATATAATAAGTGGGAGGCTCCCAGCACACACACACACACACACATACACAACTCACCACCACCACATCCCTACCTTGAAGGGGTGGGATGGGGCAGCCTTGTAGACCACCTGTGAAATACCACTACTCTCATTGTTTTTTCAATGACCCAAGGGACTCTTGCTTCCGGCTCCAAGTACCCACTCACACTAGACAGACACAACCCACTCAAGGGATGTTGCCAGGTAGAGAGCTGAACTAGTATTGTACACCTATGAAATGGTAATGCAGGTGTCCTAAGTCAAGTTCAGAGAGGACAGAAACCACTTATAGAGCAGAAGAGCAAAAGCTTACTTAATCTTGATTTCCAGTATGAATAGACTATGAAAATGGGGCCTCACACACACACAAAATTCATGTCAGAAACTGAGGAAAGGTGAGAGGCTTTTATGTCCATGAGAGATGGAGAACTCACTTCCTTGTTGACAAGGAAAATTTTGTAGGGTTATTCTCAGAACAGTAGCAGAAACTGGAGGGAGAACTATAGGCTATAATTGGTGTGGAACTGTGGGAAGGTATGGAGGTGTTGGAATGGTTTAGATTCTAGGTCCTATAAGTGCTTAAAACTAACAAATCATTTCTAGATAAATTCCCCAAGCTGAAGAGAAACAGTAGGAGTAGGGCCCAAATTCAACGTAATAGGCACAACAGGGCTACAGGAAAAAGAAGGTTGAAATTAAAGGGAAGAATAGAGGTGCCATGGTCTGAATGTTTGTGTCCCCCCCCAAAAATATACATTGAAATCCTAATCCCTAAGGTGATGATTCTAGGATGAGGCCTTTGGAAGGTGATTAGGATCATGACGGTGGAGCCCTAATGAATGGAATTACTACCCTTATAAAACAGGCTCCAGAGAGATCCCTCACACCACATGAGAACAGTGAGAAGTTGACAGCCTGCATCCTAGAAGAGGGCCACACCAGGACATGACCGTACTGATACCCTATTCTTGGACTTTCAGCCTCCAGAACTGTAAGAAAGAAATTCCTGTTGTTCATCAATTATCCAGTCTGTGGTATTTTGATACCACAGCAGCCTGAATGGACTAATACAATAGGAAACCATATTTTTTACTACCTGATGAACACAACAGACTCATGTGCTCCAGATCCATGAAGATAAAAAAGTTATTTTGGCCCACTCTGCTGTCTTAAATGTATAGGAAACCCAATTCCTCATAACAAATGATCAACAGTAAAAGATTGCAACCAAATCTCAAAGTTACTTTAAAAAAAACAGAATAATTTCTCTACAGACAGTGAAAACAGTACAGAATGGCATTACCACAAACAGATGAAATTTGACTCAATATTCTAAAATGAGCTTAAATAAATTAACAATGATAGAGGTAATGAGAAAACAACATAGATCAATATTAGAGAAACTAAGAAATGTGGTGATTAGAAAAGTAAGATTTTTCTTTAGAGATAAAAGAATGAAAAATATATATATATATATATTTTTTTTTATTAAGTGAGAGGGTGATAAGCGGGGAGGCAGAGAGACAGATTCTCACATGTGCCCCTACCGGGATCTACCCAGCATGCCCCCTACCAGAGATGCTCTGCCCATGTGGGGCCTCTGTTCTGTTGCTTGGCAACCAACCTATTTTAATGCCTGAGGTGAAGCCATGGATCTATCCTTAGCACCTAGGGCCAACTTGCTTGAACCATTCGAGCCATGGCTGTGGGATGGGTTGAGAGAGAATGGAGAGGGGTGGAGAAGATGGTCGCTTCTCCTGTGTGCCCTGGGAATCGAACCCAGGACTTCCTCATGCTGGACCGACACTCTACTACTGAGCCAACTGGCCAGGGCCAAATAAAAAGGAAAAATCATTTTAGAGATGGTCAAACTAAAAGGATCACGAGACCAAAAACAATGCTTATGATAGCCAGAGAATTTAAAGGAGGAAACAGTTGAAAATCAAAAATAAGTTAAGGAAACCATCAACACAATGAAAAGGCAACCTTTAGATTAGGAGGAAATATCTATAAATCATATATTTGATAAGGGGTTAATATCTGAAATAAAGAACTCATTCAATTTAATAGAAAAAAATCCAAATATAAAGTGGACCCAAATAGAAATTTTCCCAAAGAAGACATACAGATAGCCAACAGATACATGAAAATGTGCTCAACATCACTGATCATCAGGGAAATGCAAATCAAAACCACAATGGGGTATCACCCCACACCTGTAAAAATGGCTAGTATCAAAAACACAAGAAAATGTATTTTATGCACCTAACTTACCAAACATCACAACTTAGCCTAGCAGGTTTCTACTGAATATCACTTTAGCTCCATTGTAAAGTCAGAATCTTAAGTTGAACCATCTTAAGTGGGGTACTGACCACTTGAAAATGGTTAGAAGATAAATTATGTATTTTTACCACAATTAAAAAAAAATGATAGTGGCCCTGGCCAGTTGGCTCAGCAGTAGAGCGTCAGCCCAGTGTGTGGATGTCCCAGGTTTGATTCCTGTCAGGGCACACAGGAGAAGCAACCATCTGCTTCCTCACCCCTCCCCCTCTTCATTTTCTCTATTTCTCTCTTTCCTTCCATAGCCATGGCTAGAATGGTTTGAGCAAGTTGGCCCCGTGTACTGAGGATGGCTCCATGACCTCGCCTCAGGTGCTAAAATGGTTCAGTTGTCAAGCAATGGAGTAACAGCGCAGGTAGGCAGAGCATCTCCCCATAGGGGACTTGCTAGGTGAATCCTGGTCAGGTTGCATGCAGGAATCTTTCTGCCTCCCTGCTTCTCACTTAAGAAAAATAAATAAAAATTAAAAAATAATAGTTATAAGGAAAACAGTGACATAATACAGTACAACTATCAGAAAATTTGGGGCAAATGAGAGGAGTAGATTAAGTATAATGATTACCTGATAGATACTGGCTGGGTGTAAGAGAGTGATGACTTCAAACCTGACATTGGAGAATAGGATAAAAGGGAAAATGAACTCGTAGTTAATTCCAGTATTGCTCACATTAGGGAACTAACAGACAGTGCTTCCCTAAAAAAGATAACTGTCAAGAATATCCCATAAAAGTATAGATGTAAATGTAACAATTGGAATAAAAACAAACCTTCCTAAATATTACAAGTTTATACGCACGCACACACACACACACACACATTAAATAAGGCAGACAACATAGATTCTGTGTGCACAATAAGCCAAGGTGATAAATCTGAGGCCGAACATAACAATCAAAATGTAAATGAATTTAACTCATACAAGGAAAAAGTTCAGATTAGCTTACAAAGCAAAACCCAAAACTATGATGCATGCAAGATGATGGATACACATACTGTCAGGTAGAGATGGGAGGGCTGGAAGGAGAAGGAGAGTGATCTAGAATGATTAAAATAAAAAGATAAACACAGATGTGGACAAATGCAAATTTAAAGAAATGAAAGTTCACACTCAATAACCAATAAGATAGAATTCAGACCAAAAAGAGACAAAGGAGGACACTTCATAATGCTAAAAAGATATAATTCATGTAACACTTATAGAAATCTCAGTTCAAGAAATCTAACCCAAAGAAACCCTGGTAAAAAAAAAATAGATATACAGTTGATCCCTTGAATAACGTGGGGCTGAGGGGTGCCAACCGTCCACATAGTTGAAAATTCACATATAACTTTTGATACCCCCAAAATTTAACTTCAGTCAGCTGTTGATATATACAGGTAATTGGTTCTAGGACTCTAGTGGATAACAAAATCCACAGATGTTCAAGTCCCTAATATAAAATGGCACAGAGCAATGCATACAGTCAACCCTCAGCTTCTGCTGATTCCAGTCACAAATGGAAAATACTGTTTATCCCCAGCTGAATCTGTGGATGCAAATACTACTGTACTTATTGAAAAAAATCCACATATAAGTAGATACATACAGTTCAAACTGGAGTTGTCCACAGGTCAACTGTGTTTGCATCTCCCCAAAGAATGACTTGTCATTATTTATTTCCATTGAGGTGTGTGTGTGTGTGTGTGTGTGTGTGTATCTCAAAGATCTCAAAGGATGTTAAGGGAAAGCCCAGTGTTAAGATAAATTTTCACTCATAAAGTGCTGTGATAACACATTATCATTAATAATGTGCACATTTTTCCCTGTTTGTGCTTACATATTTTCTAATGAAAAGAAAACCATTCAGCACAATATATCAATGCTTTGAAATAGCTGAGACTAATAGTATAGTTCCTCATAAAGTTAACTCTAATATATAATTGCCTATGGTTACCTCTTTCAATCTTTTTGGCTCTTTTTTTCCCATTCTTTCTTTTTTTTTATTAAATTTAATGCAGTGACATTGATAAATCAGGGTACATATGTTGAGAGAAAATATCTCTAGATTATTTTGACATTTGATTGTGCTGTATACCCCTCCCCCAAAGTTAAATTGTCTTCTGTCACCTTCTATCTGGTTTTCTTTGTGCCCCTCCCCTCCCCTAACCCCTCTCTCCTTCTTCACTCCCTCCCTCCTCCCCCAACCTCCCACCCCTGTTGCCATCACATTCTTGTTCATGTCTCTGAGTCTCATTTTTATGTCCCTTCTATGTATGGATTCATCTTATAAGCTGTTGATACTTACTGAGCATCAACACTTTCCCCCATGATCATCGTAATCTCATGCCTTGTACAGGTGCCAAAAGATAGAAAAACATTATCTTCCTTGAGGAGAGCATGTACAATATTATATCTGGAGGTACAAGAAAAAATGAACTTGAAAGGAGGAAAAAATATTCTCAAAATATTTTTTAAAGCTTTGGAATAACATTGAAAATTTAATAGTGAAATTATAATATGTAGTTTTTCAAGCTACTAATATATCCCAGATTTAGAAATCATTACCTGATTTTCCTTTCAGTGTAATGCTCTTGCCAGTAAGAAGTCGTCATTAAATAAAATGAGCAAGCTCATATCACAGGAACATGACCAATGTTTATCAAGATTTTGCTAAAAACCATTATGTGTTTCCCTTTCTTCATAAACAGTTTAAGGTTGTAATAATTGCATATCATTGCTCTTTTTTGAGAAAACTAATAAAAATTACCAATACAGATTTTTAATAGTTTGCTTTTTTTCAAGGGTTTGTTTTGAAAAGGATAAAATCAACCATTCAGTTTATATGTAAAATGTCAAATTAGTAGATTAAGGAATAAAAATGCAAATGTTCAGTTATTTTTAAACATTTTTGTTTTTTTGGTCTATTTCCTATGACTTGTAATTATTTTCATAAGACCTCTAGCTGAAATTCTAGTTCAATAAAGAACTCAACTGAATTAAATAGGGAGAGAATTTTATATATACATATATAAAATATAAAATTATCCTTAAGAACAAAGCTTATTTATTTGCCTGACTGTGGTGGTGCAGTCAACAGTGTCGACCTGGGATGCTGAGGTTCGAAAGCCCAAGGCTGCTAGCTTGAGTGTGGGTTTACGGGCTTGAGCGCAGACTCACTGGTATGAGCGTGGGATTATCAACATGATTCCATGGTCGCTGACTTGAGCCCAAGGTCACTGGCTTTAGCAGTGGGTCACTGGTTCAGCTGGAGCTCCCCAGTCACGGCACATATGAGAAGCAATCAATGAACAACTAAAGTGCTGTAACTACAAGGTCATTCTTCTCATCTCCCTCTTTCTCTCTCTCTCTTTCTCTCTCTTGCTAAAACAAACAAACAAAAACCCCAAAGCTTACTTGAAAAACAATAACAACAAAAACCTAACACTTCCTAAAGGATTATGTTTGGGGGCTTTCTAAATTGTTTAAAAGATCAGTATGAAAGAATTCTTGTAAACAGTTCTTACTGAGTCTGTGTCCTTTTAACTTAAAAGGTTTTATTTTATAATTGCTCTGTAAATATCAGAATTTTCTATATATTGTGCTATGTATACAAAGAAGCTGACAAATGGCTTATCTTGTACTTATCAACTTGTTTATTTTCATGCCTCTAAAAAGCCATATTTTTTTTACAAGAGCAGCTGCTACTTTGTAAATATTTTAATGGCTTCTGTTAAGTAGAGCTGTCATTTTAGCAAACAATATTATAAAAGATTTTCATTCTTCCATGTGATTGCATATCTTGAAATGTGCTTTACACTGAAAATCCTTTGGAGATTTTGGACTGGAAAGAATATCTCCTTAGAAGGCATAAAAGCCAACAAAGAATAGCTAGATTTAAAGAATAATATATAAGGATCACCAGAAAAATAGTGCCATTTATTTCAGAAAACAAATGTATAAAAGCAGTAAGTTCTCCTAGCTCTCTTCTCTTCTTTTGATTTAGGCTATTTGAAGAAATAGAACAGTGTTGGCTTTAAGCCAAACATGCCAGCTATGACCCTTGATTCTTCTGCTACTTAACAGATTAGCAGACATATGGGTCATGCCAAATGGTCCTTGAGATATGGCCCATTCAAAAACATCCGCTCTTAGAAAACACCTCTGGGTTCAAAGAGCCCATGTTTATGCTTTTAGTTTATAAAATTAATAAACAAAAAATACTATCGTGTTTTATTGGTCCAATAACTGGGTTGTGTTGTAGTGACAATAACCCTTCTTGCCTTGGTAGCCTAATAATGGCACATGAGTTAGGTAATGGGGCTGGATTCAAATATTGCAGAAGCTCAGGATTTACACTAATTATGCATACAGAGGAGGATTTCTACAGTTAGAGAAATGCATAGAGAATGACAAGTTGAGGATAGGATCTGGTAATTAATGGTATATTAATATGTCACCGGCCATTGGTTGGCTCTGTCTGGGTAGACTTTGAAAGGAGCTAAGTCAAGCTGCCAAATAAAAGGGGTGGTGAATGTGTTGATGTAAACACTATAGAATATCCCACTTTTTCAGGAGAATGGGTGTGGCTCTCCTGCCATATACCAGTCAGGCATAATCGTTACCATGAGGGGCTATGTGAGTATCTAATTAAACCCCTTATAACTATCCCATCATCGAGGGTTAATGGGTGATGTTTCTCTGGAATCAATGTCCTATAGAGGTACAATCATAGTTAAATGCAAGAAGCACCTGCCACATATTATTGGCAACATTTAAGTGGGTGTGACTTCCACACTTACTTGCCAATCAGCATGGACTTGCACACCCTTGGTTGGTTCCTACCTGACTGATCCAGCCCTGTCCAACTGGGTGTTGAATCCATAAGACATTAGTAACATTTCTTCTACCAATAAACCAGCAGCCATTGGTCAGACAGCTACAAAAGGGGGGAAAAATACCTTCTTCTTTTGCTTGGCAATATAAATCTTTACTTGAAAATCATGGCAGAATATGGCAGAAGTAGAATATTGGCAAAAAGAAAGGCCAATGCTATATCACAATGTTTTTTGTTACCATCTCCATTCCTTTAACAGAGATAGGAGTAAAAGGTACAGGCACCATGAAGAGAGGAGAATCTGCAATGCTCAGTATACAAAAAGTCAGGATGTGGACAATGTGTTACAGTCATTCAAGATTGACAGGTAAACATCAGCACAGTGTTGATGTTGACAAGGGAAGTAAGGAAAGCACTGAAGAGGTTAAAATGACATGCAGAAAAAACCCAAAATGGAACATCATCACAGTTACTTCAAAGAACTCTCTGTGATATTCATGAGGAGGAGGCCCTGCTAATGCTGCCAGAAGGAAACTCATTAAAGACACGAGTAAATAGAATTCAAAATAGATATCAATCTCCAAGTCCAACTTCATTGCTTTGAATTCAATTCTGGCAGAATATAACGTGACCAGACATGGAGAACCCTTTCTTATGCACTATTCCAGTGCTCAAGATAAGGAAAAAATTCTTATTTATACAATATATAACATTAGATACTTAAATGGCAGTACCACATTACTTAGTGATGGCACCTTCAAGATGGCACCTACACAGTTCATTCAGTTATTTACTGTGCACAGTATAGTACTGGGTTATACTATGCCATTGATTTATGCACTAACAATGAAAAGGCAAGAAGGCACAATATATCACATGTATATGTATGATATATCACATAATATATATGAGAATGTACTTACATTTGCATGGGAAAGAAATCTCAACATTACCCTTTCATTATGCATGATGGATTTCATGATTGCAAATATGAATGCAAGCCAACTACTTATAACAGATTCACAAATAAAAGTGCTTGTTTCACTTTTCATAATCACTCTGGCAAAAATATCCTCTTTGGGTCTAACACATGAGTATATGAAAATGGAAAGTAGCACCTGTAAGTGTGCATGTATGTTGTTTGGACTTCCATTTGTGCTTTTTAAATATGTAAATGAAACTTGAATATACAGTGGAGAATGCAGAATAAAATTTTAGTTGACCTAATGGATAATGTTGAGAGAGTATATTTCTGTGGAAGGCATGGCAGAGGCAGAAGAAGACCAGAAACTCTGAGATTTCCACTAGAAACTTGGAATGTTTATAAATAGGTACTGAACAGCCATCACAGGATGAACAACATAATGGAAAGCTTGCACAGAAAATTTCAAAAGCTAATGATAGGGCATCCTTTAATTTGGAGATCAACAAAAGTTTTAAAAGATGAACAGCAAAGCAATACACAAGTTGTTATCCAGGCTTTTTGGTCATACTTAAATATAGCCACCAACCTCACAGTGATACTGACAACATCAAATTCATATAACCCAAATTGTTAGCATATAATAAAGTCAATAATCAGGTTAAAGTATAGTTGGGAGCAGTTGTTCACTGACTTAAGAGTAACCTGCCAAACTTCATGACAAGGAAGAATAAGAACAAATGTGAGAGATTTGAAGGTGGCTGCAGAGTAGGTGGAAGCAACACTTAACCTCCTTCTGATGCCTAACTAGATTCACAATTAATTATACAGCAATCAACCTGAATAACCAACTGAAGGACAGCCGAACAGGAGTATTATAACCAAGGATTTACAAAAGAAACCACATAGAGACTGGTAAGAAGGGCAGAGACACAAAGAGGACTGGCTCCTGTTCCCATGTGTAGCAGCTTCAGGAATAACTCAGCTGCAAAAATCCACTTGACCAAGGGGTCTCCGGCTCAGTGCAACCCCTGTCAAAACACATATGAAAAAACAATCAATGAACAACTAAGGTGATGTAACTACGAGTCGATGCTTCTCATCTCTCTCCCTTCCTGGCTGTCTGTCTCTGTCTGTCCCTCCAGCTTACTCTCGCTTAAAAAATACAAAACAAAAAACTTTAAACAAATTAAATGCTCCAATAAAAAGAAATAGGGTAGCTGAATTGTTAAAAACACATGACCCATATATATGCTGTCTACAAGAGACCCACCTCAGCACAAAAAATATGCACAAATTGAAAATGAAGGATGGAAAAAGATGTTCCATGCAACAGGTGATTTAAAAAAAACATCTGGGGTTACAATGCTTATATCAATCAGACAAACAAACTTCAAAACAGAAGCCATAACAAGAGATAAAGAAGGACATTACATAATACTAAAAGGGATCAGTCCGACAAGAGGATATAATCCTTGTAAACGTATATGCAACTAACGTAGGAGCACCTAAATTTATAAAGAAAATTTTGATGGATGTAAAGGGAGAGATCCATAGTAATACAGACAAAGTATGGGGTTTAAAACAACCCATTGTATCAATGGATAGAACTTCCAGACCAGAAAAACAAAATAAAATAAGAAAAGAAACAGCAACCTTAAATGACATACTGGAACAGATGGATTTAATTGATAATTTACAGAACATTTTATCCTAAAGCTGCGGACTATACATTCTTTTCATTTGCACATGAAACATTCTCTAGTATATATCACATATTAGGACACAAAATAAATCTTATTGGAATCATATCAAGCATCTTCTCTGACCACAATGGTATGAAACTAAAAATCAATTACAATAAGCTGAAAACATTCCAACAGATGGAGGCTAAATAACATATTACTAAGCAATGAGTGGACCAACAATGAGATTAAGGAAGATATCTAAAGTTACCTTGAGACAAATGAAAATGAACACACAACTACCCAAAATCTATAGGACACAATGAAAGGGAATTTATAGCATTTCATGCTTACCTCAAGAAGCAAGAAAAATCTCAAACAGTCTAACTTTATACCAAAAAAACTAGAAACAGAACAACAAACAAATCCTAGAGTAAGTAGAGGAAGGAAATAAAGATTAGAGTTGACATAAATGAAATAGAAACAAAAAAATTACAAAAGATAAATGAAACCAAGAGCTGGTTCTTTGAAAGATAAACAAGATTGACAATTTTTAACCAGACTCATAAAGAAATAGGACTTAAGTAAGAAAAATCAGAAATGAAAATGGAGAAGTAACACATGACACCAGAGAAATACAAAGGATAGTAGGAAAATATTAAGAACTATTTGCCAACAAATTGTACAACCTGTGCAAAACGAATGAACTCCTAGATATATACAATCTTCCAATACTTAATCAGGAAGAATCAGAAAATCTAAATAGACCAATTACAACAAATGAAATCAAACCAGTAATCAAAAAACTCTCAGCAAACAGAAGTCCTGGACAAGATGGCTTCACAGGCAAATTTTACCAAACATTCAAAGAACTAACACCTATTCTTAAACTATTCCAAAAAGTTTAAAAAGAGGGAAAACTTCAACCTGGAAATGCTGAGGTCGCCGGTTCAAAACCCTGGGCTTGCCTGGTCAAGGCACATATGGGAGTTGATGCTTCCAGCTCCTCCCCCCCCTTCTCTCTCTCTGTTTCTCCTCTCTCTCTTTCCCTCTGTCTCTCCCTCTTCTCTCTAAAATGAATAAATAAATTAATTAATTAAGAGGGAAAACTCCTAAGCTCATTGAATGAAGCCAGCATTATTCTAATTTCAAAACAAGGTAAGGACACTACAAAGAAAGACTATTATAGGGCAATATCCTTGATGAACATAAATACTAAAATCCTCAACAAAATATTATACAAAATATTATACATGATCAAGTGGGATTTATTCTGGAGATGCAAGGTTGGTACATCTTCAAATAAATAAACGTGCTACACCACATAAACAAAATGAAGAATAAAAATTAACTACATGATCATATCAATAGATGCAGGAAAAGCCTTTGACAAAACCCATTTATGTTAAAAACTCTAAACAAAATGGAAATAAAGTGAACATACCTCACAAAGAATCACAAGAAACCCTGAATAGCCAAAACAATCTGGAAAAAAACCAAAGTTTTTAGGACTTATATTACCCCATTCCAAAACTTTCTACAAAGCTACTGTAATCAAAACAGTATGGTACTAGCATAAAAGAGGACATACAAACCAAGAGAACATAATAAAGACCCAGAAATAAACATGATTTTCAACAAGGGTGCCAGGTCTATTTAATGGGAAAGAACAGTCTTTCTAACAAATGATGTGGGGAAAACTGGATGTCCATATGCAAAAGATGAAGTTGGACCTTTACTTTTTACTGTATCTGCAAATTAACTCAAAATGGATCAGACTTAAATGTAAGACCTGAAACTAAAAGACTCTTAGGGGAAAAAAAATAGGGAGAAACCTTCATGACACTGAATTTGGCAATGATTTATTGGATATGACACCAAAAGTACAGACAACAAAAGGAAAAATAGATAAACTGGACTACATCAAAATTCAAAACTTGTTCAGCAAAGGAGACTATCAACAGAATGAAAAAGCAGTGCACAGAATGGGAAAAAATATTTTCAAATATATATCTGATAAGGGGTTAATTTCCAGAATACATCAAGTACTACTAAAACTCAACAAATACCAAGCCCAATACAAGAATGGGCAAAGGACTTGAATAGACATTTCTCCAGAGAAGATATACAAATGGCAAATAAGCACATGAAAAGTTGCTTAACATCACTGATTATCATGGAATGCAAATTAAAACTATAATAAGATACCACCTTACAACCAGTAGGATGGCTACTGTCAAAACAAAGGCAGAAAATAACAAGTGTTGACAAGGATGTGAAAACATTGGAACACTTGTGCATTGTTGGTGGGATTATAAAATGGTGCAACCATAACCAAATAATTTACTAGTTCCTTAAAAAATTAAAAATAGGGCCCTGACTGGTTGACTCAGTGGTAGAGTATCGGCCTGGCATGTGGGAGTCCCGGGTTTGATTCCCTGCCAGGGCACACAGGAGAGGCCCATCTGCTTCTCCACCCCTCATCCTCCTCTCCTTCCTCTCTGTTTCTCTCTTCCCCTCTGCAGCTGAGGCTCCATTGGAGCAGGGTTGGCCCGGGCGCTGGGGATGGCTCCGTGGCCTCTGCCTCGGGCGCTAGAATGGCTCTGGTTGCAAACAGAGTGAAGCCCCAGATGGGCGGAGCATCGCCCCCTTGTGGGCATGCCAGGTGGATCCCGATGGGGCACATGCGGGAGTTTGTCTGACTGCCTCCCCGTTTCCAACTTCAGAAAAATCAAAAGGAAAAAAAAAATTAAAAATAGAACTCACACATGATCCACCAACCTCACTTATAGGTATATAGCCAAAGGAATTTTAATTAGGGTATCAAAAGGATATCTGCACAGCCATGTTCACAGCAGCATTATTCACAATAGCCAGGAGGAGGAAGCAACCCAGGTGTCCATCAACAGATGAATGGATAAACAAAATGTGATATGTGTGTGTGTGTACACACACATATACATACATACAGTGGATTATCATTCAGCCTTAAAAAAAGAAGGAAATCCTGTCACATGCTAAAACATGGATGAACTATGAAGACATTATAGTAGATGAAATATGTTAGTCATATAAATACAAATAATGCATGATAACACTTATTTGGGGTATCTAAAGTAGCATGTAAAATGGTAGTTACCAGGGACTGGGGGAAGGAAATAGGAAGAGTTGTTTAATGAGTGGACTCTGTCAGTTTTGCAAGATGAAAAATTCTGCAGATCTGTTGTGCGATAATGTGAATATACGTAATACTACTAAACTGTATACTTAAAAATGGTTAGCATGTTAAATATTAGGTGTTTTTTATAAATAAATTTTTATTTTTTTTTTTGTATTTTTCTGAAGCTGGAAACGGGGAGAGACAGTCAGACAGACTCCCACATGCGCCCGACCGGGATCCACCCGGCATGCCCAACAGGGGCTACGCTCTGCCCACCAGGGGGCGATGCTCTGCCCCTCCGGGCGTCGCTCTGCCGTGACCAGAGCCACTCTAGCGCCTGGGGCAGAGGCCAAGGAGCCATCCCCAGCGCCCGGGCCATCCTTGCTCCAATGGAGCCTTGGCTGCGGGAGGGGAAGAGAGAGACAGAGAGGAAGGAGGGGGTGGGGGTAGAGAAGCAAATGGGCGCTTCTCCCATGTGCCCTGGCCAGGAATCGAACCCGGGTCCCCCGCACGCCAGGTCGACGCTATACCGCTGAGCCAACCGGCCAGGGCCAAATAAAAATTTTTTAACTAAAAAAATACACACACAGTGTAGTCCTAAGAGTTTTGGCTTTTAATACGGTTTATTTTATTTTTTTACAACTTCATTATGTTTTCTTGATACAGCTTTATGATGTGGGAATAGCAAACTCTTTCCATACACTTTAAATTCTAATTATGAGTAAATAGTGGAAAGGATCTTTTCTGTTTTATTTTCCAATTGTGTGCCTCATATGAGAAAGTTTAATAATTCTCTTCTTACAAATTTCCAATATAATGTTCCAGTAACAACAAAAATATAATAATTGATAAAATGCTAATTAAAAACACTACAAATGGGCAAGTTATAAATGAATCTTTAAAATGTGAACTCAAAAACATTCATTATTCATTATCAGATTCCCCTGGTTGAGTGAAAAAATGACAAAAGTAATAGGGGATGTGAGTATAGGATTTCCACTGTGTGCTAGGTAGTAAATTGACACTTTTTTTGAAGTTTCATTGGGGTATATGAGTTATCCTGTAGTCATACTTATAAAGGAGTTAGCATGATCTGTTTTTGTATTTGATTCATATCTTATCTTTTTTTAACAGAACTTCTGGGGCCTTTGGACAGAGAGGATATGCTAAATGAGGCTTTCATTGGCCTATCTTTAACACCTCAAGGAGAAGACACATTTCCAGATAACCTCCCTCCATTTTGTTCAATCCATAGACATATTACTCAACAAAGAACACTGAATGGCTCTTCTAACAGGTAAGATATGTTGCACTAAGAAAATTGCTGCATAAAGGAAAAGTATTTAGTATTAAACAATTTAAATAGTCCTGGTTTAAATGCAAACTAATAGTTAAGCAATGGTATTTCAAAATGACAAAGAAGAAAGTGTGCATTTTCTTATGTCTAAGATTTTACAGTATTTTAATCATGCAAGAGCAGGTGTGATGGGGGCAGAATTTAATGTAACAATATGTGGTTAGAATTAATATTACTCTAGGCCAAAATAAAATTACTACAATGTAATGAATTTTTTGCATTCTGTTGTTAAATTTTAGGATTGTTAGATTACTCAATTAAAATGTTTTTGAATAGTTTGAATTAAAATTTGTTATGCAATCTTGCTATTAGTGTTTGAAATCTGATAAATGACCATTTAATATCTATATCTATTCAGCTTGCCACACTATTATTGAGAAAATAAACATAAGGATAAATGTGAAATTCAAAATTCTAAAGTAATAGTATTATTTATAATGAAAATTTTAACGTTAATTATGATGATGATAATACTCTGAAGCAGAGGTCAGCACACTTTCTGTGTAAAAGCCCATATATATTATGCTTTATGGACCATACAGACTCTCACAACTACTTGTAGTATGAAAACAGCCACAAAAAATATATAAGTGAATGAGAGTGGCTGTTACGTAAAACTTTATTTACAAAACAGAAAGTGGGCAGGATTTATAGCTTGGTCTATATAGTTTACATACCTCCTCTTAAAGACCCCAACTATATGCAATAATTGTGAAGAGACCGTATTTTTCATATATATGTGATGTATATGAATGTGTGATGTGATATGTCATATACGAAATAGATGATATATGGCAGTCTGCGGTGTTCTGGGAGACTGCTTCCATCCTCCTGCCACCCCCAGCTAGTTCAAAACCTTGCAGTGTTAATGGGGTATAACAGGTTGTGAAAGCCAATAGCTGACTTGATTTGGAGCTGAAGAATGGAAAAACCCCATCTAGCAGCATTGTCAGTAAAAATAGCAAACCCACTATCAGTAAAAGTAACAAACTTGATAATTAATGAAGAGGGAAGGGACTGTTCTCCTGGCCTGCTTATTAGGTCAAGTGACAGAATGGTAGGTTAGCCAGAAATGTAACGGAAATCCTAGAAATGAGAGAACCATACAGGGGCTAACTAAACTCTTTGCACATTCCTGATGAAGTTGTATGGACCTCACTTTTTGGCTCTTTTGTTTTGCAGAACCCTAAATTTTCCCTTTATGCTTCTTACCTCCTTCACACCCAGCTGCCAAAGATGCCCCTCCTTTTTACTTTGATCACCCACCTGTTTCCCCTCCCCAGAAGCTAAAAACTGCCCCTTCAGATTGCATGATATGGTACTTTCAATTTTAGGCCCCTTCCCTAGAGTTCATGTTCTGATCTACAATAACAGAGTTTGGCGAGATTATACTTGGGGTTTGGTATTTTTTCATTTTATTTACAGTTATTTTGAGTTTTGGACATTCTGTGTCAAGTCATACCAGGGGTGTAGTTTTCATTTAGTTTCATTTCTCCTTTTATTCTGTTTTATACTGTTTATAAACAGGAATAATTGGAAGGTAAATTACTATCTTCAGCTACCTGGAAGTCCTTCCTCAATTTACTGTTTTTAAAACAGTATAATTTACATGTGCCATAAAATTCACCCATTGTATTTCTACAATTCACTGATGTTTGGTAGATTTATAAAATTTGCAACTACCACCATAGTGTGGTTTTAGAATATTTCCATCACCCCAGCTAGTTCCCTTCTGCCAGTTGTCAATCAATTTCCATTCCCATCAACATCCTGAGCCAATAATCATTGGTCTGCTTTCTGTCTTAGAGAAATTTTAAATAAATGAAATCACACAATCTAGAAATTTCATATAAATGGAATCACACAATATGTTGGGGGTTTTTTTGTCAGGCATCATTCACTTACAATTATGTTTTGGAGATTCATATACATACATGTCACATCATGTAGTTTATTCCTTTTTGATTCCTAAATAGCATGATATTGTATGGATATAACGTATTTTATATATCTACTAACCAGCTGATTGGCATTTGAATTATTTCCCATTTTTTACTATTATAAATAATGTAGCTATACATATTCACATATAGGTCTTTGAGTTGTCTTATGTTTTTTTGCCTCCCTTGGATAGATTATCTAGGAATGGAATTGCTGGATTATGCTGTAAATTTATATTGTTAGTTTTAAGAAACTGCCAAATAGTTTTTCCAAAGTGATTGTATCATTTTACATATGTACCAACAATGTATGAGGGCTCCAGTTTCTCCACGTCCTCACCTATGCTTGGTATTGTCAGTTTATTTTACTATAATCATTCTAGTCAGTGTAGAGTGGTATCATATTGCGACCAGAGCCACTCTATCTAGCGCCTGAGGCAGAGGCCACAGAGCCATCCCCAGCGCCCGGGGAAGAGAGAGACAGAGAGGAAATTGCGGCGGAGGGGTGGAGAAGCAAATGGGCGCTTCTCCTGTGTGCCCTGGCCGGGAATCGAACCCGGGTCCTCCGCACGCTAGGCCGACGCTCTACCGCAGAGCCAACCGGCCAGGGCCCAAAGTACTTCTAATATTAAACACTGATATAATGTGAGCTGTACATGCGTTTATGAAAGATTAATTAAAAACAGAAAGAGCCTGGCCGGTGGTGGTGCAGTGGATAGAGTGTCCACCTGGGATGCTGAGGTCCCAGGTTCGTAACCCTGAGGTCGCCAACTTAAGCACCAGCTCATTGGGCTTGAGCGCAGGCTTAGCAGCTTGAACACAGTATCGCCAGCTAGAGAGTGGGATCATCAATATGATCCCAAGATTGCTGGCTTGAGCAGGGGTTTCATGGCTGGACTTGAGCCTCCCCCCCATCCCCTCACTCCTTACAAGGCACCTATAAGAAGCAATCGATGAACCACTAAAGTGATGCAACTATAAATTGATGTTTCTCATCTCTTCTCACTCCCTCTTCCTCCCTCTACCCCCCCCTTTTTCTCTCTCTCCCTTTCTCACAAAAAGGGAAAAAAAACCCAGAAAGTTATTTTCCAACCTGCCGAGTCTAGTTCAAGGACATGGATGGCTGATGCCTATTCTGGCAGCTCAGGGTGAAAGGCGAAAACCCACCCATGACAGGACACCCTTCCATCACAGAACACACCCACACACATTCACCCACACTCACTCATACTGGGACAATTCAGACTTGTCAATTAACCTAATGTGTACATATTTAGAATGTAGGAGGAAACCAAAGTACCCAGAAAAAACCCACGCAGACATGGGAAGGAAGTGCAAACTCCACACAGACAGTGGCCCCATCCAAGAATCACTTCTGTCTCTCATCAACATTGTTACAAAAGGATGCAGAACAAAAGAAATTTTTTTGAGGACCTGCTGTAATAGAATGTGTGATAAGGCAAAGAAACAACAGCGTTTGTACAATTTTATTCCTTGAAGAAGAAAAATAAAACAATGAAACAGAATTGATGTTTAACACTATAATCTAGGAAAATGTTTCGGAAATAAATTTATTTTTATAACTTCAATCTACATACTGCTATTTTCAACAACATGGATGCATCTTGAAATTCTAAGCGAAATAAGTCAGATGGAAAAGTTAAGAACCATATGATTTCACTCTTGTGGGATACAAAACTGAAAGCAACAAATGAACAAACACGAAAAACAAACACAAACTCATAGACTCAGAGGACAATATGGTGGTTAACCTTTTCAAAAGTAAAATACAAAAGCAAGGCAAAAGTATAGCTGTGATTTATAAAAACTCAATGAAAGAAAGTGTGAACCAAGAATTTTGTATCTATCCAAGCTCTCCTTTATATCAAACATCAAGGCTAAAGAAAAACAGTTTTTGTGAACCCTTCTTGAGGAGATTTACCCAACATGAGACGACTTGGAAAATCAGCAAAAGGCTGACTGTGAATATTTCAATACATAAACAGGAGATCAGTGTGGAAGACTCATGTACAAATACTGTATGTTATTATTAAATACAAATGATACAACTGAAAAATGGGAGAACAGAGAGTGAAAGAGAAAAGCAGAATTAGCTCACTGAGTGTTGTATACAGGTGGTGGTTAAAAGATGCCAATAAACACTGATATATCATATAATAAAAAGTTAAGAAAAGGAACTAGCAGCATTAGAAAAGATATTAGGACAAAGTTAATCACTAAAACAAAACAGCCATTTCTAAAAATAGAAAAGAGCAAAAGAAATACAT
This sequence comes from Saccopteryx bilineata, assembly GCF_036850765.1. Lineage (NCBI taxonomy): Eukaryota > Metazoa > Chordata > Mammalia > Chiroptera > Emballonuridae > Saccopteryx > Saccopteryx bilineata. The sequence continues at coordinate 119,458,311 of NC_089492.1, read as the reverse complement.
ATACACTTTATAAAGAAACATAAGCAAATATAACCAAATTATAAAATATTCAGATAGACTTGGGATCAAGAATATCAGTATCAATTAGTATAAATGGACTTATCCCATCTATTAAAAGAAAAATATTTTTAATTTGCTGACAAACCAAGATCCAGCTACTGTAAATAAGAGATACATCTAAAATAAATTGATTCAGCCTGGCCTGTGGTGGCACAGTGCATAAAGTGTCAACCTGGAATGCTAAAATTGCTGGTTCAAAACCCTGGGCTTGCCCGGTCAAGGCACATACAAGCAACCAATGAACAACTAAAGCAAAGCAACTGTGAGTTGATACTTCTTGCTCTACCTTCCCTCTATAAAATCAATAAAGAAAATCTTTTAAAAATAAAAAATAAAATAAATTGATTTAGAAAAGCTAAAAATAAAGAAATGGGAAAAGATATTCCAAGCAAATGAAAATTACAAACCTACAATAGAAATCTTGGTTACAGAGAATGGAATTCAAGCCCCAAATCATTAAATATTGACAAGGAATGCTACCATCCAAATTTCAAAACTAAAATTGATACTTACAAATAATTATGCACTAAGTAACACAGAAACAACCTCTATGAAGGAAAATCTAAAAGAAATTCAAGACGACATATAAACACTAATAGAAGACTTTAATTATTCTTATTATAAAATAGACTAAGTAGGCAAAAAATAAAAAGATGCAAAAATAACATAATCGTTAATGTAGCCATCATATTCTGATAATGGCAAATAAAATTTCTTCTCAAGAACTTATGAAATATTCACCAAAAATGATCATATGTCAGGTGATCAAATATTCACCAAAAAGATATCACTAAGTTCCATAATGAAGAACTTACTTAAAACTCTCTCTCATCACAAAGCAGTGCAAGTAGAAATGTTTAACAAGAACAAAATAACCTTCCTCCTAGAAGTTAAAACCTTCTAGGAAACAAGTCTTGAGTGAAGTAGGAAAATGTAACATAAAACTTCTAAAAAATAACTATAATGAAAACACTACATATAAAAATCTAGGAGATATATTTAAAGTAATGATCAGAGGAAAGTAATAGCACTATATAGTTGGGTTTTTTTGTTTTGGGGGGGGGTTTGTGTGTATTTTTCTGAAGTTGGAAACAGGGAGGCAGTCAGACAGACTCCTGCATGCACCCGACCGGGATCCACCCAGCATGCCCACCAGGGGGCGATGCTCTGCCCATCTGGGGCGTCGCTCTGTTGCAACCAGAGCCATTCTGGCGCCTGAGGCAGAGGCCATAGAGCCATCCTCAGCACCCGAGCCAACTTTGCTCCAATGGAGCCTTGGCTGCAGGAGGGGAAGAGAGAGACAGAGAGGAAGGAGAGGGGGAGGGGTGGAGAAGCAGATGAGTGCTTCTCCTGTGTGCCCTGGCCAGGAATCGAACCCGGTACTCCTGCACGCCAGGTCAACGCTCTACCACTGAGCCAACCAGCCAGGGCCTAGTTTTATCAGAGAAAATGAAAGAATAAAATAAGTGAACTAATTCCAACTCAAAAATTCTAAAAACAAACAACAAAAAAAGAAACTAAACCAAAGTCAGTTTTTTTTTAAATAGAATAATAAAGATAAAAGCAGAAATTAATGAGCAGATTGGAGGTTGGGAAACTTTCTTAAATGTCTAAGAGTAAATATTTCAGGCTTATGGGCCTATGTTCTCTGCTGCAACTACTCAACTCTTTTAACACAAAAGCAGCTATTTTCAATACATAAATGAATGGATATGGCTGTGGCCCAATAACATTTTATTTATAAAAACAGATGACTAGCCCATAGGCCATAGTTTACTGACCCCTAAAGTAAAAGTTAAAGCAAATAACTGTAGAATAAGATGTTAAATCTAGATATTTTTTAAAAATTAAGAAAATTGAAAAAATTCACTTACTTAAAGGAGATACAAAATAAGAAATGGCAGAGGGAGGAAGAAATTAACCATTTTAATGATTTTTTTGTAGATTTTTATGCAAATACATTTGGAAATATAGAAAAAAATAGATAATTTCCTAGGTAAATACAGATTACCCAATGTGACCACCCTTAGATTTAGAAATCTGAAGCAAATTTCCATAAAATAAATAAAGTTCTTAAATAAATATCCGCCCTGGCCGGTTGGCTCAGCGGTAGAGCATCAGCCTAGCGTGCGGAGGACCCGGGTTCGATTCCCGGCCAGGGCACATAGGAGACGCGCCCATTTGCTTCTCCACCCCTCTGCCGCACTTTCCTCTCTGTCTCTCTCTTCCCCTCCCGCAGCCAAGGCTCCATTGGAGCAAAGATGGCCCGGGCGCTGGGGAGGGCTCTGTGGCCTCTGCCCCAGGCGCTAGAGTGGCTCTGGTCGCAACATGGCGACGCCCAGGATGGGCAGAGCATCGCCCCCTGGTGGGCAGAGCGTCGCCCCATGGTGGGCGTGCCGGGTGGATCCCGGTCGGGCGCATGCGGGAGTCTGTCTGACTGTCTCTCCCTGTTTCTAGCTTCAGAAAAATGCAAAAAAAATAAATAAATAAAAATAAAAAATATCCTATAAAAAAGCATCAGGTCCAGATGGTTTGATAGAAGTTTTTTTTTTTTAAGAGAAGCTTTTTTTTTTTTAAGACTTTATTTATTCAATTTTCAGAGAGGAGAGAGCAAGTGAGAGGGAGGGAGGGGCAGGAAGCATCAACTCCCATATGTATATGCCTGGACTAGGCAAGCCCAGGGTTTCAAACCGGCAACCTCAGTGTTCCAGGTTGACACTTTATCCCACTGCGCAACACAGGTCAGGCTGACAGAAGAATTCTATCAAACCTTCAAAGATCAGCTATTCCAAATTTTCTACAAAATTCTATAGTACATAAAAAGAAAACTATACACCAATATCATTCATGAATACAATGTAAAAATATTAAATAATTATTTTATCCAACACCTGGGTCTATCCTGACAGTACAAGGTTATTTCATTGTTACCAAATCTATTAATATTATACATCATACATCAATAGATTTAAGGTTAACAAAAACCATATGATTATCTCTATAGATGCTAAAAAAGACTTTGACAGAATTCAACTTCCATTCTTTTTTTTTTTTTTTTTTTTTTTGTATTTTTCTGAAGTTGGAAATGGGGAGGCAGTCAGACAGACTCCCACATGCACCCGACCGGGACCCACCCGGCACGCCTACCAGAGGGCGTCGCTCTGCTGCAACCAGAGCCACTCCAGCGCCTGAGGCAGAGGCCACAGAGCCATCCTTAGCACCCGGGCCAACTTTGCTCCAATGGAGCCTTGGCTGCGGGAGGGGAAAAGAGAGTCAGAGAGGAAAGCGCGGCGGAGGGGTGGAGAAGCAAATGGGCGCTTCTCCTGTGTGCCCTGGCCGAGAATCAAACCGGGACTCCTGCACACCAGGCCGACGCTCTACCACTGAGCCAACCAGCCAGGGCCAACTTTCATTCTTGATAAAAGAGAACACTCAAGAAAATAGGAATTGGGAGATACATTCCTAACATAAGACTGTACAGGGTTGAACACAAGTAGTTTTACAGTCCACCACTGTACATTACAACTTAGCTCTAATGCCAGTATCTTCTTTAATGAAGAATCACTAAGAGCATTTCCAGTAGGATCAGAAAGAAGGTAAGAATGTCCACTATCTCTGCTACTATTTAACACTGTGTTGGAAGTATCATCCAGTACAGTTAGATAAATCTGCTAGAGCCAGGTTTGGCATACTATGTCCCACAGTCTAAGTCCAAACCTGCTGCCTATTTTTGCATATGAAGTTTTATTAGAACATAGTCATACCATTCATTTATTGTCCCTAGTTTGGTAGTTGAGACTGTATGGCCCTCAAAACCTAAAATATTTACTATGACCCTTTATTTAAAAGTTTGCTGAGCCTGACCAGGCAATGACATGGATAGAGCGTCGGACTGGGATGCAGAGGAACCACTTTCAAAGGCTTGAGCAGGGGCTCATCTGGCTTGAGCGTGGGCTCACCAGCATGAGTGCAGGGTCACTGGCTTGAGTGTGGGATCATAGGCATGACCCCATGATCACTGACTTGAGCCCAAAGGTCAGTGGCTTGAAGCCCAAGATCGCTGGCGTAAGCAAGGGGTCACTCACTCTCCTGTAGCCCCGGGGTCAAGGCACGTAGGAGAAAGCAATCAATGAACAACTAAGATGCTGCAACACAGAATTGATGCCAATCATCTCTCCCTTCCTGTCTGTCTGTCCCTATCCGTCCCTCTCTCTGTCACACACACACACACACACACACACACACACACACACACAAAAGGTTTGCTGATCCTTGAACTAGAGGCATAAGAATCAGTAAGGAAATAAATATCTCTATTTGCAATGCTATGACAATATAACTGAAAAGCCCTAGTGAATTAACAATAAAACAAAGGCAGATATTTAAAATATTCAATAAGATAGAAGGGTATAAAGCTAACATACAGGATCCTTCATATACACAAACAGTAACCAGTTAAGAGACATAATGGTACAGGAAAAACCTATTTATCGTTTTATTTATGATATCAGCAAAGGTTAAATACTTAGGAATAAACTGAACAACATATATGCAAAACCTGCATGATGGAAATTTTAAAACACTCTGAAAGACATAAATAGAGCCTTGAACAAGTAGAAATGTAACCCTCTCTTTTTGAATAATGATGTCAGTGCTCTCTAAATTAATGTATACATTTACTGTAATCTTAATAAAACACCAACATACTTTTTTTTTTAAGAAGGAGAGAGACAGGAAGGGAGAGAGATGAGAAGCATCAACTCATAGTTGCAGTACTTTAATTGTTCATTGATTGCTTCTCATACATGCCTTGATCAGTGCTCAGCCTCAGCTGGGCCAGTGATCCCTTGCTCCAGCACCCTTGGGCTCAAGCCAGCGACCATGAGGTGATATGTATGATCCCATGCTCAAGCCGGCAACCCTCTGATCAAGCTGGGGAGCCCACATTCAAGCCAGCAAACTTCGGTTTCAAACCTGGGTCCTCAGCATCCCAGTCGATGCTCTATCCACTGTGCCACCTCCTGGTCAGACCCAACATACCTTTTTTTATGGAGTTAGTTGATATTCAAGGTCATAGAAAAACAAGTATACAGAAAAATCGAGGAAAACACTTTTAAAAAACTGATAGAGAAAACGAGTTCTATCAGATACAAAAGACACAGTAACTATAAAGCCCTAACACAAGTCATAATTAAATAATATCTGCTTCCTCATTAAAACCTATAAACTCCATGAAGACAGGAACCACCATGACTATCTCAGGCATTATAATTCCTCCAAACCCGACCGCAATGCCTGGTAGGTAGTAGTAGCTCTCTCAGAGTTCTCACTCAGATATGTGTGGGAGAAAGAGGAATGATCAAGAAACAAGAAAAAATACATGTCATTCAATTAATGTTGAGTAGTAAGAAAAAAATACAAAAAAAAATGGTGATCAGAGAAATCTTAACTGTGAAAGGAGTATTTGAGTCAAGATCTGAATGACAAAGAGCCATCTACATAAAGACCTGAACTGACAGAGCATTCCAGGGAGAGGAAATTGCACATGCAAAGACCCTGGAGTGGGAACAGTTTGGAAGGTCCAAGAAACAGAGCTAAACTGTAAAGGGATGAAGGTTGATACATAATTTAGGGCCTCTATGGGTCATGCTAGGGTATATGGTCTTTGTTTTAATTGCAGTGAGATACCTCTATAGGATATTTGAGTGTGTGGCAGACAGAAAATGGCCTCCCACACATGTCCACATTCTAACCCCCAGAATTTGTGATATATTACATGGCAAACAGGAATTAAGGCAACAAATAGAATTCAGGTTGCTAATCATCCCATTTTAAAATAGGGAGATTATTTTGGATATCCAGGTGGGTCTAATGCAATCCTTAAATGTGGAAGAGTCCTTAATGTGGAAGAGGGAGGCAGAAGACAGTGTCAGATTCCCTGTGAGAAGGACTAAGCTGCCCTGGCTAGTTTTTAAAGTGTATGAAGGGAGCCATGAGCCAAGGAGTACAAGTGGCCTCTAGAAGTTCCAGAGAGGAATGCAATCTGTTTAAGCCACTCAATTTGAGCTAATTTGTTACAACAGCAAGGAAAACTAATACAAAAGATTAGGCTGTGTTCTGCATTTTTAATAGATCATGTTGAATGACTGGACTGACTTAATAGGGAAAACTGCCTTGATATCAGGGGAAGAGTTTTGATGTGAGGCCTGTTTTTGTATTTCACTATCTGAATGCTGGGGCTCAGGGCTAAATTTGAACATCAAAACTGCAGTTGTGGAAGTTTAGCTCCCCAAAGATATTTAAAGCTTTTGTCTTAATTTCTCTTTCAATAGACAAAGCAAGTTTAATCAGAGATAAAAAAAAAAAGAAAGAGTACAGTAATTGAGTAATGTCCGGCCTCTGAAGGAAGAGAGGAAAAGAGAATAGGATGGCAGCATGGTCCACAGCCCAGGCACACTCATCAGCAGTTAATGGTGTATCTGCTTTGCTCACTGTTGTACCTATAGAATCCAGTCCAGTACCAACCACAGAGTTAGCATTCAGTGAATACTTCATCCATGAATGAGTGAATGAACCATAAAACATCAGCTTGCTCCATGAAATTTTAATTTCTGGGTAGCTCATGACAAAATTAGTATACTGAGTAAATTTGAACTAAATATAATGCTGAAAACTGGTTTTAAATAGACTGTACTGTGCTTAAGTTTATAAACAAACTTACTAAACTGTAAACCATATGAGGGTAGAGATGTTTGTCTTTTTCTATTTTTAGTATTCACCGGGGCATCCTCTAGGACTTAGAAAAGTCCCTGGTATATAACAGAAGCTTAAAGGCATTTACTGAATAAATAAAAGAAATTTTTATAATACAAGAATATATAGGATATAAGAATATATAGCTGGTACTAAGTGTGTAGACATTTTAGATACATAAAAGAATCAGGCACTTAAAGCAACTACAACACCTATGGTAGAAAGAAGTTTTTAAAAATCACCATTATGGGCCCTGGCCGGTTGGCTCAGCGGTAGAGCGTCGGCCTGGTGTGCAGAAGTCCCGGGTTCGATTCCCAGCCAGGGCACACAGGAGAAGCGCCCATCTGCTTCTCCACCCCTCCCCCTTTCCTTCCTCTCTCTCTCTTCCCCTCCCGCAGCCGAGGCTCCATTGGAGCAAAGATGGCCCGGGCGCTGGGGATGGCTCCTTGGCCTCTGCCCCAGGCGCTAGAGTGGCTCTGGTTGCAACAGAGCGAGGCCCAGGAGGGGCAGAGCATCGCCCCCTGGTGGGCAGAGCATCGCCCCCTGGTGGGCGTGCGGGGTGGATCCCGGTCCGGCGCATGCGGGAGTCTGACTGTCTCTCCTCGTTTCCAGCTTCAGAAAAATAAAAATAAAAAAATAAATCACCATTATGTGAGTTAACTAAGACTTTATACTTTGTGTCATTAATACTATTATTAAAATAGTTGGTTTCCATATTTTTGAATGTGGCTGACTTACTACCACTATTCAAATGGTTAGATTTTCATTTTTTTGACCTAGCAATTTAAAAAGGTTACACAACTCAAAGAGAAATCTCTTTAGAAGGAAAAAATAAGTATATAGTGTGAGAATGGCAAGGTAAATAAAATAAATGATCCTAGGACTAAAGTAAAAATACTTAATTTTTGGTTTGGTACGGCTCTAAACAAGTTATTATATTTCAAATAAGTAAATTTTTCTGGTTGCCTCAATTTTCCCATTTGTATTAGATTATAGGTAGTCCCTAGGTTATGAACGAGATAGGTTCTGTAGGTTTGAAAATGTTTAAGTATTTATATGCACAGAAAGGTAAAAAATACTATCTTAAGACAAACATCTGTCTAAATTGCACTTAATAGGTAAATGTACCAGTTCCAATTTACATACAGATTCAACTTAAGAACAAACCTACAGAACCTATCTTGTTTGTAACCTGGGAACTGCCTGTATTCCCTTTAAGTCTACAGTTTTGTTGTTGTTGTAAGATTTTATTTATTGATTTTATGTGGGGGTGGTGAGAAGTAGTTGCTTTACTATAGCTGTTTAATGGTTGCTTGTTGTATGTGCCTTGACCAGGAAAGCCCAGAGTTTCCAACTGGTGAACTCAGGGCTCTAGGTCGGAGCTCCATCCACTGCGCCATCACTGGCCAGGCTGTATGTCTACAATTCCTTATTGCAGCAGAAATAAACCTTCTGTTTGTAGCATATGTATCTACTTTTATGTTTACTATCATAAATTAATTATATTTAGTTTCCTATTTATTATATTTGAAGAAATACCTAAGAAACTCCAAATGAAATACTATCTAGTTAAAAAGTTATTAATTTTTGGCTTAATATTATTTGACTCATGTATAAACCATTTTCCTTTAAGTTAGAATTTTAAAAAATGCCCATCTATTTAGAATCCTTATGTATGCCTTATACAATATAATTGATGAAACTTTTCAGTGTTTACAAAAAATATTTTGAAAATTTTACAGACCTTAATTCATGAAGATTGGCTCAAAACAACTGTTGCTGCCAACAGAAAACCTGACAATTATTCTGTTGTCTAATTTGGCTCAGCCTAGTTTGACCTTGTTTTTACATCTCAGGTTTATGATTCTTGTTAAATTAGCATAGGAGATAAGCATATGGCATATGTCTAGGAAGATCATTTCTGCATCTTAAACTGAAATAAATGTGTAAAAAACAAAGCGTTTTCAATGTGCCCAGCTATTAAGATAATAAGGTCTATTAGGTCTATTAGGACTGGTTAAGTTCATATTATTGCCTCTTAGGTGTTATGTTTGCTGTCTGTAAAACTAGAAACTAAGTAGAGACATCTTTTCTAAATCCTCAGTATGTGACTAAAAAACTAGCCAATGTTAAACATATTTCCAAAGAAGATAAACAATCTTAAGCTCTTTTAAAACAAAAATTAAAGGGTATCAGCAATTTGACAACCTAAAGATGTTTACAGATTTTCACTGAATCTCTAGCTAAGTTTAAGAAAGCTGATCAAAATACTATGAGGCAGATCATGGGAGCTAAAGAACAAAAAGAATATTTCCACTTTCTTTTCAGCCTAATCTGGTCTCCTATGAATGTTTTAATTTTTGTTTTCTGACCCACTAAATAAAGCTTGTGAAAGAGAAGTTACATTTTATTGTAGCTTTAATCAGTCTCGAGAAAAGCTGCGAGGAATGAGTTGCTTTACAAATGCATAGCTCCTTTAGGGAGTGGAGGTCCTCTAGTACTAGAACTAGAAAAGCAGTCACTTTAGAAAATCCCAAACTCCAAAAAGTGTATATTCTAAGTGGCAGTGTATATTCTAAGTGGTTTGGAATGTATTCTTTTTATTAACTAAGCCAAATGATAAACATAACAGTATAATTTCATGTACAAAACCTGAATATTATATATTTTGAAACCTTTACCCTTTATCAGTAGACTTCATGTGGCATGTACTATTTGCAGAGAATTTTTCTTCCACAAAGCTCAGAGCACCCACACTTCATAACTTCGCATTCAAATTATCCTAACATTTTAGCTATAGGGGGTTCTTACTTATTATCTGAAACCCCATGGTTACATAGAGCAAGTCCTCATAGTGGGAAATATTTTAAAACAAACTGTTTGTAATTCAGTGCATACTCCCCAGTGAACACTGGCATTTATCTTCACCTATTAACTGTTAGTCCATGGTGCTTTCACTGATTGTCAGTTATGTAAATACCCAAAATAGTAATACAAACCTATTTCAAAACAACTGAAAATTTTTCACAAAACAAAACAAAGGACTGTTTCATGCCTGGCCAGTGATGTCATGGTAGATAGAGCTGAGGACCCAGGTTTGAAACCCTGAGGTCACCAGCTTGAGTATGGGCTCATCCAGCTTGAGTGTGGGCTCATCCAGCTTGAATGTGGGCTTGTCCGGCTTGAGTGCAGGCTCATCCGGCTTGAGCACAGGGTCACTGGCTTGAGCGTGGGATCATAGACATGATCCCATGGTCACTGTCTGAAGCCCAGAGGTTGCCAGCTTGAGCAAGGGGTCACTGGTTTGGCTTAAGCCTCACTCACTCCCCACCCCCATCAAGGCATGTACAGAAGCAATCAGTGAACATCTAAAGTGACACAACTATGAGTTGATGCTTCTCATCTCTTTCCCTTCCTGTGTCTCTCTCTCTCTTTCTCTCTCTCTCTCTCTCTCTCTCTTTCTGACTCTCTCTTTAAAAAAATTAAAAAGAAAGACTTCCATGAAGTCAATAAAATGGAGAATGTATAGATCTCATGCAAAAAACATAAATGAAAATATGGTTTTTCAGTTGATTGGACCTAAGGGCCAATAATGATAATAAAATTGAAAGAACCTCAAAAGAAAATGGGTTTATTACTGAAGTATTAATAGAAGTTTCAAAAAAAATAAAAGTCCTAGAATATTTCTTGAAAAATCAGCCCTCTTTATGATCATGTATTTTGTCAAAGTCAAACATGCCATTCATATTATGATCTTATATAGTCTGGTCAGAAAAACTAGGACCACTTCCCACCCACCAAATCAAACTGACTTACTCCTTGTGCCTTCTAAGAATCCATGCAGAACTAAAATTATAACCTGTATTTTTATATAAGATAAAGTAAGCTTATCTATATGTTTTACCTTTTATTCTTTAGTCTAATTGTCACCATTTATTATGATTTTTAATTCCATTGTAAAGGGATTCACTTTAAGGGTCTTTTTTTTTCCCTAAAAGCAGCTATTCTTAGATACTATCTCTTACAGTTATTTTTTAAACCGAGGTTATCATATCTTTCTGTGTCAAGAAAGAGAGATGAAAATGTTTAAAATTAAAAATTTCAGGGAAGCAATTATGGAAAGTGAAAAATAATCTAAGAAATGTGCTATACAGACAAAAATCGTATAACTAAAATAATAGGCTTTTGGTTTTGCTATTTCATATACAACTGAAAACAGCTGGACAAGAGTGCTGAATTGCATTCTTCAGATATGGCAAATCTTCAGGAAAACCATCTAAATGGACCTGCAACTCCTGACACTACCGTGTAATACTTTTTTTCCCCCTTATTGACCAACTTATTGGTCTATTACCTATGGTTCAAGGTAACTAACCTTTGCATGTTTCTTCCCAAAGATAAATTCAGTAATATATCAAAAGAAAAATACACTGATTAATGGTTTCTATCTTGGGAATGCAAGGTTCATTCAGTATTCCCAAAATCAATCAATAAAATTCATTACTATATTGACAGTCTAAAAAAGAAAAATTAGTTGATCAAATCACCTAGTGTGAAAAAGCGCATTTAACCAACTTTAATATCTAGTTATGATTTTTTAAAAACAACTGAGAAAACTAGGAATAACAAGGGACTTCCTCACTCTTTATAAAGCATCTACAAAAACAAACAATAAGAAAAACAAAAAACTACAGATAACATCATACTTGGTAGAGAAAGACTGAATGTTTTCCCCCTAACATTGGGAACGTGGCCGGGCATGCAGCAAAGATGTACACTCTCTCCAAACTTATACAACCTAGTGCTGAAAATCTTAGCCAGTGCAATAAATCAAGAAAAAGAAAGGAGAAAAAAAAAACACAAGAAAAAAGCCATCCCTATTTGCAGACAACATGATTGTCTACATGAAAATCTTGTGAAATCTGCAAAAAAAACTCATACAATTAATAAGTGACTTTAGCAAGGTCACAGGATATACAGCCAACACACAAAAGTCAATTGTATTTCCATATACCGGTAATGTGCATTTGGTAATAACTTAAACTTTGCAGCAGCTCCAAAACAAATGAAATACTTAGGTAAAACTCTAACACAACATACAAAATTTGTATGGCAAGAACTATAAAACACTGTTTAATTAAAGAAAACCAGACTAAATGAAGAAACAAACCATGTGTATGAATTGGAGGACTTGACATAGTAGATACCAGCTGTCTTCTGATTGGTCTAAAAATTTAACACAATTCTAATCAACACCCAGAGGTTTTTTAATATAAACAATCTGATCCTAAATTTACATACAAAGACAAAGAAAAAAATTTTGTAAAAGGGAAATAGCCTTGGAGGAATATGCATGATTTTAGACTTTTTCTTCCTTTTTTTTTTTTTTTTTTTTTTAAGGCTTTTATTTATTAAATTTAGAGAGAGGTGAGAGAGAGAAAGGGGAGGAAAGGACGGGAAGCATCAACTCATAGTAGTTGCTTCTCCTATGTGCCTTAACTAGGCAAGCCCGAGATTTCAAGCCTGCGACCTCAGCATTCCAGGTCAGCATTTCATCCACAGCGCCACCACAGGTCAGGCTGATCTTAGGCTTTTTCTAAAGCAGTCAGCAACCATTTTCTATGAAAGGCTATTTAGTAAATATATATTTTGAGTTTTGCTGGTAATATAGTCCCTGTCACAGCTACTTAAGTCTGCTTTTTTATCAAGAAAGCAGTCATTGACAATATGTTAAATGAATGGATATGGGTATATTCCAATACAAAAATAGGCACTGGCTGGATTGGGCCCAGGGTCTGTGGTTTGTAATTCCCTCCTAGAAGGCTATACTGATCCAGAAATTGTAGCATTAGCAAAAGGACAGACATACAGATTAAACAAAATAGAGAACCCAGAAATACATCCCCACAGATATACCCCACTGATTTTTGGCAAAAGTACAAAGGCAATTCAGTGGAGAAAGGACACTCTTCAACAAATGGTGCTGGAACAACTGGACATCTAAGTGTAAAAACAGTGAGCCTGAAACTAAACCCAATGCCTTATTTAAATACTAAAAATGGATCATTAATCTAAAAAAAAACTTAGGTGGAATTTATTATCTGGAATTAGTCACAGAATTCTCAGATTTGACAGTAAAAGCATGATTTGTTAAAAAACTGGTAAGATATACTTTATCAACCTTTACCTTCAAGTACAAGAGCATGAAAAGACAGGCTACACATTAGGAAAAATATCTGCAAATCGCATAACAGATAAAGTATTTGTGTCCAGAATATATAAAGTACTCTGAAAACTCAACAATAAGAAAAAAAATTCAAATAGTCAAAAGGTTTAACTTGCACAGATACTTTAATAAGAAGATATATGGATGGCAAATAAGCATGTGAAAAAAGTATTGAACATCATTAGCCAGGAGGGAAATGTAAAATTAAAACCATAATGAGATACCCCAGCACACTTATTCGAATGTTTATACTAAAAATGTACAGACAATACCAAATACTTGTTAGAAAGCAGAGCCACTGGACTCTCATGCATTGCTGGTAAGAATGCAAAACGATACAGCCATCCTGGGTTTAGCAGTTTCCTACAAAGTTAAACATGTATTTATCATATAATCCAAAAATGCTATTCTTAAGAATCTGCCCTGGAGAAATGAAAAATCGTGTCACACAAAAACCTATAAACCTGTACATGAATGTTTATAGCCACTTTACTCATAATTATTAAAACCTGGGAAAATAGCCTGACCAGGCAGTGGCGCCGTGGATGGAGCATTGGACTGGGATGTGGAGGACCCAGGTTCGAGACCCCGAGGTCACCAGCTTGAGCACAGGCTCATCTGGTTTAAGCAAAGCTCACCAGCTTGGACACAAGGTCTCTGGCTCGAGCAAAGGGGTTACTCGGTCTGCTGCAGCCCCACGGTCAAGACACATATGAGAAAACAATCAATGAACAACTAAGGTGTCACAACATGCAACAAAAAACTAATGATTGATGCTTCTCATCTCTCCGTTCCTGTCTGTCTGTCCCTGTCTATCCCTCTCTCTGATTCTCTCTCTCTGTAAAAAAAAAAACAAAAAAAAACCATACCTGGGAAAATAAATATCCTTCAACAGGTAAGTAAACAAACTGGCACATCTAAATAATACAATACTACTCAGCAATAGAAAGTAGCACAATATTGATGCCTGTAACATCTTGGATGAATACATTATACTGAGTGACAGAGCCTGTCATAGATATTTATAATGTATGATTCAAATTACATTACATTCTTGAAAACTGTATAGAATATTTTATTTGTATATTAAAGTTGGATTTAATGCTCTTCAAAATGTCCTTTAAAATACTTAATGTGGTAAAATTAAAATCAGTCTTCAATGTTTTTAACATTATGGTATTTAAATGATTATATTAGGTCTACTGGAAAGTTCTGTTCGTTTTTCGAATAAAACAAAATACAAATTTTTCTTACCATCAATAAACTTTATTAAATAATATAATTGCCATTATTATTAATGATTTCTTGCCAGCATGACAGCAATTTGTATATCCCATTTTTGAAAAATGTTTTAACTTTTGATGCGAAAAATTGAACCAGTGCTTGTTTGATATCTTCTCCATTTTTGAATTTTTTGCCCTTCAAAAAATTTTGTAAGGACAAAAACAAGTGATAGTCGGAGGGTGCTAAGTCCGGGAAATATGGTGGATGCGACAGACATGCTTCTGTAGCATTTCTTCCTTTTTGAAATTCGTAAAAATTACAGGGGCGTAAATGAACTTTATCAGTAGCCATGGGTACACTATCGCTTCACACATAAGACTAATGTGAATCAACTTTGTTTTAGTTAATTTGCTATGTCAGTATGTATACATTAAGTGATAAAAATAGAGAGGCACACATGCGCCAAATAAACGTATGCTTATGTGTCGAAACTTGTGATAGAAACGGACAGAACTTTCCGGTAGACCTTATATTATGAAAGATTCCAAGGAAATTCTTAATTACATTTTTAAAACTCTCAGAAGTTCAAAAATTATCAATGCTTTAAAAAAAATCTATAACATATTTAACCATATATTTATTTTTTACCCTTTACCCAATTAAAAAAAAAACAACCTTGCACAATAGACATGTATTTGACAGAAGATATGAACTTGAAAAAGACACCTGTGCTGAATCTTTGACAGGTAAGGCCTGTGTTAAAAAAGGTAATGGTATCCACAGTACTTGAAGTGTAACCAAAAACATACCTAGGCAAGAGCTTTCAGTAAATGAATAAAAATAAGAAAGCCCTGGGCATTTCTAGTCGGTATGCTATAAAACTGGTCTTGGTTGGTATAATGTAAAATCCCAAGTCATTTGCTTATAACAAGGACTTAATTTTAATGAGCATACAAATAAACATGGGGATTTTGTTAAAATATTGATTCTTAATAGGTCTGGGTGGAACCCATGATTTTGAATTTCTGTAAGCTCTCAAGTAACGTGTATGTTACTGGCCTGGAAATTATACTTTGAGAAACGAGGCACTGACGGTCACTGAGAAAAAGGACACGATTTTTGTTCAATTCAGTAAGAAAGAAATGAAGATAGTTAAGTACTAAAATATAAGGCAGCCATGTAATATACTCCCTAAAACTGGTACCCTCCCAAAAAACATGACAAAGTAATAAAGCAATCACCTCCAGTCAAGATAGTCAGCTTAGCTGGTGGCCCTCAAAGTGAAATTTCAAAAAACAGAAGAAACTGCATAAGAAATTTTGGAAATAAAAAGCATATATAACACAAAATGACTGGCTGTGAAGAGAACAAAGGTACTTAATATTTTAAAGTTCTCACTCTGTCCCTTTTCAGTGTCCCCTAAAGATGACTCTAAGCTTGGCCTACTCATTTTCTTACCTTACTCTCTGATAATAGGCCAATTCTGCTGAATGAAATTTTTGAGACTTTAGAATGCAAAATTTGAAGAGAACAAAGGTACTTAATATTTTAAAGTTCTCACTCTGTCCCTTTTCAGTGTCCCCTAAAGATGACTCTAAGCTTGGCCTACTCATTTTCTTACCTTACTCTCTGATAATAGGCTAATTCTGCTGAATGAAATTTTTGAGACTTTAGAATACAAAATTTGAAAGAAAGGAAAATACAGAGAAGAACAAGAGAGGCATGTGGCATTAATAGACTTTATCTGAAGTTTTTCTTCTAGATAGCTTAGGGAAGGAAATGCATGACAGCAACGTCAGCATGAGGCAAGTGGATCAAAGAGAAAAAGAAAAAAAAATTTTTTAAGTGAGAAGTGGAGAGGCAGAGAGACAGACTCCGCATGTGCCTGACCAAGATCCACCCGGCAAACCCACTAGGGGGCGATGCTCTGCCCATCTGGGGTGTTGCTCTGTTGCAACCAGAGCCATTCTAGCATGTGAGGCGGAGGCCATGGAGCGGTCCTCAGTGCCTCAGCCCACTTTGCTCCAATGGAGCCTTAGCTGTGGAAGGGGAAGAAAGAAATGGAGAGAAAGGAGAGAGGGGAAGGTGGCGAAGCAGATGGGTGTTTCTCTTGTGTGCCTTGCTGGAAAATGAACCTGGGACTTCTACATGCCAGGCCAATGCTTTACCACTGAGTCAACTGACCAGGGTTGAGAAAAAGAATTGTTAAACAAGTATTGCATAGTGCCAAGCATCTAAATGTAACTAACTTTTTTTTTTCACAAACAAGTCTACTAAAGGATGTCACAAAGCCTACATATGGTTACAATTCTGATTCAAAATATTGTCACTCCAACTCCTCAGTTCTTACATATGAAATCATAATTTAATGGAATGATTCCCTTAAAGAATGGGCACTTGAATAAAAAATTTTAAGTGATTCTTTTGGTATTAATGGTTTAAAGAAATGGGATTCTCAGTAGGAATAAAAATGGCATTTTCCCTCTAAGTTTGTTTTCCCTTGTATTTGAAGAAAAGTGTAGTTAATAGTATTCAATAAGGCCAGCAGTAAAGTTGAAATTAAAAGTTGATGGTTACTAGCAACATAACAATATGAGATCCCAGCCCTCATTCCCACAAGAAACACTAATTTGGCAACCATCCATGAACAAAAGCACCACTACGAAAGCTTCAGAATCCAGGTAGAAGTTGCAACACCCCGATAGAGCCCAGACCAAGGAAAAACACTTTGACAAGGCATACCCACATTTTGGTAGCAGGCCTAATGAATACTGACCTGACTGCAGACCCAAGAACAGTTCCATCCCCCTGTGGACATGGCTCTAGCTCCATTCGTCTATGCTCATACTCCCAGCTCTGTGGACCTAAAAGTAACCCTATAACCAGCTCCAACTGCTCAACCATGATCTCAGAGGCAGACTCAATCACCCAGAGACCTAGGAAGTCACACACTGATCTGCACACCAAGTAATAAGCCTGCCAACTAGGGGCCAGAAGTAGCCCCAACAATCCTGGGACCTGGCACAAGCTATACCTCCTGGTGTCCCTAGTAACAAGCCAGCCAACCAAGGATCTGACTGCAAAACTGGAAGCTGGCTCATGACTGTGAAACTTGGCCCTGCTCCTGTTCAACTGCAGTTCTGGAGGCAAGCCTGTCTATCTGGGTACCTGGCAGGAGTAGGTCTTTACCTGCCATAGTCTGTAAAGAATGAAAGAGGTTCTGCTCCTTCAAATGAACAGACATCAATGCAAGACTCTAAAGATCATACAAAATCAGATAAATATAACAATACCAAATGAAACTAATAAAGTTCCAGTAAACAACCCTAAAGAAATAGAGATCCATAAACTGCTTGACAGATTTCCAAAAAATAATTTAAAGAAGCTCAATCAATTAAAAGAGAACACAGGCAAACAACTAAAAAAAGAAAAGAAGAAAAGAATACATTAATGGAAAAAAAAAAACAATAAAAGACTAAAAAAGGAAAACTGGAGGTGTAGCATACACTCACTGTACTGAAATTTTTAACTTCTACAGCAGAATCAAACAGAAGGAGGAATAAAAATCTTGAAGGCAGGTCATTTGAAATGATCTATTTAGAGAAACAACAACAAAAAAGAGAATGAACAAGAGTGCAGAAAAACTATGGGATATATGAGATACCAATAAAGAACCAATATATGCATCATAGGAGTTCCAGAAGAAGAGAGAAGGCACCAAAAACTTATTTAAAGAAATAATAGTTGAAACATCTCAAATCTAGGGAAGGAAACAGACATCCAGATTCAAGTGACTTGTCACAAAAGAACGTGCAGGAATAGCACATAAGACTATGGTGGATTTCTCAGCAAAAACTTTGCAGGGCAAAGAGAATAGTATGATACATAAAAAATACTGAAAGAAAAAACCTCCAAATAATAATTTATTCCATTGCATATATGTACCTACAGTGCCAGTTGGGGTACTAGAAATATCAGGGGGAGCATTTTGTAAAGTACTGTAAGAGTGTCTAACAACTATGCTGCACATCTGAAACTAATACAAAATAATATTGAATGTAAACTATAATTGAGAAATAAAAAAGGAATACTGTAGCTGACAAACTGTAATTTAAAAGTGAAGGCAAGATAAAGATTGCAGACAAACTAAAGCTGAGAGAGTTCATCACACTAGATCTGCCTTGCAAGAAGTACTAGAGGGAGGTCAAGTTGAAACAAAAAAACTGCTAAACAACATAAAAGCATATGGAAGTAGCCCTGGCCGGTTGGCTCAGCAGTAGAGCGTTGGCCTAGCGTGCGGAGGACCCGGGTTCGATTCCCGGCCAGGGCACACAGGAGAAGCGCACATTTGCTTCTCCACCCCTCCGCCGCGCTTTCCTCTCTGTCTCTCTCTTCCCCTCCCGCAGCCAAGGCTCCATTGGAGCAAACATGGCCCGGGCGCTGGGGATGGCTCTGTGGCCTCTGCCTCAGGCGCTAGAGTGGCTCTGGTCGCAACATGGCGACGCCCAGGATGGGCAGAGCATCGCCCCCTGGTGGGCAGAGCGTCGCCCCTGGTGGGCCTGCTGGGTGGATCCTGGTCGGGCGCATGCGGGAGTCTGTCTGACTGTCTCTCCCTGTTTCCAGCTTCAGAAAAATGAAAAAAAAAAACAAAAACAAAAAAAACAAAAGCATATGGAAGTATAACTCTCATTGCTAAAGGAAATATAAAGACAGTACTGTAATACTGTAATGGTGGCACATAAATCACCTTTAACACTTATAAAATAAAGACACAAGTTGTAAGATTATAACCACTGAAATTGTTTAATAAAAACAATATAGAAAGAAGTAAAATCTGGCATCAAGTCATAAAGTATGTATGCAAGGAAGGAAGTAAAGTGTATACTTCCTGTAAGTAACTGAAGTTAATTAGTTTAAAACAGACTTATAACTATAAAATATTTGATGTGTTCCAAACGATAACTACAAAGAAGTATAATACATACACCAAGATAAAGAGAAAAGAATCAAAGCACACTACTACAACCACAAAAAAGATCAAATAATAAAGTGAAAATAGAGCAAAAAGAGAACTACAAAACAGAAAAAAAAAATAACAAAATGGCAGCAGTAAGTTCTTTCCTACTAGTAGTTATTTTAAATATAATGGACTAAACTCTTCAATCAAAAAACATAAAGTTACCACCTGTCCAGGCCATGGTACATGGATAGAGTGCCATACTGGGATGCAGAGGACCCAGGTTTGAAACCCCAAAGTTACCAGCTTGAGCGCAGGCTCATCCGGATTGAATGTGGGCTCACCAGCTTGAATGCAGGCTCACTAGCTTGAGTGTGGGCTCATCCATCTTGAGCATGGGATCATAGACATGACCCCATGGTTGCTGGCATGAGTGTGGGATCATAGACATGACCCCATGGTCGCTGGCTTGAACCCAAGGTTGCTGGCTTAAGCAAGGGGTCACTTGTTCTGCCTGAACCCCCGGGTCAGGTACATATGAGGAAGCAATGAACAACTAAGGTGCAACAATGAAGAATTGATGCTTCTCACCTTTCTCCCTTCCTGTCTGTCTGTTCCTATCTGTCTCTCTCTCTCTCTCTCTGTCTTACTCTCTCTGTCTCAAAAAAAAAAGTGAAACTAAGAATTGGTTTTTGGAAAAGACAAAGTCAGCAAACTCTTAGCTAGACAAACTAAGAAATAAAGAGGGAAGATTCAAATACATATAATCAGAAAAAAAAGAGGAGATATTGCAACTGATCCAATAAAAACACAAAGGATCATAAGTGACTATAAAACAGTTATACATCAATAAATTAAAAAACATAGAACAGTAGAATTCCTAGAAACATACAACATACCAAAACTGAATCAAGAAGAAATACCCTGAACAGACCAATAACAGATAAGGACACTGAAGGAATAATCAAAAACCTTCCAACAAAGAACTCCAGGACCAGATGGATTCATAGGTAAATTGTACCAAACATTTAAAGAATTACATTAATCCTCAAATTTTTCCCAAAAAAATGAGAGGGAACTCTTCCAAACTTACTCTGAGGCTGGACTCACTCTGATATCAAAGCCAAACAGAGACACCAGAAAAAATAAAACTATAGACCAATATCCCTGATGAATAGATTTAAAAATCCTCAACAAAATGCTAGCAAAACCAAATTCAACAGTACATTGAAAGTATTACACAATTGGCCTGATTATTGGTGGTACCGTGGATAGAGCATCGACCTGGGATGCTGAGACTCACCAGCTTGAGTGCTGGGTCACAGGCTTGAGCATGGGATAACAGACATGATTCCATGGTTGCTGGCTTGAGCCAAAGGTCACTGGCATGAGCCCAAGGTTGCTGGGCTTAGCAAAGGGTCACTGGCTGGGTTTGAGCCCCCTGGTCAAGGAATGCATGAGAAGCAGTCAGTGAACAGCTGAAGTACCAAAACTATGAGTTAATGCTTCTCCTCTCTCTCTCTTCCTGTCTCTTCCTCTTTCTGTCTCCCTCTGTCTCTCCCCCACCCTCTTTCCCCCCCCCAAAAAAAAATATATATACACTTGACCAAGTACCATCTATCCTTGGAATCCAAAGATAGTTCAACATACAAAAATCTATAAGTGGGACACACCACAATCATAGAACAAGGGATAAAACATTATTTCAATAGGTGTAGGAATAGCATTTGACAAAATTCTATACTCTTACATGATTTAAAAGTAAAAAACTCAACAAATTAGTCAGAGAAGAAACTTACCTCAACCAAATAAAGGCCAACATGTATGTGAAAAGGTGCTCAAAATCACTAATTATTATGGAAATGCTCTGACAAGCACTCCTTTTCAGTGGAGGATTAGCCTTTTGTTCTATTCAGGTCTTCAATTAATTAGATGAATCCCACCCACATTAGAAAGTACAATCTGCTTTACTCAGTCTAATTTAAATATTAAACATCCAAAAGCACCTTCAGAGAAACACCCAGAATAATGTTTGACCAGATATCTGGGTACCCTGTGGCTTGAGCAAACTGACACATAAAACTTGACTGTAACATGGGTTCTGCTTAACCAAGTTTATTTACATAGTGGAAAGCCATTATAAAGGTGATATTTTATAACACTGGCTGGGTTTGAGCCATAATGGGCAGGAATTATATAGAGCTGAGACTGATGAAGCTATACAAACTAAATTAACATGAGAAAAGCAAAAACAAACAGAAACCTAACAAATGATCATGTTAGCTAATTTGAAAACTTTACTAAAATTTGAGAGCTAAAGAAAAAGTGGATAGTCCAAAGAGAGGAAAAGGTACAGTAAAAGAGGAAAAGAAATTTCTAGTGGTTCTTCCCTTCAGTTCATACATGAATCAAACTATCTATGGAGAACTAGTTTTGTTTCATTTTTAAAAATCAATCCAACATGGCCCAATATCTTTATAACATAAACTAAAAGCAAAAATTTAAATGAAGTTTATAAATTAATGTCCAAGAAGCCTGACCAGGTGGTGGTGCAGTGGATAGAGCATCAGACTGGGACACAGAGGACCCAGATTCAAAACCCCAAGGTTACCCGCTTGAGCATGGGCTCATCTGGCTTGAATGTGGGCTCACCAGCTTGAGTGCAGGGTCGCTGGCTTGAGCGTTGGATCATAGACATAACCCTATGGTTGCTGGCTTGAACTCAAAGGTCACTGGCTTGAGCCCAAGGTTGCTGGCTTGAGCAAGGGGTTACTCACTCTGCTGTAACCCCCCAGTCAAAGCACATATGAGAAAGCAGTCAGTGAGCAACTAAGGTGCCGCAACAAAGAATTGATGCTTCTCATATATCTCCCTTCCTGTCTGTCTGTCCCTATTTCTGTCACACAAAATAATAAAATCAATGTCCAAGAAGATTCTGGCTCAAGATGGCAACACAGGAGTATCTTGAATTCTAATCATCCCACAGACACAGTGAATCTAGAGTTACTTATGAAACAATTCCCTCTGAAAGAGACCCAAAAAATAGCTGAGTAACTCCTACACACTGGGTAACTGATAAAAACCCATGTTGAAATGGGTAGAAGAGGCTGAGACACAATCTTGACATAAACTCTCTGCCATGGCAACCCACAATCAGGAGGGAACTCTCAACTCTGAACTCTTCCCTGAGAAGCAAAGGGTTTAGCCCTGACCAGGCAGCTCAGTTGGTAAAAACATCATTCCTATAGCAAGGTCATGGGTTCAATTCCTCACCAGGACACCAAAAAAAAGAGGGGGGAGTGAGCCCAAACATCTAGCTCTGAAAGCCAGTGTGGCTTTCAACCACAAGACTACCAAGGCTCTAGCAAACTGAGAAACTATTTTTTTATATATAGTTTGCAGGGACTCTCCCGACTATGCCCCCGGGTCCAACATAGAAGTGCCAACTGAAAATCAGTCTTTCTGTGAATGAGGCCTATTTGTTTATTTTAAAGCTCTGGACTAAGGGGCAGGCTTCTAATTTAATACATATCTAGTGGTCTACGGAACACTCCAAAGATGGAGGCTGGTGGGCAGTCTTTGCACTCTCCCTCTGCCTTGCTCCATCTTGCTGGTCTATCCTAAAAAGGCACTGTGCACTTATCTGACAGCCCAGTTTTTGTGCTGCCGCCCAGGGGATATGACCTGTCCTGGTTCTGGTGGTCAGTTAGGCTTGCATTCACAGGTCCCACCTGACTATAACAAGTGAAAAAAGAGTTTATAACTGCTCCCCCCAGGGCACAATGGAGAAGCAGCAGACTGAACTGCCCAGTCTTTCTATGAAAGGGCCTATTAGCTTATCTTCATAGCTGTTGCCTGAGGGACAGGTTTCTAATTAAACACACATCTAATGGCCAACTGTAATCCTTTCCAGAGACCTTGGAAGGCAGGCGCTATCTTCACACTTTCCCCCTGCCTCACTCCAGGTGCTGGTGTCTCTAAGAAAGGAGCTTGTGTACATGTCTAGCACCCTGGCTTTTATGTCTGCCACCCAAAGGACACATTGCTTGACAGCCTGGCTCTGGTGGCTGGCAGACTAGTGTTAACAGGTTCAGTGTGATGGTAGCAAACAAAGAATAGTTCTTAACTGGCTATCACCTCAGGGCTCAGGGTAGAGACAGCAGACAGAAATATTCATTTCTCAGTCCTCCTCTATAAGAGGTATATTTGCATACTCTTGAGCTGTTTCCTAAAGGTCTGGCTCCCAATAAGCCTAAATCTGGGTTCTGACTGCTATCCTTCCTTTTAAGACACTGACAGGTCTTGGCACACCCTCAACTACAGGGAGCCACTGAGAATAAAATAGGCTGCTTGGATAATAACAAAGGTTTAAGAGACAACCAAGCATTATAGCAGGGTTGGACAATAAGAATCATTCCTATACAAGACCACTGCTTCAATACTGGAAGAGGTAACAGTTTTATCTGATGCATAGAAACCAATACAGGGAATCAAGAAAAATAAAGAAACATAGGAATATGTTCCAAATGAAAGCACAAGATAATATCTCAGTAAAAGACCTTAATGAAATTGAAGTAATTTACCTGATAAACAGTTCAAAATGACCATCATAAATATGCACACTGATCTCAGAAGAAAAATGCTTGAACAAAGTGAGAACTTCAGCAGAGATAGGAAATGCAAGAAAGTGCCAAATAAAAGTCACAGAGCTGATGAATACAATAACAGAACTGAAAAATACTACAGAGGTGTTCAATAGCAGACTAGATGAAGCATAAGAAAGGGTCAGTGAACTCAAAGACAAGGCAATGGAATCATCAAATCAGAGCAGCAAGATAGAAAAAGCAAAAAAGTGACAATAGGTAAAGGGAATCATGAAACAACTTCAAGCAACCATCATTTGCATTCTAGGGGTCCCAGAAGGAGAAGAAAAAAAGAAAAGTTATTTGAAGAAATAATGGCTGAAAACATCCTTAAATTAGGAAAAAATAGTCATCCAGATCCAGGAAGCCCAGAAAGGTAAAAATAAAATAAAAAAGATAAACCCAAAGAGACCCACACCCAGACATAGTACATTGTCAAAAGTTAAAGACAAGGCTAGAATCTTAACAGCAACAAGAGAAAAACAACTTGTTAAGTATAAGGGAACCCCATAAGACTATCAACATATTTTTAAGCAACAACTATAGGCCAAAGGAAATGCCATGATATACTCAAAGAACTATGAGAAGAATCTGCCAATCAAGAATATTGTAACTGGCAATGCTGTCCTTCAGATTTGAAGAAAAGATAAAGAGCTTTTCAGATAATCAAAAGGTAAGGAAGTTAATAACCACTAGGCTAGCCTTACAAACAAATATGAAAGGGACTTTTTAAAGATGAAACAAAAGGGCACTAATTATTAACAGAAAAACATGAAAGTATAAATCTCATTGCTAAAGGTAAATATATACTAAAATTCAAAATAACCTAAAGAAGTTTCATAGGTATAGAGAACAGACTGGCAGCTGTCAGAGGGGAGCAGGATTGAGGGCTGGTTGAAATAGGTGAAGGGATTAAGCAAAACAAAAAAAAAAGCAAAAAAAAAAAAAAACAGACACAGACAAAAGTATGGTGATTTCCAGAGGGAAAAGGGTTAGCGAGACGTGGAAGAGGGCAAAGGAGATATAAATGGTGGCAGAAAGAGACTTGATTTTGGGTGGTGAGTGCACAATGCAGTATGCAAATGACATATTTAGAGAGTTGTGTGCATTTGAATTCTGTATGGTTTTATTAAGCAGTGCCACTTCAATAAATTCAATTTTTTAAAAAAAGGAAAAAGCAACCCTGCCCAGTGGTACAGTGGATGATGTGTTGTCCCAGAGCACCAAGGTCACAGTTTTGAGCCCTACACCGAGCGCATATGAGAAGCAATCACTGTGTACACAACTAAGTGGTACAATGAGTTAATGCTCTTCTCTCTCTCTCTGTCTCCCTCTCTCCCCCTTTCTCTCTATCTTCTCTCTCCAATCTCCTCTCTCAAATCAATGGGAAAATAATTTAAAAAGTAAAAAGGTAGGCCCTGGCCGGTTGGCTCAGCGGTAGAACGTCGGCCTGGCGTGCGGGGGACCCGGGTTCAATTCCCAGCCAGGGCACATAGGAGAAGCGCCCATTTGCTTCTCCACCCCCACCCCCTCCTTCCTCTCTGTCTCTCTCTTCCATTGGAGCAGCCAATGGCTCCATTGGAGCAAAGATGGCCCGGGCGCTGGGGATGGCTCCTTGGCCTCTGCCCCAGGCACTAGAGTGGCTCTGGTCGCAGCAGAGCGACGCCCCGGAGGGGCAGAGCATCGCCCCCTGGTGGGCAGAGTGTCACCCCTGGTGGGCGTGCTGGGTGGATCCCGGTCGGGCGCATGCAGGAGCCTGTCTGACTGTCTCTCCCCGTTTCCAGCTTCAGAAAAGTACCAAAAAAAAAAAAGTAAAAAGGTAAAAAAAAAATGTATTCTTGTAAAAAGATAGTTTAATCACTTCTAAAGCTACTGTGAAAGTTAAAAAACAAATGTAGTAAAAATAATTATTACTACAATAATTCATTAATGAATACACAAACCAAAAATATGTAAATTTTGACATTAAAAGCAAAATGTGGGAGGGGCGAGGAAAATGTCAGGTTTAGAATATGTTCAAACATCAGTTATTAATTTAAAAGAGTGTTATAAATATAAGTTGTTTTGTGTAAGCCTCAGGCTAACCACAAAACAAAAACCTACAGTAGATACACAAAAGAGAAAGAGAAAGGAATCTAAGCATGCCACTATAGAAAACCATCAAGTCACAAAGGAAAGGAAAACAAAAAAAGAAAAACAAATTATAAAATAACTAGAAAGCAATTAATCAAATGATAATAAGTGCATATCTATCAATTATTAATTGTAAATAGACTAAATTCTCCAGTTAAAAGACATAAAATGGCCAAACTGATAATGAAATATATGCTGCCTACTAGAGTCTTACTTCAGATGTAATGACACTGAAAGTGAAGGTGTTGGAAAAATATACAGCGGTCCCTCATCTATTACAGGGGTTAGGTGCCAAACCCCCCACGATAGGCGAAAATCCACGAAGTAGCAACCTTATATTTATTTTATTATTTACATATATTCTAAGGCTTTATAAACTCTCCCACACTCTTATAAACACTTCCTGTGCTCTTAAACACTTTCTACACTCTTTAACCTACATAATTTTAACAATATATAAAGTTCTATACGGGTACTCACCAGTGAATATACTACAACTTGAATGATGAAGATGATGATTTAATATTCTTTTAATATATTTTAATTAATATTTTTTAGTTTTCTTATGTTTTCAATTTTTAGGCTAGAAAATGCTTATTTTACTGAAAAAGTAATTTAAATAAATATATAAGAATACCTATATACTGCCAAATCCCACGATTTAGAAAAAAATCTGAGATACAAAATTAGATATATACAATTTAAAAATTCGTGATACAGTGAGATCACTAAAAGTGAACCACAATATGGCAAGGAATGACTGTATTCCATGCAAATGGAAACCAAAAGAAAGCTAGGGTAACTATACATGTATCAGATAAACACACTTTAAGACAAAGACTGTAATAAGAGACAAAGGGGTTAATCAAACAAAAGGATATCACATTTATATACTATATTCTTTATTTACATTACATTATTTTACATTAGTATTCACCCAATTAAGAAGCACTTAAATATATAAAAGAAATATTAATAGACCTAAAGGGGAACATAACAAAACAAACATAGTAGTAGGGGACTTTAATACCTCACTTCCATCATCAACAGGAAAGCAATAAGGAAACAATGGACTTAAATACCTTGAGAAAAATAAAAAAGGAAATAATATATCAAAACAAATGGGATAATAGTTCATGCCTACATTAAGAAACAAGAAAGATCTACAAAACCTCCTAAATTTACACCTCAAAGAACTAGAGAAACAAGAACAAATTAAGCTCAAACTTTGTAGAAACAAGGAAATAAAAATCAGAGTGAAAAACAAAATAAATCCTAAAAAAAAGAGAAGACAAATAATCAGAAGTGGAAAGCATTACACTGATACAATAGAAATACAAAGGTTCTTGGAGACCACTAGGAAAGATTATACACCAACATATTGGGCAACCTAGAAGGAATAGTAAATTCCTGGAAACATACAGCTACAAAGGTGAATCATCAAAGTGTAGAAAATATCATTTCAAACTCGGTTGACGTCAGAGTAATGGAGCGGTAGGAAGCGATACCGATAAATCTCCCCCAAAACTCAACAAGATCTTCAACCAGAAACAGAAAAACCTATCCTTGGAGCCTCCAGATGTTTCGCAATACACCCGAAGGTATGGTCGAGTGAAAAATTGGCTAAATATATAATCAAACCCCGAAGGAAATAGGGAGTAAGAAATGCTCCGCCTTCCTCATTAACGTAAACAAGGCTGCTTTCACTGGGAACTGAGAATATAGAAACTAAGGTGGGCAAAGGGGGTGAATAGATCCAGACCATGGCACAAACAGCCGAACCAGGCTGTGGCACGGAGATCCAAGCCGAGGAAAAACTGTGTCTGTGGCAACCCAGTCAATACAAGCTAACACTCGCACCAAACCCAGACAAAGAAAGACAAGTGGGGCAGCCATTTTCCCCGATCTCTGGGTCTGCGTGCGCAAATAGTGGGCGAGAGATTCCTCCGAGTGCCTCAGCAGTGGGCGCTCGTGTTACCCCACAGAGAGGCAGAGTCAGGGGCCTTTGTGTGTGGAATCTCTGGGCTGCCCCAGCACCCTGAAAAAGCCGTGCACGGGGAGGGAGCGAGAGCCAATTCCAACGCTGGAACTTTTCCGTGCGGGTGGGGGTTTCACTCAGAGGGTGAGGCGGCTGGCCTCATATCCTGGTCTGCGCGCACGGCGATTGGGCAAGAGATTCCTCCGAGTGCCTCAGCAGTGGGTGCCCATGTTATCCCACAGAGGGGCAGAGTCAGGGGCCTTTGTGTGGGTCAAAAGCGGAATCTCAGGCCGCCCCAGTGCCCTGAAAAAGCCATGCATGGGGAGGGAGCGAGAGCCAATTCCAATGCTGGAACTTTTCCGTGCAGGTGGGGGTTTCACTCAGAGGGTGAGGCAGCCGGCCTGATATCCTGGTCTGCGTGCGCAGATAGTGAGCGAGAGTTTCCTCCAAGCAACCCAGGAGTGGGTGCCCGCCCATGTTACTGGACAGAGTGGCAGAGCCAGAGGTCTTTGAGTGGGCAGAAGCCCCGCCTGATTATGCTAGCAGCTCTGACTGACTGAGCCTTACCCAGAGCCTTGTGCTGAGTGGGAACAGAGTGGGGAGTTGCCAGCTCTTTGAGCCTCTTACTATCCAGGCAGAGGCAGCAGCAACCCCATAGCTGGATTATCAGGCTACTAATTGAGGAAGGAAAGACTAGGAGAGAGGCTCCAGGAACACGGACTCTCTCACTGTCAGAGCCTATAAATGCTAATGAGCCTCAACTGCCAATGAGACTGAAGCACAATACATGACATCACCAGAGACTTTTCAACTGCAAACCACTACCTGAGCATGCCAAAGGGGCAGAACCCAGGGTACAGAGTCACCGACCAGGAAGAGGGAGAGAAAAGAAGAAGCAAGAAGATAGCCTCTCAAAATCAAGAATAATCCGCAGACTTTATAACCTATCCCATTTTATTATATTTGTTCGTTTGTTTCTCTTATCTTCATTCTTGATTTTTTTTTTCCCTCCTCCAATTTGGTCGTTTAACTCTCTGCCAGTCTTACTCTATCCTCTCCTTGAACTACACTACCCATAAGTGTTACATCTCCCATTATCTTTTCTTTCCTCTTCCTTTCTCTCTATGAGGGTTGCATTCCAAAACCCTTAACTCTCTCTCTTTTTCTTTTTTCTTCTTTTAGGGGTTCCCTCTTTCTCTCTCTCTCTCTCTCTCTCTCTCTCTCTCTTTCTCTCTCTCTTCTCCCTCTATATTAGTTTCTTCCCTTTTCCTTTATGTCTCCTCTCATTCAAACCTCAATAACGAACAAATTATCTTATCTGGGACTCAAACTTATGTTTGTGGCACTTTGGGGGATTTTTACTTCACCTTTTTAACTCACTAGCAGTGCTCCCATCCCTGGCTCTCCACTAAATACACTAGTAACTTTTTAATTTGTCCCCCCATTTTCCTGTTTCCCTCTTATTCCTCTCATCATAACTTTTAGTCAACCAACACCTAAAAACAAATCATTTTACTCTTGACCAAATTTTTTTCCTTATTTTCTTTTTGTGGGTCCATACCCCCCTTTTTTTGTTTTTTTTGTTTGTTTGTTTTTTGTTTTTTGCCCCTTTATTACTTCTCCCCAATTCAGGCCCTCCATTACAGGCATTGTTTGTTCTATTTAGTATAATATAATTCCCAGTTCACCACAAGACTTTCTCAAGAAAGAGGGGAGAAGAGAAGAGAGGAAAAAAGGAGGGGGGGGAAAATTTCCTTTTTTAATTTTTATTTTATTTTTCTTTATTTAATTACTAATTTTTTTAAAAAAACAACTCTTTGATTTTTTATTTTTTTTAACTTATTATTCTTTATTAAATCTCATTAATACTATCAACAAAACCACCCTCAGATGCCATTAAGGAAGAGAAAATCGAATATCATGGATACAAAAGAAAGAGAGGTAATACAGATAGATGAGGAAAAATCTATGGAGAAAAATTTAATATATTGGAAACCTTAGAGTTAAACGATAGAGAATTTAAAATAGAAATCCTAAAAATACTCGGAGATATACAAGAAAACACAGAAAGGCAATTTAGGGAGCTCAGAAAACAACTCAGTGAACACAAAGAATATATTTCCATGGGAATTGAAACTATAAAAACAAATCAAACAGAGATGAAAAATCTCAATTCACGAGCTGAAAAACGAGGTAACAACCTTAGCTAATAGAACAGGCCAGATAGAAGGTAGGATTAGTGAAATAGAAGACAAGCAACTTGAGGCACAACAGAGAGAAGAAGAAAGAGACTCAAAAATTTTAAAAAATGAGATAGCCCTACATGAATTATCTGACTCCATCAAAAAGAATAACATAAGAATAATAGGTATATCAGAAGGAGAAGAGGGAGGAAATGGAATGGAGAACATACTCAAACAAATAATAGATGAGAACTTCCCAAGCCTGTGGAAAGAACTAAAGCCTCAAATTCAAGAAGAAAACAGAACTCCGAGTTTTCTTAACCCCAACAAACCTACTCCAAGGCACATCATAATGAAATTGGCACAAACCAACAGCAAAGAAAAAATTCTCAAGGCAGCCAGGGAAAAGAAGAATACAACATATAAAGGAAGGCCCATTAGATTATCATCTGATTTCTCAACAGAAACTCTACAAGCTAGAAGAGAGTGGACCCCAATATTTAAAGTCCTGAAAGAGAGGAACTTTCAGCCAAGAATACTATACCCATCAAAGCTATCCTTCAAATATGGAGAAATAAAAACATTCACAGATACAGAAAAGATGAGGGAATTTATCATCAGAAAACCCCCACTCCAGGAATTACTAAAGGGGGTTCTCCAATCAGATACAAAGAACAAAAAAAAAAGCCACAAATAAAAGCTCTAAGAAGAACACAATAAAACCAAATTTAAAATGTGACAACGACAAAAAGAAATGGGGGAGAGAGGATGGAGATTAACAGTAGCAAAGGACGATGGAGTGCAAAAGTACTCACAAAATAGTTCGCTACAATGAACAGGGTAGGAACCCTTTTCATTACTTAAAGGTAACCACCATTGAAAGAACCACCACAGAAGCACATGAGATAAAAAAAAGATAGCAACAGAGAAAAGATGTATGGAATACAACCAAATAAAAACAAAAGATAGAAAAACGAAAGAGAAGGATCAAACAAGACACAAAACTAACAGAAAGCAATCTATAAAATGGCAATAGGGATCTCACAAGTGTCAATAATTACACTAAATGTAAACGGATTAAACTCACCAATAAAAAGGCACAGAGTAGCAGAATGGATTAAAAAAGAAAATCCAACTGTATGCTGCCTACAAGAAACTCATCTAAGTAACAAGGATAAAAACAAATTCAAAGTGAAAGGCTGGAAAACAATACTCCAAGCAAATAACATCTAAAAAAAAGCAGGCGTAGCAATACTCATATCTGATAATGCTAACTACAAGACAGCAAAATACTCAGACAAAAATGGCCATTTCATAATGGCTAAGGGGACACTGAATTAAGAAGACATAACAATTCTTAATATATATGCACCAAACCAAGGAGCACCAAAATATATAAGACAGCTACTTATTGACCTTAAAACAAAAACTGACAAAAATATAATCATACTTGGAGACCTCAATACACCGCTGACGGCTCTAGATCGCTCATCCAAACAGAGAATCAACAAAGACATAGTGGCCTTAAACAAAACACTAGAGCACCTGGATATGAGAGACATCTACAGGACATTTCATCCCAAAGTGACTGAGTATACATTTTTCTCCAGTGTACATGGATCATTCTCAAGAATTGACCATATGTTGGGCCACAAAAACAACATCAGCAAATTCAGAAAAATCGAAGTTGTACCAAGCATATTTTCTGATCATAAAGCCTTGAAACTAGAATTCAACTGCAAAAAAGAGGGAAAAAATCCCACAAAACCAGCCGAAGAAAGGATATAATAAAAATCAGAGCAGAAATAAATGAAATAGAGAACAGAAAAGCTATAGAAAAAATTAATAGAACAAGGAGCTGGTTCTTTGAAAAGATCAACAAAATTGACAAACCCTTGGCAAGACTTACCAAGGAAAAAAGAGAAAGAACTCATATAAACAAAATCCAAAATGAAAGAGGAGAAATCACCACGGACACCGTAGATATACAAAGAATTATTGTAGAATACTATGAAAAACTTTATGCCACTAAATTCAACAACCTAGAAGAAATGGATAAATTCCTAGAACAATACAACCTTCCTAGACTGAGTTAAGAAGAAGCAGAAAGCCTAAACAGACCTATTAGTAGAGAAGAAATAGAAAAAAACATTAAAAACCTCTCCAAAAATAAAAGTCCAGGCCCAGACGGCTATACCAGCGAATTTTATCAAACATTCAAAGAAGACTTGGTTCCTATTCTACTGAAAGTCTTCCAAGAAATTGAAGAAGAAGCAATACTTCCAAACACATTTTATGAGGCCAACATAACCCTCATACCAAAACCAGGCAAGGATGGCACAAAAAAAGAAAACTACAGACCAATATCTCTAATGAATACAGATGCTAAAATACTAAACAAAATACTAGCAAATCGAATACAACAACATATTAAAAAAATAATACATCATGATCAAGTAGGATTCATCCCAGAATCTCAAGGATGGTTCAACATACATAACACGGTTAACGTAATACACCATATCAACAAAACAAAGAACAAAAACCACATGATCTTATCAATAGACACAGAAAAGGCTTTCGATAAAATACAATACAATTTTATGTTTAAGACTCTCAACAAAATGGGTATAGAAGGAAAATATCTCAACATGATAAAGGCCATATATGATAAACCATCAGCTAACATCATATTAAATGGCACAAAACTGAAGGCTTTCCCCGTTAAATCAGGAACAAGACAGTGTTGTCCACTCTCTCCACTCTTATTTAATGTGGTACTAGAGGTTCTAGCCAGAGCAATCAGACAAGACAAAGAAATAAAAGGCATCCACATCAGAAAAGAAGAAGTAAAGGTATCACTTTTTGCAGATGATATGATCCTATACATCGAAAACCCCAAAGAATCCACAAAAAGACTACTAGAAACAATAAGCCAATACAGTAAGGTCGCAGGATATAAAATTAACATACAGAAGTCAATAGCCTTTCTATATGCCAACAATGAAACATTTGAGAACGAACTCAAAAGAACAATCCCCTTCACGATTGCAACAAAAAAAATAAAATACCTAGGAATAAACATAACAAAGAATGTAAAGGACTTATATAATGAAAACTATAAACCATTGTTAAGGGAAATCGAAAAAGATATAATGAGATGGAAGAATATTCCTTGTTCTTGGTTAGGAAGAATAAATATAATCAAGATGGCCATATTACCCAAAGCAATATACAAATTTAATGCAATTCCCATCAAAATTCCAATGACATTTTTTAAAGAAATGGAGCAAAAAATCATCAGATTTATATGGAACTATAAAAAACCCCGAATAGCCAAAGCAATCCTAAAGAAAAAGAATGAAGCTGGGGGCATTACAATACCTGACTTCAAACTATATTATAGGGCCACGACAATCAAAACAGCATGGTATTGGCAGAAAAATAGACACTCAGACCAATGGAACAGAATAAAAGTCCAGAAATAAAACCACATATATATAGTCAAGTAATTTTTGATAAAGGGGCCAACAACACACAATGGAGAAAAAAAGCCTCTTCAATAAATGGTGCTGGGAAAACTGGAAAGCCACATGCAAAAGAATGAAACTGGACTACAGTTTGTCCCCCTGTACTAAAATTAACTCAAAAAGGATCAAAGATCTAAACATAAGACCTGAAACAATTAAGTACATAGAAGAAGACATAGGTACTCAACTCATAGACCTGGGTTTTAAAGAGCATTTTATGAATTTGACTCCAAAGGCAAGAGAAGTGAAGGCAAAATTAATGAATGGGACTACATCAGACTAAGAAGTTTTTGCTCAGCAAGAGAAACTGATAACAAAATAAACAGACAGCCAACTAAATGGGAAATGATATTTTCAAACAACAGCTCAGATAAGGGCCTAATATCCAAAGTATACAAAGAACTCATAAAACTCAACAACAAACAAACAAACAATCCAATAAAAAAATGGGAAGACGACATGAACAGACACTTCTCCCAGGAAGAAATACAGATGGCCAATAGATATATGAAAAGATGCTCATCTTCTTTAGTTATTAGAGAAATGCAAATCAAAACTGCAATGAGATACCACCTCACACCTGTTAGATTAGCTATTATAAACAAGACAGGTAATAGCAAATGTTGGAGAGGCTGTGGAGAAAAAGGAACCCTCATTCACTGTTGGTGGGAATGTAAAGTAGTACAACCATTATGGAAGAAAGTATGGTGGTTCCTCAAAAACTGAAAATAGAACTACCTTATGACCCAGCAATCCCTCTACTGGGTATATACCCCAAAAACTCAGAAACATTGATATGTAAAGACACATGCAGCCCCATGTTCATTGCAGCATTGTTCACAGTGGTAAGGACATGGAAACAACCAAAAAGCCCATGAACAGATGACTGGATAAAGAAGATGTGGCACATATACACTATGGACTACTACTCAGCCATAAGAAATGATGACATCGGATCATTTACAGCAAAATGGTGGAATCTTGATAACATTATACGAAATGAAATAAGTAAATCAGAAAAAAACAGGAACTGCATTATTCCATACGTAGGTGGGACATAAAAGTGAGACTAAGAGACATTGATAAGAGTGTGGTGGTTACGGGGGGAGGGGGGAGAGGGCGAGGGAAAGGGGGAGGGGGAGGGGCACAAAGAAAACTAGATAGAAGGTGACAGAGGACAATCTGACTTTGGGTGATGGGTATGCAACATAATTGAATGACAAGATAACCTAGACATGTTATCTTTGAATATATGTATCCTGATTTATTGATGTTGCCCCATTAATAAATTTTTAAATTTTTTTAAAAAGTTAAAAAAAATAAATAAAAAATAAAAAAAGTGTAGAAAATATCAACAAAATAGTAACGAGTAAGAAGACTAAGTCACTACTTAAAATAAAAAACTCCCAAAAAGAAAAGTATAGGACATGATGGCTTCACTGAATTCTACCAAATGTTTAAAAAAGAATTAATACCAATCTTTTTAGAACTATTCCAAAAATTAGAGAGCAGAGACTCCAAACTCATTATACATGGCCAGCATTACCCTGATACCAAAATTAGAGAAGGAAGCTATAACAAAAATTACAGGTTAATATCCCTGATGAACATAGATGCAAAAATCCTCAACAAAATAACAGCAAACCTAACTCAACAGTATATAAAAAGGTCACGCACTGTGATCTACTGGGATTTATTCCAGGGATATACTAGGATGGTTCAGCATCTGCAAATCAATTAATAGAATATATACCACATTAAAAAATGAAGGATAAAAGATCATACAGTCATCTCAATAGATAAAGAACAAGTGTTTGACAAAATTCAACATCCATTTATAATAAAAACTATCAATAAAGGAGATATAGAGGGAGTGTATATCAACATAATAAAGGCCATATACGAATATCTCAGTACTAACATCATATTCAATGGTGAAAACGAAAAGGTTTTCCACTAAGACAAGGAGCATGACAAGAATTCTCACATCATGACTCTTGCTGTTATTAGTCAACATAATATTGGAAGTCCTGGTCAAAGCATTTTTACAAGAAAAAGAAATAAAATGCATCCAAATCAGAAAGGAAGAAGTAACACTGTCACTATTTGCAGGTTACATAGGTAGAAAACCCTAAGACTCCACCAGAACAACAACAACAAAATAAACAGACTAATAAATTGAGATAATTTGTTGCAGGATACAAAATCAATATACAAATATTTATTGCATTTCTATACAGTAATATCAAACTATTGGGAAAAAAATCAAGAAAACAATGCCATTACATCTGCATCAGAAAGAATAAAATGCCTAAAAATAAATTAAACCAGGACAATGAAAGACCTGTAAACTGAAAAATATAGGACAATGATGAAAGGCACTGATGAAGACACAAATAAGTGGAAAAATAAACCTTACTCATGTATTGGAAGAATTATTGTTAAAATGTCTGTACTACTCAGAGCAATCTACAGATTAGATGCAATCTCTATCAAAATTGAAGTAACATTTTTTCACAGATATAGAACAATCAATTCTGAAATTTGTGTGGAACTACAAAAGACCCTGAAGAGCCAAAGCAGTCCTGAGAAAGAAAAACAAAGCTGGAAGCATCACAATTCCTAATTTTAAACTATATTACAAAGCTGTAATAATCTAAACAGTATGGTATTGGCATAAAAACATACACCAAGATCAATGGAAAAGATTAGAGAGCCCAGAAATAATCCCAAGCATATATAGTCAATTACGTTACAACAAAGAAGCAAAGAATATACAATGCGGAATGGACAGTCTCTTCAATACCTGGTGTTGGAAAAACAACAGCTACATGCAAAAATATGAAACTGGAGTACTATTTTATACCATAGACAAAAATTAACTCAAAATGGATTAAATACTTGAATGTAAGACCTGAAACCATAAGACTCCTAGAAAAAAATATAGGCACTAACTCCCTGACATCAATCTTGATGATGATATTTTCGATTTGACAACAAAAGCAAAGGCAACAAAAGCAAAAATAAACAAGTGGAGCTATATCAAACTACAGAGCCTCTGATGAGCAAAGGCAACCATCCATAAAATAAAAAAGCAATTAGCCCTGGCCGGTTGGCTCAGCGGTAGAGCGTCGGCCTAGCGTGCGGAGGACCCGGGTTCGATTCCCGGCCAGGGCACACAGGAGAAGCGCACATTTGCTTCTCCACCCCTCCGCCGCGCTTTCCTCTCTGTCTCTCTCTTCCCCTCCCGCAGCCAAGGCTCCATTGGAGCAAAGATGGCCCGGGCACTGGGGATGGCTCTGTGGCCTCTGCCCCAGGCGCTAGCGTGGCTCTGGTCGCAACATGGCGACGCCCAGGATGGGCAGAGCATCGCCCCCTGGTGGGCAGAGCATCGCCCCTGGTGGGCGTGCCGGGTGAATCCCGGTCGGGCGCATGCGGGAGTCTGTCTGACTGTCTCTCCCTGTTTCCAGCTTCAGAAAAATGCAAAAAAAAAAAAAAAAAAAAAAAAGCAATTTATAGAATCCTAGAAAATATTTGTATGTCATATACCTGATAAGGAGTTAATATCAAAAATATATAAAGAATCATACAATTTAGCAAAAATTCCAATTTGATTTTTAAATGAGTAGAGGATCTGAAGACATTTTTCCAAAGAAAACACACAGTTGGCCAACAGATACATGAAAAGGTGCTCAACATCACTAATCATCAGGGAAATGCAAATGGAAACTACAGTGAGATATACTCTCAACACCCATGAGAATGACTAGTATCAAAAAGATTGTTGGTGAGGACGTGAAGAAAAAGGAACCTTTGTGTACTGTTGAATATGTAAGTTGGTGCAGCTCCTATGGAAAACAGTAGGGAGGTTCCTCAAAAATTTAAAAATAGAACTACTATATGATACAGCAGTTCCACTCCTGCTATTTATCCAAAGCAAATGAAAGCAATACTCATAAAGATATCTGCACTCCCATGTTCATTGCAGCATTATTTATAATAGTCGAGACATGGAAACAACCTAAATGTTAATCAGTGGATGAAGTGAGAAGAAAATGTGATGCACACACAAACACACACAATGGGAAGTTCTACCTTTTGTAACAACATGGATGGACCTTAACTTTTTCTGTTTCTTTTTTTAAAGCACCACAATGGTCACCATAATACTGACAATTTTCTTAGTCTGATACTGAAATTATCCAACAATTAAGCATCCTTGCTATAAAACTAACAAGACCAGGAAGGCTTTTCTGGAAAGCAATTCTTATCATATCAATTTAGTTTATTTCTACCCTGTCCACATAATAAGTTAAAATATAATATATATACCTTGATTTTAAAAGACTTTTGATTGTATCCTGAATTTCAAAACAAGCAAGAAAGTGTTTTTAAATGCCTCTCTTCCACTGTTAGGGGCCAATCTCAGTAAGAATGTCAATAGTAAAGCAAACAATCATTATGCATTTACTATGCCCGGCATTCTGCCAAGTGCTTTGGGTCACATGCTAAAGTTACCTATCCTCCACTTAAAGAATATAGCTATTTATGTATTTAAGTAGAAATAAATTTTAAAATGACATGAAAAGGGTGATTTTTATAAAAATGAATGAAAGGGTTTAAAAAAAAGGAGTAATATTAGCATAGTTTGGAAAAGGGCTATCCAGACTAGAGATTAAAAAGGTATGGCCCAAGGGCCAAGTCCTGATTGTCACCTGTTTTTATAGCGTTCACATGCTAGAATGGTTTTTAACACTTTTAAAATTATTTGAAAAAGAAAAACTACAATATTTTGTGACACATGAATCAATGTCTGTAAATAAAGTTTTATTTGAGCACAGCCATGCTAGTTTTTATACTATTGTTTATGGCTGCTTTCATGCTACAATGACAAAAATGAGCAGCACTATTCATGACTACTTGGCACACTGAAAATTACTATTGACACAATTTAACTCCACAGCATTTCAAGTGCTATGCATATTGCCATACAACAGTTCTTTTATTTTATTACCAGTTCATGCCCATCATATCAAAACAAGAAAAGAAAATTGGCCTTCAAATGTCACGCTTTTAAGGCACAGTAGAGTGTAGATTGTTTTGTTACCCATTAGATGGGAAAACATTGTTTATTATGCAATGACACTATAGCTATGGTCAGAACAATACAATAGATATCAATATTATCAGACAAAGGATTCATCACAATATCCCCTGCCCATGGGCAAAGAATGGTCAAAAAATTACAGAATGTAATATGGGGTGTTTTATCATAGAAGAGTTTCTCCACAAAAATAAAAAATGAACATGAGGATATGACTAAAATCAGTTTCTGAGTGGCTCATTTACAAGTGAAACAAGGAAAGCTATTTACTGTGATGAATTATTAGACCATGTTCAATTATAATAGCTGAAGAAATGTATCCAGAAAAAGTAAACTTATATGAGACAATTAGCCATTTGGCAAGTATAATTGCTCAAAAATTGAGGACATTGCAAGCAACATTAATAGTTGATTTAAAAACAAGGCAAAAAAACCAAAACAAAACTATTTCAAGTAGTTTCCTTTGGTCAACAGATGTTATGAATATTGTTTTTTTGAGAACTTAATGGCAAGTTTGGAGTAAATGAAGAATTAGCCTCACGTGACCTGTGGTGGCGCTATGGGTAAAGCAATGACTTGGAACGCTGAGGTTGCCAGTGTTGACAGTGCAAACCCTGGGTTTGCCTGGTCAAGGCACATATGAGAGTTGATGCTTCCTGCTCCTTACCCCCCTTTTATCTAAAATGAATAAAATCTAAAAAAAAAGTTTATAAAAGAAATAGCCTCTGTGAACAGTCTGAGTGAAACAACTTCACGGAAAAATATCTTCAAAGAAGTTGAGAAAACACTAATAATTAGGTTGTAATTCAGTACAATCGAAAGTGGAATCTGATAGGATGCTTGACAACTGATGATGTTAATATGATGATGTTAATATATGTGGAGGAGAAAAAGAAATTTATAAAGCTTGTAAAAATTTGTGTTTCCATTTTATGGTTATTTGTTATATCTATTATTCAATCAGCAGGAAGCTTGCAAAAAGTATTTGAATCTATCATGTGTTGGAGATAAACTACATTCACTTTTGTGGGCTTACCTATAATGTTTTGTAAGTTTTTTCAAAACTAGAAGTTGACTATCCTGTCATACCCTATCATGCATAAGTTCTAAAACAGCAGTGGTAAAATTGCTGGGGTAGCAATACTTATATCTGAAAAACTAGGCTTTACAACAAAGGTAAGAGATAGAGAAGATCACTACATAATGATAAAGGGAGCAATCCAACAGAAGGATATAACTATTGTAAATATTTATGTGCCTAATATAGAAGCACCTAAATATATAAAGCAGATACTGAGGGACATAAAGGCAAGATTGATAGCAATACTACAATAGTAGGGGATTTTAATACCCCACTAACATCAATGGATAGATTGTCCAGACAGGAAATTAACAAAGAGTACTTAAATGACACACTAGATCAACTGAATTTAACTGATATCTTCAGAACCTTTCACCCAGAGTTGCAAAATATACATTCTCTTCAAGTGCTTATTGTACATTCTCTAGGACAGTTGTCGGCAAATTCATTAGTTAGCAGAGCCAAATATCAATAGTACAATGATTGAAATTTCTTTTGAGGGCCAAATTTTTTAAACTTAAGCTATAAAGGTAGGTACATTCCTTATCGAGGTAGCACCCGCATGTGGTATTTTGTGGAAGAGCCACACTCAAGGAGCCAAAGAGCCACATGTGGCTCATGAGCCGCAGTTTGCTGACCACTGCTCTAAGATGAACCACATGTTAGGACACAAAACAAGCCTCAATAAATTTAAGGAGATTGAAATCATATCAAGCATCTCTGATCACAATGATATGCAACTAGAAATCAACTACAATAGAAAAACTGAAAAACATTTAAACAGTCGGAGGTTAAATAGCATGTTATTAAATATGAATGGGTTAACAATGAAGAAATAAAAAAATGTCCCTGGAACAAATGTAAATAAATATACTACAAAACCTATGGGACACAGCAAAAGCAGTTCTGAGATGGAAGTTCATAGCATTACAAGTATACCTTAAGAAGCAAGAAAAAGCTCAAATAAACAACCAAACCCTACACCTGAAATAAATAGAAAAGGAACAACAACCAAAGCCCAGAGGAAGTAGAAGGAAGGAAATAATAAAGATCAGAGTGGAAATAAATGACATAGAGGCTTAAAAAAATACAAAAAATCAGTGAAACCAAGAGCTGGTTCTTTGAAAAGCTAAACAAGATTGATGAACCTTTAACAAAACTCATCAAGAAAAAAATATAGAGGACCCAAATAAATAAAATTAGAAATGAAAGTGGAGAAGTAACAATTGACACCTCAGAAACACAGAGGATTGTAAGAAAAT
Organism: Saccopteryx bilineata; assembly: GCF_036850765.1. Lineage (NCBI taxonomy): Eukaryota > Metazoa > Chordata > Mammalia > Chiroptera > Emballonuridae > Saccopteryx > Saccopteryx bilineata. The sequence continues at coordinate 119,417,177 of NC_089492.1, read as the reverse complement.
ACTATGAAGATCTATATGCCAAAAAATTAGACAACCTAGGCGAAATGGATCAATTCCTAGAAACATACAATCATTCAAAACTCATTCTGGCAGATCAGAGAACCTAAACAGACCAATTACAACAAATGAAATTTAAATAGTTATCAAAAAACTTCCAGTAGACAGGTCAGAAGATGGCAGCGGAGTAGGCGGACGCCCAGACGCCCAGCTCTCAACACCAAACTGGAATACAAATCAATTTAGAAAAAATCAGCATGAAAAACCAACACTGAACTGCAAGAACAGCTCTCAAAAACCAAGGAGCAAAGAGGAAGCCACAATAATCCTGGTAAGGAGTGCCTGAATCTCCTCTGCTTACAGGAACGGAAGGGGGGGGGGGTGAGGCTGAGAGCCCAGAGAGGATTTCACAGAGGAAAAAGAGCAGAAACTACTGCTCACAGCCACTTACCTGGCGACCAGGGAGCAAGGTGGGTTGAAAAGACCAGCTTATCTCCCAAGTGGAAAGGACAGGGAGAGGGACAGACTGTGAGGGGCTAAGGTATGCAAGAAATGAAATAAAAAAGCTGACTCATTCATGCTGGAGGCGGCCATAGCTGGGGGAGGGACTGAACCTTTCACAAAACAGAGCTGAAGTGCTTCCGGATCAGAGATCTCTGGACATCTATCCAGCTCCAATCAGCGCAACAAGACACAGCTGAAAACAAGAAGTGGGGAGGAGGGGCAGTAACTCAGGTCTCCATGGAGATCTGAGATACACCTCCCCCTACTGAAGCTGAGAAAAAACCCTGCCCCCAGTGAGATTAGTTGGTGGAAGAGACCTTCAGCGTCTCAGGTTACACCCACAGCATTCCTGGTTACAGTTTCAAGGAAGCCCCCTGCTGAGATCAGTTAACAAGACTATCACCTGTTAAGAAAACAAACAAATCAAGACTTCAAAGCTGCCCAAATCCGAAAGTGGATTACAAATAATAGCTGATACCAACCCACGAATACCTAAAAATAACACAACTGAAAACTGGAGGCAGACAACACCAAGCCTAGACTCAACCAACTCTACAAAATAAAAATAAAAAAAAATGAGAAGACAAAGGAGTGCAATCCAAATGAAACCACAAGAGACACCTTCGAGAGATGAACTGAGTGATATGGAAATAATCAAACTTCCAGATGTGGAGTTCAAAATAATGATTGTAAGAATGCTTAGGGATCTTAGAACAACAATGGAGGGACAGTTTGAAAACCTAAACAAAGAAATAGCAAGTATAAAAAAGAATCAGTTGGAGACGACAAATACAATATCAGAAATAAAGACCACAATGGAAGGAATTAAAAACAGGATAGATAGAGCAGAGGATCGAATCAGCGAGTTAGAGGACAACTGGAATGAAGGCATGAAAGCAGAGAAGAAAAGAGAAAAAACACTCAAAAAGTCAGAGGAAACTCTTAGAGAGCTCTGTGACAACATGAAGAGAAATAACATTCGCATCATAGGGGTTCCTGAAGAAGAAGAAAAAGAACAAGGGATAGAGACTTTGTTCAATCATATCATAGCTGAAAACTTCCCTAAATTAATGCAAGAGAAACTCTCACAAATCCAAGAAGCACAGAGGACTCCATTAAAGAGAAACCCAAAGAAACCTACACCAAGACATATCATAATTAAAATACCAAAGCTAAGCGAAAGAGAAAATATTAAAAGCTGCAAGAGAAAAAAAAGTTATCACCTACAAAGGAGCCCCCATAAGGATGACATCTGACTTCTCAACAGAAACACTTGAGGCCAGAAGGGAATGGCAAGAAATATTCAAAGTAATGCAGAACAAGAACCTACAACCGGGCCCTGGCCGGTTGGCTCAGCGGTAGAGCGTCGGCCTAGCGTGCGGAGGACCCGGGTTCGATTCCCGGCCAGGGCACACAGGAGAAGCGCCCATTTGCTTCTCCACCCCTCCGCCGCGCTTCCCTCTCTGTCTCTCTCTTCCCCTCCCGCAGCCAAGGCTCCATTGGAGCAAAGATGGCCCGGGCGCTGGGGATAGCTCTGTGGCCTCTGCCCCAGGCGCTAGAGTGGCTCTGGTCGCAACATGGCGACGCCCAGGATGGGCAGATTATCGCCCCCTGGTGGGCAGAGCGTCGCCCCTGGTGGGCGTGCCGGGTGGATCCCGGTCGGGCGCATGCGGGAGTCTGTCTGACTGTCTCTCCCCATTTCCAGCTTCAGAAAAAATGAAAAAAAAAAAAAAGAACCTACAACCAAGACTACTTTATCCAGCAAGGCTATCGTTTAAAATCGAAGGAGAAATAAAAAGCTTCCCAGACAAAAAACAACTCAAGGAATTCATTACAACCAAACCAATGCTGCAGGAAATATTAAGGGGCCTGGTGTAAACAGATAAAGTGGGAAAAGAATACAGAAAAAAAAAAAGAAATACAGCTTTAAAGAATAAAATGGCAATAAACAAACTACATATCAATAATAACCTTAAATGTAAATGGATTAAATGATCCAATCAAAAGACATAGGGTAGCTGCGTGGATAAGAAAACAGGACCCATACATATGTTGTCTACAAGAGACACACCTTAGAACAAAAGACACACACAGATTGAAGGTAAAAGGATGGAAAAAAACGTTTCATGCAAACGGAAATGAAAAAAAAGCTGGGGTAGCAATACTTATATCAGACAAATTGGACTTTAAAACAAAGGATATAGTAAGAGATAAAGAAGGCCACTACATAATGATAAAGGGAGTAATCCAACAGGAAGATATAACTATTATAAATATCTATGCACCTAATATAGGAGCACGCAAATATATAAAACAGACTTTGATGGATTTAAAGGGCGAGATCAACAGCAATACTATAATAGTAGGGGATTTCAATACCCCACTAACATCACTAGATAGATCCTCAAGAAAGAAAATTAACAAAGAAACAGCAGATTTATTGGAAACACTAGATCAACTCGATTTAATAGATATCTTCAGAACCTTTCACCCTAAAGCAGCAGAATATACATTCTTTTCAAGCGCTCATGGTACATTCTCTAGGATAGACCACATGTTAGGGCACAAAAGTGCTCTCAACAAATTTAAGAAGACTGAAATCATATCAAGCACTTTCTCCGATCACAACGGCATGAAACTAGAAATGAATCACAGCAGAAAAGCTCAAAAATACTCAAACACATGGAAACTAAATAGCAGGGTGTTAAATAATGGATTAAGAATGAGATCAAATAAGAAATAAAAAAATTCCTAGAAACGAATGACAATGAGCATACAACAACTCAAAATTTATGGGACACAGCGAAAGCAGTGCTGAGAGGGAAGTTCATAGCACTACAGGCACACTTTCAGAAGCTAGAAAAAGCTCAAATAAACAACTTAACCCTGCATCTAAAAGAATTAGAAAAAGAACAGCAAGTAAAGCCCAAATGTAGTAGAAGGAAGGAAATAAAGATCAGAGCAGAAATAAATGACATAGAGGCTAAAGAAACAATACAGAGGATCAATGAAACTAGGAGCTGGTTCTTTGAAAAGGTAAACAAGATTGATGAACCTTTAAGTAGACTCACCAAGAAAAAGAGAGAGAGGACTCAAATAAATAAAATTAGAAATGAGAGAGGAGAAATAACAACTGACACAACAGAAATACAAAATATTGTAAGAAAATACTATGAAGAACTGTATGCCAAAAAACTAGACAACCTAGATGTAATGGACAAATTCCTTGAAACATACAATCTTCCAAAAATCAATCTGGAAGAATCAGAAAACCTAAACAGACCGATTACACCAAATGAGATAGAAACAGTTATCAAAAAACTCCCAACAAAGAAAAGTCTGGGGCCCGATGGCTTCACAACGGAATTCTACCAAATATTCAAAGAAGAACTAACTCCTATCCTTCTCAAACTATTTCAAAAAATTCAAGAGGAAGGAAGACTTCCAAGCTCCTTTTATGAGGCAAGCATAATTCTGATTCCAAAACCAGGCAAAGACAACACAAAGAAAATTATAGGCCAATATCTCTGATGAATATAGATGCTAAAATCCTCAACAAAATATTAGCAAATCGGATCCAACAATATATGGAAAAAATCATACACCATGATCAAGTGGGATTTATTCTGGGGAGGCAAGGCTGGTACAATATTCGTAAATCAATCAATGTGATTCATCACATAAACAAAAAGAAGGAGAAAAACCATATGATAATTTCAATAGATGCAGAAAAAGCATTTGATAAAATCCAGCACCCATTCATGATCAAAACTCTCAGCAAAGTGGGAATACAGGGAACATACCTCAACACAATAAAGGCCATCTATGAGAAACCCACAGCCAACATCATACTCAATGGGCAAAAATTAAAAGCAATACCCTTAAGATCAGGAACAAGGCAGGGGTGCCCCCTTTCACCACTCTTATTTAACATAGTCCTGGAAGTCCTAGCCACAGCAATCAGACAAGAAGAAGAAATAAAAGGCATTCAAGTTGGAAAAGAAGAAGTAAAACTATCATTATTTGCAGATGATATGATATTGTATATAGAAAACCCTAAAGTCTCAGTCAAAAAACTACTGGACCTGATAAATAAATTCAGCAAAGTGGCAGGATATAAAATTAATACTCAGAAATCAGAAGCATTTTTATACACCAACAATGAACAGTCAGAAAGAGAAATTAAGGAAACAATCCCCTTCACAATTACAACCAAAAAAATAAAGTACCTAGGAGTAAACTTAACCAAGGAGACTAAAGACTTGTACTCGGAAAATTACAAAACATTGATAAAAGAAATCAAGGAAGATACAAACAAATGGAAGCATATACCGTGCTCATGGTTAGGAAGAATAAACATCATTAAAATGTCTATATTACCCAAAGCAATTTATAAATTCAATGCAATACCAATTAAAATACCAATGACATACTTCAAAGATATAGAACACATATTCCAAAAATTTATATGGAACCAAAAAAGGACACGAATAGCCTCAGCAATCTTAAAAAAGAAGAATAAAGTGGGAGGTATCACACTTCCTGATATCAAGTTATACTACAAGGCCATTGTACTCAAAACAGCCTGGTACTGGCATAAGAGCAGGCATATAGATCAATGGAACAAAACAGAGAACCCAGAAATAAACCCACAGTTCTATGGACAACTGATATTTGACAAAGGAGGTAAGGAAATACAATGGAGTAAAGACAGCCTCTTTAACAAATGGTGTTGGGAAAATTGGACAGCTACCTGCAAAAAAATGAAACTAGATCACCAGCTTACACCACTCACAAAAATAAACTCAAAATGGATAAAAGACTTGAATGTAGGCCATGAAACCATAAGCATCTTAGAAGAAAACATAGGCAGTAAGCTCTCCGACATCTCTCGGAGCAATATATTTGCTGATTTATCTCCACGGGGAAGTGAAATAAAAGACAGGATAAACAAATGGGACTATATCAAACTAAAAAGCTTTTGCACAGCTAAAGACAACAAAAACAGAATAAAAAGACAAACTACACAATGGGAGAACATATTTGACAATACGTCTGATAAAGGGTTAATAACCAAAATTTATAAAGAACTTGTAAAACTCAACACCAGGAAGACAAACAACCCAATCCAAAAATAGGCAAAAGAGATGAATAGACACTTCTCCAAAGAGGACATACAAATGGCCAATAGGCATATGAAAAAATGCTCAACATCACTAATCATTAGAGAAATGCAAATTAAAACCACAATGAGATATCACCTTACACCAGTCAGAATGGCGCTTATCAACAAAACAACACAGAATAAGTGCTGGCGAGGATGTGGAGAAAAGGGAACCCTCCTGCACTACTGGTGGGAATGCAGACTGGTGCAGCCACTGTGGAAAACAGTATGGAGATTCCTCAAAAAACTGAAAATCGAACTGCCTTTTGACCCAGCTATCCCACTTTTAGGAATATACCCCAAGGACACCATAGAACGGCTCGAAAAGGAGAAATGCACCCGCATGTTTGTGGCAGCATTGTTCACAATAGCGAAGATCTGGAAACAACCCAAGTGTCCGTCAGAGGACGAGTGGATTAAAAAGCTTTGGTACATATATACTATGGAATACTACTCAGCCATAAGAAATGATGACATCGGATCATTTACAATAACATGGATGGACCTTGACAACATTATACGGAGTGAAATAAGTAAATGAGAAAAAAAACTAAGATGAATCCATACATAGAAGGGACATAAAAATGAGACTCAGAGACATGAACAAGAATGTGATGGCAACAGGGGCAGGGGGTTGGGGGAGGGGGGAGGGGGTGAAGAAGGAGAGAGGGGTTAGGGGAGGGGAGGGGCACAAAGAAAACCAGATAGAAGGTGACAGAAGACAATTTAACTTTGGGGGAGGGGTATACAGCACAATCAAATGTCAAAATAATCTAGAGATATTTTCTCTCAACATATGTACACTGATTTATCAATGTCACTGCATTAAATTTAAAAAAAAAAAAAAAAAAAAAAGCCTGACCAGGTGGTGGCGCAGTGGATAGAGCGTCGGACTGGGATGCGGAAGGACCCAGGTTCGAGACCCCGAGGTGGCCAGCTTGAGCGCGGGCTCATATGGCTTGAGCAAAGAGCTCACCAGCTTGGACCCAAGGTCGCTGGCTCCAGCAGGGGGTTACTCGGTCTGCTGAAGGCCCGCAGTCAAGGCACATGTGAGAAAGCAATCAATGAACAACTAAGAAGTCGCAACGCGCAACGAGAAACTGATGATTGATGCTTCTCATCTCTCTCCATTCCTGTCTGTCTGTCCCTGTCTATCTCTGCCTCTGTAAAAATAAATAAATAAAAAAAAAAAAAAAAAAAAACTTCCAGTAAACAAAAGTCCCAGACCAAATGCCTTCACAGGTGAATTTTACCAAACACTCAAAGAAGAACTAATACCTATCCTTCTCAAGCTATTTCAAAAAATTCAAGAGGAAGGAAGACTTCCAAGCTCTTTTTATGAGGCAAGCATTATCCTCATTCCAAACCAGGTAAAGACATTACAAAGAAAGAAAACTATAGACCATTATTCCTGATAAACATAGATGCTAAAATTCTCAACAAAGTATTAGCAAACCAGATCCATCAATACATCAAAAAGATCATAGCCTGACCTGTGGTGGCGCAGTGGATAAAGCGTCAACCTGGAAACACTGAGGTTGCCAGTTCGAAACCCTGGGCTTGCCTGGTCAAGGCGCATATGGAAGTTGATGCTTCCTGCTCCTCCCCCCTTCTCTCTCTCTCTCTCTCTCTCTCTCCTCTCTATAATGAATAAAAAAAAATCTAAGAAAAAAAATTAAAAAAAAAAAAAGATCATACATCATGATCAAGTGGGATCTATTCCAGGGAGACAAGGCTGGCACAATATTTGCAAATCAATAAATTTGATTCATCACATAAAAGGAAGGATAGCCTGACCAGATGGTAGCACAGTGGACAGGGACGCAGAGGACTCAGGTTCAAAACCCCAATGTTGCCAGCTTGAACACAGGCTCCTCAGGCTTGGGTGCAGGCTCAACAGCTTGAGCACAGGGTTGCTGGCTTGAGTGTGGGATCATAGACATGACCCCATGGGCCACTGGCTTGAACCCAAAGGTCACTGGCTTGAACCCCAAGGTTGCTGGCTTTAGCTAAAAGGTCACTGGCTTGAGCAAGTGGTCACTTGCTCTGCTGTAGCCCCCCCCTCATCCAGTTAAGGCACATATGAGAACGCAATCAATGAACAACTATGGAGCTGCAATAAAGAATTGATGCTAAAAAAAAAATAAACAAAAAATAATAAAAAGAATTGATGCTTCTCATCTCTCTCCATTCCTGTCTGTCTGCCCCTATCTCTTCCTCTCTCTGTCTCTTCCTCTCTGTCACAAAAATAAATAAATAAGGAAGGGAAAAAAAAATCACATGATTATATCAATAAGTGCAGAAAAAGCATTTGATAAAATCCAGCGCCCATTTATCATCAAAACTCTCAGCATGCCCTGGCCAGTTAGCTCAGTGGTAGAGTGTCGGCCTGGTGTATGGAAGTCCTGGGTTTGATTTCTTGCCAGGACACACAGGAGAAGAACCCATCTGCTTCTCCACATTTCCCCCCTTTCTGTTCTATCTCTCTCTTCCCCTCCCGCAACCAAGGCTCCATTGGAGCAAAGTTGGCCGGGGCATTGAGGATGGCTGTTTGGACTCCACCTCAGGTGCTAGAATGGCTCCGATTGCAGCAGAACAATGCCCCAGATGGGCCGAGCATCACCCCCTGGTGGGCATGCTGGGTGGATTCCAGTCTGGCACATGCAGGAGTCTGTCTGCCTCCCCCGCTTCTCACTTTGGAAAAATACAAAAAAAAAAAAAAGACCTCTCAACAAAGTGGGAATACAGGGAACATACCTCAACATAATAAATGCCATCTATGACAATAGCCAACATCATCCTCAATGGGAAAAAATTAAAAGCAATCCCCTTAAGACCAGGAATAAGGCAGAGGTGCTCCCTTTTACCACTCATATTCAATATAGTACTGGAAGTCCTAGCCACAGCAATCAGACAAGAAGAAGAAATAAAAGGCATCCAAATTGGAAAAGAAGAAGTAAACCTATCATTATTTGCTGATGACATGATACTGTACATAAAAAACCCTAAAGTCTCAGTCAAAAAAACTACTAGACCTGATAAATGAACTTGGCAATAAAATTAATGTTCAAAAATCAGTGGCATATTTATACACCAACAATAAACTGTCAGAAAGAGAAATTAAGGCAACAGTCCCATTCACTATTGCAACAACAACAAAAAATAATAAATTACCTAGGAATAAGTTTAACCAAGGAGGTAAAAGACTAATACTTAGAAAATTATAAGACATTGAAAAAAGAAATCAAGGAATATACAAATAAATGGAAGTATATACTATGTTCATGGATAGGAAGAACAAACGTCATTAAAATGTCTATACTTTCCAAAGCAATCTATAAATTCAATGCAATTCCTGTTACAATACCAACAGCATACTTCAAAGATATAGAACAAATATCTCAAAAATTTACATGGAACCAAAAAAGAACACAAATAACTTCATCAATTTTGGAAATGAAGAATAAAGTGGGAGGTATCACACTTCCTGATATCAAGTTATACTACAAGGCCATTGTAATCAAAACAGCCTGGTACTGGCATAAGCACAGGCATATAGATTAGTGGAACAGTACAGAGAACCTAGAAATAAATCCACGCTTTTATGGTCAATTGATATTTGACAAAGGAGGTAAGAGCATACAATAGAGTAAAGAAAGTCTCTAATAAATGGTGTTGAGAAAACTGGACAGGTACATGCAAAAAAATGAAATGAACTTTACATCATTTACAAAAATAAACTCAAAATGGATAAAAGGCTTAAATGTAAGGCATGAAACCATAAACACCTTGAAAGAAAACATAGGCAGTAAACTCTCCGATATCTTTCATACCAATATTTTTGGGAGACTTGAATCCATGTAGACACAATAAATAAAAATTAAAAAAAAAAAATTTTTAAAAGAAACGAAATCTAGCTTGACCAGGCGGTGGCGCAGTGGATAGAGCGTTGGACTGGGATGCAGAGGACCCAGGTTCAAGACCCCGAGGTCTCCAGCTTGAGCTCAGGCTCATCTGGTTTGAGCAAAAAGCCCACTAGCTTGAACCCAAGGTCGCTGGCTCTAGCAAGGGGTTACTCAGTCTGCTGAAGGCCCACGGTCAAGGCACATATGAGAGAGCAATCAATGAACAACTAAGGTGTTGCAACGTGCAATGAAAAACTAATGATTGATGCTTCTCATCTCTCTCCGTTCCTGTCTGTCTGTCCCTGTCTATCCCTCTCTCTGACTCACTCTCTGTCTCTGTAAAAAATAAATAAATAAAATTAAAAAAAAAAAAAAAAGAAACGAAATCTATATTACCATACAATTTTGAAGAAGATATATTTTCTGATCTAAAATTAAGTTCCAGCTAAGGTAAAAAACTGTCCCAGTTTTAGCATTTTAAGTACCAAATCCTGGGAAACCTCTCAGTCCCAGAAAACTAGAACTTAATGCCAGTCGTGTTTTTTCAGGCCTAGATGCAAACGCAAAGGAAATGTCCATATTTCAAACTGTGCAATTGAGGAGCTTCCATCTAACCTGCAACTAGAAGTGATTAATCTGCAAAGTAACAATGTGCTAACAGTCAAACACCAAGAGAAGAATCTAATACTATTCTATATAATAAGATGCTGTTCATGGGTTGGTATCAGTATTTGTACTTGTCTGTTTGAAAAGGCATTTTCATAAGTGAAATACATAAAATCTTATCAGAGATCAGCATGAACAGATGAGCATTTGAAGTTGAGTTTGATGAAACAGAACAGTAACTTTGAACCCCAAATAATTGAAATGGCATCCGCCATCCCCAGTAGTAGGTATGCTTCACACACACACAAAAATTATACTATTACTGTAGTTTGAATTTTTCAATTAAAAAATTGTAGAATTTTTCTCTTTTGTTATATAATAAGTACTTAGTATCTTCAGTGTTCCCTCTTGGCCGGCAAAGCCTAAAACATTTACTATCGGGCCCTTTACATTATGTCGGTCTCTCGTCTAAACTAAGACAAATACAGTTACAGGATGGGGACTGTCTTAATTGACAAACTCAATGAAGCAGTAACACTAGCTTTTATAGGAAAAATAAACAAAAGTGGCATACATTTAAAAGACGGTAACACCCATCAATCTTTTTAGATGTCCATCTAGAATCTAGATCATAAATTATAACACATTTGATATGGAAGTTAATTTTCCTTTATATGATAAAATTGGTATAGAGTCAATGAAGATTGACAGTAACATGGTGAAACTTGGTGTCTTTTTGAAGTTTTTTTTTTTTTTTTTAGTTTAGCTCAAAAATGTCAAGATTACAAAATAAAAATTACTACTTAAAACACAGAGTATCCCTGGCTGTTTTTATTGTCTATAGAAGACTCTTAAAATATACATAAATTAAAGCAGTGTAGTTTGTTTTGTTTAGTCATAAGAACAATTTGTTGTCAATTGGGAAGACAAAATTTTGAGTCAGTTTCTGAGAGAGATTGTTAATGTTAATACTCCTAGAAATCTTCCAGAAGAGAATAACCATCTTACTGTGTGATGCAAGCTTTTATCTACTTAAATGCAAGAGCCAATGCATTATTTTTTAAAAATCCAGAAAAATCCTACAAAAGTATATTAAATCCAGATTTCACAGCATGGCTCCATCTTGTATTGAAAATGGTATGAAATGTCTTAACTCTGTACCTAAACAAAACATCCCAGTGTATACAAAAATGCCCCCAAAAAGCAAGTAATTTAGAGTTAATAACAGATTAGTAACATGTATTTTTATAGAAATACAATCATCGTCAAGGTATTTCTTGGTAGTAGGACTACAAGGAGGAATAAAAAGCCGCTGATAAACTTTGGAAAACTTCCCAACTGGGAAGGTAGACTAAGTGAATAATAACAGGAGGTAACATACACATGGTGCCGAATGAGTGGCAGATGCATACATGCACCAAGTACTATACTGGGATCTATGAATGCCAGCAGTTACGGTTTCAAGGATGAGAAATGTACATTAATACCAACTAATATACATCAATAATGAGGAATTAGGTTGTGGCAGTAACGACACTTAGCCTAATGGCATATACATTTAAGTAAAGGTGCCTCTTTTAAAAGCATCATTTTAATGTACAAAGTGAGGGCCAGCAGGTATATCACTGCTCTGAGAGCAAATACTCACTAATTTGAAGTGTGGTTATTGCTTTCTCTAGAGTTTTTAGTATTTTAAGTTATGATTAAATATTTCTCTTTTTTTAGTGAAGATATTAAGAGATTCTGTTAGTTTTTATTAAGGTCCTTTATTAGATTTAAATATAATTAATGTTGTGATCTTTTATTTCAGAGGGAGAAATTAAAGAAGACTGCATAGGACAGGTAAAACACTTTTGATTACTATTTATTAGACCTTAAATTCCAAGAGAAAAGCATACTATATGTGATTATTTTGAATTCTCAAATATTTGCCTGCTGCTGTATATTAAGTGGAAACATTTTTCTAGAAAGTAAATCAGCTTATCAGTATTTCAAAGTTGTAATTATTAAAATATTTATTTCTGAAAAATAAAAATTGTGCATATGAAACATATACAAGTGAAATTATATATCTGAAATTTGCCTCAAAATAATCCAGTGGGGAGAAAGTAGGGATATAGGTGACCCTACATCAGCATGAGTTGATAACTGATGAAGGGGAGTGGTGGGCAATATAGCAGGGTACAGATACCATTCTCTATTCTTTGGTATATGTTTGAAATTATCCAGAATTAAAAGTTCAAGTATAAAAGTTTTATAATAAGGACAGTTATCAAAATAACTTTATTACATTTATGTGTAATATTAGCAATACCAGTGAGTTCTCTCTTGATATTGTGTCGCTGACATTACATTGAAGTTCATTTTGAGAGGAGGTGTCAATGCCTTGTTACACCATTTCAGAAAGCCTAGGTATAAGTCAGAGAAAGCCTCATCATCTTATTAAAAGCCCACAATGGACTGTAATAACTGATTCATTATGAGACTTGAGTTTAAATGATAGTCCCACAATTACTAGCATTATAACTTTGGAAAAATCATTTCATCTCTATAAGCCTCAACGTACTCATCTGCAAACTAGAGAGAATTCCACATACCCCACAGGATTTCTATGAGACTCTATTGTGACCATGTATGTGGTAGGACTTTGTTAATTATATGGAGCTATAGTAGTGATAATAATAATAATCAACATCAGTACTTTAATCTCCTTTATGGACACATCTATATTGACAATAAAACTTTTTAAAATTTTTTGTTTGGAGAGAACTACTACTCCATATTACTGCTGAATATATATGCATAATAATCTGCATTTAATTTGTTAAAGCTTAAAGAAACTTAACCATAAATTTTGTATTTTTAAAATAGCTTCTTTCTTTAGAACCCTCACTAAAGAAATAAAACTGCATTCTGTCAGAATTTTACAGATACACAAGTATACATGATAATCAATCAAGAAACTGACTTCCCAAGGGTCTTTCTAGAGGACTTGTACAGAACAAGAGAAACATCAATCAGCTAGAATGGTTATCATAACCTAACTGGCTGTAAGTCTGAGTTCAGATTAGCACCAACTCACATAAACTTCATTTTCAACCCTCATGTTTCTTTTTTCAGAAATTGTTAAATACAGTTAAAATACAGATTTTTACAACCTGTCATTATTGCTTGTAAAGGATTTTCTCATTCAAACATTTTATGCGCTACATTTTAAAAGTAGGGTTTTGTGTATCTGTATAATTTTCTCTTAATAACTTTTTCAGTATGTCTCTTTATCAACTATTTACCAACTTTAATCAACTGAATATATTAAATAGAAATAATTTTTAAATAAAATAATTAATGTTTATTTATCAAGTGCTTATTATCTGACTGGCACTGATTTCATTACTTTAAATATTTTAATGCAGTTAATTCTCACAACAACCTTATTAGGTAAATACTACTATTAGCCTCCTTTTACAAACAGCAGACACAAAAATTAAGTTGCTTCCCCACAGTCACACAACTTGTAAGGCATGCAGCTGGAATTCAAACCCAGTCTGGCTCTACACCAGGGTTTCTAAATCTCAGAGCTACTGACATTTTTTTTGGACTGGATGATTCTTTGTTTTAGGGGGACCCTCCTGTGCATTGCAGGGTGTCCAGCAGCATCCCTGGCCTCTATCTACTAAATGCCAGTAGCTTCCCCATCCAAGTCATGACAACCAAGCAACGTCTCCAGACATCATAAAGTGTCTCCTTGGGGGAGGGAGAAATCATGAATGATTAAAGCAGTATAGTTTATGGTAGTATATTTCACCACAATTTAAAAAATAATTAAAAAGAAAAAGAAAGGAATGAAACCACTAGAGTTCTAACTAGCTCTAGGCAAGATTTTAAGAGGGATTTGTGCTAATAACAAAAGTTGAGGGGAAGAATTTGAGTTCTGTATTTAAGCGTTTTTATTTTTAGAGAGGGGGGTGGAGAGAGAGAGGAGAGAGAGAAGGGGGGGAGGAGCAGGAAGCATCAACTCCCATATGTGCCTTGACCAGGCAAGCCCAGGGTTTCGAACCGGCGACCTCAGCATTTCCAGGTCGACGCTTTATCCACTGCGCCACCACAAGTCAGGCTATTTAAGCGTTTTTAGATAGCTTTAAAAAATTTATTAAATTTCTTGGAGTGACATTGATTAATATGATAATATAGGTTTCAGGTGTACAATTCTATAATACATCATCTGTATACTGTACTGTGTGTCCACCACTCAATGTTAAATCTCCTTCCATCACCACATATTTGACCCATTTTGCCCTCTTCTACCTTCCTCCCCCGTCCCCTATTCTCCTCTGGTAACCACCATATTGTTGTCTATATGGTATCTCAAATTTTTGTTTGTCTTGTTTGCTGCTCTCAGTTTTATATCCCACATATGAATGAAATCATATGGTTCTTAACTTTTTCTGACTATTTTGCTTAGCTTGATATTCTCAAGACTCATTCATGTTATAAAATGACAGTACATTTTGCCTTTTCTGATGGCCGAGTAGTATTCCATATTGGATATGTACCATATCTTCCTTATTCAATCATCTGTTGGAGGAAACTTTAGTTGTTGCCATGTCTTGGCCACCGTGATTAATGCTGCATTGAACATAAAGGTGCATATATCTTTGTGAATAAATCTTCTCAAGTTTTCAGGTAGAAAGCAGAAGAGAGTTTGCTGAATTACATGGTAACTCTATTCTTAATTTTTTGAGGAACCATCATACTGTTTTTTCATAGTGGCTGCACCAATTTACATTTCTACCAGTACTGTATGAGGGTTCCTTTTTTTCTCCACAGCCTCTCCAACACTTACTACCTGTCTTGTTGATAATAGCCATTCTAACAGGTGTGAGGTGGTATCTCATTGTGATTTTATTTGCATTTCCCTAACCGCTAGTGAAGTTGAGCATCTTTTTATACCTGTATCTGTTGCTCATTTGTGTCTTCATGGGTGAAGTGTCCGTTCAGGTCCTCAGCCTAATTTTTAATTGGCTTGTTTTATCGTTGTTCAGTTGTATGAGTTCTTTTTATATATTTTGGATAACCTATTGTTAGAGCTGTTTGCAAAAATCTTCTATTCAGTTGGTTGCCTTTTGGTTCTGTTGGTTTGTTTGCCTGTGCAGAAGCTTTTTATTATAATTTGATATGGTCTCATGCATTTATTTTTTGCTTTTACTTCCCTTGCCTTTTAGGTCAAATTCATAAAATCCTAAGACCAATGTCCATTAATATAGTACCTATGTTTACTTTTATTTAGTTTATTGTTTAAGGTCCTATATTTAGGTTTTTGACCCATTTTGAGTTACTTTTTGTGTGTGATGACAAATAGCAGTCTAGTTTCATTCTTTTGTATGTGGCTTTCCACTTTTCCCAGCACCATTTATAGAAGAAGGTTTTTTTATCATATGTTTTGGCTCCTTTGTTGAAAATTATTTGCCCATATACATGTCGGTTTATTTCTGGACTCTCAATTTTCTGTCCCATTGGTCTACAAATAAAAGTTAATGAGGCTAACTTGGACTTGCATATTGGAACTAATTTCTAAGGATGGAATATACCTCTTTCTTGTTTCCAACCCTGGCTTTGGTCATAGACATGTAAGTAATAAATGATGTTGTTTATATATATATATAAATTATCTTACCTGAACTACTCATTGGTATACTGTCTGGAAGACAAAGACATCGTGAACTTAGAAATGAAAGAAACTCATTTTTTCAATGTGGAATTATGACAGTTACAGTGATATGTTACTTATATTGTTGTGTCTGTCCTTATTTCATCTAGGAGAGTGTAGTGCAGATAGACTGGAGAGTGTGGAAGTATGTATACATACTATGTGCTCATATATATATATCCCCATGGATTAAGCCATAGTTTTCATATGACTGGGAGGACCATAAGTAAATTCTTTACTTTCTGTTTTCCAAATTTTATTTAATGAATATACTTTATTTCTAATATTTATTAAATAACTGAGTATACAAAGTATGTTATTTCATTATTCATCAAAATATTCCTATATAGAGGACAAGTCTAGGTTATTCAGCATGAAACAGACTTTCATGGAAACCTTGGAAATGTCCTGAAGTCTTCTTTTAAAAATAGAATGGATTTTAAAGGAAATCCATCAAGGAAAATACTTATTTTTTTTAAGTCCTTGGAAATCCTTGAGAACTTAATTCTGTGATTCCTACTTTTTAAAAATGTAATTCCTAATGTAAGAGAGGCCTCAAGGGCTGCGGAGAAGACACTGCAGAGCATCCAAAATATGGCTGAACAGACCATGCTTTCTGGGTATGCAACGTCTGGCCTTCAAGCAAAAATTATATTCAGATATTAGAAAATAATTTACCTAGGATCTCTGCCAGTTAGTGAATAATACCAAAAGCTAAAGCCAGGTTTCTTGATCCACTAGAATGTGGCATAAATAATAGACATTAGGCCTGACCTGTGGTGGCGCAGTGGGATAAAGCGTCGACCTGGAACACTGAGGTCGCCGGTTCAAAACCTTGGGCTTGCCTGGTCAAGGCACATATGGGAATTGATGCTTCCTGCTCCTCCCCCTTCTCTCTCTCTCTGTCTCTCTCTCTCACTCCTCTCTCTCTAAAATCAATAAATAAAATATTTAAAAAAAAATAATAGACATTGGTATATAGAGGTTTATAAGCCAGGAGTTGGAGCTTATGTGTTTTTTAAATACCAGTGCTTTTGTAAATGATTTTTTGTTTTTAAATTGAAAGCTAAAAGCCAGCACCTACACACAAGCCTCAGGAAATATTAAATTACTCATTCTTCTTGTTGCCTGTTTTTCCAGGTTTTTAAAAAAGCTTGTGTCCATCCGGATCCACAAGTACTTGCATACATACATGTTCCCTTACTTGCCAGGCTCACACCTGTTCTCTTTGAAATGGAACTACTTACAGTACTGTAATGCAATGTCTTTCTGAAAGGCTTCTCTTAGCAAAAGAACTTTCAAAGTATAACTTAGAAATAACTTTTAAGAAAAATATCTCCAATCATGACATGTTAGTGTAAGTACAACCAGCATCTCTGCACTCTCTTTACCTTTCCCCTTTACCATTTCGAGTCGAAGTAGGTTATCGCCAAACTTTTGAAAATGTCCCCACTGTGTTATTTTTCAAATGATATCACTCATAGTAAGAGATGATTTTACTTTGGGTGTGAAACACACAATACAATATACCATCGATATATTATAGAATTATATACTTGAAACCCATTTAATTTTATTAACCAATGTCACATCAATAATTTTAATTTTAAAAATAATGAAAATCCTTGTTGGGGGATAAAAAGAAAGAATAAGAAGTGGGAAATGGATGAGATTCTTGTTAGTACCTCTTTACAGCTTCCTAAAATTTTATACAGGGCTTATAAAATCATTCTCTATGAACCATTACTTCTAGAGCCCCTAACAAATACTTAGTAAAACATCAAAATTAAGAAGTATATGCTATGTAGAATCTTTTAGAACAGATAGTATTGTAAAAATCAAATAGGAGGAATCACAAATGACCTACAATTTACAACTTTTCATTGTAGAAGCCCTCAGATGCTTCCAGATTTCAACTAATATCCTTTCCTTTCCTCTTTGCCTTTTTATGTTTCACGTATTATTTTTCTTCACTGACTTTTATGAATACTATACAAAAAATTTAAGAGTAAGATAAATATACAGTTCGCTTGTTAACATATTTAATGAATTTTAAACTTAATTTTGTTTCACTGTTTTATAGATTTAAATTAAAAGTATTAAAAATATAATATTAAGTCAATTATTTTTACTCTCTGCTTAAATATGATTTTTATTTCTTTACTTTCAGGAAATTGGAGATGGTGGTTCTCTCAGAATGGTTCACTTTGGTTTGGTATAAATAATATGAAATTTGTGTTTTACTGACTAAAACCTCCCTGTATGGAGTAAGAAGAGGAAAGACAGTATAAATTAGTTAAGAGTTTAAATTCAGAGTGTTCTTCAAAGTAAAGTTTTATTAGTTTCAAAAACATGCAGCACAATGGCGAAGTGATTCTAAGTAAATGTGCTTACCTTATTTGCATTAATGTAAAATTTTGGAAGGTTCCTAAACTGTACATTATTTGGTGCTTCAAAAGAAGAATGCTTAAACTTGGCTCTTCCAAGTATTTAAACATTTCCTCTTGTGATCTTGTTTACATGATTAATTCCTATTATAAATGAAGTATTGAGCAAAAATTTCAGCCCAGACCCATTTTAGGAGACAGTTTTCCCTAGGTCTCTATAATTAGTGCTATGAGGCACTGACTTCTCCCCATCCCCTTGGAACAAATTACTGTCTCCCTCTGAAGCAAAGGACAGGCATGCTTACTGCCCATTATAAAAAATCTAAGTTCCCTAAGCTCCAAATTCTTATCCTTTACACAGCCCACTGAGTGTGAAGATGTCCTCTGTCCCTCTTTATATCACTCTGTAGGAAGGGAGCTCAGGAAATCTAAGTTGATACTTTAGGTATTATAATTGTGAGCAATAAAGTGTCTTTTACCTCTGACGGAGGAGTCTCCTGTGTTCTACCAGCATGAAACTGGAGTTTGATAACTTGTTAGCTTGCAAGCAGAGTAAAGATCTCAGACCTTTAAAGTTCTTGACACCCATCCATTAATTAGAAAGCATATATTTTATAATTGTAAACATCTATAATAATGAATATCTTTTTCAAATATTGTATATGAGGTAAATTATATATTTAAATCTATAGTTTAGAGCTAATTGGATTGAAGGCTTTTATAGTTTAGGTTTTTCTCCCTATTCTTCTGTTCCTCTACCAGAGAGGAGGACAGGAAAAGGAGATGAAACCCCAATGACATTTTTCAGTTTGCTGCTGCTCTGGAAAAGCCTTAGCGATGCAGAGTGTGGGAGCCACGCTGCAAAGAGATGTAGAGCTTCCAACAAATTTTCATTTTACTATTCCCAACCCTCTTTATTACATGAAACAAAAGTTAAATAATTTTTTTAATTGTATTGAGAAAGATACAGTTTTTGTCAAGACGGCAACATTTTCTCCGTATTTTCTAGTATATAGTTATAAATCAAAAATACAAACCACGTTTCCTGACCTACCAAATCCTTTGTTTATTTGACCACTGTCTTCTTCAGCAAGATGAGAGACTAGTAGAAAAGTTCAGGACTATTTCTATGTCCTGTGTAAGTAGACCATAGTCTATGCTAAAAAGTAAAAACTTAAATGAGATATTAAGATAAAATACGAATATAAGTAAAACTATTTTGTTCTATATAATGATGATGTTTGCTAGTTGTCTAGGTGAAAACTAAACAAAGCTTAATTTTTTAATTTTCTTATTATTTATTGATTTTTTTAGAGAGAGAAGGAGGGAGATAGAGAAAGAGAAACAGCGATTCATTGTCCCACTTATACTTATGCATTCATCGGTCAAAACTTAGTTCTTAAATAAATTACCCATTTTCCCACTTCATGTGCCTCTGGAAAAATTAACGTGAATGAATATATATATATAATATATATATATATATTATATATATATATATGTTTAGATAGTGGTAAGATGAGATTCTTGACAATGTCCATGGTTTATAAATACTATGTTTTCCAAATGCTGTGAACCTGGAGGTGTGTTCTGATTAAATGTTACAACAAATTGTATCCCTCTTCTGCTACAGACAAGCGGGGTTGTCACGTGTCATGTGCTCCCGTGGAGGTGAGAAGAGTGGTGTAACAAGAACAGCTGGGGAGCAACTGCACCAGCACTGACATGTTCACAGTGTGTCCTTTAGGAATAGGTCCATAAGCTTTTTCAACTCTTCTCCAAAATTCCCAGACCCCAAATAATGCCATAATGACTCATATTAGCTATAATGCTGTACCTGTTGTCTAGAATAAACTATGTTAGGAATGCTTATTATCTAAAAGGTTTTGGTTCTTTAAAAAGTCAAATAACCTAAACTGCTATTATATTTGCACTATCCTGCTCTGTGTGCCTGGAATCATCCCTTTGTCTAGTGTACCCACGCTGTACAATAAGTCTTCACTTAACATTGTCAATAGCTTCTGTGACTTTAAGAAAAATGATGTATAACAAAGCCACTTTTAAACACGAGTTAAGTTCCTATGGCATCTTATCAATATTATAATGAAATGACGCTGAATTATGTTATTTAGGGATCTGCTATATACCGCTCGGGACAAAAGTAGGTTTACCGTTGTGAGTATGCAAAACAGAGTTTATTACTGTATTATTTCCCATACCAACAACTGTAAGCCTACTTTTGCCCATCCCTGTACATTTCCTGCCTGTTAATCATTTAGCAGCCATCTCAGTTATCAGATTGAATCCCACAGTATCAGAGTGCATTTGTTCAAACAACCCTTATTTCAATGAATGGCCCCAAAGCCCAAGAGTAGTGATGCTGGCAACTCGGAAATGCCAAAGAGAAGCCAGAGAAGCCATACAATGATTTGTTTAAGGGAAAAGGTAGAAGTTCTCTACTTAACAAGTAAAGAAAAAAATGATATGCTGAGGTTGCTAAGATCTATGGTAAGAATCTATCCGGAAATTGTGAAGAAGAAAAAAGAAATTCGTATTAGTTTTGCTGTCACACCTCAAGCGGTAAAAGTTATGACAACAGTGGGTATAAAGATGAAAAAGCATTAGCCAGACCAGTGGTAAGTTACTCCAATAAAGTGGCAAGAATCCAAACAATATTTAATGGCACTATTTCACCACATAAACCATCAAAGAACTTTTCCATGAATCCCTATGAAAGTCTGAAAAAAATATGTTTTTGAGGTTTATTTAAATTTAATTTGGAGAAGAAGTATACATCAACCAGTCAAGAAGCATGCCATTCATTCTTCATAATCTAACTTAACGAATTCAGCTTTTTGCTGAATTGCAGCCATATTTCTGTCAGTTCTAGTGATATGAGGGATTAATCTGAAACAAGACAGTGAAGCTTAGTCCTTATAATCTAGTCTTCATGCTACAGCGATTTCAAAGTTATTTTATTTTGTAAAATATTTTTAAAAGAAAAATTATAAAAAAGTAATGCTATACAATCCCTCTACTGGGTAGATACCCCCCAAACTCAGAAACATTGATACGTAAAGACACATGTAGCCTCATGTTCATTGCAGCATTGTTCATAGTGGCCAAGACATGGAAACAACCAAAAAGCCCTTCAATAGATGACTGGATAAAGAAGATGTGGCACATATACACTGTGGAATACTACTCAGCCATAAGAAATGATGACATCAGATCATTTACAACAAAATGGTTGGATCTTGGTAACATTATATGGAGTGAAATAAGTAAATCAGAAAAAACTAAGAACTGCATGATTCCATACATAGGTGGGACATAAAAACGAGACTAAGAGACATGGACAAGAGTGTGGTTATGGGGGGGGGGGTGGAGAGGGAAAGGGGGAGGGGGAGGGGCACAAAGAAAACTAGATAGAAGGTGATGGAGGACAATCTGACTTTGGGTGATGGGTATGCAACATAATTGAATGACAAGATAACCTGAACATGTTTTCTTTGAACATATGTACCCTGATTTATTGATGTCACCCCATTAAAATAAAAATTTAATATACAAAATGTAATGCTATAAATGTACATAGAACAAGAATAATTTCCCTAAAATATTAGGTTTTAATGTCCATGTAACATGAACAGATTATTTAATAATGTCAAAAATGTCTAAAACTATTCATGTAATATGAATAATGAACTTCTTTATTTATAAATGTCAAATAAATGTCATATTTAATTTTGTGAGGCAGAATTAAAGTATTCATTTGATAATATTTTATATAAAATAAAAATCAAGTCTTAGATACAGATTCATTCAGGGTGGGTTCTATCTAGACATTAGTACATTCCTATTTTGTGACCACTTAATGAAGTTGCCACTATCAAGAGAGAGGTAGTCGTGTATTTACAAGTAGAGCAAAAGGCATTGTGAGGCTAAAAAGATCCCTTGCTTTACTCTGTAAATATTCACCTTATATATAAAAATAAAATTACTCATGCTGTATACAAGAGATGCCAATAACTTCTTATTTGCAAACCGGCCCTTTTTGTAACACTGGAAGGAACAGATCCCTCTGTGCCATTCAGTTCAATCCCTTCACTCCCAACCCTACCCTCCAGAACACAACTGATTGAAGCAATTTATTACTCTCTCCTGGAGATTTGAAATTAGAAACCAAATCATGGAAAGAAGAGCCAGATGTCATGTAGACTCTAGGTCTTAAACTATCATTTGATTTAATTTAATTTTTACTTTTATTTGCTGATTTCAGCAAGGGAGGGAGGGAGGGAGGGAGGGAGGGAGGGAGGGAGACAGGAACATCAATTTGTTTCTGTATGTGCCCTGACCGGGAATCTGAGGATCAAACTGACAACCTTTGCACTTCTGGACGATGCTCTAACCAACTGAGCTATCAGGCCAGGGCTTAGGGTATCATTTTAGATGGTCATGATAAGGCCTCAGGCAAGTGAATATGTGTACAGGAAAGTCAGTCTATCATGAATTAGAAGAGA
This sequence comes from Saccopteryx bilineata, assembly GCF_036850765.1. Taxonomy (NCBI): domain Eukaryota; kingdom Metazoa; phylum Chordata; class Mammalia; order Chiroptera; family Emballonuridae; genus Saccopteryx; species Saccopteryx bilineata. The sequence continues at coordinate 119,394,384 of NC_089492.1, read as the reverse complement.
GCATCAAACATGCAGAGAAATGTCAACAAGCCAGCTGGTTACAGAGAGCTGTTTCTACAAGGCTGCCAGAAATTAAATAAAATGAAATGCCCTTTTATGATATCAACTTTCTCCACCTTTTTTTTGAAACTTTTGAATGGCTTTCTCCTTTTGCAACCAAACATTCCTTGATTATAAATGATTCACAAAACATTTCATACACAGAATTTTAGGAAATAATTAATGACTTCCAAAAATGAAGAAACAAATTCTTTCAAATGGTCTTTAAAAAGGAGGTTTTCAACCTTTTTACACTTGGGGATCAGTGAAAATAAGGGTATTATTTTAAAGACTGCTACGGCAGAAATCACCCTGAGCATAAGCGAATTCAACTAAGATCATTGGGTCTATCAGGGTGGTTAAATCTTTCGCGTACTGGCATGAACGACTTCACAGACTAGCGATTGAAAACATTGCTTTAAAAACACTGCTTTTTAAAAATATCTGAGAATTACTGCTTTTTCAAAAATGAAAAGGCATGAGAGAAATGGCACCAGTAAATAGATATTGTCCTCTATGCCTCCACAATTTGCAGTAAGGTACTCAAGCTGTGAAACTTCCTCAGCACATAAGAGATTTTTTATTCTTATTCTTACAGAATGTTAATGTCAAGATTCAATTTAAATATCTACCTATCTCCTCTAGTGCAATTTTATTTTTTAAATCTCTTAATTTTAGGATTATTTCACTCTTTCTGTCATTTTAATATACAATAGTCCCCACTTATCTTTCCACAGGTTCAGTGGAATAGTCCCCTCCCCAGTTTTGCTTTCCACAGGTTCAGTTAGGTACACTCAACCTCAGCCCAAAAGCTTTAAATGGAAATTTTCAGAAATATACAACTCATAAGTTTTAAACTGCACACCATTCCGAAAAGCACGATGAAATCTTGCTCCATCCCACCCTATGTGACCTGGGAAGTGAATCATCTCTTTGCCCAGTGTTTCCATTTACTGGCCAGTTGGTTATCAAATTGATTCTTGTGGTATCACAATGCTTCTGTTCAAATAACCTTTATTTTACTTAGTGGCCCCAAAGCACAAGAATAGTGATGCTGGTGATTCAGATTTGTCACAGACTGCTAAAGAGAAGCCATAAAGTGCTTCTTTTAAGTAAAAAGGTGAGTACATACAATAAGATATTTTGAGAGACCACATTCACATAACTTTTATTACAGCATATTGTTGTAATTGCTCTATTTTATTATAGGTTATTGTTGTTAATCACTTTCTGTGCCTAATTTATAAATTAAACTTTATTACAGGTATGTATATATAAGAAAAACATAGTATATATAGGGTTTGATACTATTTGTGGTTTTAGGCATTCACTGGGAGGGGGAGAGAGTGTCTTGAAACATATATCCTGCAAGTAAGTGAGGACCACTACACTTATAGACAGAAATGTTGAAATTCTCACCTAGAGGTGGATTTGCCCATTTTTCCTTTTAGTTCTAGTTTTTTGCATCCTATATTTTAAAGCTCTTTTGTTAGGTGCATATATATTTATAATTGATGAGTCTTCTTGGTCCTTTATCATTATGTAATATCCCTGGTAATTCTTCTTGCTCTGAAGTTTACTTTGATATTAATATGGCCATTCCAGCCTGACCAGGCGGTGGCGCAGTGGATAGAGTGTCAGACTGGGATGGGGAGACCCAGGTTCTAGACCCCAGCGTCGCCAGCTTGAGTGCAGGCTCATCTGGCTTGAGCAAAAAGCTCACCAGCTTGGACTCAAGATCACTGGCTTGAGCAAGGGGTTACTTGGTCTGCTGAAGGCCTGCGGTCAAGGCACATATAAGAAAGCAATCAATGAACAACTAAAGTGTCGCAATAAAAAACTGATGAATGATGCTTCTCATCTCTCATCCTGTCTGTCTGTCCCTATCTATCCCTCTCTCTAACTTCCTCTCTGTACCTGTAAAAAAATAATATGGCCATTCCAAATATAAATATTTTACTAGTATTTACATGGCATATCTTTTGCTGTCCCTTTAATCTGACTAAATCATTATATTTGTAGCAGGTTTCTATAGACACCGTATAATCTTTAAATTACTGAATCTAACAATTGCTATCTTTGTTATATTTTAAAAATTTATATTTAATATAAATATTGATATGTTTCCATTTAAGACTACCATTTTATTCTCTATTTGTTCCTATGTTTTCATTCCTGTTTTCCCTTTCCTACCTTCTTCTGCATTGAGTACTTTTTAGAATTTCATTTTGTTTATTATGTTTTTATTATATCTGTATATTTCTTTATTATACTTCTGTATATTTTTTTAGTGATTGCTCTAAGAATTACAGTGAACTTACTTAGCTTTTAACAATCTTCTTACAATCACTATTTTAACAATTCAAGTGGAAAGTAGAAACATTACCATCATATAAATCCCTTTACCCTCACCCTTTGTGCTGTGGTTATATCTCATATATTATATCAGGGGTCAGGAACCTTTTTTGGCTGAGAGAGCCATGAACACCACATATTTTAAAATGTAATTCTGTGAGAGCCATACAACGATCCATGTATGTTACGCATTATCCAATAAAAATTTGGTGTTGTCCCAGAGGACAGCTGTGATTGGCTCCAGTCACCCGCAACCATGAACATGAGCAGTAGGAAGTGAGTGGATTGTAATACAAGAGAATTTTTTCTATTTTTAACGTTATTATTTTCTTTATTAAAGATTTGTCTGCGAGCCAGATGCAGCCATCAAAAGAGCCACATCTGGCTCATGAGCCATAGGTTCCCAACCCCTGTATTATATCAACATATATTAAAAACCCCATTTGATAGTGTTTTTCAAAATTTCAACTATCAACCATATAGTAGACATAGAGAATTCAAAAAATAAGAATTTTTTATTTGTATTACCCAAAATCTTACCATTCCAGTTATTCATACATATAAACAGATTGGTACTACTGAAATGTATCATTATCTCTCTCAGTTTGGTTCTTAGCTCTACCCAGTCAGTAAACTTTCTTCACTTTTCTAGTCAACCCCCTCTCATCCATCATTACTTTCCTCAAACCTCCCATTCTACTGTTTCTCCCCTTAGTATGAGCAAATGTCCATTCCTCCTAATTCACTGATAAGGAATATCAGCCAAGACCTCCTTAAATTCTTACTATCACACTTAAACTGACCTGTACCCCCACCTATCCATTTCCCAGGGCTGGATTAAAGGGCTGACTGACCAAATAGCTACCTGAGTGCCAGTCTACAAGAAGCACTATAACATCACTGGAATAAAGTAAACAAATTGCTAATAAGTGACCATTTAAAGCATCTGCCTCTTAACCAGGCAAATGTGCACTGGTCCCTAAATCACAAAAGTTGACAGCATTTGATAGAAAATTTTAAAATACTTCTTAAACCCCCAACCTATCTCCATCAAATAGTTTTGCAAATGTATCTATTAGGTTGTACAGTACTACTGAAGTTTACCAATCATGATTCAAATGGCCAGCAGGTACTTGAAACACAATCACAATCTGTAGAAAATTTGAAAATAAATCATGCATTGCATGATGCTCTTTACCAGTAACAAGTAATTTGTTTTGTTTTGTTTTGTTTTTAACCTAAATGTGAAACCTTTAATATACCTCTCAAGAATCTGTCTGGCTCAGAAAACAGCGTAAGAAAACTGACTACAGAACCGAAATACAGAAAAATGAGAAGCATGCTGGCAACATAAAAACAAGAAAAATAACTTTAAAATATATTTTAAACAAGACTTTCCTGCTTTAATCATTTATTCAACAACATTACTGAGCACCAATTCCATGGGAAACAAGGGGAACAAGGTCCCTGCTTTTGGGGGACTTAAATCTAGGAGAAGCAGATAACAAACACACAAATGCAGGTAATAAAAATGCTATTTAAATATATATGTAAATATAGTAATAAACACTATTTGTTGTAAAAACAGATGATATGAGAGAGAAGACTGAGCTGGAGAGGCTGCTAATATAGACTAAAAGTAAGGGAAGACCAACCACAGTGAGATACAGAAATCCTAAAGGATAAAAGAAACCAACCACGCAAAGATAGAGCAGAGGGGCGGTGGGGACAGAAAATTCTAAGCATAAAGAACTCCAAGTCCCAAAACGGAAACAAGCTTGGCCTTTGAAAAGTAGAAAAAATGCTTCTCTGTGGTTAGAATATTATGAGCAAGGGAAAGAATCATGGGAGATGATGGCAGAAAGGTAGGGAGAAGTCAAATCAAGTGGGGCTTTATGGGACACTCGATCCTTAAAAAGTGTGGATAAATAATGCTATCTGGTTCTCAGTGGTAGAAAACAAGTTTTACAATATATAAGTTAAAATGTTAGGCAATGTTCTGTGCATCTGGTAAATTTTCTATTATAAACACAATGAGGCATGTAATTTTTTACTGAAGAGTCAGTATCCTCTTATATTCAATAAAATAAATGTTGAACAAATATTTGAAGGCATGTTTTTTTAGACTTCACTTTCTAATTATGGAATGGGAATCACTTCTGAGCTCTAGAGCTCATCTCTATCCACCAGAGCCTCTGATAGCTGATGTGTACACTGTGTAAGAGAAGGGCCTCTAGCTACACAATCCCTGCGCTATGGCACAAATTTAGCAGGCAAAGCACAAGATTTCAGCCCCTCCTCATCCACTTGGCCCAGTATCCTTATGCATAACCACTGAAGATGGCTTTACAAACACCTCCTTAGATGTCATACTCCATTAATAAACTCCTCTCTTCTGTAACTTCAACTGCTTCCTAATAAGCAAAGAATATTTGTCATAAACTGTTTAAAGTTTTGCCTTTCCCTTCAAAAAGTGCCTAACATTATTGTGTATTTACTATTACATGCTGCCAAAGCCTGTTCTTTTAACTTAAAATACATAACCAAAGTTATAGTAGTTCAAAAGTTCTCATTCCCTTATTGGAAACCACCAATCTTTACTTGCGTAGCTTTAAAACCATGTATACATGTAGTTATTTGTAATCCACACCCTACTTCCTATCGGTGTGAGATATATCACAGTTCAAGAATGAATTTTTGGATCATCTATAATTCTAATACCATATATCTGAATCCTGGCACTTAGCATACCATTCTGCCAAAAATAATGATGCAAAAATTGGCAGAGATACTGATTTGTCTGTCAAGAAATCCTTTTTAAATAATACATTTTAAAATTTCCTAGTCAGCACTTAAAACTTTCAAATGTTTCTTTCTAAGCAGAATGTTAAGATGGACTATAATTTAGTAAAAATGGCTAATTTGTATTATCCTTTCACAGTTAGTAAAATGAGAAAATATCAAGAATACATTTAATAGATGAATAAGATATTAAAATTTACATAAGATGCATTTTATTTAAATTTTAATTTTAAAATATTTTGTTTTGATAAAACACAGATGGTGATAGTTTTTACAGATTGTTTGCCTTCCCCTCTGATCCCCAATCTAAAACAAAATATCTGCAGATGATAGGGGCATGTAACAATTTTCAGTAAATTAAACACTTTGACTTTGGTCACGCTGAGACTATCTGAAGAAACTCTATAGCAGAGAGAATTTATGCTTCAAAACAAGGTTTAAGAAAAAACATCACAGCTCATTTGCTATGAACAAAGTGTTTTATCCTTCAGCCATTTGTACAACAAAACTGACCCTTCTCATCTGCATCACTGACTTGGTTATCTCATATTCCACAGGTAAGGAGGGAACTATCAATTACAAAGTGTTTTTATTCTTTTAATAGTAAAGATGTTCCAATTTTGGAAAAAATTAAATATTACCCATTATCCCACTACCCTAAAAGCAAGTAGTTTTTCCTTTTTAAGTATCCAATTTATATGAAAAGCAGATGCCTTAAGAGGAAGATTTTTTTTAAAAATACATTGAACTACATAGCCAAAAGGGAAGAAGTCACATTCAAGTATAAGTTGTAAAATTGGGTTAGCAGATTTTAGGTGAAAATATACAAATATAATAAAACTCCAGAATATGAATGACTTGTTTTAGCAGTGATTTAATTATATTTAGTTGTCAATTTTGGGGGGGTTATTACAGTTGACATTCTTTTTAATTTTTTAATTTTATTTAGAAAAATAATTTTAACAGACATTGATCAATAAGAGTACATAGGTTTCAGGTAAACATTTCTATAGCATTTGAATTGTTGATTATGTTGTATACACATCACCCAGAGTCAAATCATTTTCCGTCATCTTATATTTGCCCCTCTTTACTCCCTTCTTCTAAACTCCTCCCCTAAAAACCACTTCACTTTTATCTATGTCCATGAGTCTCAGTTTTATATCTCATCTATGTGTGAAATCATACAGTTCCTTTGCTTTTTCTGATTTACTTATTTCACTCAGTGTAATGTTCTCAAGGTCTGTCCATGTTGTCTTAAATGTTACTATGTCATCATTTCTTATGGATGAGTAGTATTCCATTGTATATATGTACCACTTTTTCTTCATCCAATTCTCTATTGAAGGACACTTTGGTTGTTTCTATGTCTTGGCCACTGTGAATAACGCTGCAATGAACATGGGGATGCATTTATCTTTGCATACCAATGTTTTCAAGTTTTGGGGATACCCAGTAGAAGGATTGCTGGGTTATATGGTAATTCTATTCTTAATTTTTTGAGGAACCACCATACTTTCTGCCATAATGGTTGTACTAATTTGCATTCCCACCAGCAGTGAATGAGGGCTCCTTTTTCTCCACAGCTTCTCCAACAGGTGTGAGGTGGTATCTCATTGTAGTTTTGATTTGCATTTTTTGAATAGTTAGTAATGATGAGCATCTTTTTATATATCTGTTCGCCATTAGTATGTCCTCTTGGGAGAAGTGTCTGTTCAGGTCCTCTCTCCATTTTTTAATTGGATTGTTTGCTTGTTTGTTGCTAAGCTTTGTGAGTTCTTTATATATTTTGGATATTAACCCTTTACTGGAGCTCTTCTTTGGAAATATCATCTCCCATTTAGTTGACTGCCTATCTGTTTTGTTGTCAGTTTCTTTTGCAGTGCAGAAGCTTTTTAGTTTGATATAGTCCCATTTATTCTTTTTTTTTTTTTTTTTGTATTTTTCTGAAGCTGGAAACGGGGAGGCAGTCAGACAGACTCCCACATGCGCCCGACTGGGATCCACCCAGCATACCCACCAGGGGGTGATGCTCTGCCCATCTGGGGCGTTGCTCTGTTGCAACCAGAGCCATTCTAGCGCCTGAGGCAGAGGCCATGGAGCCATCCTCAGTGCCCGGGCCAATTTGCTCCAGTGGAGCCTTGGCTGCGGGAGGGGAAGAGAGAGACAGAGAGGAAGGAGAGGTGGAGGGGTGGAGAAGTAGATGGGAGCTTCTCCTGTGTGCCCTGGCCAGGAATCAAACCCAGGACTCCTGCACGCCAGGCCGATGCTCTACCACTGAGCCAACCGGCCAGGGTCAATATAGTCCCATTTATTTATTTTTGCCTTTACTTCTCTTGCCTTTTGGGTCAAATTCATAAATTGTTCTCTACGGCCAAAGTCCATGAGCTTAGTACCTATGTTTTCTTCTATGTAATTTATTGTTTTGAATCTTGTATTTAGGTCTTTGATCCATTTTAAATTGATTTTTGTGCAGGGAACAAACTGTAGTCAAGTTTTATTCTTTTGCATGTGCCTTTCCATTTTTCCCAGCACCATTTATTGAAGAGGCTTTCTTTTTACCATTGTGTGTTTTTGGCTCCTTTGTTGAAGATGACTTGTCCATATGTATGTGGTTTTATTTCTGGGCTGTAGATTCTATTCCATTGGTCTGTTTGTCTGTTTTTCTGCCAATAGCATGCTGTTTTGATTATTGTGGCTCTATAGTATTATTATTTGAAGTCAGTTAGTGTGATACCTCCAGCTTTATTTTTTTTCCTCAGGACTGTTTTGGCTATTCAGGGTTTTTTATGGTTCCATACAAACCTGGTAATTGTTTGTTCTACTTCTTTAAAAAATGACATTGGGATTTTGATGGGGATTGCATTAAATTTGTATATTGCTTTAAGTAAAATGACCATTTTAATTATGTTGATTCTTCTAATCAATGAACATGAAATACTTTTCCATTTCATTTATCTTTTTTGATTTCTTTCATTGTTTTGTAGTTTTCAGTATATAGGTCCTTCACATCCTTTGTTAAGTTTATTCCTAGGTATTTTTCTGTTGTAATTGTAAAAGGAATTTTTTTAGCTCATTTTCCAATGTTTCATCATTGGCATATAGGAAAACAGTGGACTTTTGTATATTGATTTTGTATCCTGTGACTTTGCTGTATTGGTTTATTGTTTCTAATAGTTTTTTGATGGAATCTTTGGGGTCTTCTATATACAGGATCATGTCATCTGCAAAAAGTGATACCTTTACTTCTTCTTTCCCGATATAAATGCCTTTTATTTCTTTCTCTTGCCTGATCATTCTGGTTAAAACTTCCAGAACTATGTTGAATAAGAGTGGAGATATTAGGCAACCATGTCTTATTCCTGATTTTAGAGGAAAAGCCTTCATTTTTTTCACTATTTAGTATGATATTAGCTGATGGTTTGTCATATATGGCCTTTATTAGGTTGAGGTACTTTCCTTCTATTCTGATTTTATTGAGTGTTTTAAACATAAAGGGATGTTGCATTTTGTCAAATGCCTTTTCTGCATCTATTCATAGGATCTTATGATTTTTGTTCTTTGCTTTGCTGATGTGGTGTATTATGTTGATTGATTTCCATATTTTGAACCATCCTTGTGCTCCTGGAATGAATCCCACTTGATCATGATGTATTTTTTTAATATGTTGCTGTATTCGATTTGCTAGTCTTTTGTTTAGTTTTTTTGTTTGTTGTTGTTTTTTTACAGAGACAGAGAGAGAGTCAGAGAGAGGGATAGACAGGGACAGATAGACAGGAATGGAGAGATGAGAAGCATCAATCATTAGTTTTTCGTTGCGCATTGTGACACCTTAGTTGTTCATTGATTGCTTTCTCATATGTGCCTTGACCACGGGCCTTCAGCAGACCGAGTAACCCCTTGCTCAAGCCAGCGACCTTGGGTCTAAGCTGGTGAGCTTTTGCTCAAACCAGATAAGCCCGTGCTCAAGCTGGTGACCTCGGGGTCTCGAACCTGGGTCCTTCCGCATCCCAGTCTGATGCTTTATCCACGTGCCACCACCTGATCAGACTGTTTAGGATTTTTGCATCAGTATTCATTAGAGATACTGGTCTGTAATTTTCTTTTTTTGTGTTGTATTTGCCAGGTTTTGGTATTAGGGTTATGTTAGCCTCATAAAATGTATTAGTGAGTAGTGCTTCTTCTATTTTTTGGAAGACTTTGAGAAGGATAAGTACCAGATCTTCTTTGAATGTTTGGTAGAATTCACTGGTGTAGCCATTCTAATCCTGGACTTTTGTTTTTGGGGGAGGTTTTTGATAGTTGTTTCTATTGCTTCCCTGCTTATAGGACTATTTAGGTTTCCCATTTCTTCATGACTCAGTCTAAGAAAACTGTATAGTTCTAAGAATTTATCCATTTCCTCTAGTTTGTTCAATTTGGTGGCATATAATCTTTCATAATATTCTACTATGATCCTTTGTATACCTGTGATGTCTGTGGTAATTTTTCCTCTTTAATTTTGGGTTTTGTTTATAGGAGTCCTTTCTCATTTTTCCTTAGGGAGTCTAGCCCAGGGTTTGTTGATTTTATTGATATTTTCAAAGAATAAGCTCTTTGTTGTAATTAATTTTTTCTATAGTTTTTTTTTGTTGTTCTCTTTCATTTAGCTCTGCTCTAATTTTTACTCTTTCCTTTCTTCTGCTGACTTTGAATTGCCTTTATTTTTCTTTTTCTATTTCCTTATGGTGTGATGTTAGGTTGTTTACTTGGGATCTCTCTTGTTTTTTGACATAAGCCTGTAAGGATATAAACTTTCCTCTTATTACTGCTTTTGCTGCATCCCAGAAATTTTGATATGTTGTGTTGCCATTTCCCTTTGTCTGTATTTATCTTTTGATCTCTGCTTTTATGTCTTCTTTGACCCATTTTTTAGAAGCTGTTTAATTTCCACATTTTTGAGGGTTTTTTAACTTTCTTTTTACAGTTGAGCCCTAATTTCAAAGTCTTATGATCAGAAAATATACTTGGTATAACTTTAGTCTTCCTAAATTTGTTGATCTTAGTTTTGTGGCCCAACATAAGGTCTATCCTTGAGAACATTCCATGCACACTGGAGAAGAATGTATAATCTGACGTTTTGGGATAAAATGTCCTATAGATGTCTATTATGTCCATTTGGTCCAGAGTGTTGTTTAAGATCAGTATTTCTTTATTGATTTTCTGTTTGGATGACCTGTCTAAAGCCATCACTGGTGTATTGAAATCTCCAAGAATGACTGTGTTTTTGTCTGCTTCTATTTTTAGATCCATTAGTATATGTCTCATATATATTTTGGTGCTGCCTGGTTTGGCACATATATATTAAGAAGTGTTATATCTTCTTGACACAATGTCCCCTTTATCATTATGAAATGTCCATCTTTGTCTCTGGTTACTTTTGTTGTCTTGAAGTCAGTATTGTCAGATATGAGTATGGCTACATCTGCTTTTTTTTGGATATTACTTGCTTGGAGAATCATTTTCCAACCTTTCACTTTGAATCTACTTTTGTCCTTGCAGCTTAGTTGTGTCTCTTGAAGGCAGCATATGGTTGGGTTTTGCTTTTTGACCTAATCTGTGACTTTGTGCCTCTTTATTGGTGATTTCAGTCCATTTACACTTAGGTAATTATTAACATTTGAGGACTTCCCATAGCCATTTTATGTTTTGTTTTCTGGTAGCTCTGTGTCTTGTTATGTTTTGTTTTCTGGTAGCTCTGTGTCTTGTTATGTTTTGTTTTCTGGTAGCTCTGTGTCTGTTTGTTTCTGTCAGTCATTTTTGTTTGGTAATATTTCATACCTTGGCCTGACCTGTGGTGGCACAGTGGATAAAGCGTCGACCTGGAAATGCTGAGGTCGCCGGTTCAAAACCCTGGGCTTGCCTGGTCAAGGCACATATGGGAGTTGATGCTTCCAGCTCCTCCCCCCTTCTCTCTCTCTCTCTCTCTCTCTCTCTCTGTCTCTCCCTCTCCTCTCTAAAATGAATAAATAAAAAATTGGGAAAAAAATCTTTAAAAAAAAAAATATTTCATACCTCTTTCCCTTTTATTCTTTTTTTAATCTGTGTGTTTCAGTAGTGGCTTTTTTGTGGGTGGTTACCATTAGGTTTTTAAGAGAAAATTGTTCATATGTATGTACAAGAGTTCTTTGTCTTCTAAGTGCTTCTGCATTCCATCCTCTTTTGCTACTGATCTTTATATCCTCTCCCCTTTTGTGTTATTGTTGTCACAGATTATCCTCGTGACCTTGTTGGGAGTTTTTACTTGTAGTTTTGATTTGTTTTGTTCTTTGTATCTGGTCAAATAACTTCCTTGAGTATTTGCTGCAGTAGGGGTTTTCTGGTGATAAATTTCCTCAGCTTCTGTATGTCTAGAAAAGTTTTTATTTCTCTTTCATATTTGATGGATATAGTATTCTTGGCTGTTAATTCCTCTCTTTCGGTGCTTTGAATATTTGGGTCCAATCTCTTCTGGCTTACAGAGTTTCTGCTGAGAAGTCTGATGATAACCTAATGGGCTTTCCTTTATATGTTATATTCTTCTTTTCCCTAGCTGCCTTGAAGATTCTTTCTATGTCATTGATTTTTGACAATTTTATTACAATGTGCCTTGGAGTAGGTCTCTTTGGGTTGTGGTAACTCAGTATTCTGTTTGCTTCTTAGATTCAATGCTTTAACACTTTCAATAGGCTTGGGAAATTCTCATCAATTACTTGCTTGAATAGGCTCTCCATTCCCTTCTCCCTCTCTTCTTCTTCTGATATACCCATTATTCTTATATTGCTCTTTTGATGGAGTCAGACAATTCTTGTAGAGCTCTCTCAGTTTGGTTTTGTTATTTGTGACAGAGAAACATAGAGAAGGACAGATAGGGACAGACACACAGGAAGGGAGAGAGATGAGAAGCATCAATTCTTTGTTGCAGCACCTTAGTTGCTCATTGATTGCTTTCTTATATGTGCCTTGGCCAGGGGGCTACAGCAGACTAAGTGACACCTTGCTCAAGCTAGCGACCTTGGGCTCAAGCTGGTGAGCCTTGCCCAAACCAGATGAGCCTGTGCTCAAGCTGGTGACCTCAGGGTTTTGAACCTGGGTCCTCTGCATCCCAGTCTGATGCTCTATCCACTGCACCACTGCCTGGTCAGGCAAGCTCTCTCAGTTTTTTTAATTCATGTGTTTCTTTCCTCTTCTCTCTGTAGCATCTCTAGCCTGTCTTTGATATCACTGATTCTTTCCTCTGTCTGGCTTGTTCTATTAGCTAAATTTGCTACCTCAGTCTTCAATTCAAGTACTGAGTTCTTCATCTCTGTTTTTAAAGTTTCAGTCTCCTTGGTAAGGTATTCGTTTTGTTCATTAATTTGTTTTTTGAGTTCATTAAGTTGCCTATTGGTTGTCTTCTCACCTCTTGTTGAATATTTTAGTAACTTCAATTTTGAATTCTCTATTATTTAACTTCAAGGTTTCTATGTGATTGAGATATTTTTCTTGAGATTTTTCACTTTTTTTCCTGAATTATATCTGTCTTGTGTTGCCATGTTATTCAATTTATTCTTCTCTGATGGTGTTTGAGAGTGGTATTGTTAAGAACCCTAACAAAAAAATAAATAAAACAACTAAAAAAGTAAAAAATTAAAATAAAAAATACAATAAAAATATTAAAAATTTTTAAATTATGACAAGAAAAGCCACAGAAGAAAAAGATCGAAAGCAAACAAAAACAAAACACCCACAAAAATAAGAATAAAAATATAGAAATTAAAGAAAATGAAATTCAAAAGAGAAAAAGAGGAAAAAAGAGGATAAAAAAGGAAAAATCAATTTTAGTTTTTAGAGGTTTCTTCCAGTAGGTATTGCTATATTACAACTTTTAGCTCTGTGAAGTTCCTGGGATGACTTCAGTTGAGATGTTGTTGTCACAATGATATAAGTAGGGTCACAGTCCTGTTGGTGGGTGGGGTGTGTTGTGAGGGCTTTATGGCTTTGGCCTTACAGCTTTGGCTTTCTAGCTTTGGCTTTTGGCTCTAGCAGTGGTGATCTCAGGCTTCCAGGCGCTCCTTCCCACATCTTGACATACCTGGGAACTGGATGTTATGTGAAGCACCTGTGTTCTTCAGGGAAGAGAGCAGCTCTGGAGAGCTAGTTGTGTGGTTTGCCTCTGCCACTCTCCATACCATGAGGTGAGGAAGGTGGGACCTGGGAGGCTGGGGGGCCGCACTGTAGCTTTTTCTGTCTCTGCCAAATGCAGACTGCAGGTGTACTACAGGAACACTGGCTGTGACCCCGCACTCTTACTGCTTTGGTTTACCTTTACCTTTCCCTCTGCCCCTCTATCTCACTGTTCCTTCCAGCAGAAGGAAAGCTAGTTATTCTGAGTTTCCCTCTCCATACCCCTCAGACAAAATCCAAAGAGCTTGAGCTTCCCTCCTTCCCATAGTCCAGCAGAGAGAAAAAACACAGTCACTCCTGGTTTGTCTCTTCCCTTCTCCAAAGCCCACCGTGAATGTTTTATCTTTCACCCCCCCCTTTCACACTGCCCCACCTTTAGTTCATTCAATGCATGGATATTTCAGGCACATCTGTGGACCCAGCTGGGATTCCTTCACTGCATTATAGTTGTTCAGTTTGTTGAATTTCAAGGGAAAAGATCCAGAGTATCTCTCATGCTGCCATTACTCTGACGTCTTCTCAGTCGCCATTCAATATTGTTAGCTTCAGGTGTATAGTATAGTTGTTAGACACATAATGTACAAAGTGATTCCCCACAATAAATCTAATACCACTTGGCACCATACATAGTTATTACAATATTATTGACTATATCCCCTATGGTGTACTTTACATCCCTATGACTGTTTTGTAACAACCAATTTGTTTCTTAATCCCTTCACCTTTTATACCCACTCTTCCAACCACCTCCCTCCCATCTGGCAACCATTAGCTTGAGTAAAGACTTGGAGTAAAAGAGAAAGGGAGACCTGTGGATATCTAGACAATCTTCTGGATCCCTGAACAGAATTCAACGAGCATGCAGCAGAGATATGCATGATACATTCAAGAAACAGCATGTTTGGAATATAATGATCAAGAAGAAAAACAGTAAAAGGGGAAGTTAGGGAGACAAAAGGAGAATGAAGTGGGGAAAGGATTAAGTGGGGTTTTGTAGGCCACTGTAAAAACTGGCTTTACCATGAATGAAACAGAACATCAAAATTTTGAGCAAAGTACTACATGATTAGCCCTTTTCTGATCTGCTTTGACTCTGGGGTCCTAGTCCAGCATGACCCCAAATGTTTACTTTCTTATTATTACCCATGGTTTGACAGTCAACTCACTGTCAAATGGTGACTGTTGTAGAGATTCTCCAACTCATTTATTATTCCTCAAAAAGCTCTTCACTCCTTAGTCACTGTCAATCCCTTACTTAAGAATGAGATGACCTACCCAGTTAAAAGAATGTGTTTATTTTAATGAGTAGAAACAACTTGCATTAGGGTTGCTTTTGACATTATGCAAAATGACAAAAATAACTGGTTTGGTATTTGATTAACCACGATTAAAATCTAAGCTCAAGTACTTAATAGCTAAATAATCTCAAACAAATTAACTTCTCTTAGTTTCAATTCTTATAATTTGTAAAAGGAGAAAAATACGTAAACTTATGTAAGGAATTAAGTGAATTTTAAAAAGTATATCCCACCTGACCAGGCAGTGGTGCAGTAGATAGAGCATTGGCCTGGGATGCTGAGGACCAGGTTCAAAACCCCAAGGTCACCGGCTTGAGTACAGGCTTACCCAGCTTGAGCACGGGCTCACCAGCTTGAGCACGGGGGTTGCCAGCTTGAGTGTGGGATCATAAACATGACTCATAGTCATTGGCTTGAGCCCAAAGTTCGCTGGCTTGAAGCCCAAGGTCACTGGGTTGAGCCCAAGATCACTGGCTTGAGCAAGGGGTCACCAGCTCAGTCAAGACACATATGAGAAAGCAATCAATGAACAACTAAGGTGCCACAACTATGTGTTGTTGCTTCACATCACTCTCCTTTCCTGTCTGTCTGTCCCTGTCTTTCTGTCTGTCTGTCTGTCTCTCTCTTTAATATATATATATATATATATATATATATATGAAAGAAAGAAAGAAGGAAGGAAGGAAGGAAGGAAGGAAGAGAAAGAAAGAAAGAAAGAAAGAAAGAAAGAAAGAAAGAAAGAAAGAAAAAGAAAGAAAGAGAGAAAGAAAGAAAGAAAGAAAAAGAAAGAAAGAAAGAGAGAGAAAGAAAGAAAGAAAGAAAGAAAGAAAGAAAAGAAAGAAAGAAAGAAAGAAAGAAAGAAAGAAAGAAAGAAAGAAAGAAAGAAAGAAAGAAGGAAAGAAAGGAGGCTCTAGCTGGTTTGCTCAGTGGTAGAGCATTGGCCCAGCATGTGGATATCCCAGGTTTGATCCTTGGTCAGGGAACACAGGAGAAGCGACTATCTGCTTCTCTATCTCTCTCCCTCTCACTTCTCTCTCTCTCTCTCTCTCTTCTCCTCCTGTAGCCATGGCTCTATTAGAGTGAGTTGGCATCGGGCATGGAGGATGACTGCCTGGCCTCCTCCTCAAGTGCTAAGAAGAGCTCAGTTGCTGAGCAATGGAGCAATGCCCCAGATGGGCAGAGCATCACCCCTTAATGGGCTTGCTGGGTGGATCCCAGTTGGGGTGCATGTGGGAGTCTGTCTCTGCCTCGCCTCCTCTCACTGAATAAAAAATAATAAATATATCCCAGTGCCTAGATCATAATATGCATTTCATAAATGTTAGATCCATTACATCTGCAGCCTCTAAGAGTACTCCCCATGTTGCCCTGAATCCTTGAATAGTCAATCCTTACAGCCCAAGAGTCTAGACACACCCAAAGTGGGGTGGGGGAGCATCACATTAGTTTAAATCAAAATGGTCTACTGTTTACACTGTAACAGTCGAGGCTGCTGTGTAGCAGCACCTTGAACACCATCCTAGGATTAGAGCTGCTGTTCCCAGAGGAAAACAGTGTCTCCCCCACACACACACCTGCTTTCATAGCCCCATGGTGCTGTCTGTACACTCCATACAAAGGAACTTGTCCTTTCCCTTTGCAAACTGCATTTGACATATGTTAAGCCACTACTACAAACAAGGGTAAAAAAGATACATATACACATATGTATATTTTTAGTGTGATACTTTCATTTTAAAGAGAAAACTCTGAGATTTTTTTCCAATATAGGTGGCTTTCTAGATATATTATGAATATGGCTGATATAAACATATATGTTTTTCATAAAAATTCTCAAAAAACAAAAATTTTAAAAGACCCAAAAACTCAAGTTTATCACTTTATTGGAATTTTCTTATAGAGGAAGGAAAAATAATGAAAACTTTTTCCTTCTTATTGGAATTGAATGCTAATACAGGTTAGGGCAAAAGCAGGTTTATAGTTGTGAGTACACAAAACAATTTATTCTTGTATTATTTTCTATTAACTATTGTATTATTTGCCATATGAACAACTGTAAACCTACTTTTGCCCCATTCTGTATATCACTATTGAAAGGAATATCCTAAAATCTTCTAACTATGTTTTACTTGCCAGCCCTTGGATTTTATAGATACGTGGGAATTTTTATAGCCATTGCTTCTTGTTCCTTACTTTGTACTTTCATTAACCTAGGAGGAAATATCAGGCAGACTGCAAGACAATTGAATGTTCATGTACTTGATTCTATAAGTGATATGTGATACTTTCTGTCTTCTTCCCTTCTTTTTCTTTGAAATATATTTTTTTCTTCTTTTTCAATGAGAGGAGGGGAAATAAAGAGACAGACTCCCGCTTGCCTCCCCGACCAGGATCTGGCAACAACCCCTGTCTAGGGCTGATGCTCTGCCCATCTGGGGCCATGCTTGCAACCGTGTAATTTTCAGACCTGAGGTGGAGGCTCCATGGAGCCATCCTCAGCTCCCTGGGCCAATGCGCTAGAACCAATTGAGTCATGGCTGCAGGAGAAGACAGGGAGAGGGGGGGAAAGGGGAGGAGGAGGGGTGGAGAAGCAGATGGTCGCTTCTCCTGTGTGCCCGGACTGGGAATAGAACCTGGGACATTCACACACCAGGCCAACGCTCTACTACTGGCTCAGCCAACTGGCCAGGGCCTAAAATATCTTCTTTGAATTTTACATGTAGCAACTAAATATCAGTAGTTTGTCATTCACTTTGTAAGTTGGCAAATGAAGCAGAATTCTCCTAGCTCTCTTTAAGTAGAGGAATTTGTCACTGAGAGAAGGGCAAAAACACTTTTTAGGCAATGTTTTATTATAAATAGTAGGTGCCTCTGTGAAATCTGTCTCCTCTGACTGATCCCTTTTTCCTTTTTGTCTAAGAAGGGGTAAGGAAATTACTGCCGTAGTATGGGAGAGCAGGCCTGGGTTACCTAGCTGGATGGTACCTCATGGCAGGTCTTCATGTCCAGGGCTGACCCGTGTCAGGGTTTTGGAAGATTCCTTCACCTACGTGAATATCTTCCTGTTAATCATATTGTTTCCTTTTGGAATCCTCTGTTGATCTGCCTTAAGAAAGTGAAGATGCCCCAACCCTTTTATGGTGAGAAATGCAATGAGCTATTTAATTAATTAGGTTTTTATTTTCCTGGCTGGAGGAGTAGGCCCCTCAAAACAGGTGTGGTTCCCTGACAGTTGCACTTAGAATAACTAAAACCTCCTGCTTCCCTTTGCAGGTCCTAGAATAGCATTATTAATTTTTATTAATATTTGGTAGAGTCACCTACTTTGCTATCTTAAAGGAGACAAGCTGTGACTTTCCTTAACCCAGAAGGAAGGAGCCTGAGACCAATAGTCAGAAGTGTTTACACAGAGGTTTACCTGCATTTGCTTGATGAATTCCAAGAATTTTTTTTTCTGGTACTGTTGGTCATTTGTCAATGATGGCCAGAGTTCTATAGGAGCAAAGGGGTTTTCTCCACTTAGAAAAGGCCATTTTGCTATATTTACATTTTTAGGAAATGTGATTTCTAGTTTGGACACTGATGCTTTAAAAATAAAAGCAGTTTCATTAATATCTACTATTTTATCTGTAGCTAATCTTATTAAAAAACATTCTAGCCTGACCTGTGGTGGCATAGTGCATAGAGCATCAACCTGGAAAACGGAGGTCACTGGTTTGAGGCCTAGGCTTGTCTGGTCAAGGCACAAACAAGAAGCAATCAATGAACAACTAAAGTGAAGCAACTATGATTTCGCTCCCTAGTCTATCTCAAATCAATAAAAATTAAAAAAAAATTCTTTAAAAAACAAAAGTAAAAAAAACACATCCTAGATAATTCAGCAAGGGAAATGACAACACTACTTCTTCTCAGACAAATTCACCAGGCTGATGCCTTTGGGTGCAGGGCATTGTCAACTGATGGTCACTGGCACTAATTCAACACCAACAGAAATCCCTTATTTGGAGTCTAGTTGAAGAAGGAAACTTTTTAGTGCAAAGCAGCTTAACTGTGATATGGCAGGCACAGCTAGGGGCCAGGCCCTTCTCCAGCTAGACAGCTCTGCTCTGCTCCTTGCTGGTCTGCTTTGCACTGTGCTGGTCTGCTCCTGCTGTGCTTCCTCTGATCTATTCCGTGCCAGTCTGCTCTGGCCTGGGTGGTGACATGTTCAGAGTTTCAGCTCAGCCAGGGAGACCCCCAGTCTCTGGTCTTTGGTGGAAAGGGAAAGTGCACTTCCAGAGCCAGAGGAGAGCTGGCTTACATGAATGTAAGTTTTTGCCCCTAGTTTCTGATTAGTCCTTCTCGTGCAAATGAGAACTCCAAATCCTTACATTTTGTCCTGACTGGGCAGAATGGAACCACTCTGGTTGGTTGGAGCTGCACAACTCCAACTGAATGGGGGAAGCCTCAGTCCTATTGGTGGAAATATGATTCCAGGAACTCCTTTATAAGGGTTGACTCAGATGGCAGAAGCAGTGCAGGCCTCTCACTGAAGTGAGGTTTGTGTGAGTCCTCTGTGTAGAAATGTCACCTAGGCTGTACATTTTTGTTTTTTAAAGAGGAATCTTTCTTTCTCACAGTTCACAACATGGAGTTGCTATAGTCACCGTTTTCTTTTCATTTTCTTCCAGCAAATTTGTATATGACTGTGGCAATCTACCCCTTGCTTTGGGTCAAAGTTCTCCATAAAGTCAGCCACCTTTTCCCTCAGAGATTAACAATGTGACAGTATCTCCTGTACCAAGCTAACTAATGTCTTCTCATCAGTATATGAAATAATAGTTATTGTTTTTTCATTATGTTCAGTCCAGTTAGAAAAGAAACTAATCTCTATTAACAGGAATCATCTAAAATATTTGTTGATTATTTATCCTTTTTCAACTCTCTGGAACTACTAATTTGCTGTTAAACATACCAATCAAAGGGCTGTTATATGTTCTGGCTAAAGGAGCCGGGGATATTGTAGATGGAGGGGTAGAATGGACCCAAGTGTGCATAGTCTATTTTGTTATCCAATCATGCTGTTTCTATTATTGTCAATATCTGTCCAGATATTAGGATTAAGATAGGAATCTTTATTTCTTCTATCATATCCATTATTTTCTCTAGTACTTTGGTATCATTATCACAGATTTCCTGCCAGCTAAGCAGTTTGAAATTAGTAGTTTTGAATGTACTAATATGTAGGATAATAATGTATATGATTTATAAAATCACTATATTTGTCAACAAAAAAACAGAATCACCTCTTCTCTTCAAGTAGATCCCCTTTGCAAATACCTGCAATAAATTTCTGAACTTCACTCTGGCAAGAAGTAATGGTTTATAAATACTCTATTTGTGTTCTTTTCTTTCTTTAAAGCATATTATTCTTTTTGACTTTTCCATCGGATCTTCTTCAACTCTGCTTCGGATTTCTCCAAAGAATCTAACTTATTTATATGTGCAAGTTGGTATCTTTTTAGAGATACATTTATGTTTTACATTGAGCTGTCTTCCCCCAATTTGCATATAATCTCTTTATGAAATTTTTGAACTATTAACAAAAGGAAATTTTTAACAGTCCACACCAGATTTGAAAACAATTTGATCAACATAGGAAACCTGGTATTGATCTAGCTCACCAATTTTGGCCACTCTATCTTCCTACCACTGTAAGGTTGATATCAAATTCCACTGTCCAGTAATAGTTTTCGATAATTTTTTATAACTTTTCCTAGGTTAAATTTTACAGTTCAGAATTGAATTTTTCCTTAATATTCCAATGGAACAGAAGCACTCACATGTGGCAAGACATATGCAACTCTAAAAATTCTCTAGGTAACTAAGGGCTGCCTGTATTCCACTATAAATACAGTATATAATCTTATCTTCAAAGTGCAAACCACAGAGTCTAGTATACCTAAAGGAGCCCTATTTTTAATCAATCTATTTTAGCAATTTTGCAATGACTCTACAATAGAATAGTTTGGGAAAACACCACATCTACTGTATTTCCCCATGTATAAGACGCACTCTTTTTTACAAAAATCTGGGGTCTAAAAACTGGGTGCATCTTATACAGTGGTTGAAGATTTTTACTTGCATTTTCTGCTTTTTTTGCGCTTGTTTTTGCACTCGTTGAAGAAGTGATTCGTCATCAGACACAGATGAGGATAAGCTAATGGATGGGAGTTTTGACAGTGATGAGGAGTTGTATGAATTTTATGATGAATAAAACTTAGTTTAATAACTTTATGTAATACATTTTTTTTTCAAAATTTGGGCCCCCAAATTAAGGTACGTCTTATACATAGGATTGTCTTATACATGGGGAAATACGGTACTTGTAGTAGATTGGCAATATCTATTAACACATAAAGGCTATGAAAAGTCATGCAGTTCAGATATAAAAGCCATTTTGCTTTGGCCACAGAATATTTTCTTCCTCGTGGGTATTCTATTAATATGCTAAAAACCAGTTTATCATAAAACACAGTTTGAGAAATGCTCATTTCATTTGAAAATCAAAATCACTTCCAACATTATTTTCAATGGGACATCCTCTAAAAAGGGGGATTTTTATTAATTTGTGGAAATTTAAAAATTTTTATATTTTTTTGAAAATATGTGGGGGCACTTTGGTTATCATAATTATTGGAATGGGTAAGGTGCTACTGACATTTTAGAGGGCAAGAAGTAAGACAGGTCCCTAGACAAAGAATTGCTCCATGACTTCCAAACTCCTGATAGTCATATAAAAGAAAAACTTATTTATAATTATATGAGTCTAGAATCAAACTCCATATTACATATAAACACAATGTATTCTTGCATTGATATGTGAATTTTTAGGAATGCAAATTTTAGAACTTTTTAAAGACTGGTTCTCCATCTCATCACACTACTGAAAAAAACACCACTGACGATATTTTAAACATATATACAATATACCTCTATCAGTCTGCATACATAGCTGTCTATTTCACAGTGATTTTGTTACAAGTGCAAGCATCTGACTACCTCCTTGGGACTATCAGTGTAGTTATGCCTGAGCATATATACTGAATATATCATATATTAGATATAAGTATCTAATACTTTATTATAATTCAGTATCTTTTATTGCTTATTATGATTTTAAACACTGCCTTTTAAATTATTTATAATCAGGTTATACTATCTATAAATTTTACTTGAAGATAACAAAGTGGATGTTACAAAGCATTTATTTTTAAAAGAAGGGTATTCAGTCTGATGAGATTGAGAACCACTGATGTATAAGCTCTAGTTCCCTAAAGATGAGGATTTGTATTAGGACAACCTATGATTGAGCAAAAACATGATTAAATGAAACCAAACTACAAATATGGTGTGGTTAAGATAAATATTGGAAAATATGATATATTTGAAACATAGTCATTTATCACAAGCCTTTTTTATGGACCTAGCACTTGATTACAAAGTACAAAGAGGTTTAACAGAGGTTTGTCTGCCTTCATTAAACATATGGGCGGGCGGGGAGGGGTGGGGGGACAGTCAAAACAAAGAACTGAATGCCAGCTACCTTCTAAACATTTGTGAAACAAATGTTTATAATTAGGCAATAGCCTAAGGAGGCTGGGAGAGTCAGGAAAGGCTCAGGATATGCAAGGCCTTCTGTTGCACATTCCAGAATTAAATGGACAGCGTTAGTAAGGTACATTTACCATAAAAGAGGAGGCCAACCTACTACTGCTGAGGGAGGAGGGAAAAGAGTAAATTAGATCCTGGAAGGAGTGCTGAGAATGGAGATCTAGATGATGAAAAGTCTGCAAAGGCACAGGAGCCTGACTTTAAAGTAACAGACAAAATGAACCTCCATAGACTCTTAGAGTAGTAAAGATTAAAACTGGTAGCAGCATATAGGATAGACAGACTTATAGAAAGACATATAAATGACCTCAGGAAGTTGCAAGAGGGGCAGGGTGACATTTTGGATTTGATAAAATTGAGATAATCAGTTTGATTATATTTAAAAGCCAACACAGAGGTAATGGCTTAACCTCTCATCACCAGAACACGTGAATTCACAGAGGTCATGAATATATAGAAGGTTAGGGTCGGAAGGCACCCCACAGGTTAGAGGTCCAGGCAGTGGTCGGCAAACTCATCAGTCAACAGAGCCAAATATCAACAGTACAACAACTGAAATTTCTTTTGAGAGCCAAATTTTTTAAACTTAAACTATATATGTAGGTACATTCCTTACTGAGGTAGCGCCTGCACATGGTACTTTGAGGAAGAGCCACACTCAAGGGGCCAAAGAGCTGCATCTGGCTCATGAGCCGCGGTTTGCCAACCACTGGCCTAGAGGAAGACCCCAAAAAAGATGGATATTACTTTACATACAAATGATTAGATGATGGAAAGTTTTACTCTTGCCAGGTAGATGATAGAAACTAAAAATATAAACTAATTATTTTTTAAGATTTAAGAAATGTTACAGACCACAGAGTCATGACAGTTTACTAATATGTTATGACATAAATCCCTAAACTTTAAGGTTGATGTCAAAGATTATAGCCCTATGTATAAGGCCCACATCCAGCCTTCCCTAAAGGAGGGTTTTCTAAAAGAAAAACACACTACCTACAGAAAATGAATTCTGTCATATGTAGGTGAGTAAATTGACTCAGAGATGCTATTATAAAGTCTCAGAAAATAACAGTAAGCGAAATGAGCTATAAACTCATCATTAATAATCACAAAAAAAATTGCATCTTTGTAAGGATTACTCTGAATCAATGTAACAGACAAAAAGTTTGCCTGACAGGCAGTCCAGCTGAGAGAATCGATCTAGTTATATGCAATAACAGAGATAACAACAGCAGGGATCTCTACATTTTTCATAATTTATTTCTTATTATCTACGTTCATGTGTAATCTGAAACTATTTACATTAAATTTCTGAAATTTATAAACCTGCTTCTAGATTGTTTCAGCAGCCAATTCTTTATGGAAATTAATCAATATGCCATCATGATGAAACAGCCCCAAGATCAAATACTACAGTTGTAATCTAGGATTGTGAAGAGCTCTATAAATAGGATAATCTAGGTCCTAGTTTGCTTGAGGCAGACAGTTCACACCTGCTTTTCAGAAAGAATCATTAGTAGCACCCTCTTTCACTCTTAAAGTATACATAACAAATTATATGGACCCCATATCAATGAAGACTTATCACACAGGAAACTTTTATGAATTACACTTATTTTTTACCTTCTTTATTCCTAATTTATAAAAAATACCTGTTATAACCCATGAACAAGTTATGAGAAATTATTCAGCCTTGGAAGAGCTGAGAATGTCTCTCAGTGATGGAGTGATTCCTGGATGTCCCTGCCCCCACATCTGTTTCAACATCTTGTCAAACCTGGTGAAGTTCCCCATTCCAACTTACCAGCTTTGCCCCAACTCCTTCCATCCCATGCATTTTTCCTCCTATGCTTAACAAGCTTTTGTGTTTCTTCATTTAAACCAAGCTAATGAGAAATGTATTTCAAGAATAAAAGACCATTCTCCATATGTGGAAGATTTTATTTTATAGAAAAAAAATGGGCTTTGGTTTCCTCTAAAATCAGGAACAAGACTAGGATGCTTGCTTTTGCCACATCTTTTTGATATGGTACTAGAAGTTCTTGCCAGAGCAATTAGATGAAAATATAATAATAAAAGACATTCATATTGAAAAGGAAGAGATAAAACTCTATTCACAGATAACATGATCTGATATAGAGAAGACCCAAAAGAATCCAAGAAATAAATTCAGCCAAGTTGCAAGATACAAAATCAACAGGTAAAAATCAGTTGTATTTCTATATACAGGCATTGAACAATCTCAAAAAGAAATTAAGAAAACAATTTCATTCATAAGAGTTTGGGAAAGAAAAAATACTCCTTATACCCGTTATGATGGCTACTATCAAAAATCCACAGCCTGGCCTGTGGTGGTGCAATGAATGGAGCACCTGGAATGCTGAGGTCACCAGTTCAAACCCTGGGCTTGCCTGGTAAAGGCATGTAACAAATGAACAGTTAAAGTAAGACAACTAGTTTTCATTCTCCCATCCTCCCCCAACCCTTAAAGTCAATAAATAAAATCATTTTTCAAAAAGACTTGCAGAGGGGATTCCAAGATGGCAACAGAGTAGGCAGACATTCCAACTGCTACCTCCCAGGACCAAATTGAATTACAACTAAAGAACAACTGTCTTGAAAACGGACTTTGGACTAAATAAAGAGGAGTCTATAACCAAGGATCACAGAAGAAGCCACACTGAGACTGGTAGGAAGGGAAGAGACACAGAAAGGGCTGCCCCACTGGGAGCGAGCGGTGGCTAAGGATCTGGAGGGACTCTCACTGTGGGGAGGGTCACCCTGAGAGGTGTGGGTCCTCAGCCCCAGGTCCGGAGTCCTAGCCTAGAGCCCCAGAGCCTAGAAGAAGCGCCCACCCAGCATTTGGAGGCGAAAGAGCCAGGTTTCTGTCTGCAAGAAAGAGATGAAGCACTTGGAGATGGCAGGTTCTGTCTTAAAAGGCCCATGCAAAAAATCTTGTTCACAGCCACTTACCCAGAACTCCAGTGGAGGGCTAAGAGGACTAGAGTTGCATGAGGAGAGTGTCAAGTTGGAGGCCCAGGGAGAGACTGTGGGGGACAGCCACTGGAACCCCTGTGCTGAGTCATTCTCTAATACTCAGTCACCATCTTTCTTGGGTGGGGCAGTCCCCTCTGAGTGGCATCTGCCTGGGGAAAAACAACTGTTCTGTCCTCGGGAATCTCTCCTGCTTCAGTTATGAAGACTGGGTTGTGCTGAGAAACCAGGAAGCAGGGGATACGTCAGTGACTCAGTTTTCTGGTGTTGAGGCTGAAGCTTTCCCCTACTGGCTCCTGAGTTTAAGATTAGTAATTCTGCCTGACCAGGCAGTGGGATAGAGCATCGGACTGGGATGTGGAAAAACCCAGGTTCGAGACCCCAAGGTCACCAGCTTGAGCGCAGGCTCATCTGGTTTGAGCAAAAGCTCACTAGCTTGGATTCAAGGTCACTGTCTTGAGTAAGGGGTGACTCGGTCTGGTGAAGGCCCGCAGTCAAGGCACATATGAGAAAGCAATCAGTGAACAACTAAGGTGTTGCAACAAAAAACTGATGATTGATGCTTCTCATCTCTCTCTGTTCCTGTCTGTCTGTCCCTATCTATCTCTCTCTCTGACTCTCTCTCTCTCTGTGTCCTTTAAAAAATAAATAAATATATAAATAAAATAAAATAAATGATTAGTAATTCCTCCTCAGGAGAGAGTCAGTAGAAACTGTCTGGAGTGTGGGCAGACCAAACCTCTGGGTCTCAAGAGGCCACACCCATCAGACTCCTGGAGCCACACTCTACTGAGGTCTTTGAAAAAAGACTGGACAGACTGACACCTGGGGCCAAGGGGTGGAGCCACACCAAGCACCTTCCTAATCCCTGAATTGCTGCAGGCTCTAGACTCTACCAGAGGTTTTTTCAGTGGCTGAGCCCATAAGCAGCCAGCAGACAGAGGCTGAGGATAGGTGGGACTCAGAGAACCTTGGCCTTTTAAGCAGACCTTCCCCAGACCCAGTGTGGGTAAAAGCCAGCCTAGGTGTGCAGCTTGGTATTTCCCTGTGCACCTGGGCCCAGCAGAGGCAGCCACAAACTCTGGATTGCTTACAGCTCCAAGAAGGCTGCCGAGAGCCAGTCACGGGCAGTCTCTCCCACTGGTCTGCCTCAGGTTCCTGCCAGGCTGGCCCAGGGCTGGCGCGTCCAGTGGCCAGCTGTGGAGAGCATCAGTTCAGGACCTAACAACGCTTGTAGTGAAGTATCCCAAGGAAGGGCTCCTTACACCTGGCCCAGCTGAGGCAAGTTCCGCTCTTTGTGATCAGCACCGGCACAGCGGCTCAGGTGCACTGGATAGGGTGGAACTTCACCGTCAGCCAGCCTGGGTGCTGGGTATCCTGCCCTGCTGGATATTCCACAGGGAGAAGGGTGAGAAGCTTGGAATATGGACATTTAAAGTGTGGGTCCCTGTGAGCCTATTGTTGGATCTGGTCGAGGGGTTTAGCACCTTTCCGGGTTGCACAGTCAGCTCTGGGAGAGAACTCTCTCAGTCTTCCCCTGAGACCACGGTCTCACCAGCTGTAAGAATTTCTGCAAAGGGGACTATTACCCCCACTCAGTCTGAACCTGCTGATCACCTTGTTGGGGAGAAATAAAATTTGACGTCGGCCTAGCGTGCGGAGGACCCGGGTTCGATTCCCGGCCAGGGCACACAGGAGAAGCGCCCATTTGCTTCTCCACCCCTCCGCCGCGCCTTCCTCTCTGTCTCTCTCTTCCCCTCCCGCAGCCGAGGCTCCATTGGAGCAAAGATGGCCCGGGCGCTGGGGATAGCTCTGTGGCCTCCGCCCCAGGCGCTAGAGTGGCTCTGGTCGCAACATGGCGACGCCCAGGATGGGCAGAGCATCGCCCCCCGGTGGGCAGAGCGTCGCCCCTGGTGGGCGTGCCGGGTGGATCCCGGTCGGGTGCATGCGGGAGTCTGTCTGACTGTCTCCCTGTTTCCAGCTTCAGAAATATAAAAAAAGAAAAACAAACAAACAAACAAACAAAAAAAAAAAAAGAAATAAAATTTGAGTATCCAACAGTGGCTGAGGGATTAGGTTCTGGAGTAGGGGCCACATTCTCCGTACTGAGCTCCTGACCAAGAGACCCCTGAAGTAGGGGGTCCCACTAACGTTGTATTCCCAACCTCAACTGTCCTAACCCAACAAGCTTGCAACCCGTAGAGGGGTTGGTTGGGTGAGGTCAGTCTGAGCCCTCACTACAGTCTTACTACAGAAGACTCTGCAGGAAGACCAGGCAGCTGCAAGAGGAGATGAAGCAGCTGAAAAGTGGAGGAATACCTTATGGAGCTTGAGGCTTTTACGGAGCTGCTGTCATCTCTAAGCAGGAGGAAGCTGATCCTTATACACAGGTTGGCCCCTCCAACACTACTGAGACACAAAAAATGCAGACATAAACAGTGAAAAAAGCATTAACTGCAGACAGGTAGCCCCCCAGAGGGTTACAAACAACAGCTGATGCCAACCCAAGAAGATCTAAAACCAAAACAACTGGTAGTAGGTGGCAGACAGCACCAACTTTAGACTCAGCTAACTACACAAGCAGCATGCTCAAAGGAGGAGTCCAGCAGACAGCAGACACTTGCTGATATCAAGTTATACTACAAGGCCATTGTACTCAAAACAGGTTGGTACTGGTATAAGATCAGGCATATAGATCAATGGAACAGGACAGATACCCCAGAAATAAACCCACACCTTTATGGTCAATTGATATTTGACAAAGGAGGTAAGAGCATACAATGGAGTAGAGACAGTCTCTTTAATAAATGGTGTTGGGGCCTGACCTGTGGTGGTGCAGTGGATAAAGCGTCAACCTGGAAATGCTGAGGTCGCCGGTTCGAAACCCTGGGCTTGCCTGGTCAAGGCACATATGGGAGTTGATGCTTGATGCTTCCAGCTCCTCCCCCCCTTCTCTCTCTCTCTCTCTCTCTCTCTCTCCCTCTCCTCTCTAAAATGAATAAATAAAAAATAATAATAATAAAAAAATAAATGGTGTTGGAATAATTGGACAGCTACCTGCAAAAAAATGAAACTAGACCACCAACTTACACCACTTACAAAAATTAACTCAAAATAGATAAGACTTAAATGTAAGTCGTGAAACCATAAACATCTTGGAAGAAAACATAGGCAGTAAACTCTCCGTTCTCTCATAGCAATATTTTTACCGATTTATCTCCACAGGCAGGTGAAATAAACAAAATAAATAAATGAGACTAAAACAAACTAAAAAGTTTTGCACAGCAAAAGAGACCATTAACAAAATAAAAGGACAACCCACACAATGGCTGAACATACTCACCAATACGCCTGATAAGGGGTTAATAACCAAAATTTATAAAGAACTTGTAAAACTCAATACCAGGAAAGGAGACAATCCAATTAAAAATGAGCAAAAGAACTGAATAGACACTTCTCCAAAGAGGACATACAGATGGCCAATAGGCATATGAAGAAATGTTCAATGTCACCAATCATCAGAGAAATACAAATTAAAACCACGATGAGATATCACCCTATACCTGTCAGAATGGTGCTCATTAACAAATCGACACACAACAAGTGCTCTTAGGGATGTGGAGAAAAGGGAACCCTCCTGCACTGCTGGTGGGAATGCAGACTGGTGCAGCCACTGTGGAAAACAGTATGGAGATTCCTCAAAAAATGAAAAATGGAGCTGCTTTTTGACCCAGCTATCCCACTTTTAGGAATACATCCTAAAAATACCAAATCAATGATTCAAAACTGATATGCACTCCCACGTTTTTTGCAGCATTGTTTACAATAGCCAAGATCTGGAAACATCCCAAGTATCCATCAGTGAATGAGTGAATTATAAAGCAGTGGTATGTATACACAATGGAATACTATGCAAGGAAGATACAAACAAGTGGAAGCATATACCGTGTTCATGGATAGGAAGTGTAAACATCATTAAAATGTCCATATTACCCAAAGCAATTTATAAATTCAATGCAATGCCTATGAAAATACCAAGGACATACTTCAAAGATATAGAACAAATATTCCAAAAATTAATATGGAACCAAAAAAGAACACAAATAGTCTCAGCAATCTTGAAAAGGAAGAATAAAGTGGGAGGTATCACACTTCCTGATATCAAGTTATACTACAAGACCACTATACTCAAAACAGCTTGGTACTGACATAAGAACAGGCATATAGATCAATGGAACAGAACAGAGAACCCAGAAATAAACCCGCACCTTTGTGAACAATTGATATTTGACAAAGGCAGTAATAGCATACAAGAGACAGTCTCTTTAACAAATGGTGTTGGGAAAATTGGACAGCTACCTGCAAAAAAATGAAACTAGACCACCAACTTACACCATTCACAAAAATAAACTCAAAATGGATAAAAGACTTAAATGTAAGTCATAAAACCATAAGCATCTTAGAGGAAAACATAGGCAGTAAGCTCTACGACATCACTAGCAGCAATATATTTGTTGATTTATCTCCACGTGCAAGGTAAATAAAGAACAGGATAAATAAATGGGACTATATTAAACTAAAAAGCTTTTGCACAGCTAAAGACAATAAGAACAAAATAAAAAGGCAAACCACACAACTGTCAAATATGGGAGAACATATTCGACAATGTGTCTGATAAGGGGTTAATAACCAAAATGTATAAAGAACTTGTAAAACTCAATACCAGGAAGACAAACAATCCAATAAAAAAATGGGCAAAAGACATAAGAAATGATGGATCATTTACAATAACATGGATGGACCTTGATAACATTATACGGAGTGAAATAAGTAAATCAGAAAAAACTAAGAACTATATGAATCCATACATAGATGGGACATAAAAATGAGACTCAGAGACATGAACAAGAATGTGATGGTAACGGGTGGTGGGGGAATGGGGGGGGAGGGGGTGAGGAAGAAGAGAGAGGGGGTGGGGGGAGGGGAGGGGCACAAAGAAAACCAGATAGAAGGTAACGGAAGACAATTTGACTTTGGGTGAGGGGTATGCAACATAATCAAATGTCAAATAATCTAGAGATGTTTTCTCTGAACATATGTACCCTGATTTATCAATGTCACTGCATTAAAATTAATTAAAAATGTAAAAAAATAAAAATAAAATTAATTAATTAATTAAAAAAAATAAAATAAAATGCTTCTCATGGCCTGACCTGTGGCAGCACCATGGATAAACTATTGACCTGGAATGCTGAGGTCATTGGTTCAAGACCCTGGGCTTTCCCTGTCAAAACACATGTGAGAAGCAACTACTACGAGTTGATGCTTCCTGCTCCTCCCACCTTCTCACTCTCCTCTCTCTAAAATCAATCAATAAAATCTTTTTTTAAAAAAATGGGCAAAAGAAATGAATAGACACTTCTCCAAAGAGGACCTATGGATGGCCAATAGGCATATGAAAAAATGCTCAACATCACTAATCATTAGAGAAATGCAAATTAAAACCACAATGAGATATTACCTCACACCAATCAGAATGGTGCTCATCAACAAAACATCACAGAATAAGTGCTGGTGAGGATGTAGAGAAAAGGGAACCCTCCTGCACTGCTGATGGGAATGCAGATTGGTGCAGCCACTGTGGAAAACAGTATGGAGATTCCTCAAGAAATGAAAAATGGAACTGCCTTTTGACCCAGCCACCCCACTTTTAGGAATATATCCCAAGAACACCACATCAATGATTCAAAAGGAGAAATGTACCCCCATGTTTATGGCAGCATTCTTTACAATAGCCAAGATCTGGAAATAGCCCAAGTGTCTGACAGTGGACGAGTGGATTAAAAAGCAGTGGTACATATACACAATGGAATACTATGGGGCCATGAAAAGGAAGGAAATATTACTTTTTGCGACAACATGGATGGACCTGAAAACCATTATGTTAAGTGAAGCCAGGCAGAGAAAGAAAAATATCATATGACCTCACTCATTTGAGGAATCCAATGAACAATATGAACTGAGAAGCGGAATAGAGACAGAGGTGGGATCAAAGGATCCAGAAGGAAAGCGGACAGAGGGAAAGGGGATGATAGGGTGATAGGATAGGATGAGAGCAGAAAAACAAATCCTGGAGGGAAGGGGGGAGGGTGCTACAGGGAGGGGGACAGGGGAGATGTACTGGGGAACACAGAGGAGGGGAGGATGTATTCGGGGGGACACTAGAATCTATGTAAACACAATAAATTAATTTTAAAAAGCAGTGATACATATACACAACAGAATATTATGCAGCTGTGAAAAAGAAGGAAATCTTACCTTTTGTGACGACATGGATGGACCTGGAGATTATTATGCTAAGTGAAATAGGCCAGGCAGAGAAAGACAAATACCACATGATCTCACTTTATATGTGAAATCTAATGAATAAAGTGAACTAAGGAACAGAATAGAGACAAAGGTGAGGTCACAGTCAACAGAGGGACAGCTGTCAGTGGGAAGGGGGTGAGGGGACAGGATCAGAGAAGGTGAATGTATTAGTGAAATTATATATACATAACACATAATACAGATAACAGGACGGCAAATCCCAGAGGGAAGGGGTGAAGGGAGTTTGGAGGAGGGGGCAAAGGGAGTGTAATGGCAGACACAGAGGTGGGGAGTGAGGGTGTTATATTAAGTGGGACACTTGAATCCATGTTAACACAATAAATTAAAATAAAAATTTAAAAATAAACAGAATGGTGGATAAACAGGAAAAAAACTCGCAGAAAATAATAAATGCAGAGAAATTGGAACTTTGTGGACTGTTGATAAAATGTTAAATGGTGCAGATACTATGAATAACAGTATGGTGGTTCCTCAAATAATTAAAAATAAAATTTAGCATCTGATCCAGTTATTCCACTTCTATGCTTCGTACCTGAAATAACTGAAAGCTGGGTCTCAAACACACATTTGTCATGAACTGAACTGTGTCCCCACCAAAAGTTGCACATTGAACTCCTAATCCCCAGACCCATTTAGAATGTGACTATATTTGGAGTTAAGGCATTTAAAGAGGTAATTCAAGTTAAATGAGGTGATATGGTGGGCCCTAATCTAGTATGACTGGTGTCCTCTTAAGAAGAAGACATACAAGGGATGTGCACACAAAGATGAAAGACTGCATGAGGGCACAGAGAGAAGGTAGCCAACTGCAAATCAAGGAGAGAGGCCTCAGGAGAAACCAGCCCTGAAGACAGCTGGATCTCAGACTTTCAGCCTCTAGAACTGGAAGAAAATAAATTACTGTACTTAAGACACCCAGTCTGTGGAACTGTTATGCAAGCACTAGTGAACTGATACATTTGTATACCCAGGTTCAGAGCAGCATTATCTACATGTCTATCCATAGGAGAATGGATAAACAAAATGTGATAAATAGAATGGAGTATTATTCAGTTTTTAAAAGGAAGAAAATTGTGACATACTACAACATGGAAAAATTTTGAGGACATTATGCTAAGTGAGAAATCCAGTCACAAAAGACCAATACTGTTCAATTCCACTTTTATAAGATACCTAGAATAGTCAAATTCATAGAGACAAAAAGTAGAAGGGTGTCTGCCATGGGCATAGGGAAGTGAGAACGGAGTTGTTTAATGAGAGTAAAGTTTTAGTTTGCCAGATGAAAAGAGTTATGGAGACTGGTTGCACAACAATGTTATTTGCTTAACAGTACTGAACTGAACACTTAAAATGGTTTTATTTTGTATTTTACCATAATTAAAAATTTTTAAGGTGCTGGCAGGTTGGGTCAGTGGTAGAGTGTTAGCCTGGTGTGTGGATGTCCCAGGTTCGATTACCAGTCAGGGCACAGTGGAGAAATGACCATCTGTTTCTCCACCCCTCCCCCTTCTCTCTCTCTCTCTCTCTCTCTCTCTCTCTCTCTCTCTCTCTCTCTCTTTTTCCCTCCTGCAGCAATGGCTCAATTGGTTCAAGTGATTTGGCCCCAGGTGCTGAGTATGGCTCAGTGGAGCCTCTACCTCAGGCACTAAAAATAGCTCATTTGCAAGCATGGCACCAGATGGGCAGAGCATCGGCCTAAGACAGGGGTTGCTGAGTGGATGCAAGTGGGAGTCTGTCTCTCTATCTCCCCTCCTTTCACTTGCAGAAGAAGAGAAAAAAAATTTTAAAGGATACTTAGAAATAAACTTAACTAAGGAAGTATAAGACTTATTGACTGAACACTATACAAAATTGCTGAAAAACTTAAAGAAGACAAATAAATGAAAAGATACACCATGTTCATACCAAATCACTGATCAAAAGAAGCCTTAATATTGTTAAGATAACAATAATGCCCAAAGTTACATACACATTCAGTGCAAAATCCCAACAGCATTTTTGGCAGAATGAAGAAACTCATCCTAAACTTCATACGAAATTTCAAGAGACCCAGAAAAGCTAAAACAATCTTGAAAAAGACCAAAGTTGGAGGACTCACACGATTTCAAAACTTACCAAATGCTACCATTATCAAAGGAGTGTAATACTGTAACAGACCAATGGAATAGAAGAGTGAACCCAGGAATAAATCCTTGCATATATGGTCAGCTTATTTTCAACAAGAGTGCCAAGACCGTAAAACAGGGAAAAGGCCGTCTTCAACAAACAGTGTTGGGAAAACTGAATACTCACATGCAAAAGATGAAACCAAACACTTAACTTGACTCATATACAAAAAATAATTCTAAATGGATCAGAAATCTACATGTGAGACCTAAAACTACAAAACTCAGTAAAAAACAGGGAGAAAAAACAGGGAGAAAGCTTTATGACATTTGATTTGGCAAAGACTTCTTGGAAAGGACACCAAAAAGGCGACAAAAGTAAAAATAGATAAATTGGACTACATCAAAATTTAAAACTTTGTTTGCTAAAGGACAATATCAACAGAGTGAAAAGGCAACCCATGGAAAGGAAGAAAATATTTGCAAATCATGTGTCTGATAACCACTTAATCTCGAGACTATATAAAGAACTCCCATAACTCTACGACAAAAAAACAAATAACTTGATTTAAAAATAGGCCAAGGACTTAGACCAGTGGTCCCCAAACTACGGCCCGCAGGCCACATGTGGCCCCCTGAGGCCATTTATCCGGCCCTGCCGCACTTCCGGAAGGGGCACCACCATCTCATTAGCCAAAAGCAGGCCCATAGTTCCCATTGAAATACTGGTCAGTCTGTTGATTTAAATTTACTTGTTCTTTATTTTAAATATTGTATTTGTTCCCGTTTTGTTATTTTACTTTAAAATAAGATATGTGCAGTGTGCATAGGGATTTTTTCATAGTTTTTTTTTATAGTCTGGCCCTCCAACAGTCTGAGGGACAGTGAACTGGCCCCCTGTGTAAAAAGTTTGGGGACCCCTGACTTAGACATTTCTCCAAAGAATATATACAAATGACCAATAAGCACGAGAAGATATTCAACATCACTAAGCATTAAGAAACAACAAATCAAAACCACAAATGAGATACTACACACACATTAGAATGACCATTATAAAAAAAATACTAATAAGCCCAGATAATAAGTGTCAGCAAGGATGTGGAGAAATTAGAACACCTGAGCATTACTGGTGGGAATGTAAACTGGTACTGCCACTATGGGAAACCAGTATGGTGGTTTTGAGGAACCGGTGTGGTAGTTCCTCAAAAAGTTAAAAATAGAATTACTATATGATACAGAAATTCCACTTCAGTGTATACATCCAAAATAATTGAAAGCAGAGTTTTAAACAGATATTTTATACACCCATGTTCATGGAAGCATAATTTGCCTTAGCCAAAGGGTGAAAACAACCTAACTTCCAATGACAGAGAAATTAATAAACAAAATGGTATATACATACAATAAAACATTTAGCCGTAAAAAGGAAAGAAATTCTGACACATGCTACAATATGGATGAACCTTGAAGACATGATGCGATGTAAAATAAGCCAAACCCAAAAGGACAAATATTATATTTTCTATTTATATGAGAAATCTAAAATAAGCAAATTCATAGAGACAAAAGTAGATTAGAGGTTACCAGACTCGGGGTGGGGGGAGGGAAAATGGGGAGTTATTGTTTAATGGGGAGCAGAGTGTCTCTTTGAGGTAACAAAAAAAATTTTAGAATAGACAGGGATGATGGTTGCATATTATGAATATAATTAATGTCACTGAATTCTACACTTAAAAATAGTTAAATTGGAAATAAATTGGCAAATTTGTTACAGATATTTCAACACAATGAAAGACAACAAAGTTTGACATTAGACTTTAATTAGAGCAGCATGACAAAATCCAAATGATCTGAAATCATTCACCGATTCAGTCATTCACCCACATTTAATATAGCACATATTGCTCGCCAGGCACTTGTCTGTATTATAGGGATAGAGTGATGAATAGGCACTTATGATAATGTGTTAATAACATTAATATCTAACATTTTCTTTACATGTTCCCAACAAACTAAGTAATTATTACTATTATCCTCATTTTACAGTGAATAAACTAAAACTCATAAAGAATAAATAATATGCAATATAATAATATAGTGCTTAACTCTATACTTTCAACCATTAGTCTTCCAGTAGGAGTATTAGCTACTATAAGAGGACATAAGGCAATTAACTCAGTCACCCAGGGTTTCCAGATAGGTAAGTAATGACTTGAAAGTTAAGTAGGAATTTGGTAAAAAGAGGTTATGAATTTAAAAAAAAAATGTGTTGCCCTGGCAGAATAGCTCAGTTGGTTAGAACATTATTCCAAAGTGCAGAGGTTGCAGTTTGATCCCCAGTCAGGGCATATACTGGAACAGATCCATGTTCCTGTCTCTCTCTCTCTCCCTTCCTATCTCTAAAAATCAATAAAGTAAACATTAAGAAAGAGAGAGAGAAAGAGAGAGAGAGAAAGAGAGAGGAAGGAAGGAAGGAAGGAAGGAAGGAAGGAAGGAAGGAAGGAAGGAAGGAAGGAAGGAAGGGAGGGAGGGAGGGAGGGAGGAAAGAAGGAAGGAAGGAAGGAAGGAAGGAAGGAAGGAAAGAAGGAAGGAAGGAAGGAAGGAAGGAAGGAAGGAAGGAAGGAAGGGAGGGAGGGAGGGAGGGAGGGAGGGAAAGAAGGAAAAAGAAAGGAAAGAGAAAGAAAGAAAGAAAGAAAGAAAGAAAGAAAGAAAGAGAAAGAAAGTTTCCAACAGCAAGAGTAAAAATTCTAGAAGAAAAAGCAAAGTTCATGCAGAAAACTTGAAGCAGCTTAGCAAAGATGGAGCTTGTAGAGGTGAATTGCCAGAGATGAGACTGGAGGAAGCAGAACAGAGACGGGTTTGTTTTGTTTTTATCTGTTGTGATATAAACAACCACGAAGTTTAGTGGTTTAAAACAATCACCATTTTGTTTTCTCTAATTATTCTGTGGACTGACTGGGCTCAGTTAGGCAGCTGTAACTTCATGATGCCACCTGTTCTATACCCAGAACACCTGGAAGTGAAAGTATAGAACAGGTAAGATGGATCTCTCACTGGTCTGACATCTTGGTGGGGACATTTAGAAATCTGGATTTACCCAGAATGTCCATATCTTTCTCACTCTCCATATAGTGCTCCAGTACAATTTATCATGAGGCACTGTAGGTGCAAAAGTTGAGGCTGTTAAACCTTTCTAAAGCTTGGAAATGGCACAGTGTCACTCCTGTCATACTCCACTACATAGTGAGTAACAAGGTCAGCTCAGGTTCAGTATGAGAGGGGACTGAACAAGGGCATGAATCATTGGGAGCCATCTTTGGAAACCAGTGATCACAGGTTTTATGCATAGGTGCAAGACTGGAAAAAGAGCAACCAGTTAGAAGCTTAATGGAATAGACTAGGTGAGTGATTATAAAGACATTTTGTATTTGTATTTGTGATGTAGACAGGTAAATAGAATTAAGGGCTATTCAGTGACAAATGGACTAAACTTGGCAACTAACAATAAAGATTGAAGGGGAACAAACTGGTTGGAATATAGATGGCTCTCTGATTTCCTTCTTCTGCTTATGGGATGATTGAGTTGTTATTCACTGAGATAAAAATAACATAAGATGAGCAGAGTTGGTACTGTGGTAATGTCCAGCAGACAGACAAGGGCTGAAGATATAGATTTAGAACTCAAAACGGGGTGGGATGTTGGACAGATTTTTTTTAAAAAGGAAAAATACAGACACAAACAACAGTGTGGTGATTGCTGAGGGGTGCGGGTGGGAGGGAGGTGGAAGAGGGGATGGGGGGAAATATGGTGATGGATGAAGACTTGACTTGGGTAAACACACAATACAGTGTACAAAGATGTGTGTAGAATTGGGCACCTGTATAATTTTGTTAACCAGTGTCAGCTCAATAAAATCAATTTTTAAAAAGTTAACGATTGACATTAGAAGGTAGGAAATAGGGAAAAGAGAGTGAGGGTTGCAGGTAGATGTGTATAATTCGGTTATGGGAAAGCAAGATTCATCTCTTCTTATTGTTTCTATTTTCTCTAAGAAATAAAGCAGTGTCATCAATGAGAGAGAGAGTGAGGTGGGTGTCTTTGGATATTTTAGGAATAAAAAGAGATGTGAAATAGTCATTTTGGAGAAAGAAAAACTGAATTGACTGAACATCTAGTATTGTTGAAAAGTTCTGAAAAGTAACTTGAGATTTCTGCTCAACAATTTAAAATAAAATCTAAATTTAAAAAATAGAAAGGAAGAATGGAAAACCTGGGAGTGAATGTTTAGGGAAGGATTTCAATGTGTTAAGTAACAAGACAATCCACATTGGAAATCTTGAGGAATACCAATATTTAATGCAGAAGAAAAGAAGGAGTCACAAAGAATACTAAGAAGAAAAGACATTAGAATAAGACACAGAAGAATAGAGTATTGCAAAAACCAAGGGGAAAAAGTATTTCATAGGAGAGAAGATAACTATGAGTATCAAATGCTATAGAGAGATTAATTAAAATTAAAACTGAAAACTGTCTCCTTTGATAACAAAAATATAAGTTATTAGTGACTTTGGCAAAAGCAGTTTCATGGGTAGAAGCTTCGATGTAAATTACAAAGAGGATTGGAGGTCAGAATGTAGAAACAATCAATAGACAATTTGTACAAGAAGCTCAGCTGTTAAACAGAGGAAGACCTAGTGGTAGGTACAGGAGGACAAGAAATCAAGAGAGAATTATTTTTTAGATGGCAGAGGTTAGAACGTGTTTCAGTACTGCTGGGATGAAGACACAGGAAAAGAGAAAGAAATTGAAGATGCCAAAAGAGAGGTCTCAGGAACCTAAAGGGAATAAGATGCAGAACACAGAAGCAAAGATTTATCCTCAGACAGAAGATAACCCAGCACTGGATAGGAGTAAAAGGATAGCTGTGAGGGCAGGTTAGACTGTAAGTGTATGGCATGTGTGTGCACGCGCGCGCACACACACAAACATAGTTGAAAGTCAAAGGCGTTCTTCTCTGACACCTTCCATAGTACTTCTCAGTGAAGTAAGAAAGTCATCGCTGAGAACAAAGATAGGAGGTTTGTGAAGAGTGAGAGAGATTTAAAATGGCTGCTATCAAGGCTAAAGAAACGATTAGGAAAACAAATACAGGGTGGGGCAAAAATAGGTTTACATTTTTTCATATGGAAAAATAATACAAGAATTAATAATAATAATTTTTATTATTTATTTATTACAAGAATAAATAATAATTTATAACAAATAAAACAAGAGTAAGCTCTGTGTTTCACAACTATAAACCCACGTTTGTCCCACCCTGTGTTGCTAGAAAACTGAGAACCCACAGCCAGGATGGTAACTAAGACCCCATGGTATTCTCAGTTGATTCAACTGTGTGGTTTTCACTTTTCAGTAATTAGGTACAGAAAGTTACATGGATTAAGGGGAGACAAGGTACTGAAGAGGTATAATGAATGGATAACCAAAAAAAGAGACAGATTTCAGTAAAATGTCTATTCAATGAATATTGAATAAAAATGTTATTCAATAAAGAGACTCACAAACCATTAATTCTGTAGTTTGCCAAACTGTGGTACTTTAGGTACTACTGAAAAGTGCTGTGCAGTAGCGGGGAGGTCCTCATTTAAAGTACTTTTCAGCCCTGGCCGGTTGGCTCAGTGGTAGAGCGTCGGCCTGGCGTGCGGGGGACCTGGGTTCAATTCCTGGCCAGGGCACATAGGAGAAGCGCCCATTTGCTTCTCCACCCACCCCCTCCTTCCTCTTTGTCTCTCTCTTCCCCTCCCGCAGCCAAGGCTCCATTGGAGCAAAGATGGCCCGGGCGCTGGGGATGGCTCCTTGGCCTCTGCCCCAGGCGCTAGAGTGGCTCTGGTCGCGACAGAGCGACGCCCCAGAGGGGCAGAGTATCGCCCCCTGGTGGGCAGAGCGTCGCCCCTGGTGGGTGTGCCGGGTGGATCCCCATCGGGCGCATGCAGGATTCTGTCTGACTGTCTCTCCTCGTTTCCAGCTTCAGAAAAATACAAAAAAAAAAAAAGTACTCTTCATTACATTTATTATTGGGGTATAATTGACATACTAGAGTACCTTCTTTTATTTAAGAAGTTGGCATACAATATTCTATTAGTTTCAGGTATTCAGTACAGTGATTCAAAATTTATATATCTTACAATGTGATAACCACACTAAATCTAGTAATTGTGATGGTGCAAAGCTATCATATTATGATTGACTATAGTCCCCTGTCTACTCATACCTCTACCCCCCTCCCCTCTGGCAACCATCAGTTTAGTTTGATATCTGTTTCTCTGAGTCTTTTTGTTTTGTTTGCTTTGTTGCTTTGTTTTAGTTTCTGTGGAAAACAATAAGGAGATTCCTCTAAAACCTAAAAATAAAATTACCATATGACCCAGTGATTCTACTTTTGTATATTTCTCTGAAGAAATCCAAAACACTAATTTTAAAATATATATGCACTCTTATGTTCACTGAAGCATTATTTATAATAGCCAAGATATGGAAGCAACCCAAGAACCCATCGACAGCTGAATAAACAAAGATGTGCTACAGCATGACCAGAGGTAGCACAGTATATAGAGCGTCAACCTGGGATGCTGTTGACCCACATTCAAAGCCCCAAGGGCACTGGCTTGAGCGCAGGCTCACCAGCTTGAGTGTGGGATCATCAACATGATCCCAGGGTTGCTGGCTTGAGCCCAAAGGTTGCTGGCTTGAGCTGAAGGGTCACTGGCTTGAACCCAAGGTTGCTAGCTTGGCTTGAGCCCCCTGGTCAAGGCACATATGAGAAGCAATCAATGAACTAAAGTGATGCAACTATGAGTTGATGCTTCTCATCTCTTTCCCTGTCTCTTTCTCAAGAAAAAAAAAAAGATGCAGTACATATATCAGTAATACAATAAAAGAGAATGAAATCTTGTCATTTGCAACAACATGGATGGATCTAGAGAGGATAGTATTCTAAGTGAAACAAATCAGACAGAGTACCTTCTCTTTAAACAGCCCCTGTAAAAGACAGACCAGGGAATAGAACCAACCACCCCTAAAGATCAACACCTCTATTCACAGCTGTATAAAAGAAAAATAAGAGCCATAATTTTAAATTATCTAGTAGCCACATTAGAAAAGTAGAAAACAGGTGAAATATTTTTAATATATACTGCTCACAAAAATTAGGGGATATTTTATAGCTTCATATTCATTTTCAAATATCCCCTAATTTTTGTGAGCAGTGTATTTGGTTTAACTCTATATATACAAAATATTTCAATAAGAACTAACAAATTATTGAGCTACTTTACATTTTTTATACTAAGTCTTCAAAATCCAGAGTATATTTTATACTTTTAATTGCATTTCCATTCAGACTAGCCATATTTCAAGAATTCTAAAGTCATATGTGGCTAGTGGTTACCATACTGAACAGTGTAGCAAAATATTGATTGCATAGTACCCAGAATTATGATACCCTTAAGAATTAACAGAACCATTAAGGTTCTTCCTTAGATACTATCATCCTACTCCTGTAGCCATTCATAATATATGCTTACATAGCATAATTCATGAATGTTCAGTTATGCCCATGCTCAAAGACTCTAGACACATGTATTGCAATTAGATCATCTGGACAGAGATGTGGTTCCCTACTGAGTTCATGCTGGCCACTTGCCTGGAAACCATCAGCATCTGCATAGTCATTGGCTGATATCGCTGTCTGTGCTAGCAAGGTGTGCAGGTGGAAAGCAACTGCACAGACTAAGGGCTC
Organism: Saccopteryx bilineata; assembly: GCF_036850765.1. Classification (NCBI taxonomy): domain Eukaryota; kingdom Metazoa; phylum Chordata; class Mammalia; order Chiroptera; family Emballonuridae; genus Saccopteryx; species Saccopteryx bilineata. The sequence continues at coordinate 119,352,759 of NC_089492.1, read as the reverse complement.
AGTTTTCTTTTTCTTTCTTTTTTTTTTTCTGAAGCTGGAAACGGGGAGAGACAGTCAGACAGACTCCCGCATGCACCCGACCGGGATCCACCCAGCACGCCCACCAGGGGTGATGCTCTGCCCACCAGGGGGCGATGCTCTGCCCCTCCGGGGCATCGCTCTGCCGAGACCAGAGCCACTCCAGCGCCTGGGGCAGAGACCAAGGAGCCATCCCCAGCGCCCGGGCCATCTTTGCTCCAATGGAGCCTTGGCGGCAGGAGGGGAAGAGAGAGACAGAGAGGAAGGAGGGGGGGGGTGTGGAGAAGCAAATGGGCGCTTCTCCTATGTGCCCTGGCCGGGAATCAAACCCGGGTCCCCCGCACGCCAGGCCGATGCTCTACCGCTGAGCCAACTGGCCAGGGCTCAGTTTTCTTTACTAAGTAAGTTATCACTCATCTACCAATGTCCCAGATTCCAAAATTCTATTGACATCTCTTTGTCAGTAGGGAGTTTATGCCTTTTTTTTTAAAGTAAATTTTATGACCTGACTGGTTGTCTCAGTGGTAGAGCGTGTGGAAGTCCCGTGTTTGATTCCTGGTCAGGATACACAGGAAAGGCAACCATCTGCTTCTCCTCCCCTCCCTCTCTCCCTTCTCTCTTCCTCTCCACCCCCCCCCCCAGCTCCCACAGCCATGACTCAAATGATTCTACAATCATTTGATTGTACAATCATTGATTCTACAATTCAAAGTTGGCCCCAGGCACTGAGGATGGCCCATGGCCTCCCCTCAGGCGCAAAAAAAAAAAAAAAAACAGCTTGGTTGCTGAGCAACAGAGCAGTGGCCCAGACAGGCAGAGCATCGCCTGGTAGAGGGCTTGCTGGGTGGATCCCTGTCGGGGCACATGCAGGAGTCTATCCCTGCCTCTCCCCCCCCCCCCACTTAATAAAAAAAGTTTATTAGGGTGACACTGGTTAACATAATTATACCGGTTTCAGGTAACCAATTCTGCAACACATCTCTGTACTTCGTATTGTATGTTCACCACCCAAAGTCAAGTCTTCATCCATTGCCATTTATCCCTTCTATATCCTCTCCCACCCTCCCTGAGCAACCACCACATGCCTTTCTTTATTCTTTGACTTTCATTTAGGTATGTTTTCAAGAAAGAATGAAAATAAACACATCTATTCAATTGACCATGGTTATCTCGAAGTTGCTTTTAGGATTAGGGGCTGAATTCTTTTATTTTTCCCTTTAAGATTTTTTAAAATTGATTTCAGAGAAAGGAGAGAGATAGAGAGGAATGCAGGGGCTGAGGAGCTGGAAGCATCTACTCACAGCTGCTTCTCACATGTGCCTTGACTGGGCAAGCCTGGGGTTTCAAACCGGTGATCTCAGCATTCCAGCACACTCTGTGCACTGTGCTGCCATGGGGTAGGCTGAACTATTTCAAAATCTACAAACTTATCACGAGGAGATAAGTTATTTTCACACATAGACAAACTTTTTCAAGCTTCTTTAAAGATTTATTGTAGTCAGAATTCCATATATAAACAAAACACAGTAATTTAATGAAAAATCAATTTGCTCTTAAAATTTCTCTAAAAATCTTTTGTATTTAGAATACTCTTGTGCATACAGTGGATCAGTTATATTTGCATGAAAAGAGAATGTTATTGAACACCAAACCTTCTTCCCCAATGAACTGTAAAAGAACTGTCTAATCACAATTCAACTGTGTGAACCTTAAGTAAATATTTGGACTCTAGTCATCAGAGATTTTATTTTATGGGAGTCTGCAGAATGAACACATGCAAGAATTGTTAACCTGTCACTGTTCTAATTAAACCTAAGGGGTACCTGATTTACCAGTACCCTCCAGAGTCAAAGTTAGCAAGCACTGTCAAAACAGATATACTCATGATACTGTAAAAATTGTAATAGGATAGACTATGCTCACAAATGTGTCTGAAAAAGACAAATTTCTTCAGCAGTATTGTGAATTTCTTACTTTTTAAAAGTGTATTTTACTTAACTTTGTATCCTGTTTAAAACAGAAGTCCCATTTTTAAAATGAAAAGAATTCAATCAATTTTCATCTGTTCTTTTAAAGATTGTTTTTGTCCTGCAGTTGCCCTGGCCAGAGCAGCACAGTCTAATCTTTCAGCTAGAACCCTCTCATATAAAACAGCTCCTTGTACTTTCTCATCACATTTTTCCCACCTCACAACCTTTAAGTCAATGCACACACTTCTTTTTTCTTTTTTTAAGGTTAGCACAATTCTTTAATTCAGGTATTTACTGAGTACTCTTTTGTACCAGGGACTACTAGGTTCTAAGAAAAATATTAGCAAGACATATTCTGTCTTCAAAAACCTCATAGCTTAGGTGGCGCAGTGGATAGAGCGTTGGACTGGGATGCGGAGGGCCCAGGTTCAAGACCCCAAGGTCGCCAGCTTGAGTGCACGCTCATCTGCTTTGAGCAAAAAGTTCACCAGCTTGGACCCAAGGTCGCTGGTTTTAGCAAGGGGTCACTCGGCCTGCTGAAGGCCCGAGGTCAAGGCACATATGAGAAAGCAATCAATGAACAACTAAGATGTCGCAACGAAAAACTAATGATTGATGCTTCTCATCTCTCTCCGTTCCTGCTTGTCTGTCCCTATCTATCCCTCTCTCTGACACTCTCTCTGTCCCTGTAAAAAAAAACAAAAACCAAAAAACAAAAACAAAAACCTCATAGCTTAGCATGTGAGACAGATACATAAAGTAACAAATATAAAGCAGTATGATAAATACTGCAATAAAGGTATAAACAAAGTGCTATAAGCCCAGAGTCAGGAAGGATGAACTCTTTCTGGAAATAGTGGCAGAAGGAACAGGAGTTTCCCAGTGGGAAGAGGTAGAAGGAAGATTTTTCCAAGCAGAGGAACAACACACACATACACACACATACACACACACACACACACACACACACACATGCGCGCGCCCGTGCGCCCGCGCACATGTACAGTAAAATACACAGCTTCTTTGAAAAACAAAAAATAGCCTTCTGTGGCTAAAACATGAGATTCCTGCGGAGCAATGGTAGAAACCATGTGAAGAAATTTGAACTTTTTATTATAATGCAGGCAATGAATAGCCATAAAAGCAGGAAAGATGTGATTTCTGTCTTAGGGGGGGGAATCCTCTGTGGCAGTGTGAATAACTAACTAGAGAAGGGGAAAGAAGGAAAACCAATTAGAAGGCTATTGTACCAGAGTAGGTGGAACTCTGAGCAGTAATTATGGAACTGGATAGAAGTGAATGAATGGATTTGACATGCATTTCAGAAGTAGAATCACTTGGACACAATGGCTATTTGGTTGGAGAAGGCAAGGAAACGAGAGTCTAAATTTCCACCTTGTATTTTGGCTTATATGATGATTTAAACCAAAAAAAAATAAAAGATTTATTTTTAAAATGAGCCTAAATGGAGATATTTGCAGATATGTGCAAGACATTCAAGTAGAGAGATCCCGGGGACTGTTGAAAATAAGGATATCAGCTTAGGAGTACAGTCAATACCAAAAATACAGATTCTTGGAATTAGCAACATAAAGATGACATTTGCAGTCCTGTGAGCAGATGAAGTTTCAAGAAGGAAGAGGAGGAACCATTGCCAAATATTGCATACTACAAAAAAGTCAGTTGATAAATATTTAATGCAAAACTTTTAAAAGAAATCTTTTATAAAAAATATGGGAAAATATTTTTTAAAATATTTTTATTGATTTTAGAGAGAGGAATGGAGAGAGAGAGAGAAGAGAGGAGAGGAAGAGGGGAGGGGAGGAGAGGGAAAAGGAAGGGGAGGGGAGGAGAGGGAAAAGGAAGGGGAGGGGAGGAGAGGAAGAGGGGAGGGATGAACAGGGGAGGGGAGGAGGGGAGAGAGAGAGAAACATCAATCTGCTATTCCACTTATTATGTACTCACTGGTTGTTTACTGCATGTGCTCTAACCAGGGATGGAATCCACAACCCTCATTCATGGGGAGGGCACTCCAACCAACTGAGCTTCCCAGCCAGGGCAGGGGAAATATTTTCTTGATCATGAGATAAAAATTTCCTCAACAAGACAAACAAAAGGCACCAATCAAAAAGGGAAAGATTAATAAATTCAGCTACTTAAAATGCCACAAGAAAGAAAGGGCAATCCACAAATAACCTGCAACACAGATAACTGACAAAGGACGAGAATGCTGAATATGTAAAGAACTTACAAATCAAACAGAAAAGTCAGACAAGCTGCTAGAAAAAGAGGGAAATATAAGAACAGGCACTTCACAAAAGAGGATATCCAAAAAGACAGCAATTATAAGAACAGGGACTCAATCTCACCAGTAATCAAGAATATACTAATTAAAACCACAATTATCTACTATTACACACTAAAAATGACAAAATTTTAAAAGTATAGCAATAAGTTTTGACTAAGGTAGGAGTGACTGAAATTATCATACACCAGTTGGGAATATAAATTAACACAACTAATTTGGGAAACTGTAACAGGATCTAGTCAGGTTGAAAATATGTGCCCCTGTGGCTCAGAAACTTCACTCCTACAATATACTGTAGAAATCTGCATCTTTATGTGCACCAGGAAATACACGGAATGTTCAGAGCAGCATCATTTTAAGTGTCCTAACCTGAAAAAATGCCAAACGCCCACCAGCAGTAACACAAATCTATAAGTGTAGTATATTTGCAATGGAATGCTATACAGCAGTGGTCCCCAACCATTTTTGGGCACGGACCAGTTTAATGTCAGAAAATACTTTCATGGACCAGCCTTTAGGGTGGGACAGATAAAAGTATCATTTGACAGAGACAAGCGTCAAGAGTGAGTCTTAGACAGATGTAACAGAGGGAATCTGGTCATTTTTAAAAAATAAAACATCATTCAGACTTAAATATAAATAAAATGGAAATAATGTAAGCTATTTATTCTTTCTCTGCGAACCGGTACCAAATGGCCCATGGACCGGTACCAGTCCACGGCCCGGGGGTTGGGGACCACTGCTATACAGCATACAGTGATGAAAATAAAGAAGCTGCAGATGCACACAATAACATGGAAGAATCTTATCATGTTAAATGAAAAAATCAAGTTACAAAGTAATGCAATATAATTCTATTCATTTAATCCATGTTTTTTAGAAATGCATGTAAAAGTGGTTAAGTTAAAAGAGAAAAGCAAGGAAACAATTACTATGACAGGATGGTAGCTACCTCTGGGGAGACAGCAGTGATTGTAACAGGCAAGGGATACTCACGGAACTGTGCGATCTCAAAAATATTAAATTCCTTGACGTTAGCAGTAGTCATTACATGGTATTGATAACCACTCAATAAAACATTCATATAAATTTTATAAACTTCTAAATATATTTTATAATGTAAAATTTTAATGAACAAAATTTTGCAAATGTCTTTACATTTAACAAGAGATCTAATAGTAAAAAGTAATCAAAAAGATTTTGATTCTAAGGGTGATTAACTGGAGAATTGTACCAATACATCAAGGTTGCAGGTTCAATCCTGGGTCAGGGCACACACAAGGGTCAACCACTGGGTGCATAAATGGTGGAACAACAATCAGTGTTTCTCTCTCTTTCTCTCTCTCCTTCTTCCTCTCTCTCTAAGATCATTCAAAAAAATTTTAAGAGATGAAGGAAACAGGTTATTGAATTCACTTAAAACTTTGAACATCACAAAAAAAAATCTGAGATGAATTACATGTAAATATGTTTCAAGACTGATTACTGGATTTCATTCTTTCATTCACTCAACAAACACTGTTGAGACCTACCTTGTGTCTGACTGTGCCAAGAATTAGCAGTACAGTAAGTTCTCACTTATCCTTGTTATACATTCTGTGACTTTAACGGAAAGAACATAAAATGTATAAAACCAATTTTACTTGACATAAACCAGAGTCAATATTTTATCATCTCATCAACGTCATAACAAAACCACTTTGAATAAAACGACGTTATTCGAGGACCCGCTGCACAGGAAACCTTAGTCCTATCTCTTAGGCTCCTCTAGCACTTGGACCACCACTGACTTCTAATCTGTTTTGGGATAAAAGATTTAGCTATTTTACAGACTGGAATACAATCCTGGGGGAGGGGTGATCTCAGAATATACAAATAAAAAGGCATGCAGGACTTATCAGATGCTGATGTGAGTATATGATAAAGTTTATGCCTCTTCTGAGAGAATACAGGGAAAAAATATATGCTAGATGTTTTTGTCTCCCAACATTAAACACAAACAGACAACCTTTATTTTTTAATACCAGGTTAAAGCAAGGCCAAAGAAGTCTGTAGCAGAAACAGAGCATGGATCAAGAGTTCTTAAAAACTGAAGAAATGAAGATACAATTTAAATTTAGAATTCTGCTTTTGCTTTTCAATAAAGGATTCTAGATCTATACAGTGATGTGATCTCTGAAAGAGAATATGGTAAAAAGACAAGGATTTGCTAGAATCAATGAGGTTTTAAATATCTTTTTACAAATAAATTAAGCCTCATATACAGAACTATTAATCTAATCTAAACTCCATATCTGGCTTACACAACTTACCCTGGGTTAGAACTCCTAAAATGCAGCAATGTTCAAAGAGCAAAAAGTGCTCAGCCAAGAACAAAAATCACCACTTACAAAAATGAACCAACCAGTAAGGAATTTTAAAATTACTTAAAAATTAGAAAGGAACTAAAATTAATAAGAAATTAAAAGGAGAGGTAAAAAGACCTGATATCAGATGAGTTTTTTCATTTAATGATCTATTAGTATCTTTCTGTACACACACAAAAATGAAATTGAAAAGATACCCAGACACATAAAGGTAGTTATGTCCCAGGAAATAATTTTCTGTTAACAATACTCAAATTTTACAACCTGAATTTTGATAATGAATGTTTTGCTGATGTCTATCTGGTAATCTGATACTCAAGTGATTTAATGTTGTTTTTGAATTAACGTGTTTTGATATACTAAAATTTTCAGGGAGCCAAAAGAACACTGAATTTGAAGACTGAACACCATCTTCTCCCATAAGCAGCCTGAGGTGACCTCTGAGAATGGTTTGCTATTCACTTGACCCAGAAAACCCCACAAAGTCATGCAAATCAAGAGGTTCAAGTCTTCATGTTCACTTTAGAACACTCATGAAATTGCCCAGACCATCAAGGGTATGTGCATGTCTGAAAAGCCACCTGAAGGATGTCACTTTTCAGAAGTAATGTGTGCAATTCTGTCATTACAATAGGGGAGTTGGTACGTGTGCTCAGGCCAAACAGTAGGGCTGGACACAGAGCTGGTGGCCCAAAACATACTTGAGTTTTGCTGCACATGCTTAAAAATACAGAGAGTAATGCTGAACTTCAGGGTTTATATGTAGATTCTCTGGCCATTGAGCAAATCCAGGTGCACAAAGCTCTCCTGATGTGGTGCAGAATTTACAGAGCTCATGGGCAGATTAACCTATATGTGAGCTCTCCCCGCCACACTGAGATGATCCTACTGAAAAATAGCAGATTGTCCCTAAACCAGAAAAGGAGGCTTTACAGAAAAAAAAGATATCCCAGAAGAAACTGAAAAAAAACTTATGACCAGAGAGTAAGTTCAGCGTAAAATAAATGCTAATAAGCCCTAGCCAGGTAGCTCAGTTGGTTAGAGCCTTGTCCCAATACACCGAAGTTGTGAGTTCAATCTACAGGCAGGGACATATGAGAATCAACTAATAAATGCATAAATAATAGATGGAACAACAAATTGGTGTTTCTGTTTCTCTCTTCCTCTCATTTTTAAAATCAATAAAAAAGCTTTAAAGAAATCAACCAATGAAAACATAGATAAATGGACCAATGAATCTGTAAATAAGTGGAACGGATGTTTCTTCTCTCTATCTCTCAAATCAATTTTAAAAACTCTAAAAACTGTAAAAAAATGCTAAGAAAATAAAAGACTGTGTACCAAGTTTTGCCACCTACCAACCATGTAACCTTGAGTAAATAGCCCACTCTGAGCCCACACCAGCCAACCTCACAAGGACTTGAGAACAGATAAAGAAAATAATATATGTGAATAATACCATATCAGCTTCAAAACATGGAAAGCTCAACTTACTACTCAATGTACTGTAAAAACTACTTTCTGCAAACTAGTATTTTTATTCACTTTTTAATACAAAAAGTTAAATATACAAAAGTATACTATTATGAAGTTATAGGTTTCTCATTCAGCTTCAACAATTAGATCATGGCTAATCTTGTCTCCTCTATACTTCAGCCATTCCCTCTCATCCTTTATCATTTTGAAGAATGTCTTTACATCTTATCCTTAACTTCCTAAGAGCTAAAATCCAACAGTCTCTTTTCAGTGAATGAATAGGTATATGAAGTCCAACAGAGAGGTCTGACTTAGAAATATGGATTTAAGCGTTATCACTAATAAAATCAAGAGCTAAAGCTCTGGATGAGATAAAATACCCATGCTTGGGAAACAAAAAGATACATTATTTTGGTGCCCCTTCATTACAAATATAAATAAACATAAAGCACAATACTTACATCAAAAGAAGTTTTATGGACTTTCAAAGGCCTATAGAACTTTTATATCCTATGATTCTAATTATGTTTCTGCCTTAAAAAGGTTCCCCTACATTAACAGCCACCACTCTGAAGGATTTAACAAAATCTCTAAAAAAATAAATAGACATGATTTACATAATATCAAATTTAAGCATTGATATTGTAACCAACTCCAAACTTACTTTTCCAAATATTTAAGAACTTGTTGCTCCTAGTAATTTTCCTTTCTCTTTAAAGTATATATATTTGTTTTATACTTTCTTTTGTATATATCATATCACAACAAAAATTTTAACTGTAAAAAGAAAACATGATTCCTATATTTAAATATCTATGATAGATGATGGTATATATTGAAAGCATTTAGAGCCGTGACCATAGATAATATTTTTGTCCTAAAAATATTTTATGAGCTCTTTAGACACCAAGTAGTTGACTCAGAGACCATTTATTCCTACATTTAAATGAACTTTACCCCAAATGTCAAAATCAGTTGTTTATTTATACTCCAATCCTGAAAAATATTGTTATAAGTTCTCTAAATGCTAATTCTACAATCCACTTTAAAAGAATTTCTAAATTTTCATAAGTTGTTCAATAAAAAACAACCATTTAAAGACAAAGTTAAATATGACCTTTGGAATAGAATGAAACTTTGTGTCTGATTATATTAGCCCTGAAGTAAACTATCCAAAGGGAGAAAGAGAGGTATAATTTTTAGAAACAATGGATTTTTAATATTTAAATTTTGATGGGCTGTCATTAAATCAAGCCTCTGTCCTATCTGATCAGAAATAACTCTAAAATATTTTAAGCATATACTTATCTTTGAAGTAATAGTACAAGGAACATAAATGTATGATTTCATAATTGGAGGGATATGCACTTTAGTTATGAGTACACCATATACTTCCGTATTTCATTTCTTTAAGAAAAAGTGGATATATTTAAAAGCAGTTTCAACTTTGTCTATATTATGTAACTGCTATTTCACCTAAATATTGGAAGTTTCCTGGGAAATATTTTTTAGAGACTTTGAAAGACTGCACCTACTGTGTTTTAAGTAAAATCCAACTCATTTTAAAAGCATGATTAAAGAAAGAATCATTATATCAGAATGGTATGTTCTCACTCCACAACAAAAAAATCAGTTCGTTTTTTCAAGTATCAGTAAATATTACAAGGATGATTAAGAGGCATAATTGCCTTTTCAGGAACCATCTACTAAACAAAGCCCCACCACCACCCCAAAGCGTCCCCTTTTCAAAAGTATATTCCAGACGCTCACACATTTAATTAAACTATTCTTTCTTAAAGATAATGGAGCAGTTTTCTTGTTGTCAAATAAGCAATGCATTGTTATTATTTAGTATTCACGTTCTGGTTAGTGGTTTTTACTTGAAGAATGGTATCGTATCGTTGAATATAAATACTCCTTAAACTTAGAAGCTTTTTTCATTCTCATTTCAAATATTGAAATGTATGGGGAAAAGGAGAGAAAAGTGTGTAAAATATAAAATAACTTGTTGAGAAGTTGTTTGGTTTCAATTAAGAAATTTTATAGATACCTTGTTGCTGTTCTTAAATTAATTCTGAAACAGAAGTCAAGTGATTTTTTGGTCTTAAGTAGTAATAATACAGATTTTCTTTACCAATAATGTATATATTAATTACATTTAATATATCAAATATATTTACTTGTTTCTCTAAAGAATTTTATAGATACAGTGCTTGATGACATCAATAACATTTATCCTGCCAGAACAGTGAATTTATCATTTATTTTCACAATTGGAAATAATCTCAATTTTCCTGTGAAACTGCTATTTTGAACAAAATACATGAAAAATTAATTTTAACACAAATGTAACCGCTCAAGTTTTTTAGGTTTCTGTAACGTAGCAGGCATCAATTTGCTGACATTCAGAGTCTTTTCACCTGTTTTTCCTCTCAGGTTTAAGGACTTTTCTCTTTAAAAAAAAGAAAAGAAAAAATACACAGTCGATTTAGGGAAATGTCTCCATTTACCCTCAGTAGCTACCATAAAAGAGTGCTGAAAAGCTCTGCAACAAGCGAGGTTTCTTCGCTCAATCTTTTCAGAGCTCCAGCAAATTAATGCGGTGCTCTCGGGATGGTTTTAAGATTTTTTAAATTCAAAAAGTCACAAATATGACCTATCCTTCACCCCTAAAGCACTTCACACATGTTCACTTCAAGGTACACTTTTTGGCCCCAAGGGTATAAAAGGGGGAACACAAGCCGTGAGTAGAAAGCATGAAGATTGCGTGGGGCTCTCAAAGAGGGAAAATTGTTGACATCTTAACGCTGCTAAATGTTCTGAAGTTGCTAAGTCTCCTTGAGCTGCTTCCATTCTAATTGTTTCTATTGTGTCACGAATACCAAAACCCAAACCGAACCCACCTCCGCCCTGGGGGAAGTGAGCGGAGGGCGGCCCTGCCGGAACCTGCGGGCTAACAGGTGGCCGGGCTGGGCGGGACCCTCCGCCCGCGTGCCCGGCCCCCCGGCCGCCTCCGGCCGCCCCGCCGCGGCCACGCAGCGCCCCGCGCCCTCCGGCTCCCCTGGTTTCCCTCGGCACGGTGGGGACGGAGCGCAGGCTGGGAGGCGCTGCGAGAAGCACGTGCCGCCTCTCGAGGCCTCGTGCCCGGCGGGCACTCCCCGCGCCGCCCTAGGACGCAGGCGCCGAGGCTCCCCACGCCGCGGAGGGGCCGGTCCACCGGCGCGTCTGACCTGCACGCCCGCTGCCTCGACCCCAAAAGTGTTCAGTTCTGGCCCGTCGCAGGTCTAGTGGGGCCAAATAACAAATGCAACAAAACCGAGGCCCAGGAGTTTGGGTACCTTGTTCCGAAGGCCACGTGGCTGAGTAGGCGCAAAGCTGGGTGTCCGGGTTCCATTCCACCGAACAGCCGGGAGAACCGGCGGGCCGCTCGGGACCCGCCTCCGGGGCTGCGTGGGGCGGGGGGCAGCCCAGCACCTGGGCCTCGAGGGACACCGGCAGCTGCGGCGTGCGCCCGGGCGGCCCGGGGCGGGGCCGGCAGCCTGGGCGAGGGGAGCGCCCGGGAGGCCGGCCCTGCAGCCCGGACACCCAGGCCCGGGGGCGAGAGCCGGGCGCCCCTTCGCTGGGCCGCAGCCCGACTGCCCCGGCACGTGCTGGCCGCACACCCGAGGGGCCCCGGCGCACCGCGCAGATCGCTCTCGGCCGGGCCTTCGGGGAGGAGCCCGCGCGCCCGGCCCGGCCCGGCCCGGCCCCACGCTCGTGGTCGCGCGCGGGGGGTGGCGCCGCCGCTGCGCCGTCCACGGGCCCTCGCGGAGCCGGGGCTGGCGGCCCCGTCCCAGTGGGAGTGCGCGCGGCGTCGGGAGGGAGCCCGCGGCCCCGCAGGCTTTTCTACAGCGGGGCTCGCAGCCTCTGCTTCGCACGGGACCTCGGGGAGGGGTCGTTCTCCAAACCCGGTCTCATCCTGTGTTATCAGGTCTCACACGAAATAAAGAGATTGGAGTGTGTTGGTCACTTCGCGGGAAACTTTTCGTTGTTTCCTTCCTTCCCGTCCGTGGACAAGTTGAGCAGCTTCTTACACCTAGATTTTAGGCCCGAGTCTGGAGAGCTGGGGGCTCTGGGTTGTCTGGGGGGAACCCCTGTCCCCCTCCTCCCCCAGGGAAAGGTGGAACCGTCCTTTCCGTCCCTCTGCAGCAAGCCAAAGGGAAACGCGTCCTTCTCCACTTTTCTGGATTTTGCGTTTGCGCTTTAAATTTCACAGTGCAAACAAAGATAATTTGGCTAATTCTAGAAAGGAGCTGAGGCTTTACATCCTAGCACGCAAAAACAGTGACTGATCCCCCAGCCGTCGTGAAGCCACCTGGGACAGCTCAGCAGAAAGGAAGATTGTCTGCTGCCAACATGTAGGGCAGGGATTTTTTTTATTTTTTTTATTTTTGGTCGTTTTGTTTTCTTTCCTTGTTGGCTCTGCTTGAGAGCATTACAGAGCTCTCCTTTCCCGCTTCCCGACCCTCTTCCCCTCCCCATCTTCTCTCCAGTGCAGGCAATTAGGGTGAGGAAATCAGGGCCAGGCTCCTGCCTCTAAAGAGAAAAGAATTGCTTCGGGAATGCAGTCCTGACACCTGTCCCTGCCCTGGATGGCGAGAGGGGCTGCGGGTCAAACCGCCCAGGGGAAGAGGCTGGACCGGACGGGAGGGGAGGACGCTCCCTAAGAGGAAGTTTCTGGGGGCTCCTCTTGCCACGTCTCCCCTCCCTATCCTTTGACCTCCAGCTCCACACAGGTCATTAACACGCGGCTTATTAACACGGGAGTGTCCCTCCTCTCAGGGCCCCCGAGACTGGGACCCGGTGATGGAATCAGAAGAGCCACACTGACAAGCCGTTCATTAATTTGCATTTATTTTCGGGCAATAATGTAGATAAAGGGAGGGGGGGCTGCCTTACATTTCAACAAGTAATTTGTGATCTTCACATCGGACAAATTAAATTTACAAATTACTTTCCCACCTACTGGACAAAATGGCCAAAGCCAAAATTGATACACAGGCGCAGGCTCTCCGCAGATTAGGAGAATGAAGGTGCACTAAGAACTCACTAGACAAAACAGGGTTGCTTAAAGAGAAGCTGACAAGAGGAATGAGAACTGGGGTTTGGGGCCTGGGTTTGTTTTTCCATAATGCTGCATTTAAATTTTTTTCCTTCCTTTTATTTTTGGTCTCTAAATCGGAACTGTGACCATGTGCTTAGGCCTGGTGAAGGACTCGGTCCACCACCTCAGCCCTGCTCAGCTCCTCCCCTGTAGCCTGACTTGGCTGTTTCCTCCCCTCTCCTAGACCCTCCGATCTTCCTCGCCGAGCTTCCTGGAACCAAACGGTTCTCTTTAATAAATACACATAGGAAAAAGGTGTGAGGGCAGGGCAACTTTGCAACAACTGAAAAAGTAAAAGCGCCAACGTTTGAGGAAGACAGGCAAGGGCACAGGGTAATATTTTTGCTTTTGTTTTATATATATGTGTGTGTATATATATATATATGCTGTATATATCTTAAAGTTCTATTTCCTGGGCGCTAAAACGAGATATACTCCGTTCAAACAACAGCAACTAAAAAGTGTCAGTGGTCCCTGGAACGGACCGACTATGTACAGCATTCCCGCAGAGGCGGAAGCTTGAGCCAGTTCTACGCGGGGCGGGGCTGAGCGTGAGAGGCCAGGGGCGCGCTCCTCCCTCCCGCCCGGCCCCAGCGCGCTCTGCTGGGGAGGAGGGGACGCCGGGAAGCTTTGGCCTGCGGGCGGGAGCGGGGCCCGGCCGGCGCAGGGACCGCAGCCGGCACGGGAGGAACACTTGGTGGTGGTGTGGGAGTAGAGTGTGGGTGCACTCCCATAGGCAGACGTGCCAGTAAGTGACTCCAGTGTCCAGAAAGAATAAATAAAAGTGTAGGGCTCAAACAGCCAGTCAGAGCAAAGAGCCTCCGAAGACTGCAAGTGCATGAAAGACTGGACTCACTGTCCAGAAAGACTGGAAGAGGGTGACTTGGGAGTTCGTTAGGGGCTGAGGGGAGAGCACACAGCTCTCCTGTGTAGAAGCTGTGGGCCACGCCAAAGCACTGGGCCCTCGTCCGAGGGGTGGACGGGGCTGCATACCCGATAAGCAAGTGGCACAAAGATAAGGGCGACAGTGCAGGCATTGGGCATCTCTTGGGGGCATAAAAATCAGATCTGGAGAAGCCGAGGCAGAGGCGGGGAGGCGCAGCAGCAGCAGCAGCAGCAATAGGACGGGGGCCATGGAGGGCGTAGGTAGTTTCGTTTGTCTTCCTCTCTCACTCCTCGGCTCACAATACCTGGAACCGCCATGAGGCTTGGTCTTTATAGTCCAGACAATCGGGCGAGTTGAAGTTGAGTTTCCAAGCAGAGGAAGCGGCGGTGGCGCCAGGCTCCTTGTAATCCAAGCAGTCGGCAGAGTTGAAGGGGAGCCCCGAGCCGCTGTAGCCTTGGTGGTGGTGGTGATGGTGGTGGTGGTGGTGGCCTGAGGACTGGCTCAGTGGATGGTGCGCGTGGGGATGGTGGTGATGGTGGCCCGCCATGGAGGAGGGCGCCATAGGGCTGAGCTGGTGCGGATGGTGGTGCGTGTGCATGGGCGCTAGATAGGAGCTGCAGTCCACGCCGCCAAAGTAGGAAGAGGAGGGTGTGGGGTAGCCCTGGCCGTAGCTGCCGCCCTGGCCGTAGGACATGGGATAAGAGGCTGCAGCCGAGGCAGCGCCTGCGGCTACAGAGCGCTGCATACACGATGCGTTGCTAGGGGCGGCCAATGGCTCGGGCACCGACACGGAAGCAGAAGCTGAGCCAGGAGAGATGGAGGCCGGACTCCAGATGGATGAGGCAGCGGGCGTACTCAACGACGACGGCACTGCCACCGCCGGGTTCCCGCCCAGGCCTGCAGCTGCTGCAGCCCCGGGGTTGGCAGAAGCGCTAGAAGCGGAGCTAGAGGACGAGGCGGAGCTGGACACAGCGGGAGGTGTGAATTGGCCGCTGCTTTCTGAGCCGGAGCTCTCCCGCACCGGGGACGATTTCTTCTTGGCGGGGCGGCTCTTGGTTCCGCTCCCGCTCTGCTGCTGCTGTCGGCATTTGGCACGACGGTTCTTGAACCAAACCTGCAGCAGGCCAGGTGAGGGAGAGCGCGTCACTAGGCTAGTAGAGCTGGCTACTCCCCCGCCCTTTGGGCCCACCGGACCTTCTAGGATCTTGCCTCGCACTCCTACCCAGGCCTCCGCTCCTCGCCATCTCTAGCCCAGACAGACCCTGCCCCAGAGTTCCCAGCTCCCTCACCCTCTCCCGGGCTACTGGTCAAAGACCCTCCTCTGGCCAAGTAGGGATATGCCCCTCCCTATCCCCAGAGCAACTCTGCCCTAGGGCGGCGGAACATTTGCTTCTCTAAACTGCTGTTGGCTGCTCCCCAACAACCCGTGTGTGTTTGGAGGCCCTGTCTTCTATGGCCCGAGCTCAGGAAACAGCGGAGACCACAGAGGAGGCCGCGAAGTGCGGGACAGTCACCAAGTTAGAGGCCGGAGCCAGTGGGCCCCTGGAAGCCTGGTGTTGGGCAGGGCGAGAACTGGGGTGGGAGCGGGAGCAAAGTCAGCAAGCTGAACAGGCGGTATTCGGGAGACTAGGGAAGGGAGCCTGGGCAGAGTTTCTTTGGGCATCTTGGCTTCCAGTGGGGAACCAAATAGTAGTCAGTCATGAAGTTCTCACTCTTCTTGGAAGGCCCCGGTACTTGGCATGGCATTCCTAGTTCTTTCTCGAGCCTCCGGGGAAAGAAGGAGAGATAAAAGGCCCTTGAGAAAAGTTCTGAGTTATAATTCAAATATTATTTTCGGAGCCCTTTCATCTCAAAAACAGGAACAGCAAAGCCGATAGTCCGGTTTTGCGTTGGGCATCTTCTCGCTGCAACGGCGTCTAATCAAACTGGGGCTACCCGAGGAGCGACTCCGAAATAGAGCGCCATGCTCTGGCCTAGCTTCACTCTTCCATTTCCAGGATCCCCGGGATGTAAAGCAAGGGTGGAGGCCGATTTCAGGAGCCCAGAGGAAACTGCTAAGTCCTGGGGCGGCCAAAGAAGCAGGGGCCAGTGTCGGACCCTCAGGGCACTTTACCTTCGGAAGCCTCGCTTGTCCTCCCGCAATCCTAAAAAGGACTTTCAATACTTCAGGCGCCCGGGGGGCCAAGGGCCAAATCCAGGTCCCTAAGCTAGTTCCTTAACTTTGACCTTCTTCCAGGCTCAGGCCCAGAGCTGGGAAGGGGGAGAGGAGCCTCAGAGGGACTTCCCGGTCGATAAGCTCGCCCCCAAACCAGACCACCCTCCTCAGGCCCTCTGCCACCAGCCCCAGTGTCCCTACCCGACCCTGGAGCGCCTGGCGCGCGCACCTGGACTCTGGACTCCGGCAGGTTGATCTTGAGAGCCACCTCCTCGCGCATGAAAATGTCAGGGTAGCGAGTCTTGGCGAAGAGAGCCTCGAGCACGTCCAACTGTGAGCGAGTGAAGGTGGTGCGCTCCCGCCGCTGCTTCCGCGGGGTGGCTAAGGGGACACGCGGGGGGCGCCTCGGGTCAGCGGTGGCCACGAGGACCCGCGCCAGAGGACGCGGACAGGCCCCTGGCAGGGCCTGAGCAAAGCCGTTGCAAAAGAAAGCCGAGCTCCAGAGGAACTCCCCCAGAGGCCGAGCCTGCGGAGGCCACAGGTGGTAGAAAGTGCATGTCTGTGACTTCGGGCTGCCCCCTTCCCCGATTCTCGGAGGTTAAGAAGGA
Organism: Saccopteryx bilineata; assembly: GCF_036850765.1. Lineage (NCBI taxonomy): Eukaryota > Metazoa > Chordata > Mammalia > Chiroptera > Emballonuridae > Saccopteryx > Saccopteryx bilineata. Next base: position 119,335,829 of record NC_089492.1, on the reverse strand, counting down.
AATTAGGCAATCTCCCCTCTTACACACACACCAACATACTCTTTGGCTGGAGGGTGGGGGAGGCGTGTACAGAAACACCACCTGGAAAACACTTTCCGAGGAAATAAATGGGAGTGAAAGAGTGAGAGCTGGAAAGAAAGCCAGAATTCGGATCAAGCCATTAACATCAGCAGCGCAAAAATTGGTGCCTCGAGGACGATTTAGGGAGGGAGAATCCACTTCCTCACTCAGTCAATCGCTTCTAGGGGAAGCTCGGCTCTTCCTGTTAGGGCAAGGCTAGCGTCTAAATTCTTCACTCAAAGATGGGGGAAAGGAAGACATTCACACATGCACACACTAGAAAAAGCCACCCTTGGGAAACGAATTCCTATGCTGGCAGTGCGGGGCCACCAGAGGAGACAGGTGGCCGTGCGGGGCCACCAGAGGAGACAGGTGGCCGAGGTGCCCGGCAGGGAGGGTGCACGTTCCGGATTTTCGCCACCCTGGCCCAGCTCACCGACCTGCAACTCTGCCCTGTGGGCCTGTAGCGTGCTCTGCATTATGAACAAACAAGGTAACTGGCTCCCCGGCCCTGTAGGGCGACAAAGTATGTGTTCAAACCCAAGACGCTGGAGGTCCCCCGGATTTGCAGGGGCTGGTGCTCACCCGGATAGCCCACGGAGGGGTGCAGGAGGTCCATAGCGGGCCCGGCCAGGCCCAACCCGTTCATGCCATATGGGGGTTGTTTGAGGTAAGACATCATGCTAACAGCTGGATGGAGGGGCCCCGACGGATCCAGGGGGCCGGGCGCAGTGCGGGGCTCCCACCGCGCAGTCCTTCGAGCTCTGTTGCGTCTGGGGGCTCGGCCTATGGAGACACGAGACATAAAGAAACTGCCATTCAAAACCACCTCAGTTTCCTGGTCTCGTCAGAGGCAATGAGCCACGGAGTGGGGAGGAGACACACAGGCTATGGACTGCGCAGGGCAGTTAACTCGGAGGTACAAAGCTTTAGTCCAAAGACCAAGATTTCTTCGAAAAACAAAAATTCCTGGATCGTCATCACCTCTTTTTGGACTTGGAATGGGCCAAAAACACTCGTAGGGCATCGCTAGGAGCGAGGAGAGGTTAAAGCAGGGCCACGCTGGGGAGGTTAGGGCCTGAACGGCGTGTGTGCAAGGTCCCAAGTTTATGCAAGATTCTAGTCCGGTGAGAGCCGGCCCGTGCTGCACCAGCAAACCTTCACTGGGCGCCCCAGCGGTCGGCTGCCCGTAGGACGAGGGGTTGTTTCGTTTTGCTTGAAATGTTTTTGAAAGCAGAACGAAAAGATAGAGATTACAGAGAGCCAAGGTGAGACACTAGCAGCAGCGCCTGGGTCTCTCCAGGACGAATGGCCCACTTAAGAGAGAACTTACTGTACGTTCCTTCAAAGATCTTAGAAGCCGGGCGCCGGCCCCAGAGCCCAGTCACCCCTCCAGCTGTGTCAGCCGCTCCCCACTCTACCCCAATACTGGTTACGGGCCCCAGGCCCCCAGAGGCCGCCAGGAGACGCAGAAGGAGCCACTGGAGCCTTGGTGGTTCTTAGAAGCGGCCCCAAGTTAGGGGCGCCTCGCCACAGCCGCAGGCCTCTCTTCACCAACTCCAGCCGGCTCTCGGTTGCGGACAATGGGGTCCTGGCGAGGACTGGAAGGCGCACCGAAGGGTGTGCGGGCTGCGAGGCCCCGACAGCAGGCCCCGCGCGCTCCCTGCCTCCACTCCTGGAGGAACCCGCGGCCTTAGCGCCCTGCCGGGACTCGAGAGCCAGGCCTGGCGGCGTCGCTGGCGCTGACCCGGACTGGAAGGTTAAAGCCTGGCTTCCCCAGTTGCCCCGGATCTGAGGTTCTACTTTCAGGGGCCGGGAAGTGTTGCTGGGCCGGTGGATGGGGATCCCAGAGGACCTGTCGCTTCGCTCCACCTCGCGGGGACTGGGCGCAGGCCTGGGACCCGGCCTCGGGAGCTCGGGGAGAGACGTCAGAGCTGGAGAAGCCTCCTGCCCCTACCCTTCGGCACCCACGGCCTGAGCTGGGGAACCCAGTTTGCAGGGACCGGGACGAAAGGGAAACAGCCCGGACTTTGGGTCGCGGCGCCTCTGCTAAGCTGCAGCGCGAGTTTCCAAGACTTTCTTCAAACTTAGCACTTCAGCTCGGTTACTTCGGAGGAGGCGGGGGGCGCGGGGCCGCAGCGGAGTTCTGGGGTCCGCCAAGAACCGGGAGAGGATCCAGGCCGCTCCCCAGCCCCGCCCACCTGCCGGACCCGGGAATGGGGGAGCAGTCCAGAGAGGGGGCGGCGAGAGCACCCCGCGTGTTGCCAGAGCCCCGGGCCCCGCAGCTTCTTCCTTACCTGCCCTCAGCTGCCGGGGTCGCTCACCATCTACCTCGCGCCCTCACCGACCCGCCGGGCAGCCAACCTGCAAAACAGAGCAGCACAGGGATCACCAGCCCGGCTGGCGGTTGTCTAGGACCTCCTGATTTCTTTCTTTCCCCAACTTCCCTCCTCCTTTCTCTTCCTTTCCACTGGCTTTGTGAGTGTCCCTCCAGGTTTCACTTTATTGCACAGACACTTTGTTTGCAAAGCCCTACACAATCCCGAGAAACGTCCTCGCCTGGGACCGCGCGGAGGGGCCTCAAGGGAGAGGGTGGGGGAGAGCTGGGGGCGGCTCGCGGCTGCGCTGCACTCCCGGTACAACGTGGAGGCGGTAGGGGCTGCGGAAGTCCTGCAGAGGCACTTTGCAAACTAAATAAATCAAGCGATTTACCTTGTCGGAGTGGCTTGTCTTGCTCGGTTGTTTAGGTGATTGGAAATGTAGCCTGATGAAGATTGATCACCTTTCTACTGCCCTCCCGGGGTATGTGAACGCGAGGTAAGTGCGTAACGGGCCAGGCTGCCAATCCCCGGCCCTGCAGAGGCTGAGTGACAGGGAGCCGGGCAATGGCAGCCCGAGCCCGGGGTTACCTCCGCGCGTCCCCGCCCTCCCCCGCCCCCGGCACCCCGCCCCCGCCGCCTGCCCGCCCGCCCCGCCCCGGTCGCGAGCTTACTCTAGGGCTTGGCAGGCAAACGCGGGGCAGAACTAGGCGAGTAAGGCGCGCGCAGCGCCCGAGCGCCGGCCGCGGAGGGGGACGCCGGTCCCTCTGCCTCCCTGGGGCACCCGCCCTTCTCTCGCCCTTTCAGCGCCCTGGAGGGAGTGGCAGAGAGGAGGCGAGGTGCTGGAGAACCGGTTCCCTCGCTCCCCCGCGCGCCACCCGGCTAGGCGGCCAGCTTGTGGGCGCGAGGACTCTGGCGCCGCGGGCTGGAGGAGAGCGGGCCCCCGGACCCCGGCCCCTCGCGCGGCGCCGCGGGCCCCGCGTCTTCTTCCACCTTTGCCGCCACCTGCAGAGCGACGCCGTGGGCGGCTCGTGCTAGCACAGGCTACCTGCGCGGGCGCAGCTCCGGGTGCGCCGATCCCGCCTCGGCGCCTCGGGACTCCTGCGCTCGGGAGCAGCATCCGCAGGGGCGGTCCTGCCGCTTACCTGCTCCTCGGTGTCTCCTGAGGTTCCCAACACCCCGCGAAGGAAGTTTGCAAATCTTAAACGTTTCTTCTGCAGTGTCGGAGCTCAGCGTCGCCTTTCTTTTTGCACACACTCTACTTCTGAACTGAAATATTTTGATAGGAAACTTTCTCTTTCATACTCTCTCTCCCTTTCCCGATCTCCTTCTACCAGGGGTAGTCTGGTGGAAAACGTGGCCACACACTCCTGCCTTCATTTTCTTTCCTACCTGCCACAGAAAGAGCCTCCCTGAGGCTATTTCCCCGTATAGTTCGTACTGACGAAGTTCATTTCCCAGCGGAACAAACTTCCCAAACACATCTACCTGGGTGGACTTTGCAAAGCGCAAAAATACGTGTTTTCGGCCCAATCCTGAAAAAGGCAGTTCTTTTAAATGGCACCTCCTCCTGTATATTAGCCACTTTACTGCCTTTCGACGAATTCCTACCCCTTTTTCCTAATCCCTACTCCCTTCCACCACTACGGGGGGGGGGGGGGAGCGAAAAGTTTGAACAAGAGTAGGTGTAAGAGCGAGTCAAGAAGCGGCCCGGCGCATCGCGGTGCGGAGCGCGGGCGCTGCCCGGGTCGCGGGGTCGGGCACCGAGAGCGACCCGGCGCTGGGCGAGGAGGAGAAGGAAGGGGGAGCCCGCTGAATGAAAAAGGGCCGCCGCCGCCGCTCATCAAAGTGCTACCCCCTCCCCCATGCGACACTCTCCTTTGGAGTCCGAATAAAATACGGTAACAGAATATGATGGAGGGCACACTGTTTCCTTAACTGCTTCTCAAAGGAGCGGGGAGATCTTCTTAGGACCTTTAATAAGGCTTTGGTCGGTTCTTTTGTTGATCTCTCAAAATCAACTCCTTCTAATTGAAGTTGGAGCTGAAAGCGAGCTAATGTTCAAAGAAAGTGGCCGCCAGACCAACGAAATTACATTTTTTTTTTTTTGGACGATGAGGGAACATCTAATCAAAGAGGCCAAGGAGGAGGGGTGGGAGTGGGGAGTATGAAGGAGAAAAGGAGGTTTTACAAGATCCTTCTCTGGTTCACAAAAGTCAGCGACACGGGCGCTTCTTTCCAGAACAAAGACACCGCGGCCCATTCACAAAAGGGAGAGAAAGACACAGAGAGAAAACAAAAGAAACGAGAGAAAAGGAAAAACATGGGAAAGAAAAGCTTAACAGGAAAAGAAACTGCTCAGAGCGCAGTGCTGACCGGGCCGGGACACACCTCAGGCTCGCGCAAACCCCGGCGGGGAGTAACCCGCGAGACCCGCAGCTCGGAGCCCCGGGAAACAGTGCATGCAGAGCTTTAAAGAAAGAAACGAAATACCCACCCGCCCCCTTCAGCTCTGAGAAAGGGCGCGGGCTGGAGCACACTAGTTTTGTGAGAACGCGTATGCGGGCGTCCTGGAGTGTCCTTGGCAGCGTCTGAGTCCCCAGCCCCGCGCGACCCCAGCCCCGGCCCGCGCGCTCTGGGCCTGGGATAGCCCCCTGGAGCCCGGGCAACCCTGTCCCAGGCCCGCCGCCTCGCGCACTCCTGCTTCCTCGGGCCCTGTTTCTCCCGCAGCTGCAGAGCCCGGACGAGGTCCGGCGTGGCGAGGTGGGGCGGCCGCGCGCGGTGGAATGTGCTCAGGCAGAGTCCCCAGGGCCCGCCGCGCGGGAGCCCGCCGCTCCGGGTTCCAGATGCTGCCACGGTCTCGGGGAGGTTGGCAGCTATCAAGTAGCGCGATTCTTTTCCCGCTAATGAGAGTATTTATCTAATCCTAAATTGCCGGGGAATTTTCTTAATGCTCAACCCATAAAACCCCGGGATTAAGAGAAGAAAAAGAGGAGAAGGGAGTGAGGAGAGAGGAGAGGAGCGGAGAGGAGAGGAGAGGAGAGGAGAGGAGAGGAGAGGAGAGGAGAGGAGAGGAGAGGAGAGGAGAGGAGAGGAGAGGAGAGGAGAGAGGAGAGAGGAAAGGAGAGGGGAGAGGAGAGGAGAGGAGAGGAGAGGGGAGGAGAGAGATATGAAAGTTTCTTTTACACGGCGTGAAGGACTGAGGCGGCCGTCGCTAGGCAAGTGTCCAGGTGGGAGACGCTGGGCCAGAAGCCACGACCGTTCCAGCAACGGCCACCACGTGGGGAGGGGAAGAGGGGGCATCGCAGGGGGAGGACAAGTCGACCCAGTCCAGGCCCGCCTGGCCGGGGAGCAGGCATGGAAGCTGGGCCCCGGAACCCGGATCCAGCACTTAGGTGACCTCGAGGCCGGGCCAGACTCTGGAGGACACTTGGGACAAGGGGAGGGGTTTGGCTCCGGGGTCGCAGGATGCTGGCCAGAGGCGGAAGTTCTGCACCAGCCCGCGGGCTGTGCCCAAGCCAGCCCTCGGCCAGAGCTCTTTCTCCGCGACCCCCGGGCCCACAGCTTCTTTCTCCACAGCGCGGGCTTTCGGGTTCCCGGCCCCTCGGCAAGATGGGTTCGCGCCTGCGCTCGGCGGGCAGCCCCGGGCGCACAGCGCACGACGAAATCTGGACGCGGCGCTCTCGCCGCGGGGCCGACCCGGCAATTCCAGGGGTCCGCGCTCCACCGCCACTGCGGGGCGTGCGGCCGCCACAGAGCAGCCCAAATGGAAACCCAGCGAGGTTAAGGCCCAGGGCAAGAGGGGCAGGAAATGTGGGGCTTGGCAGGTCGGGAGCGGCTTGGGGAGCTGCCTCTCTTTGAGGCTTCTCGGGAGGGAAGGTTCCCCAATCCAGCCTCAATGCGGTGGGTGACGCTGTTCGCTCAAAGCCCAGGCTGCCCTGGGCTGGCGATTTCTGTCTGCGGTTTCCCTGGGCTTAAAGCGCGCTTTTGAGAGCTTCCCCTAGAAAGCGGCCGCTCGCTGTGCTTCCCTGCTCGAATAAAGTGGGCAAATACCCGATTTCATTGAGTTGAAAACTTTTCAATAACTTCTTAAAATCCTTGTCGTGAAGAAACTCTACTGTAGCAAGTTTTCAGTATCATTTTGAAAGACTGAAGGTGGCTGCATGCTTTTTGAAAGGAATGTTTGCGTATGTATAAATACTTGTATATATATGTACATATGTGCAATGTAGGCAAAAGTATAAATGCTAGTGGACTGTTTTTTCTGCCTCCAGACTTGTTGAGCCTTCTTTGTTTCAGACACCTCTTTAGAGGAGTGATGGGAAACTACCAAAAAATCGCCAATTTCTAGTGCCTAGAACTTCTTGTTAAAAGTTCACTTTCCCTCATCTCATTCGCACACACTTGCACGCACTTAACCCACCCCCTCCAACAATAACTCTCTTCTTTTCACTTCAGCACCTACAGACTTGTGAGTTACCAGAAGTCATAGTTCTTCAGGTGAATGCAAAATTACAATTGAAAATGTGGAAAATTCATCAAGATATTAGCATTTTTCTCAGTGCTATGGAATAAAAAATTGCCTCAAATCTTTAATAACAGATGACCCATTGCTTAAGAAAATATGACTAACTGCTTTTCAATTTGATTTTGTGTGTCAGCAGGGCCCCTCTGGGATGGCATGAATTTATTCAGCTCCAAATACAGCCCAGTACCCTTCTCTAGTTCAAGAGGACCATTTTTTTCACATGAAGAGTCTTACAGATACACACACTTTTCTTCAAACCAGAGTCGATTTCATCGCAAGGAAGTAGCAGAGTGCTTAAGGTAAGAAAGTGTCTGCTTTTATTGAAAATTTATATATGACCTCAGTATTGTAATAAATAAACAGATAACCATTTTCACACAAAAAATGACAGTGCTATGCTAGAGAAGAAAATATTAATTGGGGTATTTACTCATAGTGGCAAGACAGACTTTTATCAATACAGAATAAATATTAACAGCATTCTTCAGCCAATGTTGAGACCCAACAAAATGTATAAACCAAGCTAGATGTAATAAATAATTATCCAGAGAAAAAGATGGCGCATTCTCAGAAGATAAGACCTCTTTGTAAACTGATGTATGTCAATTAGTCTCATCCTCAGCTCACCTTCAAATCACAGGACTTGTCTCAGGCTATGTTAAAGGGCCATCCTCTGAGAAAAGCAGAGGAAAGGAACTCTATTATCCTTACAGTGAAATGCAAAACAACTGCAGAAAATCCCACTGGTACATAGAACAGTTTAGTAAGTAGATTGAATATGATTTAACTATAAAATTTAGGTAACAGAGTCAGGGATACACATGGCAGGACTGGAAAAAAATCACTCATCACATTTTTTCTTAGTCCCTTCTTCCCCCCTCCCACCGTCATTATGCTATTGACAACAAAAAATGTTTTCAAATTTCCTCCCAACAAAAAATGAGGGAACGGTGTTCTTTTCTTTCTTCTTTGAACAATGTCTGAGCACTCCCAATACCAATCACTCACAAGGTATCTGTGCAAATCTATTTCACATAATTTCAAGAAATGATTAACTCTCACACACAAAATCTTTAAATGAAGCTATTTTGGAGTTCTGTGTATTATTTGGAAAGGAGGGAGGAAAAGGGGTGGTGATGGTAAATAAGTACAATCCGGCCAAACAAAAATGTTAAAAGTTTTAAATCAACAATGAGTCTTTTTCTGGTCTGGGGACCCAAGACTAAAACGTTGGGAGAGAGTCTGGTCAGGCTGCTATTGAAGAACACATTTCTCTTCTTTCTTGGCCATCTTGCCTTTGTTTTGCTCCAGAGTTCGCTCCAAATGCTCATCTTCTTCTTCGGCCCTGCAAATCAAACAGGAGACATTATTTTTCTTTGCGAGGAGAGGCGCACTCCCGGCTTGCCCTACATTCTGCGACCCAGAGGATACGGGCATGGGGCCAGCGGGAGGCTGCCCTGGCCCACCCGAGCCCTCTGGACTGAAGTTTCCGAAAACTTCTCGGCCCCTCAGCAGGTGGCAAAGCCTCGACCCCGACCCTACCACCCACTCACTGCTTCTCTTGTGCGTCCAGGTCCCTGACAAGCGCGTCGCGCTTGTTCACTAGGGCTACCAGCTCATCCAGCAGGAGTTGTTCGCGTCGCTTCTGGGCCTCAGTCTTCTGCCAGTCTGCAAAGGATAAGAGGCTCGTTATCCACTCGCAGGACCTCCGCACACCCCTTCCTCCCCTTCCTGCCTTTTCTAGTTTCCTTGTATTTCTCCACAAACCATGTTATAGAACCACTAGGTAGTGTTTTGTTGGGAATTTGACCGTCGTGGTAACGATTTCACCCCTAAAACCTTGTTTTCTAAAATTCCCGCAGATGGAGATGGCTACGGCGGGGCTGGAACCTGAAAAAGACAGGTGTGAGCCAGTGGCCAGCCGGAGGTGCGCACCAAATTTCAGCCAAAGTGGGGGAGAGACAGGTGGGGGCGGAGAGGTCGGCCCGAGGCTTGTGGTGGGGGATGTGAGTAAATGAGGAGGCGGGAAGCAGAGATGGATGATAAAATCATTCTGAAAAGACTAGAGAAGCTGCCTGAGAACTTAGTATCCTCCTCCCCACCCCCATGCTCACCCCGTACAGCCTATTCTTCGCTAATTTCCTCTCCGCTCTATTTTAGCAGTTGGATGTATCTCACACTGGGCGCCATATGCTTCACAATAACTTTAAAAGTAGTGAATCGGCTAATTAGCATTTTTCTTTGAAGTAAAAAATAAATTTGCTCTGCAATATTACACTGCAGCTCTCGATCACACCACAGCCAGTTTTCTTTTGGAGAGACTGGCTGGGTGATTTCAAATCAAAGCACTTTTGCAAAGGAAATACTACATCTTTTTGAAACCCCGTGTTAAATGTTGGAAAATCTGATGGGCAGTGCTCTTTCCATGAGTAGGGGCAGTTTTTAAAAACGTTTTAGGCCCCAATAATATAGTTCCTGATCTTTGCTGGTCTGATGATTTTCTTAAGATGAGCAGCAGTTAGGTTTAATAAAAACAGAACCTAATCGAACATTTAAAGTACTTTTGAAACCAAAGCCAACTGCTCTCCGGCCAGACTGTAAGGGCTTGTAGCTGTCAATCAATCCCCAGTCCACCCCGCCTCCCTCATTAGGAAGGTAAACAATGAAAAGAAGAAGTAGATGATGAGGCAGATAGCAGAACAAATGAGGACCTAGAGGGAAACAGGACACCAGCTTTAAAAAAAAAACACAACAGGGCCACTGACTCATGCAGTCCCCTCCCCCAGCAAATGCACTTTCCAAAAAAGAGAGAAGAGCAGTCCTTTTGGGTTTCTCCGTTCTCTCTCCATTGCCCTGGGCAATCATGTTAAAACTCACATGGCTGGTGCTTATTCAGATAAACCTAACAATGCACACCGCTGGTTACCATGTGAATCTTCACAAACCACACAAGAATGTGCTGGTTCAAATCCCCCTGACCCCCTCCAAAGCAAAATTTATTCAAGACAGCAAACTGCTCAGCAGCTTTATGAAAGCAAATGGTGCTAGAGGGAATTCTATCTTGTATTTACAAATTAAAAATTAGATGCTTCATCTTGCAATAAAAGTTAGAATAGCAGCAAGAAACTAAAATTGTTTATTCAATTTTATCACTATTCCTTTCATTATAAGCGCAAAATACACACACACATACATATATACATATATGAAACATACATTATATATCCACATTTGATACAAAACATTAAATAAATGGTCACGTTGCATGCTCATTAAAAAATGAAATATTGTATAGCATGAATAGGAATAAAAAAACTATTACTATGGAAAGGTTTTTTCCTAAATGTAAAATTTAAAAAATAATAATGAAACAGCAAAACTGAAGAAAAACCTACCTGTCATAATTTTTTTCTTTGGATTAAAATGTTATTGAGTTTCAGGAATGCTGGACAATTTCTAATCTGGTTCTTGTTCTTAATCATTCTCATTCTACATTGCAAATACATTAATAGACCTCTCCAGGTTGGAAATATCTTAAAGGTCATCTAGTCTAATTTCAGGTAACTGTAGTTCTAGAAATATTAACTCAGAGAAAAACCTGCTAAATTTGTAAAAGACTTGTAACTAAATTTTATAATTATTAAGATTAATTTTAATGAATATTAATTTTTCCATTCCAAACTCATGAAATCATTACAATTATAATATACTTTATAATTCTTTACTTCCAAAACATCTTGATAAGAGCTTTACAACTGGGAAATATTTTCTACCATACATTTAAAAAGTATAATTAAATTGAAAATTACAAAAATTTTAAAAATAAAAGTATATTTTAACAACACACAATTTTCTTAAAGATCCCTTTCTCTGCACTTGGCCAGTGATTTTTAAGGATTTAATTAATAATTAGAAATATCAAAAATTTCCTTAATTTTTTTAAAAAAATAAGGCGTTAACAATACCTGAAAAAAACCATTTTAACACCTGAAATATTAAATAATTTAAAAAATCTTAACTTTTTTCCAAGCTCAAATTTCCCATAACTGTAACAAAACATTTAGAAATTATGAATATTGAAGTAATTTTCATTTCACAAATTTAATTGAAATTAGAATTTAAAATGTTCTAGCATAAATGTGTAGGACTTTTCATATTAAATCTGTCATTACTACATTAATATCTATATAATGTTAGTCAACTGTAGACGAAATAGCTGTATGTAATGAGTACATTTTGCATTAGCAAAAAGTACTTTATATTTGCTTTTCATGGGAGTAAATTTAAACATACATACCTAAGTGCTAGTTTGGGAAATTAAATTATTTGATGATTTCAAAAAATTTAATATCTTTAAAATTGATCAAGATTTACATTTATAATCTAAATTACAAGTCTTAATTTAAAAATTAAAGTTTTTAAATAGCTTCACCTAGACACAATGTCATTTTAAAACTTATATGTAAGTTTATGTGTTACCTGTTATGCATTTTAAGAAAGATTATTCACCTGTAACTCCAGTCATAGCTAACTAGATGCACTGACTTTGGCTTGGACAGACTACAATGTGGGTTCTATTAATTTAAAGATTCCAGTGTACTTCTGCTACAAAAGCCATATCCTCTCACAACAAATAGGATTAAGTTTTGATGCTGCATTTGAGCCAAAGTGTTGAAATAAAGAGATTCTGTTTACGTCTATGTGCACTGAGCTGTTTTGTTAATTTAAAAAACTTTTTTATATATAGGGCCAATTATTTATTCCTGATTCAGTTTATTTGCTGAAGTTGATAATTACCTAGGAAAAAAGGCAAAAGAAATACCTATAAACACTTAAATAGAAAGAGCCTAAAGTTCTTGTAGTAAACCTTCTACCTTGCCACTATAAATAAGCCTGGCACTTTGATGAAAATTAACACTAGTTTTGTAAAGAGCACATTGGGGGATTGCAGTCAAGTCTTATCTTTAGTTCCAGTCAACTAGCAATCCTGAAAGAGTTTGCATCATCATCAGAGCAGGCCATTTGATAGGATTCTACCGCTGTACCTAATCAATCTATGGAAGACTGTGGCTGTGCTGTGCAACAAAGCTAAAATAGATTTACAAATGGGGTTTTAGGGGATAAGCTCCTCCACAGGATTACATATTGATTTTAAATATAAAAAGCTTATCATATAAACCATAACTACAAAAATAGTGAACCTATGCATAAATCCCTTTAGAAGAGCACCCACTTCAAACTCTAAGCCAAGAATAAATCAAGATGTACAAAATCCTAGAGAAGATCCATTTCTTGTTCAGAAAATGAACACAACACTTTCTGAAAGCCCACACCAATGTGTGTGGAAATGAATTTATCTTTCCTGAGGGGACATTAAATAATCTGGGACAAAAAACTATAGGAAAAGTATCTGAAAGATGTTTGTTAGCTTAAGGGATCCCACTACTTAGCTCAGTAGAGTGAAACTCCTGCTATGAAAAACACCTCAGGGAAAAAAAAAGTTAAAAAACAGGCCAAAGTGATTATGGATTCTAAGAATGGATACAATAAATATTATTATTATTATTTTGCTCTCAAACCAAGCTGTTAATATTTCTTTCAATGTGCTATGGCTATTAATATTCTGTGTTTTTCTCCTGGTGAATGGTTTTAGCAGCAGATTTATTTGAAAAGATTTTAGTTTATTTATTACAAATACCATCTTATGGCTACCAAGTAGAAGAGATGGGAAAGAACAGAGGAATGAACTTTAAAACAAAGGAAAGAAAAAAAAAAACACTAGTGCTGCCTGTTCGTGTGTTTTTCTCCAGTGTTTTAACACTCCAAAAGGCTACTGAACTAATTGCATGTGTGTCCATTCTAAGGGTTGGCTCAGAGAACAGTGTCCTCACAGAACCCATCACCACGATGATCAGCACCTCTCTAGGAGAGCCAGGCCCCCACACTGCCCAGGCTAGGACAGCAGGCCTCTCTCTAAGAAAGCGTCTTTATTTGTAATCAACAGGCTGCTTCTTTCCTCAAGTCTCTTTTCCCCCCTCAACCAGCAACAGAAACTGGCTTAGAGATTTAAGGCACAACCACATATGGGACAATATTATTTAAAAATAAAAAAAACCCAAAGTTTGTAAACACATTACTTTTTCCTCCTCTTAAAAAAAACCCCAACACCCATAGCTTTCTACTGGTCTTATGTATATACAAGAAGAGCGGGCATATAAAAATGTTAGATTATGTAAGATAGTAGGTCTAGTATGTATGGATAGGATTGCTGATGAAACTGGGATCTTTTATATGTATCATGGTCGTCCTTTTAAGATGGTATTTAGTATTAATACTGGTTTTGGGATAGAAGCAATATCTAACTTATAAGTCAACTGTATTGTATTAAGTTTTATTTTAGGGATGATTTAACTTAGTATTTTACCCATTTGAGCGAGTGCGTAAAAATTTTTTTTTAATACTCTGCATTGAGTATAATATTTATATATAATGACTATATAAAGAATAAACTGTATAATGAGTTACATATTATACACAATATATGTACATACATTTTTTTTGTTTTTTTTTGTGTACATACATTTTAAATAACCCAAGCATATATACCATATACACAGTACTTGCAGCACCTACAAGTAGTTAGCTTTTCAATCTCTTAAAAACTATATGATGGCAAAAATTATATCCAGAGGAAAAATGCCATTTAGTATACTTGTATATTTTATTTCAATGGCAAGTTTCACAGAACTTCTTAAATAATTTTGACAAATTTTATAGTCATTATTAGTGGTATAATTTGATATATTTGGATAGCCACTTAAAGGAAATTAGGTATCTTAAACATTTTAAAATAAGTCTGATTTCTACAGGAGGATATACAAATGTCAGTCATTTATCAACTGAGATTATGGACATAAAAGTAATTAAAAATAAAAATATAAGATACTATTTAAATAAGTAGTGTATGTTTAATCTAATGACAGTATTAAATATTTTTAAAATATATGGTTTCATCTGTCTTTCCCTTACAAACTTAAACTTCCAGTTTTTGAACTAATTAGAATTGACTTATTATGGATCAGGTACCTTATCAGGTAAAGAAGGAAATTACCATGGACAGTGAATGGGTTAAGAGGTCAATATAGAATAGGAAAATCAATTTGCATTGATTAGACAAAAGGTCCATTTTACAGAGCCCAAAGGATTAGCTTTTAAGCAGACAGACATCTTTAACTATGAGACATTTTCAACTAAATTCGGGTTTTTTTTAAAGATTTTATTTATTGATTTTACAGCGAGAGGAGAAAGAGGGATGGAAAGTGAGAAGTATCAACTCATGGTTGTTTCATTTTAGTTGTTCACTGATTGTCTGTTATATGTGCCTTGACCACTTGACCAGGCAGCCCAGGGTTTAGAACTGGTGACCTCAGCAATTCCATGTCAATGCTCTATCCACTGTGCCACCACAGGCCAGGCGAGACATTTTCAACTAAGTATAAGGAGAATAGCATTCTAAAACACCTAATAATTTTTTTAAAAATCATATAGAGTAAATGTCATAGTTAAGCTAGCTGATGTTTACTGATATTATGAACCAGACTTAGGATTACTATAGAATTCATTTAAAAGCTTCACGAAAAGTGTGCAAGTGTTTCATTTATCTCTTATGCCTATCTTTGCCTGAATAATCATTTAACAGAAGTTGGAATCTTAAGAACTACAGAAGACTGGACAGTGACATATATAAGTATTGACATCAATTAAATATTAAAATAAAATTTAGAGCCTGAATGTGAAAAACCAAAATGATAAATCTTTCCTAAACGTCCCCCGTGTATACAACTTTAAATTGCACATAATACAATTAATTAAATCTTTTAATTCCTTGTATCTTCTGTTTTATTGACAATTAGGCTTACCGACAAAGGTAAGACAATTTTGTGTTTAATAGCAAGCATAATTACTATCTATCTAAATTAAGGTCCTTAGGTTTTATATGACTAATGCTTTTTGACTTTAAGGCATTTATCTTCAACTCCTGGAGGTCCCTAGTCAGACCACTACTAGGAAGACCAGAAGTGAACTACACTCCTTAAATCTCTCTTGACAACGGACACCTCACAAACCTCACTCCACCACAGCATTTCTTACCTTCAATGGCTAGCATTGCCCGCAATTCCCGATTCAGCAGCTCATACCGTCGTTCTAAATCATGTTCTTTTTCCCTGGGCAAGTTGGAAAAGTTCATCAATATGTTAATTACTAAATCATTAAACACTTAAAAGAACCTTTATGTTATATTGATTTTAGGACTCATAACTGACTTTTCACTTTAAGTTTAAGCTACTCCAAACAAATGATACACAAACCTAAAACCTTCCTCAGGTTGAATATTTATTTCAATTTTGAATTGCACAGAGGTATATTTTAATCTGTAAATAAGTAGTCTCATTCTTCAATGTTTCTTGTATTAAGTGCCTGGTATAAAGCTATTTTGTAAAATAGTTTTCATACTTCACAACAAACACTCTTTTGTCTAGAACTCCATGTGAAAAGGATACAAGAAACATGACAGAACTACCAGTGCAAATTTAATATGGAGACAATTAAATATCCAGGATTAGTTAATTTTTGTGCTTTTTCATAACTCTTTCATCAAGTTCAGGCATAGCAGAAATGACAGAGTTGTTTTCTCTAAAATAAACATGTAAGCCTTCTCCTTCCCACACTAGGTGGCATAATATAAGAACATTGCTAGTTAGCAAAAAGGAACAAACATTAAGTCCTATAGTAAACTAAATAAATGACTAAGAATGCTAGTCTACATTTTACTGTAATTCTTGCAATCATAAAAAGGTCACTTCGCTATAACTCATTCATCTTTTATCCCAAAATTTAGTGTAACATTATCTGTAGAAGACAAAGGTACTTTTGTCAATATTAAGTTATTTAAATTTTTAACTTAAAATTTGATGTTCAATAAATTTCAATTTTATCTTTTTCTCCAACCCTTAATATATATCAAACCTCCATTTCTGTGCACAATGCTTTATTTCTTAAATGCAAAAAACTGTATTTATTGGCTTTCTGTATAATAAACATTTTTTTCAGTACCTATCATTCTACTTTAAAATTCTTACCATTCAGATGAAAACTGATTATATGCTGTTTTTAATTTTTATATAAAATACACTATAATTGTTAAGGAAAGAAAGAAATTAAGCCTATTAAATATGAAATCCAAGGAAAGAATAACAAAAAGCCCAAGATTCATCAATGTTGTGGGAAAAACAAGCAGTCATGAGTACTTACAGGAGAGAGAGCTGGTTCATTCTCCTTATTAAGGCATTTTTCTTATTAACTAACATAAACCATTCCTGCATCATCGACTCTTCTTCTTCCGTGTTCCTTCCTATAATTCGGGAAGAGTTATTTCTTGTTATATGACATTTACAAAGCAAATAATAGTTTAGCACAAGTGTTTTTTTTTTTTTTAACATAAAACGTTTTAGCTACCCTGATAGTACAAATTAAATGGTTTATAACAACATAAGATTAAAGTCCAAGGCCTGAAAATAGAAATTGATATTAAAAATTCATAACCTTCTAAAATTCAATCTTTTAAAGCTGGTAGTATTCAGCATGTATATTTCAGTTCCCATGTACATATCTACAAATCATGCTAACACTAAAAGTAGAGTTAAAAAGAAAGTGTTCCAACTTTTAAATCCTCCCCAGAGGCTGATTTGTTATTATATTTCAATGAAGAACTCATGGTACTGACAGACATATGGTCATGATAAAGTAAAAAAAAAATTTTTAATCATTATGAGAATTACAAGACTAGCAGGAGGATCAGAGAAGTCCAGAGATCTTGTGAAAGCTTCCACTTGTAACAACTTATTTTTATTTTCTTATTTTTCTCCCCCAAAGTAAACTAAAAACATACAAACATATACCATTCTGGAAGTCATCATCCCTAACAGGGTAAGCTCTTGCACACTATTTTAAATACATTGTAAATGACCAGGTTACAAAAATGCCTGTAGCTATCTGTGAAAAAAACACATTATAGTGAACATAATATTGTCAGTAAGTCACAAAGTATTTGGACAGAGAGCTAGTCTAACATTTTAGATTATAAAAATTTACTAATTGTATATTTAAAATGCACTTTTCCCTATATTTATTCTATCACCTCCCCCCCCAAGGCTACTGTATCAAGGCTTATAATATATAGTATATATTTGGTATTATTCATGTAGAAGTAGACCACAATCACACTAAAAAAACCTTAAGTCCTTGCCCTGGCCAGTTAGTCAGTCAGAGTCTCAACATCAAACACTAAGGTTACAGGTTCAATCCCTGGTCAAAGCACATACAGGAAGTGACCAATTAATGCACAATTAGGTGGAACAACAAATAAATACTTTTCTCTGTCTCTCTCTGCCTTCCTGTCTCTGTCTCTCTAAAACCAATCAATAAATAATAAAAATAAGAAATAAGTAAATCAGAAAAAACTAAGAACTGTATGATTCCGTACATAGGTGGGGCACAAAATTAAGACTCATAGACATAGATAAGAGCGCAGTGGTTACCAGGGAGAGGGGAAGGGAGGAGAGGGAGAGCGTGGAGGAAGGGGAGGGGCATAAAGAAAACCAAATGAAGAGTGATAGAGGATGATTTAACTTTGGGTGATGGGTATACAACATAATCAAATGTCAAAATGATCTGGAAATGTGTTCTCTAAATCTATGTGCTCTAGTTGACCAATGTAATCCCGTTAAAATTAATTATCTAAATAAAATTATAAAAAAATAAAAAATAAATTATATATTAAAAAAATTAATTCCCCATTTTCTTCCTTCCTCTCCTTTCAAATTAACTTTACCTAGTCAAATTTACAATTCTTTGACTTCCTTTTTTTCCTGAATTTTAACTATTATTGGTTTATTGTCTGGCTAGGCCATTATTTAATACTTCAGTCAAACTTCTATATAGATTCATAGGGTTAATTTAAACATCTAATAAAAAAAATTAAATATCCCAGCTAATTCTCTAAGTTTTATTTTCTTTTTAAGCAAGATATTTTAACTTTCAAACATACATTTTATTATATTTTTTATTTAGACAATTAAATTTGACAGGGTGACATTGGTCAACTAGAGTACACAGATTTAGAGAAAACATCTTCACATCACTTGGACAGTCGATTATGTTATATACCCATCAACCAAAGTCAAATCATCCTCTGTCACCCTGTATTTGTTTCTCTTTATGCCTCTCCCCTTCACTCTCCTCCCTCCCCCTCCCCGATAACCACTGCACTCTTGTCTATGTCCATGAGTCTCAATTTTGTGTCCCACCTATGTGTGAAATCATACAGTTATTAGGTTTTTCTGACTTACTGATTTCACTCAGTATAATGTTATCTATGTTCCATCCATGTTGTCGTAAATGATACTATGTCATCATTTCTTATGACTGAGTAGTATTCCAAACATATTGCAAAAATTCAAATAATAAGTAAGTGTAATTGAGTAAAAAGGCAAGCCCTTTTTCACCAACCTCACCCTTTCCAATTGCCCATTCCACTTCCCTTCCCCAGAAGTAATATTACAGTTTAACATAATGTCTATCACATACATACCACATCTATATACATACATACATGCAGGTTTCTTTTCTTTAACATAGGTGAGATCATACTATACAGAGGTGGGCAAAGTAGGTTTACAGTTATGAGTATACTATTCTTATATTATTATTTGTTAATATTATTATTAACCTATTATTATTATTATTAACCTGTAGGCCCAGTGATGTGCTTTTGTCATGCTACACAAATATCTACTTCATTCTTTTTAATACTTGCATAAATTATGGATGTACTATTTACGTATTTCCACACTAATAGAAATTTGAAGAAAAATTTAGAATAAAAATGAGTAACAAGAACTGCTCTGTATGCAAAAGATTAAGCATATAACCCTGGCCGGATAGCTCAGTTGGTTAGAGCATCCTCCCAAAGCACAGAGGTTGCTGGTTCAAACCCTGGTCAGGGCACACACAGGAACAGATCTATGTTCCTCTCTCTCTCTCTCCCCCTTCCTCTCTTGCTAAAATCAATCAGTAAAAAAAAATACTGCACATATACTTTGGAGCATCCCTGTAAAATCTGTTGTTAATCATTAGGAAGAATAGTGAGGATATGTCTTCATTAAATGCTGTTAAAACTTATGGTATGAAGCAGGCAGGATAGAGTCTTTTAGAGTATGAACAGAGAAGTCTTTATTGTTTTACAGTATTTTAATCTCTTTTAGGGTAGCTGGTTTTGAATTCACTTTAGACCATGTGATGTCTTGACAATCAATGATCATGTGATGTAGGCTGCGATAGGAACAGATCCCTGGGTAGCAACAAAAGAAGAAAGAGTAAAAAGAAAAAGCTGAGAAAAAGCTTGCAATTTGGAAAAAGGCCAATTGTACCCTGGTGAAGGCCTTTTTGATCACTGCAATCACACATGTGTGTGATATTAAGAGGTGTAGTTTTTATATTTGATTGTCTGATTAAAGACTTAATTCTTGTATTTATAACCTAAATAGAGAAAAATTATTTTCTGTGTTTCTAAAAATACAGAAAAATTAAAAACTTTAGTTTAACTTAACCTATAAAATTGAGGCTTTCAGGGACTACTAGAAGCAACTAGCCTACTCTTAAATTAGCATCATTTTCTTCAATGGAAACTGCTTCCTTGATAATGACAATATTGATATAGTACTATGTTATTTTCAGTTTAATTCATACCTATGATGTCTAGGTAAGAATAAAAATCCCCCTCCCCTAATTGTTAGGAAATAACTAATAATACAAGAGTTTTATGTTTAAAAAGAAAATAAGTGTAACAATAAGTATTTAGAGACACATTATACACATTGTAACATAGATTATGTAAATTAACTATAAAAACATATTTAAGGTTAAATCATTTATGTATCACTAACTCCTTATCTGAAACTATACACAATGGAAATCTATACTTAGTCGAGTAATAAAAAAATTAAATTTTCTTCTGATACATCATTACACTATTGTTTTTAAGGGATTGAAAAAAATTTTTTAATTAAAAAAAATTTTTAAAGCCAGTAAGTTGAGCCATTACAAATTAATCCTGACTTTAATAACTGGTTAAAGACCCCTTTAGCTTTATGAGTAACAAAAAATATTAAAGCCTGTGATCACAGTGAGCTTTTCTCATTTCTCCTCTAACCATTTGTTATTTAATCCAATACTAGTAATCCAATTTGTCCATCAGACTTTTAAAGGGCAGAATGCAACTTCCTCAGCTTAGACACTTTTCAAAGTACAATATATTTTTCAAATGAATGCTAGATGTTTCATTTTTCCCAACTGTTCCTAGCTCTAATGCATGAGGAAAAAAAGAACAAGATGAACATTGTTCATACTGATTAAGTAAGAGCTCATTAAAGAGCTGTCAGTGCGGTACTTTGAATATGCATGAAGCATATAATCAGATCTACTACCGTCACTAGAGGAGAATACGGTAAGTACAAAGGATTGATTTAATTACTTAGAGTGGGCTGTGGTGGTAAAGCAGTCTTGCTGGTGCAAAAAGAAAAAAAGGCTGTATTCTGGCACTGTTAGAAAAAAGGCAGTTTTAGTTTCTGCCACAATACATAATCTCAGAGTAGAGTGTTTTACATTGTAGTTTAAAATGAAGACTACCATTAGTTTACAAAATGGCCATAAATAATTTTTTCTTGTTTAACCGTACCTGGTCAACTACTTCTCTTTCAGAATTACTTTTGATTTGTACTTACAGCTACATTTTTGTCATCTTAGGAGTCAGATACTGACACTTTAAAAAAATTTTAATTTATAAAGACCATTTTGAAATAAAAAATGTTGAAATAATACAGTTCAGTATAGTTTCCAAAATGTGAAAGCATGGTTGAATTGTTATACTAGATTTTAAAACAGCGCACTAGGTCTGTTATATACAACCAATAAAAACATCATCATAACATTTAAAAGTATTGACTAATACAAAATCTGGTAATATATTTTTCTACTTTGTTTCCTTAAAGACCTTTTTTTTTTAAAAAAAAATTTTGCCTTCAGGAATGCAATGTCTTTTTTGACATCACAATGCCTTAAATTAAAGTCAGTTTTTTCTTTTAATCAATTATTATAACAGGAATATGTTTTGTTGTTAAATAATTGTTAAATAATCAAGAAAATGATAATGGCAGGAAAAATAACTAAGTAATTATAACTTCAAGTCATTCTTCCTATCATAGGTAACAAAAAACACTCACTAGAAAGCATAATACAGAGCACTATATATTTAATACATGTTAAGTGAGTACAGTATCCACTTTTATATTAAAATAAAATATAAATATACTAACAACCTATAATTGAGGTTTTCAGGGACTACTAGAAGCAACTAGCCTACTCTTAAATTAGCATCATTTTCTTCAATGGAAACTGCTTCCTTGACAATAACAATATTGATGTAGTACTATGTTATTTTCAGGTTAATTCATACCTATGATGTCTAGGTAAGAATAAAAATCCCCCTCCCCTAATTGTTAGGAAATAACTAATAATACAAGAGTTTTATGTTTAAAAAGAAAATAAGTGTAACAATAAGTATTTAGAGACACATTATACACATTGTTACATAGATTATGTAAATTAACTATAAAAACATATTTAAGGTTAAATCATTTATGTATCACTAACTCCTTATCTGAAACTATACACAATGGAAATCTATACTTAGTCTAGTAATAAAAAAATTCCATTTCCTCAAAAAAAAAAAGACTTAAGGTTAAGATTTAATTTCATTTAAGAATTCATTCAGGACTTTGTATGTAGTTTTCGTTCATTTTTTCAGAAGCAATATTTTCAATGTAAATTTTAAAAATAAACAAAAGAAAAGTGATGTTAAAACCAAAACTTTTGAACCATACTTTAAAAGATCGTCTACTAATTAACTTTCCTAAATAATCTTTCACCATAAAATTATTTAGAAAGACCTATTTATAGACAGTGAATTCTTATATAAATGCAAAACAAGGAACAGAACACTTTCAGTTGAACAGAAGATGAAGTCAATGGAAAAGAATGAAAACACATAGATGTAGACTGTTGTACATATAAACAAATTCAAGACCTTCCACCATGAAAACATTAAAGAATGCTGAAATCTTGCCATAGCCCCATAGTGGAGATGGCTGACTAGTGATCAGATATGGCCCTTAAAGGACACAACACAGCAAGCAAAGCCAAACCAAACATAAAAACAAAAAGTTGTCATTACAAATTGTCCTGATGGCATGATTATATGAATATGATGACCTGTGGAATACATAATATATTATAGTAGAGAGACACATAAAGATGTCCAACTAACTGGTGCTGAAAAAACATATTTTAATAACACAGGATGTGAAATCTGGCAGATTTATTTAATATATGAGAAAGATGAATTTAATGCAGCTATGTAGGGTCTTGGACACATGAACTCCAAAGCCAACATTATTACAAGACTCCAGTGCCCTAATTTTAGAAAATATTTTAACCTTAGAAATAAAGCTTTCTTATAAAAACAAATTTTACTATTAAGAAAATAGCTAATAAATGTTTATATTCCAAGAATATCCTCAAAGAACAATCAACATAGAAGAAATTCATAATCTTTGTTAATGTTTTCACTAGGAATTATCTTAAAATTATTTGCTTAGCATGATAAGTTTGTTATAGTATTAAGAATATAAACTTTGGAGAAAATCCTATCTCCTTTTGTTGAAGTAAAATAAAAACTAACACTTTCTCTCAAAATAAATACATATTTACCCATCTGGTAAAACAGAATGTGGGGATTCAAAGCAACATCTCTCTACAGATAGCTTTCCCCCCCTTTTTCTGGGGTGGGGGAGAGAAGAGTAAGGGAGGGAGAGGAAGGAGGTTTGGGAGGAGAGGAAAGCATGAACTCCTAATAGTTGCTTCCCATATGTGCCTTGACCAGGCAAGCCCAGGGTTTTGAATTGCTGACCTCAGCATTTCAGGTTGACACTTTATCCACTGCGTCACCACAGGTCAGGCTACAGATAACTTCTGACAGATTTCTATGCATGTACTCCTTACAGGAGGAGGTACAGAAAACTTCACTGATGTTCCTTCCCTACAAACTTATATATATGAAGAAGCCTTTTATCAAGGTTGGAAATTAACCCAGCAGTCTTCTTGTACCAAATCCTTAACAGAGTCTAAACAGACTTTTTACGCCAGAAGTCAGTGCTAGATTTTTCAAAAGGCAAATTAAGTACAAACTTAAGGTAGCAAAAATAAATAAAAATAAATTTAAGTGCATGGAATCAGTCATCATGAGAAAATAATAACTAATAAAATTCATTATATTATATATACAGTTTAGTACTTTAAAAAATTACATATGAGGTTAACATAACTTTTCAGTAATAGGACCTTTAAAGATACTAATATGACCTCTATTACAGATAATGCATGACTATCTTGGCTATCTATAAATAGGCCTTTGGCTAAAAGTAAAAAACACTCAGAACAGAACTCTAAAACTGTCTTTTATGGTACATTTAAAATATTTTGTAAGATGAAATAAAATAACTGAGTCACTTAAAAAAGTTATTTTACTTATTTTAGAGGGGGGGAGAGAGAGAAAAATTCATTTGTTGTTCCACTTACTTTTATATTCATTGGTTGATTCCCCCTTTTTTTTTCAGTGAGAGGAAGGGAGGCAGAGAGACAGACTCTCACATGTGTCAGACCAGGATATACCCAGCAAGCCTACTAGGGGGTGATGCTCTGCCCATCTGGGGCAGTTGCTTCATTGCTCAGCAACTGAGCCAGTTTTTTATGAAATACTGACCTCTTGAAATTAAGAACTATTTTTATGCATGTTTATTTACATTAATTCTGAGTAACTCCTGTGGGTAACACTATAAATTCTGGTAGGTCCAATTTACCTTCCATCTATAGTTTCTGTGATTGGTTAGAGCTGTCATTTTGAATATGATGTACATAAGATGAACAATGAATCTGCATCCACAATGGATTTTTTTCAAGTCTGGTTTAAAAAAATGGACTGAGCCCTTTGATCTTAATTAACCTCTCTTTGACTAATTAACCTCTCTAAACCTCAGTTTTTCCATCTCTATAAGAATAACCATTACTTCCCTTATATGGTTATTAAGGAGTTAAATGAGAAATGTAAAGTCCTTAGCACAGTACCCAAAATTAAAAATGCTAGCTGTGATGGTGATAATGAAGAGAGTGACAATGACATTGGAAAGCTAGAGATACAAAGGAAAGTCCCTTCATCAAAAGGTCTCGTAGTCTAGTGTGGAGACAGACACATAATTAGGAATAGCCACAGTAAGGGTAAATCTCTAACCTCTATGAACACAAATTATATTTTAAATCTTTGTTAGTCATATCAAAGTCTATAGTAAGTCATTGGTCATAAACAGGGTAGGTGAACACCAGGGGTTAATCAGTACAAACTCATCTCTGCAAGTGGAAAAACAAAGTGGGTGCCCTAATGGGTCATCAGTGTCACTATACATACAAAAGACATCATCCCAGCCATGGTGACACAACAGTGTGGCTATCCTCCAGGAAATGACTAGTTATTTGCAGTGAATTTTAAAACAAAATAGATCATAGAATACTACTTAATATAAAAAATGGAGAAAGTAAAGTTTACAAGCTAGTAGAATAGATATAAAAGTTTACTGGTTATCTCCTGGCCAGGTAGGTCAGTTGGGAGCATCATCTCAACATGCCAACGTTGTGGGTTTGATCCCTGGTCACAGCACATACAAGAATCAACCAATGAGCCTGACTGGTGGTGGCACAGTGAATAGTGTCGAACTGGGACACTGAGGTGCCAGGTTCGAAATCCCGAGGTCGCTGGCTTGAGCATGGGTTCATCCAGCTTGAGCTCAGGGTTGCTGGCTTGAGCATGACATCATCGACATGATGCCATGGTTGCTGGCTTGAGCCTAAGGTTGCTGGCTTAAGCAAGGGGTCACTGTCTTGGCTTGAGCCCCCTGGTCAAGGCACGTATGAGAAGCAATCAATGAACAACTAAAGTGAGTGCCGCAACTACGAGTTGATGCTTCTCATCTTTTCCCTTCCTGTCTCTCTTAAAAAAAAAAAAAAAATCAACCAATGGCAGCATGAATAAGTGGGACAACAATTCAATGTTTCTCTCTGTGTCTCTCTTCCTTCTTTTCTCTCTAAAAATAAAAAATAAAATTACTAGTTATCAAAATAAAGTTTTAAAAAATGACAATTTGAAATACAAACAAATGTAATTTTAAGAAAAAAAGGTCCTCAACAAGAAAACCAAATATTTATAAAGCAAAAGCCTCACTAAAAAAGTAAATCATTTTTACAGAAAAAGATTTTGATGTTAAAACAGAGTAACTTTAAAATCAGCTTATGAAATTGGCAATAGAGATAAAACAGCTGATTTACTAAATGCCAGGTAAGAATAAGAATAGATTCTGTTGAGTGTGTGGAAAGTTACATATACATAATTTTTTAAATATAGAAGGAGCCCTGGGGTCAGTAGCTCAGTTGGTTAGAGCATCATCCTGATACGGCAAGGTTGCTGGTTCCATACCTGGTCAGGGCAAATACCAGAATCAACCAATGAATGCATAAATAAGTGGATATCTCTCTCTCACACAAAATCAATCAATAAAAATTAAAAAATATATATAGAAGAACAAACCAAGTAGATATGTTCCAAATGTGCTCCAAATAGATTTCTTTCTAATAGTTTCTATATTATGTAGTCAGTCAGCTACTCCTTTAGGTAACCTCCTCCTGTATTGTTTAAAGTCTTTAAATATCCCTAAAAAATCATACCCAGGGTGTCCCTACAGCCTCCAGTTTCCAAAATGGGATGAGTCCAAACCCTAAACCTCAATGCACTATCTGCACAGTGACTTCCTCTTCTACTCTGTACAACTTCTTTGATCATACTTGGATTTAGACAACCAGGTAATATTGAGAGACATCCTTCCTTATATACCTTCTTAAATATCTTTATTTATTGAGGAAGAGCTGAAGGGAATTATGCCTACCCCCTTCTAGCATGTGGCCACATCATTCTCAAAACGCAGAATTCTACTAAAAGCAGGATACTGCAGAACCATCTCCAGTAGCATTCTAACCTACACAGGGCTTCAACAACTATACATTTTGAATCAAATACAGTGAGTGCTCTTTTTCAAGACCAGGCCAGTGACTAGCGTGTTTCAACATTATACTACCTCATCCAGTGCCCCTCACCCTTCTCAGTGGAGCCATTCTCTTCATCAGGATACACAAGAGACATTCATGAGAAACTTGTGTCCATAGTGCTATTTCTTGAAGCCTTGGGAACAACAGTATCTCAAAGGGACACAAAAATGAGACTCAGGGACATAGACAAGAGTGTGGTGGTTACCAGGGGGAAGGGAATGGAGGAGAAGAAAGAGGTGGGGGGAAGGGGAGGGGCACAAAGAAAACTAAATAGGTGACAGAAGACAATTTGACTTTGGGTGATGGGTATACAACATAATCAAATGTCAAAATAACCTGGAGATGTTTTCTCTGAATCTATGTACCCTAACTAATCAATGTCACCCCATTAATTTTAATTTAAAAAAACAGGCCACTCTATGTCATACATTTCCCTTATTAGATCACTAACAACCAATAACTTTCTCATAAGCTGAAAATAACAGTGATAATGATGATGATGATGATAATAGCATCAAATATTGAATGAGGTTATATAACTTACCTGGACTAATAGAGCTAGTCAGTGGTTAGTTAACACAGGCAATATGTCTTGTGAACCACAACTCTTAGCTATACCCTACACTCAACAGGTAACCTGTCTTACCAGAACAGGCCCTCTATTTAGAATTCAGACCTATTCTGACAAAGCCTTCAGAGTGGCTCTGATAAACAAAACCATACAATAACAAAAGGAAAACAAAAAGCAAACCTTCAAGCTGTAATAAACAACAAGCAAAAAAAAAAAAAAAAAAAAAAAAGGAAAAAGCTCCACAAAAAACCATTTTATTCACTTAGTTCATCCATTAGTAGAAAGGATTTTGTTTACTCTTCCCATGTAGGCCACAGGGACTACAATGATCTCAAAGCAGTACAGCAAGGGATGTCAAGGGGACAGCCTTTCTTCCTATGCAGGTATGTCCATAAGACCCTTGAATTATAGTTTGCTGTATGATGTCTTCTAGAAACAGGGGATTCCAGAAACAGACCTGCTCACATGTTGAGCAATTATAAGCTACTATGACTCCAGTTGAGCATTTAAGGGATCCTTCACTGAAAATGGCCAAACAAGAATGTTCTGCCTAGTGCTGGCTTATCAGGGTGCATTCAAATTCCAGCTCTGCTCTTTAAGAGCTGTGGGGATGTGGGCAAATTATTTAATCTCTCTATGCCTCAGTTTTCTAATCTATAAAGTAGAAATAATAGTTCTACTTCAAAAGGCTTTTTCTTTTTTCTTTTTTTTACAGAGACAGAGAGTCAGAGAGAGGAATAGATATGGACAGACAGACAGGAATGGAGAGAGATGAGAAGCATCAATCATCAGTTTTTCTTTTCTTTTTTTTTATTTTATTTTTTTAAATTTTTTTTATTTATTCATTTTAGAGAGGAGAGGGAGAGACAGAGAGAGAGAGAGAGAGAGAGAGGAGAGACAGAGAGAGAGAGAGAAGGGGGGGAGGAGCTGGAAGCATCAACTCCCATATGTGCCTTGACCAGGCAAACCCAGGGTTTCGAACTGACGACCTCAGCATTTCCAGGTCGATGCTTTATCCACTGCGCCACCACAGGTCAGGCAATCATCAGTTTTTCATTGTGACACTTTAGTTGTTCATTGATTGCTTTCCCATATGTGCCTGACTGTAGGGCTACAGCAGACCGAGTAACCCCTTGCTCAAGCCATCGACCTTGGGTCCAAGCTGGTGAGGTTTCTGCTCAAATCAGATGAGTCTGCACTCAAGCTGGCGACCTAAGGGTCTTGAACCTGGGTCCTCCACATCCCAGTCTGATACTCTATCCAGTGCGCCACCGCCTGGTCAGGCCATAAGGCTTTTTAAAAAGATTAAGTGAGTTAATATATGTAAAGCATTTAGATTAGTGCCTGGCCTATAATAAATGCTATGTAAGTAATATAATTGTGGTTGTTAATGTATATTCTCTCCCTCTCTCCCCCTCCCTCTCCTTCTCCTTGCCCCAATACCCTACACACATACGGAATTGTTTCTCTCTCTCTCTCTCTCTCTCACAGACACACACACAGAGTATAGAACCACATTCTTTATTCAAGCTTTAGGATACTCCCCAATTGTCTCATTCCACAGATTATTGATGGAGCAAGTCATGGTCATTCTCCTGGCAAAGTCTTACAGTACTTCTGACTCTGCAAGCACCAAAACGGCCTATCCATAGAAGTAAATATGTTGGGAAACCTGGTGAATGTCTTAAGATGTTAGTTCCATTGAGCATGACATTTCTAATGTCTTTTACTGGACAAATCAACGAAAATGCATCCTAACATCCTTTCAACTTTTTCATTCCCCTCAAGCATAGAAGCCCATCAACCATTCATTATTCATTTTTTTTTTCTTAAAGGAGGTACTCAAATGCAAACCCTCTATGAGACATTCCCTCTTCCTATAGTCATACATGTTCTATTAAGTTTATTCCAAAGTTTCTCTTGCTAATAGCAGTTTCTTCAATCAGAAACACGGGGGTGGGGGTGGGGGTGGGGGATCTAACTTGTGACTTGCAGAATCTTCTGAATTCCCACAGATAAAAGTAATTTTTAGATTTTCCTCCTCAACTTAATCCATAGGATAAGTTCAGTTCCCTCTTTTATATGAATAAATTTTTAGACACTGTTCAGACTGAAAAAGATCATGCTATCCTAAGAGACCCTCTCAAATGCAAATCAAAACTACAATGAGATACCACCTCACCCCTGTTAGATTAGCTATTATCAACAAGACGGGTAATAGCAAATGTTGGAGAGGCTGTGGAGAAAAAGGAACCCTCATTCACTGTTGGTGGGACTGTAAAGTAGTACAACCATTATGGAGGAAAGTATGGTGGCTCCTCAAAAAACTGCAAATAGAACTACCTTATGACCCAGCAATCCCTCTACTGGGTATATACCCCAAAACCTCAGAAACACTGATACGTGAAGACACATGTAGCCCCATGTTCATTGCAGCACTGTTCACAGTGGCCAAGACATGGAAACAACCAAAAAGCCCTTCAATAGAAGACTGGATAAAGAAGATGTGGCACATATACACTATGGAATACTACTCAGTCATAAGAAATGATGACATCAGATCATTTACAGCAAAATGGTGGGATCTTGATAACATTATAAGGAGTGAAATAAGTAAATCAGAAAAAAACAAGAACTACATGATTCCATACATTGGTGGAACATAAAAATGAGACTAAGAGACATGGACAAGAGTGTGGTGGTTACCAGGGGTGGGGGGAGGAAGGACATGGGAGGGAGGGAGGGAGAGAGTTAGGGGGAGGGGGAGGGGCACAGAGAACTAGATAGAGGGTGGCGGAGGACAATCTGACTTTGGGCGAGGGGTACGCAACATAATTTAATGACAAAATAACCTAGACATGTTTTCTTTGAATATATGTACCCTGATTTATTAATGTCATCCCATTACCATTAATAAAAATTTATTAAAAAAAAAAAAAAAAAAAAAGAGACCCTCTCAGATTCTGGCATAAATCTTATGGGCTAGCAGTTATTGCTGTGTTTTCCTGCTGTGATGTATGTCCTCTCCCTCCCTTTAAAACTACAGGTCCCTTAAAAAGAGTCAGAGCACTAACATCTAAAACACTTCACCTACGTTCTCATCAAAAGTCATGGTCAAGTCCAAGTCTGACAGTCCTTAAAATATTCCTCTTAACATTACAAAGTTCAGAATTTAGCAAAATAGCTCCCAAGTTTACAGTA
Organism: Saccopteryx bilineata; assembly: GCF_036850765.1. Taxonomy (NCBI): domain Eukaryota; kingdom Metazoa; phylum Chordata; class Mammalia; order Chiroptera; family Emballonuridae; genus Saccopteryx; species Saccopteryx bilineata. Next base: position 119,305,828 of record NC_089492.1, on the reverse strand, counting down.
ACAATTTTGCAATATTCAATACAATTTTATTTAATATTTTACTGAGATTCAAAACAAGTACTTGAGTCAAACAAACTGAATTAAAACATTTAAATTTTGGTTCTCTCTAGTTTTATTTCTTATGAGAAATTAAAATATTATGGCTACTTTAATAACATTTCTGTGGAAAGTTATTTTATACCTAAACATTTATATTAGCCTAAGTATTCTCCTTGACATATTTTTAACTTTCCTCACAGAACTAAATCTTGCAAAAGCCCAACAGATAAAACTATGACCATGTCTGTCAAATTCTAGCTCAGAAGTATCTAGTGGGAGAAAACATGCTTGCTGGTGGGGAAGAAATGTTGATGATCTACACAATTCCTCGCTTTGGCCACCAAGTGGTGCTATTAATTCAGAGTGAACTGGCATTGGGGGAGTGGGGTGGCTTTGGGGTGGGTAAAGTACATAACCAGTCAGTAAGCGCAGCACTCACAAGTTAGATGTTTATAGCTTTGTGTACTATGAATTTACATATCATTTCGCATGCAATGTCACCAGCATAAAAACAGAGGGGAAAACTAATTCGTACACTTTTATTTTGATGGTAATGTCCACTGTACTCCCTCAGGAAAATTTTTTATATATACATATTTATACCAAGTGTTATCTTTTCAGCCGTAAAAATAATCACAGAATTTTTATTACTCTCTTTCTCTCTACAACATTCATCTAAATCCCTCATTAAAACAAACAAAATGTTCACACATATACAAAAAAACTACTCAACATTAAAAATTAATCAGTAATATTAAGCATTTAAAAATATCTAATTTAATTTAAAAATAGATATCAGCACAACAGTTTTCCCTTAACTTCTATTGTAAACTTCTCCTGAGGAAATAGCTCCTCTGAGTGGATGAATGCCTTTCACATTCCAGCTTAAAAGTGACATGTGTGGACAGGGAACAGATGCTATAACTATATATGTTTAGTTTTCTTACGCAATGCACTGGGAGGCCTACAAAAATGTTAAAAACCTAACTAGTAGGTAAAAGACATAATTTACAATCCACTAGAAGAAAAACTGGTAATGTCTCTACAATGGAATAAACAATGGTTTGAAAGCAGAACTTTGTAGGCCTGTATAACAATAAAATGAAGGTTCATGGCTATTCAACTGTACAGTTCTATCTCAAAGATTAAGCACCTGGTAAGGGTCAATATGTATCCAGTTGTTTCCGTACATTAACATCTGTACTTTTTAAGAAAAATGTTTCCATTTGGGGACACTGGGAGAAAGGTGTTGGAGCAGAGCTGTATCCTTCCATGAACTCCCATGACTTGAACTCTGGACTGAGGCAACTCATACATGCTCAGCCAGCTCTGATGTCATTCTTTGTAAAACATAATTATGAAATCTTCGTTAAGCTTGTTAGGATACTGTCAGGATGAAACCAAAGAGCAGAAAGCTCATTTGTAAAGTTGGTTCCTACATGGATGTCCTAAAATAAATTTCTCAAACACAATCCTTAAATGGTTCCTGTCTGTACCTCACAAAACACAATTCGTTTATCAATTCAATGTAACTTACATAGAGGAACTAGCCAAATTCCCAAGGCTTTCTCCTAGCTACTTAGTTATGAAAATGTTCATACAAGTATCAGTTACTTTTTATATATAAGCCACAGGTTAAAAAAAACAAAACAAAAAACATGACTTTACAGTCTATGCCAAAATGCCAAACCAGTTCTTCAGGCATTTCTTGGGGGAGAACAAGCATGCGTGTGTGTGCACGCGTGTTGAGGAACGAGAATAGTTATAACAGGAGATGTGCATATTACTTAACGGCAAAGGAAAAATGTAAAGGTAGCAACAATAATAAATAATAAAATTAGTATGACCAACAACAGCAACTACTTATTTTTTAAAAGATTTTATTTATTGATTTTAGAAAGAGAAGAAAGAGAGAGAGGGAGACAAAAGGCAGGGGCTGGGGAGGAGCTAATTGTTACTTCCTCTATGTGCATGGACCCAGCAAGCCCAGAGTTTCAAACCAGCGACCTCAGTGTTCCAGGTGGATGATTTTATCCACTGTGCCACCACAGGTCAGGCAGCAACTACTTTTATACTGAGTGCTAACCGTTTGCCAGGTTCTGTGCTAAGTACTGATATAAATTTTATCTCTATCTGAATCAATGTTTTAAACAATCAATAATCTGCTGAAATGTTTTATAAACCTTTTAAAAAATTAGACCACCCAGATTCTGGCTAGGGTCTTGCTGATTTACAAGTCTATACTCTTAAATCTATGCTGTTCTACTTCCTCAGTTCTTGTAACACTGTGAGTTTAGTATACTGTACCCCAGGGGTCCCCAAACTTTTTACACAGGGGGCCAGTTCACTGTCCCTCAGACCGTTGGAGGGCTGGACTATAAAAAAAAACTATGAATAAATCCCTATGCACACTGCACATATCTTATTTTAAAGTAAAAAAAAAAAAAAAAAGGGAACAAATACAATATTTAAAATAAAGACCAAGTAAATTTAAATCAACAAACTGACCAGTATTTCAATGGGAACTATGCTCCTCTCACTGACCACCAATGAAAGAGGTGCCCCTTCCAGAAGTGCAGCAGGGGCCGGATAAATGGCCTCAGGGGGCCGCATGTGGCCCGCGGGCCATAGTTTGGGGACCCCTGCTGTAGCCCCTTGTTTCTCAGAATGTGGTGTGTGGATCACCTGTGTTAGAATCACCTAGAATATGGGCCACATCCCAGATTTACTCAATCAGAATCTTTTAGGCAGGACTTGAGAATCTTTATTTTATTTTTATTTTTTTTTAATTATTTTATTTTATTTATTCATTTTAGAGAGGAGAGAGAGAGGAGAGAGAGAAGGGGGAGGAGCTGGAAGCATCAACTCCCATATGTGCCTTGGCCAGGCAAACCCAGGGTTTCGAACCGGCAACCTCAGCATTTCCAGGTCAACGCTTTATCCACTGTGCCACCACAGGTCAGGCGAGAATCTTTATTTTTAACAAATTCCTCAGCTGTTTTTTATGCAGACAAAAGTTAGAGAACCACTGTCTTAGCCCTTTCACAAATAAATCACTAAGATTATTTTTTTTAAAGAAAGGGTGAGATTCCATGTATAAGATGTTATTTTAGCATTGGCATGACATTACACAAATTTAATTTCACATTCAGAAGAAAAATATATTGCTGCCAAATCAGTTCAAATGCCTAAATTTTGTTTCATAGATAGTTGCTGAGAAAAACACATTTTCCTGGAATTTCTACTCTTTTAAGTGTTAAAAAATTTTATTGCAGTCTAGAATAAGGATGTACTTCACTTTAGGCAATAGACATGTTCCAAACTGAAAATTCTAGTGATGTGATCATTCTTTAGGTTCAAAAATTATACTTGATATTTCCAATTCAAAATTTGTAGTAGTGGAAACTACTAAATATCACTGGTCGAAATTAGATATACTTCTTCTTCTGCATAAATGAACAAATATGAGTCAGCAGATGAAAAAGTTACCTACATACTTAAAGATGGTATACAGTAAAAAGCTGGGATATAACAGTTAATACCAAGGAGAGAAGAAACAAATCTTGATATAATTTATACAATTTACTTCTTCAAAGACTCCAAATAATGAAACGGGATAGAAACAGATATTAAAGATGTTTAAATTTGTTGAACAAATTTTGAGAGTAAAAAAATTCTAGAAGTATGACAGTTTTTTTGTTGATTTGAGAGAGAAAGAGAGGGACAGAAAGGAAGAGAGTGAGGGAGGAGAGAGAGAGGAGAAGCATCAGCTCATAGTTGGCAACTTAGTTGTTCATTGATTGATTCTCATTGTGCCTTAAACACGGGGCTCCAGCCAAGCCAATGACCCCTTGCTCAAGTCAGTGACCTTGAGCTTCAAGTCGGAGACCTTGGGGTCATGTGGATGATCCTGCATCCTGCCAGCAACTCCACACTCAAGCTAACAAGCCCATGCTCAAGCCAAGAAGCCCATGCTGAAGCCAGTGACCTCGAGGTTTCGAACCTGGGACCTCAGTGTTCCAGGTTTTTGCTCTATCCACTGTGCCAGCACTGGATATTTAAAATAATTAATATTAATTATTTAGTTTTAATTTTTCTTGTAACTACGTAAGGAAAAGACTATAGAAATAAAAGAATTTAGGGCTATTAGGAATTTTTAAAATTGAAGGTATAAAACAGTAAAGAGCAAAAGCATTTTAAGTACTTCACAATATCAACTCTCTTTTTAAGATAAACTTTACTATTTTCTTTACATTTATTTCTATTAATTATTGATGTTTTCAATAATCAACGGCCTATTCCAATATATTTGTAATATAATAAATAAAATGTATAAATGTGCAAAAAAGCAATATTTATTATAAATATTTTATTTAATGGTTGATGGTGATAGGAAACATGTTTGTGTTTTTCATTTGGTATTTTTTTCATTCCAAAGGAGACTTTGACAAATATAAGTATTAAAGAGCTCATATAAATAATAATAGTTGACATTTACTGAACTCAGTATATGTACCAGGCATTGTGCAAATGCTTGACAGAAAATATCTAATTTAATTCTCCCAATTCTCTTAGCTGCTACACCGTATCAACCTTGACTCAGTGTTACTAAATTTGAACTAATTATACTCACTAACAAGGGTTAAGTTTCTACTCTCAGTGTATATATAGTGCCTTAGGCATAACAGAGCTCAAAAAATATTTGTTGAAAGAATTAAAAACACAAGACATAGAAGATTGAATGAATATCATAAAGGGAACTTCAGTTAGGTTCTTTGCCCTGATTTTTATTTTTAAAGCCATAGTGTTCTCATTCAATTAAAGTGGAAACTGAGGCCTACAGCTATGAAGTTGAATTAGTAAGGAATGAATACAGCAAACACTAGAATGGAATTCTGGCTATCATTCTTCCAGCCAGGGTTCCAACTCACTGGTGGAATGGCTGAGCTCATGTTTTCAGATGAAGGTATACTAAGGATTAAGTATTGAAAAAAAGCCTCTCCTATAATTATGCTAACAGCCAAGGAAGACAGATAGGCTTTGGCCCTAATGGACAGGAGCTCCACAGAGAAGGTTCTCATAGAGACACTGGAAAGCTGGGCCTGGGCTCACTACTTCTTCCACCTATGATTCTGCTAATCATGGATGTGACAAAATCAATTGTTTGACATGTTCTTTTATGCTTTTTGTTTTTCTGAATATAGGATTAGAAAGTAATTGTATGAAGTGGTATCATTCCTTGCAATCAGAAAATGATTTTATATGATTTTGTGTTCTTGGAGTTAGGTGACACAAAGTAACTAAAATCTTGACATAGCTGAAAACACACAGACACCAACTAGACTTGTAACACCATATTTACCAAAAGTATGTTAGCTTTTTACTGCCAGAAAAAAATTGATTTTATCAGCTCTTAGAGTCTATCAAAGATGCGCTCCTTGCCCCTTGAAATTGTGTTAAACATTTATTTCGTAAAACATTTTCAAATATATAATACTTTAAAAAACCCTGATTTCTTTATTATGACACATTCAACACCCTATGAATTGTCAGTATTAATTATTTTAGTGGGGAACAACAGGCTAATAAGTCTACACTATTATAGAACCTTAAAGGTCACTTTTTTTTACTTTATAGGACCAAATTCCTTTATTTTGTTTCTATTTACGAAAAGTTCCTTTGCAAAGACAATATAATCTTGTCTATTTCATGTTTTATGTCAATAGAGATCAAATACTTTAATAATCTAAAAACTTCTATTTTCTATTTTACCATGCTATTCATGATTTTAGAAAAAATTGTCATTAATAAAAATTACAAACCCTGGGCACTTGGTTAGCAGAATGTTGGCCCGTAGTGTGGGTGTCCTGGGTTCAATTACCGGTTAGGGCACACAGGAGAAGTGACCATTGCATCCCCCCATCTATTTCTCTCTTCCCCTCCTGCAGCCATGACTTGAATGGTTCAAGCAAAGCTGGCCCCGGCACTGAGGATGGCTCCATGGCCTCACCTCAAGCGCTAAAACAGCTAGGTTGCTGAGCAATGGAGCAGCGGCCCAAATGGTTAGAGCATCACGTGGTAGGGGGCTTGCCGGGTGGATCCTGGTCTGAGCACATGCGGGAGTCTGTCTCTGCTTTCCTGTCTATCACATAATTTAAAAAAAATTAAAAATTAAAAATACAGTTAATTTTTTTAGTCTTGTAACCAAAATGCCAAAATACATTAGTTTAGTTTAATGAATATTTTTCAATGTATGGCTCTTTTCTTAAAATTTTTGTATAAATAGACATATTATGTCTTTTTAAAAAAAAGGGCTGCTACAAAATGGAGACATTTTATTACATAAATTCTAATTCCAGAGGGGGAAGGGCATAAAGAGAAACAAATATAGGGTGAGGGAGGATGATATGACTTCGGGTGATGGGTATACAGCATAATTGTCCAAATGATGCAGAGATGTTTTCTCTAAATCTATGTACTCTGGTTGACCAATGTCACCCTCTTAAATTTAACTGTATAAATAATAATAATAAAAAAATTCTAATTCTCATCCTACCTCTAAGAAAAATATAAAATACTGTGCTAAATGATAGAGAACACAGAATAACTAGATATTAAGAAATGCTCTGTTGTTACATTTAGAAGAGTGGTTCTATATTAGTGTGACTTTACTGACTATGGTTGTCCAAGTTATTCCTATTACTATTGGCATTTCTGCCCCTTCATTTTGTTAGAAGTGTGAATAAAAGACATCTTAAGAGGCAACATCTTAAGTGATGTGAACAAAGTTCAATGTATAAAAATAAAATTTTCAGGATAAGACAAAATTGAAAGACTATAGAAAATCAGAAATATATGTGTTGTATGTGAAAAACATTGCCAAATTTTTTCTCCACACAAAACCTGAAAGTGTTACTGTATCGAACTTCCTTTCCTGGTTATTTATTAGTTGTACAGAATCAGATTATGTCCCCAGTTTTGGTTTTCATTTTCACTTTCCAGATATGGGTATGGTGAGAGATGGAGTTGACGACTCTTGAGCTCCTCATGACTACACAGTGATTGCTAGAGAAAAAGAGACAGGACTAGTGAAAAATGTCTCTTACAAATATGTAATTTAAATGTCATAAAAGTATGTTGTTTTTTAAATCAAAGAACATATTTTTATAGGCAATCTTAGACTCAGGCAATCTTAACTTTATGCTGGTATCTATACTCTAAACCATAAAAACTACATAATCTGCCATTATCTAAATCATAGAATCTTAGTGCTATATAGATCCTGTTTAAATGTTAATGAATTTATAAACATAAATAGCTAGCATCAAGGCTACAGTGAAAAGCAGAACACTTCAAGCATTTAATACAGCTAAAGGGGCAGATTAGAGATCAATAACAAAATCACCTGGTAAAAAGGGAAGAAGGTGTTGTATTAAAAGGCTTTTTGCTTTACATGTGAAACAATACAGAGAAACCTGTATTTTAGCACTTGTACTCAACAGGCACTCCAAACTATGCAATGATGAGAACAGAAACCCATCCTTTCTAATAATCTTGTGACAAAAGCTAAAAGACATCATCCTATTAACTAGTGATCTCAACTGCTAATGCAGAGTACTTCCTGGTGCCTTTTATGTAGGACGCTGCTATTAAAAAACCACTAAACATTCACTGTGAACAACACAGAATCATTCATCTTTTATCAGCATCTCTTGTTAGAAGAGTATGAGTGGGGCTGAAGGTGTCATTGATATTATGAGTGGAAATTAATCAGAAATTTTTCTCATATTTTCCTCATCTCACTAATTTACTTCTGTACAAATTTCCTCCTGTTAAAAAGTTCATACCCAACCCCCTATTGTACTCTTTTAAGTTGAGAATATTCAACGAGTTCGTCCACTGAAAAGCACCAGGTCTTAACACAAAAAGCCTTCGAAATTCTCATTTAGTTGTCTTTATTTTGCTAGCGCCATGTGGTCCTTGAAGATGTAGAAAACACGGGAAGCTGAGTAAAGATCAGAGCAAGCTCATTAGCATTCTGACAAAATTGGAGTGGTGGAGATGTATAGTTTGCCTAGTTTGTCATTTTGAAAGCTACCGGTGGTAAGCTTTCTATTTCATTGTGCTTTTGTCTTTTAGGGGGGGGGGGGTTCAAAGCAGCAGGGTATTTGTTAGCCCTAGGTTTGCACAATGCATTGTGGGAACCTTTCCTGCACATTCAACCTTATATAGTATCATTCCAGTTTGAGTCAAAAAGTTTATTTATTTTTTTTACCATTTATAAGAAAGGACATGTATGTGAATCTTAGTGCATCCCCTAAAGGTGTCTATCAGAGCTTTGCTTTTTTCTTTTAACTAATCATTAAGTCCAAAAAGAGTCAGAAACAGGACATAATTTTCAATCTTTTAAAAATGTTGCCATTCATTTCAGAATACAACATTAAAACACTATTTTCTCTCTTTGTCATAAACAACTAACAAGCAACGTGCAGGACTGATTCAGTTAGTTAAAATTCAAAAGCTCACTGCTTACTATAATAATTTCAATTTTATTTTTGAAAATAGTGTAGAGAAAAAATTTGTTTGTTTTAGAATTATGTAAATAAAGAGTACCTCTTTGAAGACTTAAATAAGTTATTACCCTAGTCATTTGATTTTATCATCTTCTTTTTCTTTTCTTTCTTTTTTTTTAAACATAAGGCTCACTTTGAACAGCTAAATGGACTACATTAATGCTACTATTCAACATGAATGTTTCCAAGTTGCAATGAAATGGATAAAGGTCTTTGGGGATGAATTTATCTGCTAAATCCTTGTGGTTGCCCTCCTATCTTGGATGATGACCCAAAAGAATGTCAACAGCTCATTTTCCCAGAGAGTTGGAAGAAGTCTCTATGCAAGTCATAATCTGCACATTCTCAAGAAACCATTTCAAACATTATATTTCACAAGCGGTTTTAAATGATTTTCCTATCATCTCTAGTATCCTTACAGTACTTAAGATATTAGTACCTTTGAAATAGGGCTAAACAAAGTTTACACATAAATTCTACATAAGGCATACAAATTTTTAGATTTATTTTCAACATTTTAAAAACATGGTCATCTTGTTATAATATACAGCATTAAGTTAGTATTTTTTTCTTGTTAAAAAAGTATTCTTTTTAATAACAGTCATTATAATGCTTAGAATCAAACCTTATCAGTAGTGCTTATAGTTTTTCTTAATTTATAGTTATTAAAATCCAGGGAAAGCTAAAGATCAACGATGAGTAAAATATGTAGTATATCTGTAATCTGGTAAGGTTTTAAGAGAATAGATTATTTCTTTATGAAGTCTCTGACATAGTAGCATTTGGTTATATCATATTTATTTCCTTTGTACAATAACAAACCACTAAACTAAGCAGCATGTTGATATGGGGGTATAGTTTTTATATATTAACTATTCATATTACATTAGATCATATAATTAAAATGATGCAACTTTTCCTTATTTTTTTTTAAGCTCTAATTTTCACCCTTTCAGGCTTCTGCAATTTACAGGTACATTCTTAAAAAAGATATATAAACCAAATAAAACCCAAAAACTTCCATGTATAAATTTGTGGCCATGGTGTGAGCCTAATTATATATTACTAGAACATTAAACTTGAATACCTTAAGGCTTAATATTTAAATGTATCCCAACATTGAGCTGTTCTACTGGTAGCTAGCTTTAAAGCTATTAAAAAATGCTGTTACTATAGTAATAATGACTGAATTAGTTCTATACTTTGCAATATGAGTATAGCTGCAAAATCATTTATCTACTTCACTGCATTCTCCTACCAAAGTTTCTTGAAAAAAATCATTTGGACTAGCTATATCAAATTAAAGAGCAGTCAGGAGTGTCTAAGTCCAGCTTTAAAACAAACATCTTAACAATTACTTAGCCATATGGAAAATAGGGTATGTCTCTCCTGAAACTATTTAAAAAACATATTTACTATCTTGAATTTAAACTTCATTAGAAACCATCTCTGACTTGCAATGCCAAGATTGCTGAAATATCATTCTGCTAAATAACCATGAAAAGACATGGGAAAAGCAGGTCTTTTTAAAGCTGCCAATTAACAGTTTTCTGTATTTTAAAGCACATTACACTTGCATTTATAACAACTTCAAAATCCAAAAAACAAAGTGGAGTTAAAGCATTATGAGTAAACAAATGTAGTTGTATAGTGAGATATAGCTACACATGCTAATATACCTTTTTTTTTTTACATCATACCAAATTTGAAGCTTCTTCACAAGTGCTCACATTGTACTTATGTTTGGGATTCTATGACTTAAAGGCCAGATGCTTTTCACAAATGACCAACAATTGAAGAATAAATTAATGATTGATTTTTTTAAGCTTTGATGGAATTAAGCATACTTCTTTTCTCAATGTGCCTATGTGAATGTTTGCCTGTTAAACTTTTTTTTTTTTTTTTTTTTTGACAAGTGAGGCCACCCAGCAGAAAACAACTGATGCAAAACCCAGGAGTAATCCCTCTGTTTAGTCCAACACTATGGTTAGCCTTAACACTGCCTCTATTATCCAATGGATTTAGAGAAACTTTCATTTATTTGTTGGCCTTAGTTTTCAATTCGGTTGCCCTCTTTAAGGAAACCTAGACTTACCCTTATGTAAATACATTTGCTTACTGGTACAAAGAAATATAATTTTTATTATCCTACTAAGCTAAATAGAGACTATGCATATAGATAGTATGAAAAATAAGTGAAAAGAATCAAGACATAGGTGGACAGTCTTACTAAGACTTTAAAGCACATTATAATAAACCTATAATGTTCATAGTACAAGAATAATGTAACTATTTCCAATAGTATTTTAACAATATTCAGCCATCTATTTTAAAAACCTGAAACCATTGTAACCTGATAAATGTATTCCATTATCACAAAACCAGTGCAAATTGAGTATATTAAAATGTATCATTTTTTCTATAGGGATCTTTTAAAGTATATTTTTATTATCTATAATATTTTACATTCTCTAATGTTCATAGCCTAAAGTACAAATTGTTTATTTTTGTGAGATGAATCAAGTAGAATATACATTTTTACTTTATATAGGGGGCTTAAAGTAGGGATTTATTTAGCTGTGTATACACTATAGAAAATAGTCTAATATAATTCTAAAAATACATTTAAAAACTGATATTGTTTTTCTTGAAATATTTACTCACTTTTAAAAAATAAACTGTTTCTCCAACAGCACAGTGTAGGAGAAGGAAAACACGCTGGCCTGGAGTCAGATGCCAGCTCTGCGCCAGCCTCTTTGCTGGCCTCAGTGTTTTCATCAGCAGCATAAAAGGTCTCGCTTAGATGATCTCTAAGACTTCACATTATCAAACATTTATAACAATGTTGTACTAATTATACAAAACAAACTGTCATAATATTATAAGTTAATAATTGGAATTTGTTCAAAAATTGTTTCTTACAGCCTTCCTTGCTCCACAAACACTTTAAAAAGTAAATAAAATAGTACAAATTGGCCTATATATGGATATATTGCATAAGACCAACATTCAATAATAGAATTTCACAGTAAAGTCTCAAGTTGCAAAAAAAAATTAATCATATAAGGCTTAATAATAAATCTTAAAATTCTTTGGATTACTCTTTCTTAGCTGTTGTTCCTGGTTAATGAAATCAGCACTGATACCCAGCAAGCCATATCACCAAGAATGATGTGCCACTTACACACCTTAACTTAAAGAGAGTGGAATGATCAATATCACTACACCTCACTCCTTTCATTTTCCTTTAAAACAATGAAAACAGTTTATAGAAATATTCAGCTAAGAAAAGTTTCACTCAGACTCAGACATCCAGATGTTCATTCAGGACTTTATAACCTCACCAAGAAAGTAAAATGGGAAAATGATGATATTCTACTACCCAGAATAGAAACTGAGGTATTTAACTCAGAATGCACTTGGATTTTAGTGTATGTAGTATTCTCTTCGGAATAAAAAAATAAATATGGATTTTAGGGTTCTATCTAGTCCTGTAAATTTCTTCTATAAAATTGATTTCCCTATTGGACTAAAGCACATCAATACAAAAACAAATGAACTACCAAAGTGCCCTAATTAACAACTTTGCAAGTGAATACAGACATTAGTGCAACACTGCTGCCATTAAAGTGTATTCCACAGCATACCTGTTTCTGTTAACATTTCAATAGACCAATAAAATGACCTTTCCCCCT